>NC_050198.1:15521932-16167351 GCF_004126475.2 Phyllostomus discolor | reverse complement strand
CAGGATCTGGATCCTTCTCAGATCTTAGAGGAAATGGGCCGGAAGTGATGGCAAAGGAGGGGTCAGCTCCAAAGGTGGCTGGTCCAATCTGAACAGCTGATGTTAAAAAACACACCAAATGTTTCTATAGCATTCATTCGGCTGCATTTTCTTTATTTCGAGCCACAGGTCTACTTCGAGGGTCATGCGGCAAGTGGCTTATAAATAAAATCAGAGTCTATGAATGGTGTCATCACATTAAGAGATAGATTCGCTGGAGTCTCTTGTTAGGTAAAGAGCTCCCATTGTTGGAATCCACGAGTTGGTATTATTTATGGGATACCTAAAATGGGGGACAGAAACCACATGTCATTAACAACACACATGCAATTCAGGGGTTAAAGCAATGAAGACTATTTAATCATTTATCAAATTAGAAATTCCGTATGGGTTTCTCAACATTGCTTCATGGTTAAAAAATGCAACAAATATATTGGCCAATTCCAAAATTAACAAATATTAATGCTATTGCTAATTGTTTAACCAAGGCGAACCAATCCCACTGTTCCGATCTCAGCATGTGTTACCAAGAGAGAACCTGAAAATGGTAACCATATCCATTTTGGAAGCCTAGGAATTTGGAAACTTAAAGTATCTTTTAGCTTAGAGATATGCTACATGTCTCAATTTTCATAGAGACCAGGCCTTGTGATCTAGTCGTGGTACCAAAGGGGAAATGGGGAAAAATCAACAAAAACATTTAGCCGCAATATTCTTTCCTTTTCCAGATGACCATTATGCAGCCAAAAATAACCTCAGCATACCGAAAAAAAAAGAGAACTTTCCCCCACTCAGCATAGAAATTTCTTTATAAAATTAAATTACAGTTTTTCTGGGGGAATATTTGGGCTCTTCTATCAGAAAATAGACATCTGCTAATTTGCTATGGATTTATACATATAGAAGCCCTTTGTAAGGTGCAAAGCACTAATGCCAATATAAGGTATTGCTATTATGGAAGCAGAAGATTTGAACGATTTTATCTTAAATGTGAAGAGTACAGAAAAAGGCAATCTTAGTTTTAAATTCTCATGCAAGTAGCCCATATTTTATCATTAATAAAAAATAAAGTGCCCTGGTTGGTGTGGTTCAGTGGACTGAGTGCCGGCCTGCGAACTGAAGGTTCACGGGTTTGATTCCCAGTCAGGGCATGTGCCTGGGTTGTGGGCCAGGTCCCCAGTAGGGGGGCATGTGAGAGGCAACCAATTGATGTTTCCCACATCCATGTTTGTCTCCCTCTTTCTAAAAATAAATAAAATCTTTTTAAAAAAGATAATCTAATGTCGTGATGGAAATAACTTTCATTCCTTATTTTATATAGCACTAACCTGATGATGGCAACCTGAATTAAGGCTGGTCAGATTTCTACAAACAGGTGTCTCCCCCATATCAATAAAGTTTAAATTTTACATTTTAAACCCAGGTCACCATCTGATGAATTAAAAGACATAATTTAACTCTTTCCCTAATCATGAAGCCTTTTAAAAATGATTCACTTTCTTGGCAACATATGGAACAAGTTATTTCACTTTAAGCCATTAATTTCAAGAAAAATGGAGCTATCATAAGGAAAGCTTCCAAAATGATGAATTACTCATATTAATATAGGTTATGCAATATATTTCATCACATGCTGAGCAATTTTACTTTCATAAGAATATTCAGTACAAGTTAAGGTACAAAAACAATAATTCAGTTTTAATTCAACCCCAATTTATTTAAGCAATAATTTTAAAAAGTTCAGTTCACCAAATGTATTCTTTTAAGTAAAGCAAATGTGACTATAAAATTTCCCCAGTTTTAGAGTTTTATAGAAACTCTGCTAACATACTCTGGCCAAAACTCTCACCAAAATTAAAATCTTAAGCCATGCATTGCAAAACTTTCATAGGATGAAAAACATCTTATGTACATTTGAAAGCCAATTTAACGAATGTCAAAAATCTGTCACTCTGAAAGTCCTGTCACTTAGCATGAACAGTAGCACTTTCACTTTTGCTCATTGCTATAGTTGACAGAAGGTAGCCCCTCCAAGAAACCATCATTTACTAAAGATAGAAGAGGTTAAGCAGAGCCACAGTCCTTAACTCTGACTGCTGCAAAGGATTAATTCGTCTAATTAGACCTTTAATAGATTCTCCTGGTTCCTAAGCATAGGAAGAATGAAAACCACTGAAAACTTTCGGCTGAATTACATACAAATACATTAACGCTAACTAATAAAATTGTCTAATTTAAAGAGTAACTGACCTGAGATGTACCTTGCTCCGATTAACATTACCATGCTACTCATTATAAAAAAGCCCAAGGGTAGACTACAGAAGATACTAGGGTCACCTGTGGCCATCCAAGAAGAAGGAATTCCAGTCAAGCAAACCAAAAGAGAGACACATAATTACAATATTTGTGTTAAGAATCACATGATAGCAAAACAAATTAAGTTATCAAAATAGTATATTCATAAAAGCTAGCAAAGAGTTATTACTTCAAATCGAAAAAATATAATCAATATTGAAGGTTTATGACAATTAACAAACAATACAGAGAGCATGCCACGAGTAGCCAAGAACATAATGCATATAGACCATGAGCTTTCCACTGGCAAAGCCAAAGAAAGCCGATGAAGAACTTTTTTGGGAGGCTGTTGATTTTAGCTTTCTTGATTCTTCCCCAAAAGATACAATATAAGCAATTCAAATCCCGCCCCCCCAAATTCAAATTTACAGATCCTCTGGCTATCAGAAAAGTTATATTAGCCCACTGAAAATAAATGTCAAAGCCCATTGGTTCTGTTTTCTTTTTCAAATAGAATTCAGTGTATAAAGAGATGTACTCAAATATTAAGATTACTCTCATTTAAACACTAAATTGTATTAATCTACATTCTAAAATATTGCCTGAGAACATGGTTGTTTTGATGCTTTTTTTTTAAATGAGTCTCAGAATAAAAGATTGAAAGAAAAAAAAAGACATTAGGCTTCTTTAGGGGAAAAAAAGAACAAAAGTTTTAAGTAGGACCATCCAGGACTAAAAATACAGATCGTGGCGATCTGTAGTAGTGGATAGTTCCAGCAGCTTCTCCTAAAAGCCAGACACATTAAAAGTGGTTCTAGGGGGTGGAGGTGGGAGAAAAAAAAAAGCAGTTCTATACCCACTTTTATTTATTATAAAATAAATTATTTTATAAATATTTTTTTACTTCACCTATAAACTCTTCTTCAGTACAGTATATGCTTCAATATATTATTGGTCATTGTGCCATTCATTACATGCCAAACCTTGCATTTAGCAGTAAATTAAAATACCGTGTTATAGTAAAGGCCTGTTTAAGGCTATTTAAATAGCACAGACACATTAAAGGAAGCTTATGGCTGTTTATAACTAAATAGTTTACTTAAGCTGAATACTTTCCTACCTGAATGATGAAAAAAAACACTCCTCTGGTTTCTCCCAAGCGCATTTCCTAGTCTATTATGACGCTTCTAATTTACTGTGGTTGCTACATTTCTCCCACTCTGATCCCAATGAATTCCCATAATGTATACTCGCTAAGAACTTGGAATCAGCTTAGGAAGTAGAGAAATATATTCTGAAATTAATATAACTTTTGGTTGGTTCAGGTCATGAAGACAGCCCCCCAAAAAGGTCAAGTAAAACATGGAGGGAAAAAAAACAACGACTATAGTTGATTTTTTTCCATTAAAAAGAAATTTGAAAAAAAAAAAACACCCAGAGAAATAAACTAGAAATCATTTTACTTTTAGAAAAGTTAGCTATACACCAAAGTACTAGGGATAAACTAAGAAGGAAAGTTGTGGCAGGACGTATGCAAATCAACCTGATAATTTACATTTTATGTTAATAACTTTAAAGTGTTTTCAAAATGTTAGAAACTGTGGATATATAATGCCTTTCTTCAGAGCACATTTGCTAAGTATAAGTGGTCAGATGCTTAACTAAGCTATTTAACATACTAACACAAAGTGGCAATAATAATATCAATATTAATAATAATAATAATAATAATAAAAACATAGTTACCACTTTGAGAAGACTCTGTTGTAACCCAACCCATTGACTTCATCACAGCTTTCTTCCAGGTAGAATAACGAATTTCACTTTCTAGAAATAGAAGACAGGAAACATATATACACGAAATGCAGGTTACTGAGATGCTCTAGGCACCATACTTATGTTCACTCAGCATTCCCGACAAATTGTTACACATATTAAACTGATACAGGGTTTCACAAGGACTCAGATTTGGGAGATTATGGTTGCTACTGATGCCCAGTGACTGGGACAGAGAAGTTTGGAGGCTAGAGGGGAAAATCACCATGGTCTACAGCACAAGTGGCAAACACAAGGCCTATGGGCCCAATCCGGCCCTCCACCTTGTTTCTATCTGGTGGCAGCGCTGAGCTCTTGCCTAACTGTTAAGGAGCAGTTACATGTATACCGTCCTAAAGTTACATTTGGCCCTTTGAAGGCAACTGCGAGGTTGATGCAGCCCCTGGTGAAAATGAGTCTGACACCCCTGGTCTACAGGGTAACTAGAAGAATGGGAGACAGCCTGCCTGTGAAGAACAGGCCATTTGCAGGCAGGTGGTGATGTAGAAAGGGGAATCTCATTTAATCTGATCTCTCTTTTGGGGTTGTTTTTGGGATACAGGGAGGGGTATGCTATAATGTGGAAAGACTAAAAGGGTAATTATTCTGGGTCCAGTCAAAGGATTTGACAAGTCTTGATTTCTCACAAGATTCAAATTGCATTCTTGTGAGACAAGATTTCTTCTCTTTAAAAATGTTTTTATTTTTATTTATTGACTGATTTTAGAGGGACAGGAAGGAAGAGAGAGAAAAACATCAATTTGCTGTTCCACTCATTTATGCATTCATTGGTGGATTCTTGTACGCGCCCTGACATGGAGATCAGACCTGCAATCCTGGTGTTATTGGGATGATGCTCTAACTGACCTACCTGGCCAGGGCTGATACAGGACTTCTTTAAGGTAGAAATCCACAATAAAAGGACTAAAAAAAATGGGCACTGGTTGCCCTTGTCAGTCAGTGTGGCTCAATTGGTTGGAGTGTTGTCCCATGCACTAAAAGTTTGGGGGTTTGATTCTCAGTCAGGGCATATGCCAAGGTTGTGGGTCCAGTCCCTGGTCAGGGTGGGTACAGGAGGCAAATGATTGACGTCTGTGTGTGTGTGTGTGTGTCTCCCCCTTCCTCTCTCTTTAATATCAATAAACATATTTTTAAACATTTTTTGAAAATGGGCACTGGTGCATCCACACACACACAGCACTCCTAGTGATAGGCAACACGCATGAAGCTACCCTTCCTTGAAGCTTCCCAGCCTTTCCGCAGTACCTCATGGCTGCAACTCCAGTGACACACTGCTCAAATATCACTTGGTTCAGAAAGGTTTCCACGGCCCCACTTCTGGCCCCTCATCCAACTTCCCACAGCACCTCCTGCACATCTCAGGGTATTAGCTACTACAGTGAGTTTTCACGGTTTTGTCTACCTCTCCCAATATATTTGAGTCTTGAAGGGCAAGGACTTGATCTTTGTTCATCTCTATATCCCCATGGAAGGACAGTTTCTGGCCTGTAGTTGGCTTTGAACAAATGTTTTAAAAAATATTATTTACTGATTTAAAGACAGGGAGAAGCATCAATTTGTTGTTACACTTATTAATGCATTCATTGGTGATTCTTGTATGTGCCCTGACTAGGGATTGAACCTACAACCTTGGCATATGGGGACGATGCTCTAATCAACTGACCTACCTGGCCAGGGCTCTAAACAAATGTTTGCTCTAAGAATGAACTACCTACATCTATGTGCCTATGCATGCATGTGCATGCACAGGTGTGTTGTGGGGAGAGGGGAGGGGCTGGTGGAGGGAAGAACAATTGATACAACTGGTCAACTCTGGGCTAAAGCTTTAAAAACCACAAAGATGGCTCTCTCTGGAGACAGTAATCCTCAACTCTTTGCACAAAACTTCCTTGATTTAAAGGTGAGATTAGCATCTCAAGACCATATACTCGCTAAACATTATTTGCTTATTAAAAAGCAGATTTTTTTTCAGAATTAGAAAAAGTGTTGAACTCTGCATTTTCTCTAATTTTGTAAAAGTGAAAAATTATTTACAGACAGAATATCAAATTTTGAAACACATTTCTGCATCAAGGTCCATGGCATACTGTCTGACTAGAAAATCATTAGTATTGTAATCCTTTTTCATATGTATGGAAAAGAATCCATTAAATTAAGAGGTGCTGGCAGAGTCTTCTAGAAAACAACAAATGCATTTGAAGCTTATTTCCCAATAGCTCAAAATTTACTTTGATGCTATTTTATGTGTAGGTTTTTAGAAAGTTATAGATAAAACTTGGTATTTTTATAGATAAAACTCAGTAGAGATAAAACCTTATTTTTGTACTCACATTTGTTTAGTGTAAGGGATGCATCATTATACTATTTTAATAAAGGTGTTGCTCAGAGCTTGGGCCTTAGCTTAGTTTATTAGGAAGTGAATAAGACATTTAATGTTCATTTATTTAAACTGTTACTGCCTTTGTCTGGCTAACCCTTCTGTGCTTAAAAGTTACCAGAATGTCCCCTAGCCCAGCTAATCATGTCCTAAAACCAGGCCATTGGCCCCAAAGATGATCCTGGGTAGACATTAGGGATGGGTGGCTGATGTATCGCCTTTCACCCTTTTACAAAAGGCTATTTGAACAAGCTACAGCTGATAGTGTGGCAGTGTTATCCTCCTACACAAAAGGACTGTAAACATGTGAACAGTAAAATTGTGATTCTATGGTTTTTTTAAACATAAGGAATGATTTCTCTCATCCACACTCATTCAGTGTAGCTCCATATGCTTAGTAGCCAAACCTGAAAGAGTAGCATTTGCTATTGTACTAAATTGCTTAGCGTATGAATGAACAGAAAGGGAAGCTCTCTCTCACTGGGGCTGTGTTCACAGAATAGCATGCAAGGTTTCATTCTTTAAATGTACCCTCAGCATTGATCTGGGGTTCGAACCGCTCCATTGTGACAGCAGACAGGTCCTCGGGTTCCAGGCTCCAAACGCCCACGCCTTCTGCGGCCCCCGCTGCCATGGCGGCTCCCAGGGCAGTTGTTTCCGGCATGGAAGGCTTCACTGAGAGGAGACAGCTACATCAACAACTTCGTATTTATTTCTTTTACATACGTCTCAAAAAACCAGTTCTTCCATAAAGAAACGTTAGTCTCGCCCTGGCTGGTGTAGCTCAATGGATTGAGCGCGGGCTGGGAACCAAAGTGTCCCAGGTTCGATTCCCAGCCAGGGTACATTCCTGGGTTGCAGGCCAGAACCCCCAGCAACCGCACATTGAATCTCTCTCTCTCTCTCTCTCTCTCTCTCTCTCTCTCTCTCTCTCTCTCTCTCTCTCTCTCTGTCTCTCTTTCTCTCTCTCTTCCCCTCCCTCCCTTCCCTCTCTAAAAATAAATAAATAAAATCTTAAAAAAAAAAGAAACATTAGTCTCAGGACTGAGACGAATGAAGGTTTACTAACCTACGGGGATATAGAGAATGTCTGCTTGTAGCTGCATAAGAATTTTGTTGTTGGTCATTCCTCCGTCTACCTGCAGATGACTGAGTGGAATTCCACAGTCGCGGTTCATGGCGTCCAGAATCTTCAATAAAGAAAGCAATGTAATGAAATGATCCTAAGTAAACTACTTCATAGTAACACCCCCCCCCCCCAATGGTGATCTTCTATTCAAAAATGCTCAAGAGCTTTCCAAAGCCTACAGAATAAAATTGAGACTTTTTAATTCTGGCCTTCTTAATCCCTCTTTGGTCTGGTCACAGCCAACGTTTTCTCTCCCTACATCTCTGTCCTCACCCTTATATCCAGCCAAACAACTATTTTATACTTGGGTTTCCTGCATGGGTGGTTGTTAGGGCTATTCCCCTTCCCTAATAGAGTATTCCCCTTCCTGAGTAGGGCTACTCAGCACCACACCCAACCACAAAATGCCCAGTGCCTAGCAGATGACAGGAACTCAGATGGTAATGCCAGCTGGAAACAAAACAAAAACTTACATTTATTAGATGGGTGTTCAGGCATGTTTAATTTTTAAGCATTTAATGAATTAAATGTATTAGTAAATTTCTGATACTCATGTGTAATTTGTTTAAGCATAATTAAAGCAATTAAGTATAAAAAAACAAGTGCACATTTATTACCTCTCGAGTTTGGAAGCAAACCGCTTCTAATGCAGCAAAAGCAATATGGCATTTATTGGTGAACTGAGTGAGCCCACAGATGATTCTGAAAATACAGAGAGTTTTAAGGTTAGAGTGGTCAGAGTGAGAAGAAATGAGTCATCAATCTGAAATGTCCTGAATATAGAAAAGCTGAATTTGGTAGACAGAAATGTGCAGAGGGAAAAAATAGGCATACCCCCCCAACTCAAACTGGACATAAACATAAAGTCATTTAGAAAGTCTTTGTGGTCCACAATCCTGCATCCTCATAGGAAACAGTTTATGATCCATCTGAATAGATGACAAAAATATTAAACCAAATCAGCATCTATCTAGAATGATGTCCCTTTGATACATAACTTGCAGATGCCTTAAAGATAAAAGATAGTAACACCAACATGAATATGAATGTGGTGGGGGCTTATTGTCACATGCTTTATAACTTCTTGGAGATGAAAGGTTATAAAATTATATTCTCCAAATAGAAAAGGTTTCCTCAATGCTTTAAAATTATTTGAAAATAGACAGGAAACTATTGACTGCTAAGTTATTAGATCCACCAAGCACACCTTATGCTTAATTCTTACCCTCTCGCACTGGGCTCCCAGTAAGGTGCATATAACCCTGAAAACGCCGGGACGAAATAGCAGCCATAAGACGTACCTACTTCTTTAGCAAGTTTTTCTAACATTAAAAGAGAGAGAGAGAGAAACAGAAACAAAAATCACTCTAATATATTCTACTTACTTTAGTCAATAAACACATCTATTTCAAAAAATCAGGACAGGGCTTTTGGATTCCTATTCATTAATACAGCAAAATGTTCCTAATTATAGCAGCATGTGAGGAGCAAAGCAAATACATTGCCCCGCATTGAATACCACCACTAAAATGTAACCCAGCTTCTCCAAAGTAAAGGAACTGGATTTGTTTTGGTAAGGTGCTTGAGCTCATCTTCACCATTTGTAGATGAAGACGTGGCCCCCAGTGCATCCCTAATCAGAAAGGTGTTTCATGATGATCTCACCTTCAGACAAAATTAAACTAGTTAGAGGAAAGAGTGGGTAGGCGAGTTCAAAATGATGAGCCATAAACGGAAAACACCCATATTAATACTTCAATTACAGGTACTGGAGTTTTCGCGCTCCCTCTAATCTAAGAGTTAAAAGTTACAGCTCTTTCTCCTCAGGTAAATTTAACGGGACTACTCGCCTGCCAGTTCTGGCAATCTTTGGTATTCAATTTTACCCTTGGGTAATTTTTATGCCCTACCTTGTCAGTTTATTAATAACCACCACTAAATATGTCAACTCATTTTACAAATCTTCACAAAATAGTCTTTTATGTATAAATCAAACCCATTATAGGGATCCATATAATTTAATGTCGCACAGGGGGCAAAAGCACAAGTATTAACAGATTGCAAAGGTAAAACATTAAAAGTTTTCATTACTTAGATTTTAACCCTTTGTTAGAACAGACTCACCAATTTCATCCGAGCTCCTTATAATGCCAAGATTGTCTCTTAGCCAGCGAATAACAGCACCGGCTATAGCTACAGAACCCTATGGGGGGAAAAAGGAATCCAAGAGAAATATATGTTATCACTATAAAAAGTTTTACTGGGCGTAATGCTCTGTGTATGGCACTACCAGATGGATAAAATGCAAAAGTATCAGCTTTGGGACTTGCACAGATATAATAGCCTAGGTCTTCTGATGCAAACATAGTTTTGTCTAGGTCATTACAGAAGTTTTTCATGAGCCAGGGAAAAGAGAACCCTCTAATACACTCTTGGAACTGTCCCCCCACAGGTGGACACCAATGTGTTGAGCAGTTTGCTTCTTGTATTAATTGTTTATTTTAATATTTTATTTATTTATTTTTAGAGAGGGAAGGGAGGGAGGGAGAGAGAGAGAGAGGGAGAGAGAGAGAGAAACATCAATGTGCTGTTGCTGGGGGTCATGGCCTGCAACCCAGGCATGTACCCTGACTGGAAGTCAAACCTGCGACACTTTGGTTCTCAGCCTGCACTCAATTCACTGAGCTACTCCAGCCAGGGCATTGTATAATTGTATTACCTGTTGCTAAGCTGCTGAGGTATATTACCACCTAGAATACATTCCCATCTTATCCACAAAGGCATCGGGAGAAGCCACATTACAAGCTCTTTTCAAGGCTATTTCCCACATCTAACAGTATGTTACATCAGGGAACAACAACAGAAAAGTTAGCAAAGAAGATGCCTGTGAAGTAATTATTCTGTGTGACAAAATCACTAAGAGTTGGCAGAGGCAGCTGTGGCAATAAGGAAAAAAAGATACGATTTGGAGTCAGATGAACCAGGTTTGAGTCTGACTTCTGGTTCTTCTTTGCTCTGATCTTAGATTAGACACATTATTAGGCTTTCCGAGCCACCAGTTTTTCACTTAGAAATTGGTTGTGACTATAGAAATACCTACATTTAAACAAACTGCTACGAGGCCCAATATAAGAACATACAGAAAGGTTCTTACTGAATATAAATATTAGCTTCGTTAATTTTTTAAGTGTTTAAAAAAGAGTTTCCACTGCCTGATGAATGGATAAATAACATAGCCCTGATTGGTGTTGCTCAGTAGGTTGGGCGTCATTCCTGCAAACCAAAAGGTCGCTGGTCCCATTCCTGGTCAGGGCACATGCCTGGGTTGCAGGCCAGGTCCTGGTAGGGGCAGGTGCAAGAGACAACTGACCAATGTTTCTCTTGCACATTAATGTTTCCCTCTCCCCCCCTAAACAAACAAAGATATAGATACAGATATAGATCAATATATAAATAAAATCTTTAGAAAATAAATAAAACGTAGTGTACCCACACAATGGAATATTATTTGGGCATGAAAAGGAATTAAGTCCTCCTACAACATGGGTGAACTCTGAAAACATATGAAGTGAAAGAAGCCAGTCATAAAAGACCTTATATTGTATGATTCCATTTATATGAAATGTCCAGAATGAGCAAATCCATAGGCAAGAAGAGTAAATTAGTGTTTGCCTAGGGTTGGGGTGAGTGATCTTAGGGGGAAGGGGTGGTTAAAAGGATAACACTATGGAATTTCCTCAGAAAACTAAAAATGGAACTGCCGGGATTATAACCTAAGAACCCTGAAACACCAATCCTAAAGAACCTATGCACCCCAATGTTCCTAGCAGCACAATTTACAATAGCCAAGTGCTGGAAGCAACCTAAGTGCCCATCAGTAAATGAGTGGATCAAAAAACTGTGGTTCATTTACACAATGGAATACTATGCAGCAGAAAGAAAAAAGGAGCTCCTACCCTTTCTAACAGCATGGATGGAATGGGAGAGCATTATGCTAAGTGAAATAAGCCAGGTGGTGAGGGACAAATACCATCTGATCTCACCTTTAACTTCGAACCTAATCAACGAAACAAAGAAGCAAGCAAAATAGAACCAGAGACATTGAAATTAAGAACAAACTGACAGTAACCAGAGGGGAGGTGGGAGGGGTAATGGGGGAAAGGGGGAAAGGGTTTTCAGGAACAACTATAAAGGACACATGGACAAAACCAAGGGGGGGTGGGATCAGGGGAAGGAGGTGGTCGGGGAGTGGTGGCAGACAACTGTACTTGAACAACAATAAAATAGATTACAAATGTAAAATCTAACTCTGTAGCATTTTTAATCATGTTGAAAACAGAAATAGAGCACAGTTCAATGGGGGAGCATTATTTTTCAAATGTAATCTATATCACTAATGCTTCAGCAACAAATTAGGGCATTAAAATGAACAGTATTGATTGCTCAGAAAGTACCGTATTTTTGCCATAATGTGCACCCACATTTTGTGCGCATTATACACAGGATTCGTGTGCCCATGTACAATGCGCATCTTTCTTTTCCCTCAAGAATGTAAGCAAAAAGGTGCGCATTATACACAGCAACATATGGTATACTTTCCAAGAAAGTACATCGCAGAAGCCCATAAACAATGCTCACTGGCTGTGGCAGACAGGTTCTTAACTAAGGTGGCCCGCAGGATCCCTGCCTCCTGGTGGCCATGCCCTTGCATGATCCCCTGCCCTCGAACAGGGCGGGGCCTATGAAGTGCTTTTAACTAATATCACATGTCAAAGGTGACGGGAGGTACGTGATTACGTAGCATCAGAATATCACGTTAGCAGTCTTCAGGTGGAAAGGCACTGACTGCAGGAGGCCTCTAGGAACAGAGGGCGGCCGATGGCTGACAGCTAGCAAGGAACCGAACTCCTCAGTCCTACAACCGCACAGGACTGAATTCGGCCAATAACCTGAGTGAGCCTGGAAGAGGATGGAGTTGCATATGATATTGCAGCTGCAGCCAACACCTCGGCTGCAGCCTGAGCAGAGGACCCCGCTAAACAGTGCCTAGGCCCCTGACCCATGGAAACTGAGAGATGACAAAAGAAACGGGTATCGTTTGAAGCCATTTGTATCTGTGGTAATATTGCTACACAACAATAACTAAGTAACGCATTAGCTTATACCTAAAATTGAATTGCTGGCTCGAGAGGCCTGGAAAATTAAACACAACATCTTGACACTGTAATTATAAATCATACAAAAGAAGAGATTGGGAGAAAGGACATTTAAAGAAACCAAGGAGCGGGGGAGATCCAGGGAACTCTCTTTGAAGCTCGTATTTAAGTAGACATAAATGGCATAATACAGGATTTAGTATGTAAACAATACTGATTGACTGCCTACCAAATGCCAGCTGGCTGGGATGGAGTGGTGAAAAACACAGACATGTACCCTGGCCTCAGGGTATTTATATATTAGTGACAGAATACAGAACAGAGAAGTCCCAAGTCTTAAATAAGCTCAAGTTCATAATCCTATTAAAAGCCCCAAAAGGATTCTGTTCAGTGAGATCATATGTAGAAACGGACGAACGAGGAAAGGGAGAAACACGGCGTCAGGAAGATGGTGCACTGTTAATAGGCATCAGAGGGAAAGCAGAACAACCCAGTCACCCTCCTGCTTCAGTCTCTCCCATCACTGAGAAAAAACGTGCAACTAGAAAGAGTGGGACAAATTTAAGCAGTTAAATATGAGTTTAAAATCTTAGAACAAGTAAAGAATTATACGACCCAATTCCTTTTTACTGAGAACGAAAACAGGAACCTGGAGATGTTACCGTGTCAGGCCTAGATGAATCACATGCCGGGCGCAGGGAGAGAATAAAAGAATTCTCTTGGTGATGAAAAAAAAAAAAAAAAAGGTGTTCACAGCAACAGAGATGGTGAGTTTGCACTTTAAAAATCCCCTCTATTCTAAACACAGAGGATTACAGACAAAATGTAAAAAGAGAAAACCAAAACAACACATGCTGACTCACATACAGAATAGTGTTGACGTGGACAGAAATAGAAATGCATGACCAGGCAGGACTTGAAGACACAGCATGAAGGGTTCATTTTATTTTTTAAAAATGTACTTATTGATTGATTGTTAGAGAGAAAGGAAGGGAGGGAGGGGAAGGAGAGAGAGAGGGAGGGAGGGAGGGAGGGAAAGATTTGTTGTTCTACTCATTTATGCATTCATTGGTTGATTCTTGTATGTGCCATGACTGGGAATAGAACTCTCAACCTTGGTGTATCAGGACAATGCTATAACCAACTGAGCTACCAGGCTAGGGCAAGCATGATGGGATCTGATTAATTTCTGTATACGTGTCAGGGAGTAGGAGTGGTGGTGGGGGAAACTGGCTCCTCTGGAGGGAAGGGATCCAAAATGTTTTGTGTAAGACAAGGAACAGAATCAGATTCACTGCTCGAAGCCAGGAGCTAGGTGGCGCTCTCTTACCACTGTAGGAATGCTTGCAAACAAGTAACTGTCTACTTGCTAAGGCTGTATAGTTCAGTGGAAGAAGAGACAGGAAGTGAAAGTTACAAAATACAAGAAACCTATGAAGACATCAGCCAACAAAAGTTAATAGTTGGAACAGAATTCACTCCAGTCTGACAAAGACTTTATTTTTTTTAAAGATTTTATTTATTTACTTTTAGAGAGGGAAGGGAGGGAGAAAGAGAGAGAGAGAGAGAAACATCAATGTGCGGTTGCTGGGGGCCGTGGCCTGCAACCCAGGTATGTGCCCTGGCTGGGAATCGATGACAAAGACTTTAAAATAAGTATGTGCTAAAAGTAATCTAAGGGATGAATTAAGGTATGACTTCCATTAAAAAATCATGAAATTAGGAATCAAAAGAAAAGAGAAATAAAACAAACTCAGGTAGATATGCAAAAGAACCAATTAAAAATCCTGGAAATCACCCTGGCTGGTGTGGCTTTGTGGGTTGAGAGCCAGCTTGCAACCCAAAAGGCTGCTGGTTCAATTCCTGGTCAGGGCACATGCCTGGGTTGTGGGCCAGGTCCCAGGTTGGGGCATGTGCAGGAGGCAACTGATGGATGTTTCTCCCCCTCTCTTTCTCCCTCCCTTCCCTGCTCTCTAAAAATAAATAAAATCTTTTTTAAAAATCCTAGAAATGAAATTACTGAGTGAAATTTAAAAATGTAATATATGGGGTAAACTGTAGGATAGAGATGATAAATAAATTAGTGTTACCATACACGGCTGGTGGTATTTTTATATAGCAATGAAAAAAATGGAACAATAGCTATATTTAATAACATGGATGAATCTTACAAAAAAAATGTTGAGTAAAAAAAGCCAGATCGAAGAATACATACTATATTGACCCAGTCTCTCTCACTTCTCTTTCTCTTACATTTAAATATACAGTGTATTGAAAACATGCAAACCTGCCCTGGCTGGTGTATCTCACTGGATTGAGCACGGGCTGTGAACCAAAGGGTCACCAGTTCTATTCCCAGCCAGGCCACAAGCCTGGGTTGTGGGCCAGGTCCCCAGCAGGGGGCGCATGAGAGGCAAGCACACATTGATGTTTCTTTCCCTCTTTCTCCCTCCCTTCCCCTTTCTCTAAAAATAAATAAATAAAATCTTCACAAGAAAAACATGCAAAACTAATCTCTACAGCTTAGACTTGCACATTTCAGTGTTAGCACTATAAAGAAAAGTAAGGAAATAGTCTAGTAACTACGTATGGTGTCAGATGGGTATGAATCACTTAGTAAGTTATATAATGTCAAATCACTGGGTGTACATTTGAAACTAATAATATTGTATGTACACTGTAATTGACAAATAAGAAATGACTTAAATTTTTACAGAAGGTAAGGAAGTGATTATAAGAACGGTCAGGGCAGTGCTGGTCTTTTGGGGGAGGGAGGCGGCTGTGATGGGAGGGGCACAGAGGGGGTTCCTGGGTGTTGGCCGTGTTGTTTCCTGACCTGGGTGAGGTTACCAGGGTCTTCTCTTTAGGATAATTGATAAAGCTGTACATGGTGTTTCATGCATTTTTCTGTATGTGTCTTATATTTCATAATAAAAAAAAGGTTGGTTCTGTGTAATTTGTTTTAAAGACAGAATTTGGAAATGTAACATAGATCATCAGAAACTCCCCAGGAATGTAGCACAGAGAAACAAAGAGACTTTAACAATACAAAAGGGCAGTTAAGAGATAGGGAGGGTGGGGCAAAAGGTTCCAATTTACATACAATAGCAATTTCAGAAGAGAATGGCAATGATGGTAGAGAAGCAATATTTGAAGAGATAATTGATGAGAATTTTCCAGAACTGAAGACAGACTTATATCCAAGCACTTAACAGGATATGTAAAAATAAGCCCAAACATTCCAGTAAAACTAGAGAATGCGGATAAGGAGATAATATTAAGTCTCAGACAATAAACCAGATTATCTACAAAGATACCAGTTACACCAGAGTAGCAGAGATCTCGTCAGCATCAAAATCAGCCAGAGGGGATGTAGGAAAGGTTATTAATCTAAGATTGTTTTCCCACCCTGAACTTCGGTAAAGTAGATTTGCTGTGGACCGGAAAAGAAAATAGTACTAACTATTACATGTTTAAGAAAAAAGGGAAATGAAAACTAAATGCAATAACATGATTGCTCGTGGGGGTGGTGGGGGTAAAGCATTCGAGGTTCCCATCATGGACAGGGGGTTAAAAATACTAAACATCTGTAAACTCTCTTAGGAAAATATGTAATTAAATAAAACCTTAAAAGCTTAAAAGCACTACAAATGAAAAACCCAAAACGACAACAACAAAAAAAGTCAGAAATGCATTCTGTTGCTTCCAAATCAGCAAGAGGGAGAACAAAAAGACTCAAAACTAAGATGGACAGCTACACTTTCAGTTTTTTAAAAGGGCAGAAAGTAAAATGTCCATACCTCAAATTGCCAAGCCCGACACTAATCTGTCCGATTAAAGAAATGAATATTAAACATATCCCTTATAAGCCCTTCGAGAAAAAAGGAAGCAGCAGGACCAAGTGCAATTAGCATGAACTTACTGAGAAAAATCTTACCAATCTAGCTTAATCCCTGCTGTCTTTCTTTATTTGGTTTAAAATTTTTAA
Organism: Phyllostomus discolor; assembly: GCF_004126475.2. Classification (NCBI taxonomy): domain Eukaryota; kingdom Metazoa; phylum Chordata; class Mammalia; order Chiroptera; family Phyllostomidae; genus Phyllostomus; species Phyllostomus discolor. Next base: position 16,150,531 of record NC_050198.1, on the reverse strand, counting down.
AAGTATTTGTTAATAAATTTTAAAAATTAGAAAATATGGGGGAAAATTGCATACCATCATTTGTGTGTGTGTGTGTGTGTGTGTGTGTGTGTGTGTGTGGTATGGATGACTTGCTAGGTTACCAGACTAAAGAAGTGACATATATGAGATGCAGTAAAAAGAACACTGGACTTGGGAGACTGTAGTGCTGAATATTCAGACTTATAAGGAAGGAGAAGGCACAGTGGGATGGCCTAGGCGTCTAGACTTTGAAGCCTAGCAGCCTGGAGATTTGCCTCCTGGATCGGCCTACACACTAACTGTCAAAAGTTACTTCGGCCAAGTGACTCCAGTTTCACTTGTCTATGCTCAGATTCCTTGTATGTAAAGCAAGGGCAGAGCAGGGTGTAGGAAAGCCTGTGGGCATCTCATCTATTGTCCTTCTCAGCTTTACAATGTTATGAATCTGAGCAAAACTACATGATTTGAAACAAAATCAGAAAGGAGGGGTGGGGGGGTGGGAAAGGCAGAAAACTATACTTGAACAACAATAAAAAAAAGTTAAAAAAAAAAGAAAGAAAGCACATGATTGCTCAGTCTCCAAGATGAGACAAAACTGAAAAAAGTAACAGAATAGAGTGAAAAAGAATTCAGTCTGTTTCAGTACAGGCTGAAATCACTATCATGAAATTTACCAGGAAGAAACAAAGGCCTGAATTTAGCAAAAGATCTATGCAAACACAGAATGAAGCCGACTGCTCTTAACATTATTCATTTGGAAAAGCGCTGGATACCTTAACATGCACTCCTGGAACCACGGCTCTGATGAGGTCATCAGACTCAATTCATGAACTCTCAGGCTAGAACAGCCGAAGCAGTATTCATGATCAGAGATGCCCAAATCACTCTAGCGAGTATAGGTCAGGTTGCACGGGGAATATTCTACTCTGCTGTGGAAGTCCCTGGCAAATTGGAATGCATTCAACAAAGGCAGCCCAGAACTAAAAAGCATTTAGAAACCATGTGATATCAGGGCACCGGGAAGTTTATTCTGGAGTAGGAAGACCCAGACAAACTGGTAGCAGCCTCCTAGTATTTGAATGACAGCCGATCTAGGTCCGATGGTTAGTAAGAAGCAATTTTGGCATTATCTGCAAACAGAAGTTAGAAGGATATGGACAGAGGATAGAGGAGAAGGCTTTCCATACTGGGAGGGACGTTAAGGCCAGGTAACCTGTAGTCCTCAGGTCCCTTTCAAGCCTAAGGAATCTAAAATTCTAAAGGGCTAGTTTTCTCCCATATAAGAAAAAAAAGAACATGTTCAATGCCATGTATCCGGTGCGCCTTGTGCTGTACTAAGTACTTTCCATGGGGGAAAACAGAGAGAAGGCTGGTAGGAGTTTAAGTTCTAAGAAGTATTAGGATACCTTTAATACACAGTCCAAGAGTTTTCACAAATGTTTCTATCACCCACAAAAAAGGGATTGGGGCCCAAGTTACAGTGCTTACATAGGGAGATGGCAACTAAAAAACAGAAATAAACTAAAATTCCTCATGTTCTAGGCTTAACAGCTAATCAAATGTTTTAACTAAAAACAAGTCAAAACACTTTTAAGCAAATTATTATTAGCTACTTGAGGAAACAAGATTCAGTATGTTTTTAGATCATATACTGTATTTGTATATTACAAGGGAGCCATTTAAAATTGATTGTAAAGAAATGCTTTTAAGAAATGTACCTGAGCCCTGGCTGGTGTGGCTCAGTGGACTGAGTGCCAGCCTGCAAACCAGAGTGTTGCTGGTTCGGTTCCCAGTCTGGGCACATGCCTGGGTTGTGGGCCAGGTCCCCAGTAGGGGGTGCATGAAAGGCAACCACATATTGATTTTCACTCCCTCTCTTTCTCCCACCCTTCCCCCCTCTCTAAAAATACATAAATAAGATCTTAAAAAAAAAAGAAATGTACCTAAAAGAAGCAGAATACTATACCACTTCTTTGACTTTGGAAGTAAATGTTTCTTATGTTTTTAATCCCTTCTTACCATGCCGTATAGGCCGACATATTCTTACTAGAATTGACAGACATACTTTGAAAGAAATGCTTTCAGTGAAAAACGGTGTAAATCTTCTCATTTCATTTTCCACATTAAAATGTGACACAAACTACTTTTACAGAGAGACACACGAAGAGAGCTGCTCTGCCTTTTTGTGCCCAGGGTTTCTCTTCGGAACACTGGCGCACTGTGGTTGTCAAAACAGCATGTTCACGTGCAAAGCAATTAGAGTGAATCGATGCCTCCTTAAACTTTAGAAATAGAAAACTCTTACACTGAGACATAAACTGACACAAAACTCTTACTCTTACGCAGCTAAGTGATAGCAAAATCGTTAAGGTCCCACTATTAATTGGTAAAAGAACTAAGGAACCGATATACTCAAGGTGACCTGGGAGTCGTGAGCCCCAGAGCTTAGTCCCGTGTTCCTTCCACTCAACCAAATGTCAAGAAGAAAACTGAGGGTTTTTAGTCCTATGTATTTAAATTTACCAGAAAAGGCATTAGGAAACACTGTCATTTTCTTAACTTTGAATGTTTGTCGTATTATCCATATTAACTGAAAAGTACTTACTTCCAGTGCATAGTATACGGGTTTGTCTCTGCCAAGTTTGTAAGCCACTGTGGTCAGAAGGCCATGTTCAGAAAATACGCACTATAAGAAAGAGAACAAGTATTTAGGAAAATAAAAAGACAGCTTTTTTTAAAAGCTAAAATAACCTAGGCATAAAATAATTTAATAAACATAACAATTCCAAAAATAACTCTTAGGAAAATGAACAGTATTAGGAATAATACAGCTAAACGACATAAAAAGTTTATCCTTTGTTCTAAATTAGATTTCTATTAAGAATCTAACAAGGTCCAAAAAAATCTAACAGGGTACAAGGTCCTAGTGTACAAATCCCACTAACACAATTAAAAACATATATATAAAATTCATGCCCTGACTGGTGTGGCTCAGTGGGTTGGGCTTTCTCTTGCAAACCCTCAGGGCACATGCCTGGGTTTCGAACCAGCTCCCGGTTGGGGCATGTGCCCAACTGGTCCATGTTTCTCTCCCTCTCTTTCTTCCTCCCTTCCCCCTCTCTAAAAATAAATAAATAAATATCTCTTTTAAAATTGTAAAGAATAAAAACATATATAAAATTCAAAGACCCTCGAATGGTTCTTATTAGAACTCTTCAAATTTAGTGGCATTCATCATTGGGTGCACTATTTATATGAAGTTAAAGAAGACTTTCACCAATCTTTTATTTTGAAAAACATACCTTACGGCCTGTATTACATAGTAAGAAGCAGCCTGTTCCATACCTATAATTAGGGAAAGAATAAACAGTATGACAATTTTATTATTAAAAGTGGTGAAACATTAATAATACAAATCATTTAAACTGACATTTAATGTAGTACAACAAAAGTCATTATATTAAAGTTTTGGAAAAGTTCCAAAAGCTAACAAACATCACATACTCCTTTCGGAATCACATTTTAAAGATCAGTCTAGAAGAGCACGGTCACAAACAGAAACGCCACTATCTTCTGCCAAGAAAAGGCCAAGTGCAGAGTGCGGGAAAGTGTAGCCGGGCTACGGGGACAGGAGTGGCATAGAGAGGAAGGCTGCTCGAGGTCTAGCTTTCCCATCTTGGCAGCACTGGGTATCCTTTTTATTGATCCATTGATGGACTGATTGATTTTAGTGAGACAGAGAAGGGGAGAAAAATCAATTTGTTGTTCCACTTATTTATGCAGTCATTGGTTGATTCCTGTATGTGCCCCGACTCAGGATTGAACCCACAACCTTGGTTTATTGATTGGGGCATTGTTCTAACCAAGTGAGCTACCCAGCTAGGGCCAGGACTGGGTATTCTAACAGTGCTGGGAGATTGTAACATGGCTGTCATGGAAGAACTGAATTTATTTTGTGCCAGCTTTATCAGCATACGCTTCGGACTCTGCAACAAGTCTGACATGTGGATGTGAGTAGTTCTGACTTGTGCCAGGCAGATAAGCAGCCCAAACTGATACCAGTAAGGGTCACAGGGAAACAGTTTTCAACCAAGTTGGCTGGGACTGTCACCTTGGCTTTCCACAAGCTGTCCTGCCTGAGCTCAGGCTTGCCTCGCAACAGACCCTGCTGCTATGTTCTGTGACAGTCTGGCAGACGGGAGAGAGAAGGGGCAGCATTCAGTCCCAGGGCCGGCAGAGGGACCCCAGCGGAAGCTACTTCCAGTCAGCACTATGTCAACAGACCCCATCTGCTGCCTCTGTCTTGTGGAGCAAACAGAAACCAAGGGCAATTTTTTTCCCATCAACATTTTCCCAGATACCATTGTTCTGAATAAGCATTAGCCCAAGGCATTCTATCTCTTCTCAACCAAATACATTCTCAGCCTCCTTGATGCATAGAAGATCCATTCAAGGAAGATGGGATTAACGGATATCTAAATTTTTTAAGACACCAGTCAACCTTGGCTGGTGTAGCTCAGTGGATTGAATGCCAGCTTGTGAACAAATGGGTTGCAGGCTTGATTCCCAGTCAGGGCACATGCCTGGGTTGCGGGCCAGGTCCCCAGTAGCGGTGCACAAGAGGCAACCACACATTGATGTTTCTCTTCCTCTCTTTCTCCTTCCCTTCCCTTCTCTCTAAAAATAAATAAATAAAATCTTTTTAAATAAATAAAGACACCAGTCAAGTAACATTAGGTACAGTTAATAATACATTTACAAATGAAAACACTTAAATCACATATATGTTTTTACTTGCGCAACACCGAAAAGGCTATGTATTTGAAGTTATACATTTTTTTAAAAGGTTTTCTTTATTTCTAGAGAGAAGGGAAGGAAGTGATAGAAACATCAATGTGTGGTTGCCTCTCATGCACCCTGAACTGGGGACCTGGCCCAAAACCCAGGCACGTGCCCTGACCAAGAACCGAACCAGCGACCCTCCGGTTCACAGGCCAGCACTCCATCCACTGAGCCACACCAGCTGGGGTGAAGTTATACATTTTAATAAATATTCATAAAATAGAACTTAGTGATTTGTTTCATACTTTTAAGAGGAGAAATCTGTATCAATTTAGCACTCATATAAGCACTGTTTGCATCGAACTGTGGTGCCCAAGACTTAAAGCACAGAAGTGATGCAAAGGTTCAAGGCACTTAGTAAAAGTGAGTCCTTAAGTTAGTATACTTAATAAGTAATTCATGAACATTAGCAATGTATGAAGAGACTCCATTGCTACATTGATTGAGACCACAGCTTTGGAAGCAATACACAGGCAATTTTTTTCCCTCTTACATTTTATTACTCTTTCTTCCCAGTCACCCACCAGATAGAGCACTTTTAGCATTTATATGGTCTACCTATCTTTCCTTAAGGCCATCCTGTGTTCCAGCATCCCCAAAAGATGCCTGAATTTTCTGACCTCAGTGAAGGGAAAGGTTGCTTGCTATCCCGCTGGGGGAAGTGTGCCAAGATGGCCGTGGCCAAAGCTGTGAAGGCAGGAAAAGGCCCCATTTATTACTTTTAGTACCTCTGGGCAGAGGAGGCATCTATCTTAGGTTCTTTTTCTTAAAGCAAAATTGATGTTCAAATAACTCATGTTTATTCTAAAAAAACTAGAAAATACAGATAAACTGAAAGAAAAATCGGCATCACCCATCATCTGTTCCTCCACCCGGAAACAGATGGGTTTTCCACTGACTTCCCAGCTGACCGGCAGTAGCTCCCACGGAGGTCCCACGAGATTAACTACATTCTCAGTCCCAATCTTTCCAACCTCTTAGGACGTTGTTCTGTTTACCACTTATCTCCTGTTTATCTGACAGCTTCCATCTGTTCTCTGCTCAGACTCCAAAGAAACATTCTTTAGTCTTGCCGTGACTAAAAACACAAACAAAATTCTCCAAACTTGGTATGATCCTGTTACTGATCTTACCATTCCTGGATGGTTGCATGTTTGTAAGGTGCATTCTGTCTTGCTGTCTTTATTTATTTACTTATTTTACCTACCCACAACACCCATACAACCATTTGCAAGCTGGCCTCCATCTTGGGCATTCTACTAGTTTCATCCTTGGAGGTCCCACTGAAGACCCAATTTTTTTTTAAACAGTGTTTTTTTTTTAAAGATTTTATTTATTTATTTTTAGGGAGGGGGGAGAGAGAGAGAGAGAGAGAGAGAGAGAGAAAGAGAGAGAGAGAGAGAGAGAGAGAGAGAGAGAGGCATCAATGTTCGGTTGCTGGGGGTTATGGCCTGCAACCCAGGAATGTACCCTGGCTGGGAATTGAACCTGGGACACTCTGGTTCCCAGCCCGAGCTCAATCCACTGAGCTACGCCAGCCAGGGCTTGAAGACCCAATTTTTATGTACCATGGTCTGTTCTCATTCTCAGCCTCCATGACCTTTTTGCAGTTTTTTTGCATTGCTGATCAAGCCTCCCTCTTGAATATCTCTACCGTGGATATCCACAAGAATGAATAGTTACATTGTTTTTTTCTGAATTCTCCATCTGTGTTTCTTCCTTTTCCTAAATATCTCCTCCACCTGTATACTTTATGTTCGTAATTTCATCTATTACTATTGCTTCAAAAATCACCTGTAACTAGGGGACATTCAACATCTCTACTTGCATACTAAACTCATTTTGCATTTCCAAATATACGCAATATAGAGTCTACCAGTATCACAAATATTTCCAAAACAGAAATTCTTCTACTCGGATCCATTCCTTATTTTTGCTAAGTCTAACTACTCAGCGCAGATGACTGGACTCTATATACTTCCTGTATCTTGTCCCTCTGCAGTGGCATGGACATCCGCCTGCAGCCTTCCTGTCCCCATCCTTCCTAGTCCTTGCCTTTGTTATGAGTTCATTGTGGTAGCTTCCTCTATGGCCTCTTTGCCTCTAGTCTGTCCTCATTTTGGCGTAGAGTTGTCATATTAAATAAATAGCTCCAGTCATCTCTGAATACCAACTCACAAACCTTCAGAAGTGTCCCACTGCCTATCAAAAAAAGTCTTCAGGCTCCTTCCACTATCTTGGAGCCTGTGGAGCCTTCTGGGAACAGGACCCTATAACGACAAACCCATCTGTCTGGAAGGCTGTGGTCCGAGGCCATTTTTGCCGTCTATAAGCGGGGTCTCTGGAACCAGAGGGAACCAGAGGGAGCACACGGTGCTTCTTAAAATTGAAGGTGTTTGTGCTTGAGATGAAACTGAGTTCCATCTGGGCAAGAGATGGGCTTCTGTGCACAAAGCAAAGAACAACACTGACTCCTGGTGGCAGAGTGAACAAAACCAGCGTCATCTGGGGAAAGGAAGTCGTGCTCATGGAAACCGGAAACCATGGCTGGTTCCTGCTCAATTCCCAAGCAACCTTCCTGCTCAGGCCACTGCACGCAGAATCAGTGTCATGCTGTACCCCTCAAGGATCGGAACTTACTGAAGAGTAGATAAATAAAATGGAATTGTTTTCTTATGAAAGAGAGAGAGAGAGAGAGAGAGAGGGAGAGGGAGGGAGGGGATGGAGGGGAGGGGAGCAGAGAGGAGGGGAGAGGAAAAGGGAAGGGAAGGGAAGGGAAGGGAGGGGAAGGGAAGGGAAGGGAAGGGAAGGGAAGGGAAGGGAAGGGAAGGGAAGGGAAGGGAAGGGAAGGGAAGGGGAGGGAAGGGGAGGGAAGGGAAGGGAAGGGAAGGGAAGGGAAAAAACTCCTTAGGTCCAAATTTCAGGGCTTCATAATATGATACTGACCTATTTTTCTACCATGTCCCTACCCAAATGTTCTCTATAGCCTTTAAACAAAGTCTTCCATTTCCCCATCTGCATCTTTGTTCAATGCTCTGTGCACTCGCCAATATTGCTCATTCCTCAAAGCATCTTATTGCTAACATAATCTTTTGTGATTTTTCTTTCCGCCCTTTGGAACCCAGCAGCCACACTTCAAAGGTTCTTACAGCATTGACGTTCTCATTTATAATATGATTGACCATATATTTGTGTTCTTCCCCCTCAGGAAGAAAAATGTGAGCCCAAAGATCTAATTTGCCACTCCTCGCCTGCAACCTGCAGTGGCTGCAGGGACACTCAACAAGCCCTCCCTGACTTAAATTCATCGTCAAAGCTTGGCTGATAATGTTTAAGGGGGAGGGGAGTAGAAAGGAAAGTCAGGCAATTTTATTGGGTACTGTGTTAAGTACTTGACAAACAGAGATAACATCCATTTTACTAGCATTAGTGTGCCCACCAAAGAGGAACACACGTGTTTTTGTCTGGGGGGTGGGAGGGGTGAAGGGAAGAGCCCAGTTTTCTATCATTTCTCTTGACTCCTGAGATTCAACAGCCTGAAACCCAGACTTTAAAAAATATGTTTCCAGACCCACGCCGACTCAAGCTCTCTTGTTCCCAGTAACCTCAGGATACCATGATCTGCAAAGAATTTTCATTACCTCCCCTCTACCCCCAAAACTCGTACTCTCTCACACTGGGGCTGCTGACCCTGCTAGACTACAAGAACATTTCATCTAAAATGTTAGACATTCCACACTAGCTGGTGTGGCTCAGTGGACTGAGTGCTGGCCTGCAAACCAGAGGATCACTGGTTCAGTTCCCAGTCAGAGCACATGCCTGGGTTATAGGCCAGGTCCCCAGTGGGGGGCGTGCAAGAGGCAGCCAGTTGACATATCCCACACTGATGTTTTTCTCCCTTTCTTTCTCCCTTTCTTCCCTTCCTTGTGAAAATAAATAAATGAAATCTCAAAAAAAATTAGACATTACATTAGTCACAAAACTTAATCAATGAAGTTAAACATTGGTGAGAGATTCAGGAAATTCTCGAGCAAAGAACAATTATACATAGGTAGTCTTTTTCCAAGCCTATGGAAATCTTCATCACACAGGGGACAGTCAAGTGCAGAGGTGAAGAGCCTGGCTAACTTGAATCAAATGGATCTGGGTAGAAAGATGGCTTCTGCCACTTACTAGCTTAACCTCTCTGAGCATCTGTTTTCTCATCCTAAAGTGGGAGCAATCTTATTGCTCTTGGATACGAGGCTTGTTAGACTCCATCTGGGTGAGTAGTAAGGAGATGAGATTAGGAGAAAAATGCACCAAACCTGCACTTCTATCATTCCTTCTGCTTCTTATCTAAGGAGAAACTCCAGACACTGGAGAAAATACAGAGTGCCAGGAGAACAGCATCAAAAATTCCACACAACTATGACTTTCTAGTTATAGTGAGAAAGTCTAGGGCAGGAACATGTTGAAAATTGTCATTTCTAACATGGCTCTTCCTCCTCTCTGCTCAGCCCTCCCTGCCAACCTCCCCGCAAAAAGCATGACTGCTTATAAACCAGAATTTAGCTTCTGGATAGAAAAGGCAATGAATTTTATAGATTAAGGTCTTCGCAAACCTCATCAGTGTGTCTACACAAGGCATAGTTCATTTTATTCGATGGAGATAAAGCTTTTCCTCACTCAAAGCACCAAGGGGAAAACAAACAAAACACCATTGGTTTTTAGGTCTGTTTCTTAAACTCACGTATTTTTGGCTTGTCCATCTCGGAAACACATTTGTCCCACCAGTGCAGCAGACTGGTCCCCCAAACACTGCAAGTGTAAATGACAATAAAGGACACTAAGACAACATTGCTAATTTCCTTTTTAGAAGAGCCATAGGATTTATTTTTCATTTTTTATGTATCAAGGAATGAATTGATTTATGTGTGTGTGTGTGTGTGTGTGTGTTTACATTGCCTCCATCTGGCCATTTTCCTATTTGTTAATATCCCTCTGACATAATAGGTATGGGAAGGGAGTGGGAGTGTTAGGACTACTTTATTCAAAAGATTTCTCAACCCACACAAGCACAAGAATTAGCCAATTTTGCTGCCCTTACTTCTTTTCCAGTTCAGGAAGGGGCACATTAATTAAGACAAAGGCAGAAAGCCTTAACATGCAAGGGGTGAGGGTGGGGAGGTAGCAGGGAGATGTGAGGTGATGAAACTTACCCCAGATATTGGCACACCTTCCAAGGACCCAGCTTTCTAATAAAAATTTAAAAAGGATTATGAATAATCAGAAACTGTTGGCTCTACTAACGTAACTGCAATAGGAACGAACATGAACAGCGACATGCCAGAGCATGTGGGGCAGACAAGACAAAGCAAGTGTTTCAACTACATGGGTGGTTCAGAGACAAATATTAGACGTATTCCTAAAGTGACGAGAAGAGACATGGCATTGGAGAATGGACATGAAACACTGGGCCGGGAGTCAGGAGACGTGGGCTCTACTCCTGGTTAGTTAGTATTAAGCCACTGAGCAGGCTGCTGAAACTTCTCTGCGCCTCGATTTATTCATCTACAAAATGGACCCTGGACTACATGAACGCTGAAGTCATTAGCTCTTTGCTATTATTGTCATTACTAAGAAGACATTCACACATTCTTTTAAATGAACATATAAATAGCTATTATATCAGCATGGACCTTACTTATTTTGGAAGGTTGCATTTTACCAACTATTCTTCCTACCCAAACTGCTCTTAAGATGAGAAACATGACAGTGTTCAGGTATTGGGTTCTATTTGTTCATAGCTAACACCATTCTTCAAGTTGAGATAAGCAAGAGCTAATTTATGTCATGAGTAGTGGTTTTTATTTTGATCAAAGTATGGCCAGCATTCTGGGAAGAAAAACGAGATATAACTGGCTGACTGTGTACTTCAACAACTTTTTTTTTTAAAGAAACATACACTAACACAAAGCAATTTGTCCTAAGGGAAAGGAATGTGATCCCTGAGGTAGGTGTGATGTACTAGGAAGTGCACCAAATAAAAGCTCTGGGCCCACCCCTCAGCCTGCCATTTGTGGGCAGGTCTCCTGGTCACCGGGAGCTTGGGGCCTCCTATCAGAGTGAGGGTAAGAATAGAAGCCACCTCACAAAGCTCTGATGATAAGGAAATAATAGCATACACATGGAAACCCTTTACAGAATAGAAAACACCCTCAGATAGTGGCTATTATTTTCTTTCTTCCATGCTTTCTTGTTCATTCAAGACCTGCTATTTTTATTTCCTGTATATATTCTTAGCAAACTTGAACCTGGATATTAAGAGAAAGATAAATGTCACAAAAGGAAACGTAGAGGCTGTCTAGCTCTGTATATTTAAGCACTAAAAGAAGTATTTGCTTATACTATTGATGTTATTTTCCAACTACCAGCAGGTTCTACTATGTGAGGTCAGGCACGGAAAACGTTCCTTTTTTTGTCACAGGGAAGGGTCTCTGGAAGAGTCTTGGGAACATCCTCTGGTGAAGCATGCAGAAAAAGTGACAGTGCATTTCCAACTAACTGGTCTGAAAGGTTGGTCAAAGTAGATGTTTAGGACATCGAAAACCTCTGTCTAATTCCCCTATTATGCTAAAGTCCAAAGCACATCACAAATGTGCTTTGTAATGGGGACATCAGAATTTCTCACTGCAGGAAACTACCACAGACTTTTATTTTGAAACATCACTCTCAGTCTTATGGAAAAGTGAAAAACAAACAAATGAGATGAAACTTAAACAAAACCTACAGCTTCACTAGAGCTTGTAATAATTTGAAGAGCCATGATTCTAGATCAATCTGTTTGGTAAATGGACTTCTGCCTGTTTCAAACTAAATGGAAGTGCACTGTATCTTTTCCGAGTGAATGGGTAGAATAATTGGTGGGCAACCTACTCACCAGGCTATGAGAGATTTTCTATAGTCAGCAAGGGGGAAAAAGGGGGACAGAAGCATAATGTTTGAAATGCAAGAGAAAACTAGGCCAGTTAAATGCTTTTTCAACCATCCTCTGAAATGGGTTCTCAAGAATTGTTTTATTTCTCTCACTCAGGTCAGTTTGCAGACAGTTAAAAAATCATCAGAGCACTTTAACTGTAGATAGGCAGTTACCTATCTCTTAAAAAGCTCCATGCTGCCTGAAAAGGCTTTATTATGAATGAAACATTCAAGAATTCTTGCTCCAGATTTTTCCAGAGCAAGGAGTGTTTCCCTCGATTATTATTAACTCTATAAATAGAGTTTCTAATATTTGCCATGAAATGCATATATTTTTGCGATCTGAAGTTTTATCATAAATTCCAGATTTTGGTGTTCAAACGTCAGTTCAAACCCTCCTAGAGCTTTTCATCCCTGATGTGCAATCAGAGATACTCAATGGTGCTAAGCACATGTTTTGCTGAAACTGCTTTTTCTGAGTTTCCATGAAAGCAACAGTAAAAACGTCCATTATGGAACCCAGTTTAATTAGCAACCACATATCAGAAGCAGACTCTGCTTTCAGTGTCTTTGCTGAAATTTTGCTCAGGCTAACAAAGGAAGGAATCTAAAACATGGTTTGGCCAGTAAAAGAGATTGCATATCAACTATATTTAAATAAAAAATAAATAAATAGTAAAGAGAGATTCAACAGAAAAAAGAACACCACTAAAATGTGATGAGACCTTCCTATAAATTAAAAGCAGACACCACAACTACTGAACAGTTATTTGGATAATAAAAAAATGGCTCAAAATATTCCCATGCCACCCTCAGTAGTTAGATTATCCCAGTAATAATTCAAAAGTATAATACTCAAAGAAAAGCCAATTCAAGTTTATAAACTGTAAAATGAATTGGTAAGAACTCTACCATTTTTAAGTTATAAAACTATTTAAATACTAAATTATTACTTTACATACTACCAACATTTACAAAGTCACAACTCTCAAACTATTAAGTATAACACAAATGATTTTAAATTATGAATAATAAAGTTCTTTTTAACAAAAATTTATATTTACCATTAAGCCATAAATCTCAGAAGAACTTCGGACATTTGGAAGAATTTTCATTGGAATTCCAAAAAAACTGAGAAAATAAAAGACAAAATTGGGTATTTAACACTGTTATAAGTATGTAAATATCTGGAAACATTCATATGCATTTAAAGGCAAAAAATGTAAAAAACAGTAAATGGATGTATTTGAGTATAAAATTAAATAGTAACAAATCAACACACTAGCAGAACACAGTTGCATGCCTAGATATTTAACATTTTAATTTTATACAAACCAATCAATAAAAAAAGTACACAGAAACCAAGTACTTTGCTAAAGAAACCTAATCTTCCTTGAAATCAAGGCAATAATCAAGGCAATAACCCAGAATAATCAAGGTGATTCCTTAATTGGCCATTTTTATTGGGTATGTGTAGGGGACCGGTTTGTTTCAGTCTGGCAAATGTGACTCAGCTCTGTATGGAAAACCTACAGAAGTGAAGGGGTGGGCAGGAGCCAGACCCTCAAACCAAGTTTTCCTGTGGGAATCAGGCCTAGAAAATGCATACTGACTGTTACAGCTTGCTCTTGCTAAAACTCCATCACCCTGGTCTGAAACAACAAATGTGTATTGTCTATCTTCAAGGTAATTTCCAAAGCCTGTGTGAATTCTCCCAAGGATAGAGCTAATCAGCTCATCACCTTTCCCCTCTGCATGTTATTTTCATTTGCTTGATTGTACCTAAAATGCAGACAACAATATTCTATGTAATAGATAATAAATCTTTCCTTGATGTATGACCCGAGAAAAACAATAAAAGCCTGTTTAGGCAAGGGTCAAGGTGCTGTCCTCTTGAGAGAGTGGCCAAGGCAGTCATAGGCACTCTCCCCTTGAGAGAGTAGCCGTGCCGTCCCCTTTTTCTCCACAGGATTGCTGTCTCCTGTGCATTTATTCTAGTCACAACAGGTGGACTCTGCGGGCTGCAGTCCACCACAGGTATGTGTATGTAATAGTCTCTCTTAACATAATATACAACGTAGACTTGTGTACTGTGGCTAAAATACCAACATTTAAAGTGTGGTGCTTCACTGATGTCTGCAAAGAATAAGATTCAGGTTACAAATAGGTAACATAATTTGGAAAACTATTCTTAGGGACAAACACAACTCACTCGCAGAGCTCTTTATCCCATTGCAAAGAGTGAATGTTGAATAGCATCGTCCTGCTTGCATTTGTGACATCTGTACAGTGGACGCCTCCATTGGTTCCTCCCGTCAAACTCTAAACAGGAGAAAAAGGACATGTTAATAAACATGCACTTACTTGCCATTGCATTCACATTTTGTCAAGGGCCATAATCGACAGCATAGCCTATGAACTGGGAGAGTGGCACGTTTTAATGTCTTAATTTTCTAGTTTTCAGCAGTGTCCAATAGAAATATAATGTGAGCTACATTTGTAATTTAGCATGCTCTAGTAGCTACATTTAAAAAGTATAAAGTAGCAGCCCTGGCTGGTGTGGCTCAGTAGATGGAGCACCGGCCTGTGCACCAAAAGATCATGGGTTCAATTCCCAGTCAGGGCACATGCCTGGGTTGCAGGCCAGGTCCCCAGTAGGGGGTGTGAGAGAGGCAACCACACATTGATGTTTCTCTCCCTTACTTCCCCTCTCTCTAAAAATAAATTAAAATCTTTAAAAAAGTATATAAAGAGGCAGGTGAACTCAATTTTAATAATACACTTTTTCAACCCAATGTATCCAAATATCCTTTCAACACTGAGACATTTTACTCTTTTTTTGGTACTAACTCTTTGAAATGCAGTGTGTGTTTTACACTCACAGCACATCTCAATTCAGACTAGCCACATTTCATGGCAAAAGTGGCTACCAAATTAGCAGCAAGGTTCTAACTAACTGATAGTTAAAGAAAACACTGGTTTTGTTTTCATCCTCTAATCTTTGGAAAATACAGACACTAAATCTGGCAAAGCAAAATACATAGAAATGCCTGCCTCTTCAGGGTCTTACTAAATCCTGGGTTGCTGCTACTGTTTCTTGTTGGTTTGTTTTGGAATAAGAGTTCTCATTTGACTGTGCTTGTAGAGTTTTACACTTTCTGATGTTAATACCCTTGGACTGGAACTGAAAACACTGCTGCTTACTTTTTAAAAATTTTAAAAATTATTTTAAAATATTTATTGTTATTCCTATTTGTTCTGTTTAATTTTTAAATGGCTGCTTTCTTTTTACGATGAAGCAATGAGGTAAGAAAGGAACAAAAGTGGAGAAAGCTCCCCTACAGCTCACAGTTCCCACCTCGTGCCTTATATTTATATCGCTTCCAGGCAATTGTCAAACTGTCAGAACTGTTTCAAAGGTGACTGATGTGTGTGAAAACTGCCACGGGCACAAAACACAACCTGCTAATGGTGCTTTTCAAGACCTGTCATGTGCATCTGGCTAGTAAGGCTAGGGATAGTATTCCCTTGAAGCTCTCCGAATGTTACAAAACACTGATGTATTTACAAGGGACGTTATATGTCTGGGATTTGCTTTACAATGATCTGTGGGGAGAAAGAGTATGTGAGTATAGTTGAAACCAGAGTGGCCAGAGTTGATTGCTGTAGCTGGCTCACTGCTGTAGAGGTTCGTTACCCTATTTCCTCTGCTTTGGGGTATATTTGAAAACAGTTATAATAAAAATGAGAGAGCCCTGGCTGGTGTGGCTCAGTGGATTGAGTGTGGGCTGTGAACCAAGGGGTCACCAGTTCAATTCCCAGTCAGGGCACATACCTGGATTTATGGGCCAGGTACCCAGTAAGGGGTGTGCGAGAGACAACCACACATTGATCTTTTTCTCCCCCTCTCCCTCCCTTCCCCTCTCTCTAAAAATAAGTAAATAAAATCTTTAAAAAATTGAGGGAGAGGGAGATACTAGAGAGAGAGAGAGAGAGAGAGAGAGAGAGAGAGAGAGAGGACATGTACTTTAAAGTCCTATCTGGGAAATGTTTGAAATGTTAGCTTCTACTTATCCATGTTCAGCTTAGGGCAAAAGATTATGTATCAGAAATGTCCACTATGATTTTTCATATTATGGCTTAATTAAATAAGGAACAGCTAAAAAAGGTAGTCTAGGTGTTTTGCCATGTGAAATAGTTATTTCTTCTAAACAATGGCTAGTGGAAAACTTCATGATAGGCAAGAGAGAAAAGCTGCCTAAGTTACCAAGTACTAATTACCAAAATTACTTATTCTAAAGACAACAGATATGGTTTTGGTAATCATCCTCCATTTTTATTGCAATCAAGTAAGAAAAAAATAAACAGGAAGCAGGCAAAAATGCCCCTGTCAAATGGAGGCCAAAAATGTTCTGTTATTTCTTGAGTGACTTTTCTGAATAAGGCTACCCACTAAAAAGTTTGAACTCTTAGTGGAAACCAGATAGCAGACAAGGCAGTCTAAAACTTTCTGAAAGAATTTCTCCACACACGCCTTCTACTGAAACATACCCAAATAAGCCAGGAATCAATGGTCCCAAAAAGAGCTCTATCTTCCTCAACAGCCTTCTGAACTTCTTTCACGTTGTCCAGAAGCCAACGAACTTTCACGGCGCTGAAGTAAGTGCTAAGTGGAAGGCCTGTCTTGGACTAAAAACAATTGCAGGTTAAATTCATAACAGTTTAAAATGAAATAAGACACCAAACCAAAACCCTCCACAAATCGCAAAATAGTCAGTGGCCCTAAAGGCAATCCCACGGTGTAGTGGATAAAAATACTTGACCTATCTCGTGGCACAGGAAAGTGCACTCGTGAACAAAGATCAGTGATATGTTTGCAGTTCAAAGAGCATCCACGTAGCAAAGTAAAGAGAAAATTATATGGCACAGCACGCCGTTATCTAGACTTTTATGATGACTTAGTATTCACCTAGAGCAAAGCTCTGCTGTTTAGTTCAGATTCCATGAAAGTAATATTTAAAGTATTGCAATCAGAGAGTGTATCAAATTATAAACTAATGACCAAACCCAGAAAAATTTGTTTTAAAACATATAAGACCTAACATATATGTATGTACATAAAATATATATTACAAATATATGTTTACTTATTCATATTCAAATAATATAATTCCATTATATATAATATATAATAAAATTTCTGGAGTTCAAAGACACACCAGATGGAAGCAAAACAGAACTGCTCTTTGTAAGAAAGTCGTTGTCTAAATTGGCGAATGGATTAAACAAAGGGAGGGTGGACTGAATAAAGATTAAAGTATAATAATAAAACACATATGGGCTTATTAATCTTCCTTGAGAATGGATCAGGTCCAACTCTTATTTTTGTTTGCATATTAAATACCAACATTTTTATAAGGGCTGACAAAAGTGGATAAGAAAATACATACATCAAAATGCAGCCATCTTTCCCCTCCCTATCCCTAGTGTCCACATTTATTTCCTAACTACAGAAAGTAATTATTGTTTTCTATCTTATCTCCTATGGATATGTTTGGTAAGAAAACTCAAACCATATCCTGGCTGGTGTGGCTCAGTGGATGGAGCGCTGACCTGCGAACCAGAGGGTGGCCAGTTCGATTTCCAGCCAGGGCACATGCCTGGGTTGCAGGTCAGGTCCCCAGTAGGGGGCACGCGAGAGGCAACCACACATTGATGTTTCTCTCCCTCTCTTTCTCCCTCCTTTCCCCCTGTCTAAAATAAATAAATAAAATCTGACAAAAAATATAACTCAAACCAAGGGATTTAATACTTTAATGCAACTCATTGGTTTTCTAGCTTTCCTAGAAAAAAAAATACACCAATGATCAAACATAATGAAAAGAAATAATTGATTGGAATATTCTTCCACAACACTAATAGTGAGGTCATACGCATTGCCTCATTTTCATGACTTAGGTAAAAAGAGTAAAAGTTGCCCCAAATGGCACGGAGAGAAAAACATGCATCCCTTGAAGCAAAGTGTAGCTGGAGGTAGGGGAGCAGATTGGGCAGGGTGAGAAAGAGAAAAGAATACGAAGTGGTAAGGGTATATTCAGGACTAGCCTGAAGTTATGTGGGCAGGTTGGGGAAGGGAATGCCTTGTTAAACTGCTGTAATTAATAAGATTGCAACACCAGTTTCAAAACCAAGAATCAGCTGTCATAAGAATCCCATTGGAAAATACAAAGGGGATAAACCAAAAACCAGAACTTTTGGGGGGATACTACGAGAATTTGGCCTTGACCTTGCTAAGAAAAATACCTTTTGGTTTCCAAAATTCTCTCCCCTTTCATTTATCCCAAGAGAGATCTATATAATATAAGGACTGAACACTAGGCAATTTTTTATTAGCCGTTTTCATATGAAGAGAGTGGAAGTGTTCAATAAAGAGTTCAATAAAATACTTCTACTTTCTCTCCCTGCATCCAGATGCCTGAACACTCTAAAGCACCCAGAACTTTCTTTGATGGATAGTAAAAATCAAGAGGGACGGATCTGAAAGTCAGAGTTCAATTACAGGAAGCACCCCCCCCCCCCCCCCCCCCCCCCCCGGGGAAAATGCCATAACCACGGGGATACTTTGTAGCCCTCTCTAGCCTACAAACCTTGGAATATTATTCCTCCGATCAACCACAGGGCAAGAAGACAGAAAAGACCTGAGTTGTCCTCAATTATGAGAAATACTCTATAAATTGTATCAAATAACTACTGTGTAATAAGATGTAGGGCCCAAACAGTCTTTTTGGTGAAATCTCTACATTTTTAAACGACCATTCTAATAGTATACTTTAGAAGAACTCTCTTACCTTGACAAAGTTATTATTTCCTGGAATTCGTTTACTAAGGTTCTCAACGGTAGACTGGGTTCTTAGGTCAAGCCACACTATAGACCAAAATATAATAATATATATGAAAATCTTCATTAAAGTAAAATCAGATCTTAATGAAATCACTGTCAAGGATAGGAGACTGATTAGTTTCCATAAGCAATTAAAATGCTATAGCTTTCAAAAGACAGAAATTAGAAAATTAGAAATGAATGGTCATATTGTTAGAAGAGAATAAATTTATGAGGGGGAATTTAAAGCTTTTACGCAAAATCACAGACCAAGTTAGAACAATACAAACCTTAGGATGCTTATTTTGTATCCATTTTATAGAAAAAAAACCCCCAAAATTTTGGATATGGAGTTTCAAAGCATACATAAATGCAGAGAAAATGTAAATGCTAGGCAGTCTAGTCACCAGGGCAGAATGCACAGCCCAGAATCACCATACCATGTATAAAGCATGTATGTTTGGAAACTTGGGAGCAATTTGTTACATGGAGAACCTGATACTATTATTGAGGGGAAAAAATAAGATTTAGTCTCTCACGTATGACATGCTTATTTACATTAAATTCTTTCAAAGTAGACAAGAATTTGGACTCGTTAAAAGATTTCACCATTCTTTCTCCCTGCTGGATTGTGAAAAACAAACATCTCCATTTCCACAAATCAACATTATTTTTAACTAAATAACGATTGTCCACTTTCTGACCCCCTAGTAGAAAGTATTTCTGTTCTGCTCCATGTCAAAGGCTTCAGGAAGAGAAAGCATTAAATGGTACACAAAGCAATTGTGAAAGGTAACCAACAGGATCAGCTGAGCATCGTTTGCCAGATTTAAGTTTTGTACTTAACCTTTATAACTTCGAGTGCGTTAGTGGCCACTAGGTATTGTTAGATACTGACTGTGCTCAGATGGCTCCTGAAAAGATTCAGGCGCACAGCCTATTTGAAGGGCACCAGGGAAGATTATACAGGCTGGCCCACTACACCTGTGAATACCAACAATTATTGTCTAGTTTGGGGTACCCTTGACTATACTATTTCTTTCCCTTCAATTAGAAACCAGTAAAATTCCCATAGCGAATTTTAATCAATTCTTTCTAATTACTTAAACTGCCAATTTCCCTTGAGCACTGTCTGTGCTTGATTTTGACAGTGGCTCCTACACACGAGATTTAAATCATGGACTTTGGGACACTCTATTGGTTTCCACAGACGTGCAAAGCAGCAAGAAAAGGCTTGTCACAACCAAGGAAACGGGAGGTGAAGAGGAAGACGGACATGCACAGCCTATAGGTGACATCTGCATTTGCTGTCCAGCATCCATTCTTCTTGCTCCTGGGAGCAGTAGCTCCTATTCTCTTTAGGGAATCCACCATTCTTCTCTCACCCTCAGCCACGTGGTTTGCCCAAGATTCAACCACACCCCTAGCACCCCCAGCTCCAGTCTCCTGTCCTGACCCCCGAGGTAGCTTCAGGAAGAGAGCATGGGGTCTAATCAGCTCAACTGAGATTTGTGCTCAGTCTGCAGGAGTCCCTCTTCTCAGCTCAGGCTGGCAGTGTGTGGCTGGCGCCTGCTGCCCTCGTGAAGACAGAACTGAATTGGCCACATTCGGGGGCATCCTGGAAAAGACAGACTTGTGGGGATCCAGGTGACTGGTCTGAGTCTGGAATAAATCAGGCCCTGAACTAAACTACTCTTGGATCGCTGGTTCCATGAGCCAAAGAATTCCTTTAAAAACATTCCTTTTAGTGTGGTTGAATTTTCTATTACTTGCTCTGTGACTGACGCGAGCCATTAGCAGCAGCATCGAGGAGTTGGCAAGATGTCCCATGTCCGGGGAACAAGGGCAGTCCACTTCATACACAGTGCAAGTATTGTATGACTGTGACAAAAGCGGGCTTTCCTCATGGGGCAAGCAGATGTTAATTGCTTAACAGGAGTAATTGGGAAAAGTAGAGAAATTTGCAAAAAAGTTTTACATCTGTGATGGGTAGAATTAACAAGCCCATCTCAACCTTCGGTTTTTCAAACTACAGTGGGTTAGGGGTTTCAAAGCAACTTAGTGAGTTTCTATGACCTACTTTGAGAAAATAAAAGAGGATGGATTAGAATGGAAAAATATCAGAGTTCATGGAACTTGGTGAGATAGTATTGACTGGCGAAACTTTTTAGTTCTGTGGGTTTGCTGAATCATGATGCAAAATATATTTCTTACCAAGGGAAATGAACAAGAGACATGAAAGCCATCGCTCTAGGCCACTTGTTTAATGATCCAAAGCCTTCTAGATCAGCCTT
This sequence comes from Phyllostomus discolor, assembly GCF_004126475.2. Taxonomy (NCBI): domain Eukaryota; kingdom Metazoa; phylum Chordata; class Mammalia; order Chiroptera; family Phyllostomidae; genus Phyllostomus; species Phyllostomus discolor. The sequence continues at coordinate 16,129,555 of NC_050198.1, read as the reverse complement.
CTTCTATATTTTAATGAACACAACAACCACTATGGAGCTTAAAGATGACCCTACACCCCCAGAAATTCTAGGATTGGTCTGGGGAGGGGGCCCAGAAACACACCTTTTAAATACACCTCTTTAAGAAACACTGCTAGACTCCAGAGTAGTTGTTCTTACCGAAGCACACCAGAACCACCTGGAAAAGTTTGAAATCACACATCTCAGGCCCTACCTTGCAGGATTCTGGCTGCAGGTCTAGGCAAGGAAGGCCTGAGTCTTTCTACATTTGTTATAAACATCCCAAGTTCTTCAGTATTATATTAGAACTTGAGAACCTCTTTTCAAGGTCATGTTCTTTAGGATACTGGATTTCTTCCAATCATTTATTAAAAAAAAAAACTAAACTAAAGACAAACTGACGACTGGATAAATAGTTCCCTGAGTCTCGGTGGCTCTGTGACTCTGTTGCTCCTTGACAAGGGCCACTTAAGTTTAACTGGGCACTCTACTCCTCACTTGAAAGCTTGCAAGTAGCCACAGTGGTATCCAAAGAATTAACCCCTCACCAGAAAGACTCAAAGCACTTGGTGTGAAATGAAATCAGGAGACCAAAGTTCTGTATTCTGGCTTTGCTACCAACAAGCTATGTGACTCCAGCAAGTGATTTAACCCACTGTGGCCTGGATTTTGTGAATAGAAAATAAGGCAGTTGATGAACTAGATGCTCTCTAAAGTTTCTCTCCTTCCATTAGTCCATGATCACAGAGGGCTGGCATAATATTAACTTTTTTTAAAAAAATGGTCCACAAATTTAAGACAATTAGAATACATACAATTAATTAGTAAGACTGCCAAAGAGAAAAAAACTGTCAGTGGCTGGTATACTACCAAGCGATTCACAAAATGCTCAGAATTAATTCAATTAAGAACACACAAAAATTAGAAGACTCATTAAAGAAGCTAAGACGGCAGAATTAGATTTGCAGAGTAAGAGACCAAAAGCCAAAGAGAAGACACCAAGCTGGAAGACTAAGCCCCTCTGGAGGTCATTTCTGAGAACAATCAGAAGAAGTGCCAGATCCAGATCCAGATCCAGCGGCAGTGGTCAATTTCCCCCAGCACGTCTGAGTGAGAAGGCTGGGAAGTGAGCAGGAGCCAGTGCACCAATACCTGAGGAAGGGCCAGCAGCTGGAACTGAAGAGCCAGAGGGAACAACGGCAACTGGATCTGAAGGGCCAGGAGAAACTGGAGCAGCTGGAGCATTAGGAGAAATAATGGCAATTCATGCTAGAGATGGCCAGATTCAAGGTCTGTGTTCCCTTGTTGACCACTTAGGAAAGGGTTCCTCACTCACTTGGGCAATTTCATCACAGTGAACATTTTTTTCCTACACATGTAGATGTAGAAAAAGAAGAGACGTGGAGTACAAGGGGAACAAAAGCAGTCCAATCAGAATCTCTGGTTCAATATTATTTTCATTTGAACAGAGACCAGGAAGAGACCTGATTTTTTGTTCAGGATGCCTCTCCCCTGCCTGGCCACATGTCTGCGACCTAGTTAGAAAAGTGGCTCAGATGGCTATTGGCCGCTCACTCAACCGCTGAATTGAAAGGCTGCATGATATAGTGAGTGAGCATATTCACAGGGGGCATTAGAAACTAATGCGAAGGAAGTGTCACAGTCTCTGTTGAGGCCACCTGCAGGAAGGCATGAAAGGGCTGCTTCGGGAAGGCACAGCCCCAAGAAAGCACTTCTCTGCGACAGTGGCAGGAGGTGAAGGCCATCGCCACAAACAGCAGGTCCAGAGGGAATGGGAATAGCTAAGTTCCAAGGTGATTTAAAAAAAATTAAGAAAAATAGACTCTGGGGAGTCCAGAATACTATACAGCATGTTTCTGGAAGGTATTTCCCTCATTTAGACCAAGAAAATTGGTATTAAATTGCTCAGGCCATCAATTGAATAGGTAATTAAAAAAAACAACGTGGATGATTGAAAACTTTCATTTGTATTAAATAAACTCACTTCTACCCTGGCCGGTGTGGCTCAGTTGGTTAGAGCATTGTCCCATAGACGGAAAGGTCATGGGTTCAATTCCCAGCCAGGGCACATGCCTGGGTTACGGGTTTAGTCCCCCTTCAGGGCGTGTATGAGAAGCAACCAATTGATGTTTCTCTCCCTCTCTTTCCCCACCTTCCTCTCTCTCTAAAAGCTATGAAAAAAAATGTCCTCAGGTAAGGATAAATAAAAAAAGCCTGGTAGATTTGGTTTGTGCTGAAAAACAAAGCTTTAAGAGTGAAGAGAAATGCAGTTGCCTCAGTGCCCACGGGCCAGGGTTAGTTTAGTGATGTAGTAACAGCACAGAGGGAAAAATTATTTTTAGAATTTTTAGAAATTTGTTACTTTTGGTTAGTCATAACAATAGAAGGGAAAATTATCTAAGGAAACCAATACACCAGAGATCATCTAAATTATTTTTAGCTGACCAGAAACAAAGGCAAATAATATATCCTTTGAGATGGTTTGTTATGATGAGCTACTGGACTGACAGGAATTGAGACGAATGGGAAGCTCCAGGTTATGAATGCGCCCTAAGCGAGGACTGCTGATGGCTACACAAAGTGTTATCGAGTGGTTTCCCCCACAAGAGGCACAATAATAGTAAAACCAAATGTAACTGACACGTGTTACCACTTGCCAAAAGTTAGGCTATTAATTAAGCTGGGTAAGAGGTCATTTGCGAAGGGGGAAGAGATTATATTGATGACTGTCCCTGATGACAGCTTCAGAAATCAGGTCGGGACAAAGGAAAAATGGAGTAGGGGAGGGGATGAGTTAACATGCATGTATGTATGTGCCAAAAATGTGGGGGCCGAAACCTATTTCAGCTGTTAGGTGTATAAATGCCAAAATGCCCATAATGACTGAGACAAGCATGTGTGTCCCTGGGTAGGCTCTGCATTTCCCCTAAGAACATCTGTCATGTATAAATCAATTTCCTCTGGCATCCTGGATTAAAAAGGCTATCAGTCAATTCAGGACAATGACCACGGCTAATGCTTACGGAAGCCCTGCATGTATTAGCTCACTGATCCTCACCTCAGACCTATGAGGTCCGCACTTTTACTTTCTCTAGTTTAATTCTTGAGGGAACAGGCACGGAATGGTAGTGAGTAGAAAAGCCAGGGGCTGAACCCAGAATCTGAATCCAGAATTGAACCCCTATGACATAGGCATAAGCCAGGATGACTTTGTAGTCTTATTAAACAGAATATGAAGAAATACTAAAGATCAGAGACCTCAAAGTTGAAATCTAATTCAGTTATTTTATTTTGCACTTTTTAATTGAACATTTTTTAATTACAGTTTGTATTCAATATTATTTTCATTCCGTTATTTTAAATAACGGCCAGAGTTAAAGAAATCAACCATTGCAAAATATGGCCGTGTTTCTTTACCCAAGATTGAAGGAGACATAAGGCACTCTGAGAACGGAGCTGTGTCATAAAAGACTTGAAATAAGGAAAAAAACAACTGGATCTTGATAAACCTAAATATGCTAGATTTTACCAAAGTAAAAAAATCTGTAAAGCAATAAAAATAAAACCACACTTTTGCTGTTTAAGGCCAAATGTGCTTAGGAGTTTTTGGTGCTTTGCCATTGATGGTTTGCATTTGTGCTGATACTTTGAAACACAACCTAGTCCAGAAAAGATTTTAAAAATTGAGCTCAAGATTCTTTCAGATCACAACAGATGATTACACAGGTTTAATCATTGGCCCAGGGTTAACTAATATGTAAAAAAAAAAAAAAAGGCAAAGATGATGAGCAATGTTTAAAATTGCACACTCAGCCCAAAGAGCTATGTGTCATAGGGACCTTTAAATCCAACCTCTTAGGAAAAAATGTTTTTTTCACTTTACAATTTCAATAAGGAAAATGTATTCAGAGACAAATGTTTCAGCTGGTGGTTCTCTTTCATACACTGAAGGTCTTCAGTTGGTAGCCCTTGCCTCCCTGGATATCAGTCCTACTATGTTCTTTCCAACTTAGGCCAGAACATTTTACTGGTGGCATCAGGGAAATGTGCATATGAACACACTAGATGTCATTGATTCCAGCCTCACCCCACTCAACACTGGAACCACTTGGCTGATTTTGTACTTCAGCAGTTTAGTCTGGGTGTATTTATGAGCCCAAACATTCTTTCAGTAATACGGAGACACTAAGGTATGTAGACCACCAACAAAGTTGGTCTCAGAAGAAAAGGGCTTAGAAAAATGGCAGGGAGTGGGGAGGTGGGAACTCTTTAGAAAAGAATATTGATGAAAATAATGCTAAGAGGGAGAGAGAAAAGTCCCAGAGGGTTGAGGATAACCGAAGATAGGCAAGAGCAGCCAAAGCCCTGTTTCACATCTGGGGCCGCCGAGCTCCTGCAATCCACCCGTGAGGTCATAGCAGCAAATGGCTGCATCATGGCCCAGTGACTGGGAATCAGTGATGCAAAATGACACTTCTTCATTTTAGATGGCACACCAATGTTTACCTTGCTTGGAGAATTAACGCACAGATTCTAAAAGTGTATGAAACTACTAACATGGGCCATTTCAACTTTTTTCTCGGCTTATAATTGTATCTAAAAGAGGTCAGTATACAAACACATCTTTGTGGCAAGCAAAAACAAATAGCCTTTCTCAGTCTTCAGCTTCTTCAACAAGCGTATTTCATGTGCACTAACAGTAACCTGAAATTCTCTTATCTCTCTTACTGTGCTGGGGGTGAGTGAGCTGACTGCTTATCAAGGACTCCTGAGCCATAAAAAAGGCCACATAAAAGGCAATTTTTTAAAAAAGTGAAAGGTACCCTGGCTGGCGTAGCTCAGTGGATTGAGCGCGGGCTGGGAACCAAAGTGTCCCAGGTTCGATTCCCAGCCAGGGTACATGCCTGGGTTGCAGGCCAGAACCCCCAGCAACCACACATTGATGTTTCTCTCTCTCTCTCTCTCTCTCAAAATAAATAAATAAAATCTTTAAAAAAAAAAGTGAAAGGTAGACTCCTCTCATATGCTCATCTATAGCAAATACTGCTTATCAGCTATGTAATTTAGCAAACAGAGGAAAATGAAGAGCAGGGCAGGCCTAGAATGAGTGAGATTTACAGGAGAAAGGGAATAGGAAAGAACACACACACACAGACACACGCAAGAAAGCAAAACCCAGACTCTGATACAAACAAAGGAGCTCATATTGCTATGTAAAGGTCTGACTGTTTCCATCAGTTGTACCTTGTGCTATCTTAAGATAAAGCTGTTAAAGGTTTAATATTATGTTGATATTCTCAACTGAAGACTTGCATGGAGATATGACAGCTTAGTGTTTTCCTGGTGAAATAAGTTGGAGGCAGAATCTGTCCTTGTCATTACTAAGTGGCTCCTCTTCCCAAGGAATAAATGACTCCTCTCCTTTTCTATGACCCCTGCTCCTCTCCTCCAAATTCCTACCCTTAGCCTTCTGTGCTTCCCTGGTTTGTCACTACATGCTTAGGGGCCAGTAACCACAGAACCTGGTACATACAAAGGCACCTACGTTTTTTATTGGATTAATTTCACATTCATTCATATGTTAATTCATGTATAATAAACTAAGACTATCCCCTTTATATAACCTACTTTTACATATACATTTGGAACAATCTCTTTCTAATAGAACCACAAATTTCTAATTACCCAGAAATTAGCTTTCAATGCGAGGCCAATACTCATGTTGCCCCCCAAAAAAAGCCATTTTTTTCCTCTCAGGTTGGCACTCCTTAAATATTACTTAATTTCCTTCTGTTCTCTCAGGCTAAAAATCCTGTAGCCCTGTTTTATTTTCCCTTCACCTTTATGCCCTATCCAATTTACAAACTCACAGGTTGTATCTTCCCTCCAAAAGGTCTTGCCAATTTGCCTTCTCTCTCTATCCTCTGTCTCCATGCGCTAATCCCAGGAATTCATTCATAGTATCCATTTCACTGCCGAGAGATGAATCCTCTGCTTCCTTTATGATTTGTCTTTTTATCTTCAGGTTTCAGCATATGTTTATGCTTGGCTCTCTGTATTCATCTTGCATGGGGATCAAAGTGCTTCTTGATTCTGTGACTAGGTATCTCTCATCCCCTTTCAAAAACTTTGTCATCCCTCTTTCCCTTTTTTCTGGGACTCCAATACAAATATGATGCCCCTTATCTTACTCCATCTTTCCCTTAGATTCCTTAGATTCTTTTCTGTATTTTCGAAACCTTTGTCTCTCTGTGCTTCAGTCTGGATATTGACTTCTGATCTCTCTTCTGGTTTCACGAATTCATCTTTACCTCTGTTTAATATGATGCAAAACTCATCATCTGAGTTTTTAAATACGGTTTTAGAATTCCCACTTTTAAATTTCTAATGTTTGCTAAGGTTATCAATCTTGTCAGTGAATTGCTTGAACATACTGATGATGATTATTTTAAAGTCTGATGCCTCTAACATCAGGATTTCCTAGAGGTCTGTCTGTAACGCCACTCGTTTCTGTTGCTTTTTTAGTCATGCCTTGTTTTCTATGCCTCGTTATTCTTTTGTAAGAAACTAGAAACTGTATAGGAAAACTCTACAAGAAGTCAGACTAGGGGCATTAGCACTTTCAGAACATCTTAATCTAATTGGGGTTTAAAATGATCTGAATCTGGGCTTCGATTCCTGGGGAGGTTGGTATATTTTCAGTTTCTCTTACTTCTAGGATTGGTCCTTCACAGTCCCATTCAAACGTTTGTGATTTTGCCAGCATTCTCCTCCACCTTCGCAGCCCCTGACTCCATCTTTTGCCTCCCTATCTTCATAATCTATGACAGTGCTGCTTAGCCTCTCGGGTACTCCTTTCAGAATCTACAGCTATTTCCAGGGAATAAACAACAGTAAATGCCTGGCCCACCTGTCTGGGTTTCTTTTCTCTCCTGGATCTTGGTCCCATAATTCCTCACTGCCTTGGAAGCCGTCCAGGCCTTCAGATAGTTTTGTTGTTGTTCTACTTCTCTAGCTGGTCCCAGCAGACATATGCATTTGAAAGAACCCATTCCCCCCACTTTTGTCCCACTGTGCCCCATGTTGCTCAGGGCACGGCTTTCAATGCCCTCTCCATTCTCATCGACCCTTCTCTATCCAAGTTAGAACACAGGCTTTGGGGTTGGATGGGTTTACATTCAAACTGGCCCTACCGCTACTTATAACTATATGGCATTAGACAAGTTATATAGCTTTTCCATAACTCATTTAGAGAACAGGGCTAGTAAAACCTATTTCAGAGTCATTGAGATTAATCTGAGTAAAGTGTTTTGCACGATCCCTAGTACACAATAATAGCAGCTAGCACTTATTGAGCATGATTATCACTCTTAGTTCTATCAAAACTCTTTTAAATAAAGTCACCCTGTGCTTGAATTTGATCAATCGTTTCATTCTTTGGTGAAATAAGTGTACACATTTTTCCCTTCACAGCTTACTTACACTCTCCTCCAATTTTCCCTTTTCCTAATGTAATACAATACATTCTTCGAGGCCTAAAATGGAGTTCAACCTTTCCCAAAGATATGCCAAAAATTCAACATCCATACTAACCTGTACTTGCTCTAATTTTCCTTCAACTTAGCAACACACAGTTTATCAACTATTCCCTAATTTTGTGTTAGTATCTTTCCAAAACAAAATTATAAAGTGTTTACACAAACAGCCAATAATCACCATCCTCCATAACATACCCAGTATAGCACTCAACACGCAAGAAGTTCTCAAAACATGCACTTGGCTCAATAGAGAAAAAATTCTTCAAATTCAGTAGGTATGGTTTGAATGAATTCTCCAAAGCACAGAGCATGGGGGGAGGGTGCAGAGGGACACAGAAGAAAAGCAAATGAGTAAATAAGCATATCACAAACAAAGTTTTTCTGGTGAAATAGTTACTTGAAATCCCTCACTAAAAGCATAACTTCAACTAACCTAGTTGCATTACATTAAAATGACAACTCAAAGTCCAGAGGTTGATTCTGAGTTGTCATTTAATTCAAGTTTAGAGTTTAACAGGAAATTTCTGGTTCCTTTGACTAGGCTCTTCCTTTCATTAGAAAAAGAAAAAAGTAAAACTCGGACTAGTTCTAGCAGTTGGCTAAAACTGATCTGTGAAAGAATACTCTCTTAGGTACTAGTACTAGTCAGCAGTATTGTAATGTCCTGTTTTACTAATTTTCAAAATGAGCTGCTTATGAGCATAAGGACAAAATAAAGATTTAAAAGACGTACTTTGTGTAATAGGAACTTTGGTTGCAATTCTTCAACAGTTTTTGAGTCTTTTGAAATCATAAGTGCAGAAGACATACAAAATGGCTTCTTATAACACAGTAACATTCAATGCCTTGGTTTGTTTTGTTTTTTTAAAGATTTTATTTATTTATTTTTAGAGAGGGAAGGGAGGGAGATAGAGATAGAGGCAGAGAGATAGAGAGAAACATCAATGTGCGGTTGCTGGGGGTTATGGCCTGCAACCCAGGAATGTACCCTGGCTGGGAATCGAACCTGGGACACTTTGGTTCCCAGCCCGCGCTCAATCCACTGAGCTACGCCAGCCAGGGCAATGCCTTGGTTTTTAATAAAGTTTCCAAAGGATTTATGCTACTCTTACAAGGCACCCTTTTTAGTATATTTCCTTCTTCAATATCACTTTCTTCCAATGGCTACTGAAGTAACTATATTACTAACGTCAGTGTGAAGTAAAAATAGCTCACTCTATAAATCATCCCATTTCCGACTATTTCTGCTTCCATTCCCCACTCCACAACCTGGTATTTTATTGACAAAATTTGTGCTTTGCTATTTGTGACAGAATGATGCCTTTTGGTGAGTATATATTTAGAACAAAATTTTCCTTTCAGCAAGTGACAGTATCATCCGGTGCTTAATTGGCATGTGCTAAGAGTGATACTAAAATATACCCATGGTCATTTACACTTAATGAGATGTGATATCTAATGGTGGTATATTTGAGATTTTGACCTCCTACCAAAATAGCCTAATTTATAGCAGAAGGAGCTAAAACTTTGAGATTTTGTTTTCATAACCTCAGAAGAATTGACTCAACATCCTGGGTGGGAAGACCAAGTACATAAGCGCTTTGCTGAGAGATGACTACGAATATTTGTGCTTTTGATTTTTGAAGGGAGAGGAGGAACTGAGACTCTTTTAGGTGTCAGAAAACAGCAGTGATTATGAAATAATTCTGGCAACGTTGAGCCACTTGTATAATACAAATAATCAGGAAAGGGGGAAAGCATGGCAAAGAGTTCATTCAAGATGCGAATAAATGGCTAAACATGGTGTATATATAAAACAATGAATGTCTTAGAGGACTCTTCTGCCCATCCCATCAAATTATAGGAATCACGATGCATGCTTTTTTAGCCAGAGATTTTAGTATGATAACATCCGCAAGTGGAGAAAGGCCTTGCATTTGCCATCCATGCACCACAGCTTACCTACGGCGTTGTAGAGTGGCTCTCCAGTTATCTTGTCCCAGACTACAGTGGTTTCCCTCTGGTTACTGACACCAATAGCTTTAAAGAGAAAGTTAAACAGAAGAGACTAGAATATTAAACAGGGAGAAAACTACTTCAGAACAGTTCTTATTTTTTTTTCTTACAGGCACAACTAGACATAACAATTCAAAAACAATTTGGAACGTCTGTAGTGGCATTGAGTTTATTTCCTTTGAGTAGCCCCAGGAAAAATGAACACCCAATGTCAAGTGTTTCTCTTTCATACCACAGACTCCTCCCTGCTTCGCTACCAGCACGTGATGACATGGACCCAGATCAATATCCAAACACAAGGCTCCCAGGTGGCCTTATAAAATGGAGATGCATTAGCTTTCCAAATTTACAATATCCACTTTATTATTCTGAGGAGACCAACAATCACTTCACTCATTTATTTACTAACTGCTACAAGAAATTTCCTTTTATATGCATACAAGTGTGTGTGTGTGTGTGTGTACACCTGTGTTTTAAGAAGATAGCCACAGGTAAGGTCCCTCACATTGGGCAAATGCATACTATGGTTATTTAGAAATTAAATTTTATTCCTGTTAATAATATAATACAAGATATGAGTTTGAGTCAGGCATAAGAACACTATGTGATGGCATTTCCACTATACTGACCTACATACGACTCAAGTGCTACAGTTACAGTAAGTTATTATAAGTGAAATACGAATCCATACCACCTTATTCAATTCAGCTTGATTCAGCTACATCAGAGGTTCTCGCATTTGGATGTACATTAGAATCAGCTACAGAGTTTTTTAAAAATATCAATGCCCAGGACCTGGCCCACACATTCTGACTTAACTGACCTGAGACAGGATCTGAGCATTAATATTTTTTCCTAAAATTCGCTAGGTAATTTTACAGTATAGCCCAGGTTGAACATCCTGGGCTAAAAATAAATCAAGCTCTTTCAGAATTTAAGATCAAGATAGACCATAAAGGCTATATAATCAATGACACATCTTGTGCTCAAATCTTCTCTAGAGTCACCTGTCATGTACCATTCAGACAGCACTCCTAGTGACAAGATACTCACTACCTCCCCCAGGAGGAAAAATCTCTATGGCATAGCTTTGCTGTGAAAAATAAAGTCCTTTTCCTTGTAGCTTCCACCTACGGATCTTATCTATAGCCTTTGGAGATGCACAGAATAAGATTAATCCTTCTTCCACGTGTCCCTCTTTCATAACTTGAAGCAGCTATTTTGTCTCTCAAGTCTTCTCTTCCCTTGTCTAGGCTAAACAATCCAGTTTCCTTCCACTGCCCCCGCCTCCATATGCTGTACTCCTCCTCTCCTAGGAACGCGCAGCTATCTGTATTACTCAGACCGTATACCCAGAATAAAACACAGTAAGAATATTCTGACCAACACAAAGCTAAAGGGGACCAGCAGCTCCCTTATTCTAAAACATCTTTATCCAACGCAGATTTACTTACTCGGACACCTTTTCTAGAGGTACAAAGATGATGGAGATTCCGTTCTGAGGAAACTTAGAGGCAGGGGGTAAAAGGAAGAGATTTGGGGGTGTTTCTTTTTTTTAAAAAATAAGGCACACATGTTTGTAGGGCTAAAGAAAAGAAAGGAGAAGGGCGGGGGGTGGGGCGCTGGTATCAATGGGACACGGTCCTGAGGTTTATAGTAACAGGAGGGGAGGAGATTAATACACAGGTGGAGGGAGGAGCCTCAAGGAGGACAGAGGCCTCAGTTTCCCTTGTGATGGAAAAAAGGCGGCAAGAGATCCAGACATTAAGTACAGAAGAGCAAGCTGGGGAATTAAGGCCCGAAAGCCTCAGCTTGCTCTGTGAAGCACATAAGGTTATCTGCTGAAATGGGGCCCAGAAAAATTTGGATCTCAAGTTTGGGGAAGCATTCGGTAGTGCTGAGGCTCTGAAGCCTAACGGCTGGGGTTCAAATCCTACTTCCTCTGCTTCCTAGTAGCGTGACCTCGGGCCTCAGTGTAATCTTCTATAAAATGGGGATAATAATAGTTTCCACCTTACAGGGTTACAATGAAGAACCCCTGAGTTAATGCATGTGAAATCAGTGCCTGGCACAGAGTAAGCACTTACTGCTGCCATTCATTACCATCATTATTGAGTTGAGAGTGAAGTAAAAGTGGCAGAGAATGGGAGTGGGCACAGCAGGACCCCTGGAGGAATTTCCCAGCAGCACTGTGGGCACAACAGAGGCTAGAGACCTCAGTGGGACCTCAATCCCAGGCTGCTAAAATGGAGTACTGTGCCCTGGCTGGCGTAGCTCAGTGGATTGAGTGTGGGCTGTGAACCAAAGCGTCACAGGTTTGATTCCCAGTCAGGGTACATGCCTGAGTTGCAGGCCACGGCCTCCAGCAACCGCACATTGATGTTTCTCTCTCTCTTTCTCCCTCCCTTCCCTCTCTAAAAGTAAATAAATAAAAAATCCTTAAAAAAATAAAAATAAAATGGAGTATCGTGAACATGACAACTTTACAAGGTGGGCTAACAATGAAATCATGGTCTGTTAAATCTCCTATTCCTCCCCACTCCATGAATTTTCCACAAACATGCTGGCGGCCCCCTTTGCCAATATCCACCAGTCACTATTCTATGCCCTGCACAATACCTTCTTGTACTGCCTCATTCTAACTTGTATTGAGAATGCAATCTAGAGCTATTTGCATCTAATTCATTGGTCACAGGCTCCTCCCTGCCCGCTCCTTCTTTCCCCTCTATCTTAATTCCTTTGTGCCAAGCAAAACTGTTTTGCTTCTTGCAAAGCCCAGTGAAAGAGCTTCTCAGGATTCTCCTCCAGCCACAAACACGCCTATTACTGATTGCTCTCCAGAGCACACAGGCCTCATCCAGTGCCTCTGAGCTTTTTCAATCTTCCAACTTCTTGTCACCTTTACCCTGAAATCCTATTTTTCTTTAAAAGAAAACTTTACTGATTGCTAATCCCAGCACATGTGCTTCTCTTAATAGTGCTTATTTTAACTTTCTCTTTCTCAGAATAACACATTCAGGTTTTGGAATTCTCCACACTAGTTCACTTACCATTTAAGAGCATATGAAAGTCACTGTATTTCCTGGCCCCAAAGTCTTTCAGTTACAGATGCTATAATCGTCGGCATATGTAAACCCAATTTAGCACTCTTGTATCTCACAGGTTCATGCTTCACTTATACATTCTGTCTCAGGGGGAATTTTTGCTAACTGACTATTTCTAGTGAAATGAATGAAATTCACTAGTTAAATGTTACATTCAACATCTCTGGTTCAATTTTGCTTGAAAGTCCCTATAAAAAGTTATCATCAGTTAAGGAAATATACTTAGGAAAAAACCTTTGGAAACCCTCCAGGATGTTATAATTGTCTTGGTAGAATTATGGATGATATATATCCTTATTTACAAATAAAAATCTTGCCCTGGCTGGTGTGGCTCAGTGGATTGAGTGCCAGCCTGTGAACCATAGGGTTGCCGGTTCAATTCCCAGTTGGAGCCCCTGCCTGGGTCGCAGGCCAGGTCCCCAGCACAAGGCACGAGAGAAACAACCACACACTGATGTTTCTCTCCTTCTCTTTCTCCTTCCGTTTCTCCTTCCCTTGTCTAAAAATAAATAAAATCTAAAAAAACCCTTTAATTTGGAACTAACACACATTTTAAAAAGTAACAACACACAGAACAATAAAAGTGCCATGTGGGAGGAGGTATACGGGTTGAAGAAAATAGTCTGGAAGTTGTGTGCTAGAGCCAAGTTTTAACAATTGCAAAGGAGATGTGGCCACTGCTGGAAAGTTCTTTAGGAGACTGAGGGGTCTTCCTGAGACCCCTGAGACTCACAGGTGACAGAAATGCACGTGACTACGTAGGGCAGGGCCAGGCAGTAGAGGAATGAATGCGGCCATTTCCTTTTTCTTAACACACTGAGATAACTACTTTTTTAATTGCTGAGAATGTTATACTCTCATCTTTGTGAGTATATGTTGTCCTTTGATTTTATCACATGAGCGAGGATGAATGAAGAGTATGTGGTACTATAATTTTTTCTTCTGAAGAATAATTCTTTAAAATTATCTAGATTAGTGACTCCCTGATTGAAACACTAATTTAATCATGCTATGTGGGCTTAAGGATGGTTAGAAATGCTACTTTAGATGTGAAAGTTGTAAATTAAAAATATATCAACATAATATAAATTTTAGTTTGTTTTATTTTTAATCTGGCATCATTTTTCTCATAGGTGATATTATGGGCTTTGATTAGTAGAAATATGCACTTTCTTAAAATGAACTGAATAAAGTATTTCTTTATACAGGGGTGGGCATGACTAGGTATACAGTCATTCATATGGAAAAATAATACAAACACAAGAATAAACTGTTTCACATACTCACAGCTGTAAAACTACAGTGATCCCTCACTTATCAGGGGAGTTACATTCCAGAGACCCCCGCGATAGGTGAAAATCTGCGAAGGAGCAGCATTATCTTTTATTTTATTACTTATATATATTTTAAGGCTTTACAAACCCTTCCCACACTCCTATAAACCTTTCCCACATTCCTATAAACACTTCATATGCTCTTAAATACTTTCTACATGCTTAAACCTACATAATTTTAACAACATATAAAATTCTATATGGGTGCTCACCTGTGAAGTATAGTCGTTCCTTGCTATATCAAGGTTCACTTATGGCGGCTTCACTGTATTGGGGATTTAAAAAAAACCTGTGATACAAGTGAAGCCGCCATAAGTGAACCACGCTATAGCAAGGGAAGACTGTACTATCGCTCACTCCCTGCACTTTATAGCTCCTTTAGTCCAGTGACAGGCAAACAGAGCTGCCCAACTCTCTAAGAAAGGAAAGACACAGCCTATCTACTTGCCTTGTGCTCACCTGTGCTGTTCAGCTAGAGAGTGAACTTTAATTTCTGCAGGCCTTGTTCATAGCGACCTGAAATCAGCCAACTTTCTGAAAGATGAAGACCACTAAAAACAAAGGAACTGGAATTTGCAAAAGAAATACAACCAGCTCTGATGAACCCTTACTGATTATCGGGTAAGACTATGAATAACGAATCACTCTTGAGCTGGAATACGAATTATTTATTTGCAACATTGGAACTAAAAACTGAAGTGGTTCTGGAGGTTATCATCAGTGTGGCTCAGGGAAGACAGCACAGGACCAGGAGACAGGGAGCACCTGTTACCTACCTGTTTAATGTCATCTAGCACGCACAGCTACGTGACCTGCAATAAGTCCCCTTCCCTCTCTTGCAACTAGGTCTAGTGACCAAAGATCCTTAATAGCATTAGTGTTTGTGATGCAGAGTTTTATACAGGCAAGCAAAAGCTTGGTCCTTGGCAGAGTCAATCAATAAATTATCTGGGGAAACATTTGGCACAATTGGCTTGGTACGGAGGGGCTTGTGGAAGGTTCTCTGCCTTGGCCATGCACTGGCAGTGCTGAGAAGGAAGTGCTGGGTCACTCTGGCTCGGGCATGGCTTTCACACTGGCCAGACAGAGGAGTGTAGAGCAGAGAGCAGCATGTTCAGTATTCTTCTTACAGACCAATTAGTTCAAGTGAAAGACAAGTCACTTGGACTGGAGTTTGTGTATCATCTTCACATACACCACAAACAAGAGAAAAGGGCATGGTCCCCAAGTGGGTACAGAAGGCCAACATGTTGCACCCCACCTTACCTTAAAGAGGTAAATGATGTCAAAACCATGGCCAGTCGCCCTGGAATCTATATCCAGTACATGGCTTTAAGCCACCTACATGATTTATATCACCGGTAATGAGTGTTTTGACAACAGAGTTGTGCTACCGAGGATGCTGTTTAGACTGTGAAAGCTGTGAGAACAATTCAAGGAAACGTGATGCACAACTCATCTGAAATCTGGTGGATGCAACCCTAAGAGAAGGTTGAAACACTTCCACTTGTAGGGATAAAGTAAGGGTAGGATATTTTTAAATTGTCAACAAAATATCAAGTCTACATGGGTGTTCGTTTCTCTTCAAAATCTGCAATAACAGAAATAACTATGTTACTGTTACAATTTTCCATTAACTGGCAATTATTGTGATTATTGGGTTAACGTCTGTTTCTTCCATTTGACTGTTAGCTGTACAACCCTATTTGTGCCCCACTGTCTCCCTAGCACACCCGGCACATGGTAGGCACTCTATAAGGTTTGCTGAGTGAACGGTTTTGGTTATGTTTAGTCTTTTAAAAGTGAGTTTTATTTATACAAATAGGGGAAAGTCTGAAAAAAAAAATAAAAGTGTCATCTCAAGAGTGCTGGTAAATCTCAAGAGCCAAGAGAGATGATGTGAACCTCAAGGTACTGCCATCACCAGTTGATGGCTTCCCCTACTTTGAGTCAAACTACTTAATGAAGAAAACAAACAGCTCTGAACCATGAACTTGTAAAGTTTAAACTATAAAAATATGGCAATTACCACATTACGCTGTTGCCCTTTATACCATCTTATTGATTTTGGATGATTGGGTTATTTTTTTTTCTCCCTGCATAAATGATGCAAAGCCCAACTTAGGCAGATATCCTATTAAACCTACTAGAAATGAACAAAGAGATCTTTAATAGTCTAACACTTTCAAACAATCACTTCAGGGAGATTTTACAAGCCAAGTGTTTTGATTTCAAACAACCTCCTCCCTCCCCTGCTGCTCCTTATTCTCACCTTTTTCTCCTTAGGAAAAGGCATCCCTACCTATCCAGCAGCTCCAGCAAAAACCCACGCATCATCTTTGACCCATCTTCCTCTCACCCCACTACTCTCTCTACTACTCCGACATCTGGTCCATCAGGAAGTTCTGGCCCTTTCTCCCCATCTTCACAGCCATCATCCTTTCTCTCAGGACTCTCACAGGAGCCTCTACACTGGCGTCCCTGTGTCCACTCTTACGCCTTTACCACCCACTCTCCACATGGCTCCACACGGCAGTCAGGGAGTTGTCTTCAAACCACAAGTCAGATTCTGTCATCCCTTGTTGTCTTGCTTAAAACCTCTTCATGGCTCTCTGTGATACTAAGAATAACATCCGAGTTCCTGATTGGTGCTACTTCCTGTCTACTTCCCTGGTTTCAGCTCCTATTGAAACCTCTTAACTACCCACCCTCACCCCTCACCCCTCTTTTACTCTATTTTCGACATGCTGGCCTTCTTTCTGATCCAGAAATGTGCCACAAGCATATATCCCTACCCCAGGACATTTGCATGTGCTGCTTTCTTTTCCTCAAATACTCTTCCCCCAGCTATTTGCATGGCAGGCCCCTTTTGGTCTTTGAGACCTCAGTAACAGTGTCACCTTCTCAAAGAGGCTTCCTCTGGCCATCCAATCTAAAGTAAGCCTCTCTGGTCACACCCTACCATATTACTCGGTTTCATTTTCTGCATGGAACTTAACAGTACCTGAAATTAGTTTGTGTGTATGTGCACTAATTGTTGGTCTCAAACCCACCAAAATAAAAGCTTCATGAGAACCAGGACCTAATCTTCCTGTTCATTGCTGCATCCTCAGTTCTCAAAGAAATGCTTGGTGCTACATTGACACTCAATTATGTGTTGAATGAATGAATGAATGAGTGAATTTGATTGAGATAATCATACCATGGAGAAAAATATTCTATTAAAAATACCTTTTATGTTGGAAATGTCAATATTGAGTTGTTCAAGTTTCTCACATGTTTTCTCTATACACTCATAGACAGACATCAGAATTTCCTTAGGGTCTTGTTCCACCCATCTTTGAACAAAAAGAATGCATTTGGTTAGTTCACAAGAAAGCAATACAACTTTAATTTATATCTCTAGAAAAGAAAGCATCTCTAGAAATGTTCACTTATGAAGATGTGGCTGGTGTATAAATTAAAATCAGATGAGCAAAGCATATTCAGTACTCTAAGGAAATGATTTAAAGAAAAGCCAATTTTATTTCCCTTACATTTGTATTATTCTTTATACAGTCATCGATCATTTGAAAGGAGGCAAGTAATAGATCACAAAATAGCAAATATTCTACCTACTTTTAAATCATTTTTTCATATCCAATAATTAGGTTCCCCAATTCTTTATACCTGTGGGTTTGATAAACTGATAAACTACCTGCATGTTTCACTAGTCAGTAGTTATTTTTTCCAAAATTATTTTTAAGTAGACTGATATCTATCTATCTATCATCTATTGATCTAGAAAATGAATGCTGAAAAGTCAAATTAGTATACTAATGACTTTTGTCATTTTTCTCAAAATGTTTTGTTTAGTATTTGGGGGATAATTTAAATTTGTTTTCATAACTATTTCAAATAGATCCAATTTTCATATCCAATCCCAGCACAATTTTGGGAAGGTACCAGGGCCTCAGAAGGCTGAAAGGCTCATAATAAATAATGAGGAAGGGAAATGCGGGAGAAACAAATGGTAACTGAGGAAACCCCAAAAGCAGAAATGACACAGACTAAAAGAATTCTACCCTAGGATAGGATCTGCAAGTAGCAAGAGAATTCCACATGCTTTTCTTCTCTGCCTTCCTTAGGCCTGCCTGGCTTTTCTGAGCTTTGAGTACTGTTTCTAAACTCTCTATTTCCAAAAATGCAATCTCCTCCCACATATTTCTAATTTTCATCTGTCCAAGACACAAAAGACACAGGTATCCTCTCTCCAAATTGCACTGGGATCAGGCCCGTGGACAGTCACTCTAATGCTGCTAACGTATCAATAGCTTTTATTATTAAACAAAGGAATTCTTTAAAACAGAACATCTTTTCATAGAAAGAAATTACAAAATTTGATAGGACACCCATCTTTTCGCTTTCTTAAATTGAAGTCAACTTCATAGTGAAATGCACAGATCTAAAGGGTACCATTTGTTGAGTTTTAACAAATGTATATACTCATCTAACAAACAACCCAGTGAAGAGATGGAATGTTTCCATTATTCCAGAAAGTTCTTTCATGCCTCCCTCATGTCAATCACATACTCCACAGGCAACCCATTTCTGGATTTCTGTCATCCTCCATTACTTTAGCTTCATCCTGAATCTCAGATGCAGCCATGCAGTATGCATGTTTTTGTGTCCAGCCTTTTCCACTTTCCACGATATCAATGAGCTTCATCTATGTTGTTGCGTGCATCGGCTCACTTTTTACAAACTGTTGAACAGTACTTCATTGTTACGCATTTTACCGATGACAGACATTTGGGTTGTTCCCAGTTTGGGTTATTATGACTGAAGCTGCTAAAAACACTCATGTATAAGTCTTTCTTTAGACATATGCTTTCACTGCTATTGGATTAATTCCTAAGGGTGCAATACTACAGATGTAAGAAACTGCCATAGCCTGGCTGGTGTAGCTCAGTGGATTGAGCACGGGCTGTGAACCAAAGGATTGCTGGTTCAATTCCCAGTCAGGGCACATGCCTGGGTTGTGGGCCAGATCTCGAATGGGGGACATGTGAGAAGCAACCACACATGGATGTTTCTCTCCCCCTCTTTCTCCTTCCCTTCTCCTCTCTCTAAAATAAATAAATAAATAAAATCTTTAAAAATAAAAAATAAAATAAAATCAATAAGCATGAAAAAATGAAAAAAAAAAAAGAAACTGCCATATACTTTTTCAAAGTGGTTGTGTAATACACATCATTAAATTTTAAATAGGTGATTTTCAACCTTTTTCACTTCAGGGCACACATAAACTAATCACTAAGACTCTGTGGCACACCCCCCAAAATTTTTTTGCTGATCTGACAAAAAAATACATAATTTTGATTTGTTCACACCAGATGGCTATTGCTGTGCTGGCTTTGGTGATTTTTTTTATTTGACAATCTAAGGGGAAAGAGGTCAGTGCCCCTGACTAAACAATCAGGTATTGTATGTTTTAAACATTCTTGTGGCACACTGGTTGAAAATCGCTGTTTTAAGTAATATACTTAACATTCTATTTAATCACAATTACCACATATGAATATTATTCTCAAAAAGGATGATTTTAGTATTAGATGATAAGATATACGAATACTCTTTAGAAAAACACATCTTTATTTAATTTAAAAAAACCCTCAAATGAGCAAACCGCAGTTTGGCAATGATGAGGACACAGAACTAAATGACTTTAAAATTAATACAGAATTTCCAGTATTTAATACATCTTTGCTTTATTACTTGATCATCCTTTTCTTTTCTGTCACTGAATTCCTGAGCCTCATATACCCAGATATTTTGCCGAGCTACAAAGTTATTGCTCCTTTTCCTGATTAATACCTATCCCTTAAGCCTTCTCAGGACAGCGTTAGGTCAAGTTTACTTTAGAAAGCACCAGAGCAGGTGGGGTGAGATGGGCTAGTAAATGCGCTATATCTTTACATATTAAATTAGGAAACATACCCTTCTTTTGGAAATTCTTGTTTTATTTCCACTTGATGATGACTGAGTAGTTCAGCTGTTTTGGAATTGAAAACCTGAAATATATATTGCAATATTATGGTCAAAAGGCAGGCAGAGAGTGAAGATGTTTAAAGTTATTCAGCAACTCAAGTTCCTGTTTACTGATGGAAAAAGTCCAATCAGATGAAATGCCATAACACAAAAGTTATACAGTAGCTTCAGAACTAATAACTTCCCTTTAGATAAATAAAAACCTATTGAAGATAAGCTACAGAGGCAATTCCTGATTCTTTAGAAAACAAAAATGACTCCACATGTAGGCGCCAAGCAATTAACAGCAAGGATTTCTTTTTGAGAGTAGGAAGACCAAGAATAAGAGAGAGCTGGCAAAGTGCTAATAGCGATGGCGCAAAGTTCCATTTGGCATCCATCGTGGGCGTGGAGACAGATGCCTCACAGGGAAGTGTACTGTGAAACTTCCTTTAAAGGGAAGTGCAGCAATGCATGTGGCAGTCAGAGGTTAATGGAAGTATATCCTGGCACCCAGCTGAGGGCTCTCAGTGATATCCTTGTCATGACTTGCTGACCCTTGATATAGAACATTAAAACCCCACGGGTGAATGCTAACAAAGAAGGGCTGTACCATCCTCCATAAATCTAAGGCTACTAAAACTACACTTTCAAAAACTTAGCAACCTTTGTTGCATATAGAATGGACTCTTGAATAATTCAGGGGGGTGGGTGTTCCTCCCATGCAGTCAAAAGTCCACGTGTAGCTACACCCACACACTTGGAGTCCCCACTTTGGAGTTGACCCTTGAACAACGTGGGTCCTATTGCACTTAGACCATTTAAAAGAAAATCTTTGTTCTCCAAGAGTCAACTGTATATTGTTGTCACCTGGGAGTAGCTGTATTGAAGTACCAAAGCACTTAAGTCTTTCAGAGTAAGGATTCATATTTTCATTAATGTTAACTTCCAAAATCACTGTCATTGCAGTGGTGGAGTCACATCCAATTAGGTAAGAACATACTTCCATGCTTAGCTTTCCTGTGGGAGAAGATTACCTGAGCACTGAAGACTAAGAAAGAGAAGGAAGAGAAAACACACCAGGGTGAGTTGCTACTCTGCCCTCTCACTCCCACCACCACACACACCCCTCCTTTTTGGGAGGAAGCGATAAACATAATGAAAGCAAGAAGGCAAATTCTCACTCTGGCTGGTGTGGCTCAGTGGATTGAGCGCAGGCCTGTGGACTAAGAGACAGGTCACCAGTTCGACTCCCAGTCAGGGCACATGCCTGGGTTGGGGGCCAGGTCCCCAGGAGGGGGTGTTCAAGACACAACCACACATTGATGTTTCTCTCCCTCTCTTTTTCCCATCCCTTCCCCTCTCTCTAAAAATTAAAGAAAATAAAACTCACTAAGTTTATTTTTAAAAAATCAAGGGAAATTCTCAAGCCCTTTGAGGAGATAAAATATCTTACAACTGAAAGGTTAACTTAACACATCATAAGTAAAGGACAGGACACTTGGCAGAAGCCCATGTAATTCATGACTTAGCATTATAGTGCCTTTAGCATATCTGCTCCATTTGTCCTATTTTATTTGCTGAAGCATCTCTGTCTGATACAGAGTTGGTGCTCAATGAATATTTGTTGCATGTTGGAAAAAATTTGGTCTATCGGGTACTTATTAGGACAAAAATGAGCAAATAAGAAAGTTATGTTCCCTAAACTCTAATAGGAAACCACAGTTGTATTTTTATTCATATTACTGCTGCTCCCAGGGTCTCTTCTCAAATCCCCAAGGGACTCTGGCGCCATAACAATCTGTCCCTTTTTGCTGGCTGGATTCATAAAAATCTCAATACCAAGACTTAAAGGGCTATGAATGAAACGTGACACTTCTTTCATCACCTCCTAGTTTTAGCTAGGCTAACTTCAGGACCCTCACACTAAAAATGGATTTATAGGCCTTTGAAATAGGCAAAGGAGGAGGAAAGGTTTTGGTAAATCCTATTTGCTATGTAAGAGCATGATGTCATCTGATCACACAGCATTTGGACACAGCAGGAAGGAACCTGGACCTCCCTACTTCTCTAGAGCACTGAATCTGAGCAGGAAGTGGATCCCATCTTTAGATGTTTAGAATTGGACTGTGTGCACCACTCCGAGGCTTGTCAACACTTTTGGAAAAAGATTTTTATTTATTTATTTTTAGAGAGATAAGGGAGGAAGAAAGAGAGGGAGAGAAACATCAACATGTGGTTGCCTCTCATGAGCCCCACACTGGGGACCTTGCCTGCAATCCAGGCCTGTGCCCTGACTGGGAATCGAACCCGCGGCCCTTTGGTTCATAGACCCGTTGTGCTCAGCCCACTGAGCCACACCTGCTAGGGCTCAACACTTTTTAGATTTAATGTTTTTAGAACGTGCAACTTTCTTAGTGCAACACCATTCTTAGTGCCTTGCAATGCAAAGTACAAATGCAAGCCACATCTGTAATTTTAAATTTTCTCATTAAAAAAATAGTAAAAAGAAACAGATGAGATTAATTTTAATAACATTTTATTTAAGCCAATATAAGGTTATTATTTCAGCACATGACCAATATAAAATGATTAATGAGGGCTTTTACATTTTTTTTAGTACTTAGTCTTTGGAGTCTGAGCACAGAATGGGTTAGATTGGCATCTGGTCACCCACCACCATCAAGAAAAATTTCTGTGCACCCAGGAATGCTGGAAAACGGCACACAATCCCCAACCCCAAGGGCACATCCCCCCTAGGTACTATTAGTCTGACTCCAAGAGACCTAAGTCCTACTAAAGCTGTTAATGTGCAAGTAAAAAAATGATAAAAGTTTTTCTCTCATTCTGAGAGTTGACTCACTACCTGGGTCTTTTATTTTCATCTCTTTTGTCATTTTGTGGGTCGCCTGACACCTTTCAGGGGAATTTATCTTTAACATGGGATCTTCACCCTCTAGAAAGTTCCTTCCTTGCTTTATTAAATAAGATGGACCAACCTAGCCAAAAGAATTTAAAACTTAAACGTTTCCTTTTAAGCTGACCTCAGGGTACTCTCCCCACCCTTAAAGAGGAAGATTCCAGACCTCTTGGGGACAATGGACTGCATTCTTTGATTGATATGCAGAAGCTTCTAAAAGACAAAATGACTTGAAAAGACAAAACAGCTCTAAAGTGCTCCTAAAAGAAACTTCTGGCATCTGGACTAATATTTTAAATTTCCTTGTTTTTCTGACCGGAAACCTGACAAGATATTTAAGAGGACTTAACTTTAGCCAGAAACTTGGCAAAATCAGAAGCTAAAGATTCAGAGACTAAGAGAAATAAAATTTTAAAGCCTTCCCCTCTAAGGTAAAATAAACTATGTATCCAGAGGGAAAGAAGCAAATTTGCAATGACGTACTTAGACTGGTAGGTCAACCTGCCATGTCACATAACTTACAACCAAATCCTTGGGGAGTGGAGAGCAAGCGTACTTATCTCATACATCTTTGGGAAACTGGTAATGCAACTCTAGAAGCAGTTGGAAGCCCACCTATCTTTACCATCCTCAAGTCCTAAGACTGAAAATAAAATATAGCAAACGAGGATTATTCTTGTATTTGTTTTTAAAGCCCAAGGGTTATTCGCATGTTTTTAAAGCCCAGACTGCTGCTTTGACTCCTAGGCTCCTTGCCAAGAAATATTAATAAGAAAAAGCCTTCGCCATCTGAATAAACAAACTTAACTTATTCCAACTGTTATAAATCAGGGGACTTATTGTACCTGTCTCGATGGCTATAACTTTTTAAAAAATCCTCACCTGAGGACATTTTTTCATTGCTTTTAGAGAGAGACAGGAAGGGAGAGAAAAACATCAATGTGAGAAACATCAGTTGGTTGCCTCCCTTCCACATCCAGACCCGGGATCAAACCCCAACCTAGGCATGTGCCCTGACAGGGAATCAAACCCATAACCTTTCATTTACAGTACAATGCTCCAACCCACTGAGCCACACCAGCCAGGGCTAAATTCTAAAAACAAAACCATCAGGTGTCTGGTTATATCTAATATTAGTGTATATATGTCTACCTCCAGAGAATATTACTAGAATTGGTTTGCAAAGAGCTCTGTTTAATCAGCTTAAAGGAATTAAATGCTTATATAAAAATCCTCAAAAATATAATAGAGCCCTGGCTGGTGTGGCTCAGTGGATTCAGTTCCGGCCTGTTTACTGAAAGGCTGCCAGTTTGATTCCCAGTCAGGGCACATGCCTGGGTTTCAGGCCAGGTCCCAGTTGGGGTGTGTGTGTGGGGGGGACAACCAATCAATGTATCTCTCATGCAACGATGTTTCTCTTCCTCTCTCTGAAAATAAGTAAATCTAAAAATATATATAATAGAAAACTAACCCAAATGCTTTTTCAGGATCATGTGATAAGAGTAAACATTTGATCTTAAGGCTGGTTTGAGATTGGTTTGGTTAAATAGGCATGTCCTTAGAGTATAATCTTTAAGTATAATACTTTCTGCCTGGGCTTATTTTGTCAAGTAAGTCCATATTTTCTCTGTTGCAAAATTTGCCAACAATAAAAAGACTCAGTATGATGGAAATTTCATAACTAACCTAAACTTAATTGTTGAGGACAAGTAAAATAAATAGATGTAGATGGATAAAAACTTTTTGTAGGTGAACTTGTCAGCAATATTTGCTTTATGGCAAGTCTGCTTAAACAGGTTCCCAAAATCTTTTGGTAACTTGAAACCTTAGAGTTCTGCCAAGCTGGATGATGAGTCAGGCTAAATTCACTGAATGTGTAAATCATTTCCGAATATGATAAAATACTAAAACATTGTTAAATAAGTCTAAGTTTACCCTTGACTTCTTATTACAGATAAACTAAAAGATACATTTGCCACCTGTTAATAAGGCAGACTTGAGAACTTCATGCTGAGTATAACAGGGAGGCTAAGAGCACAGAGCACAGACTTGTGTGTGTGTGTGGGGGGAGCATACAGCTGGGGGAGAGGGGTCAAACCCCAGCCCTGCCCCTGTTGGCTGTTTAACTTCTCTGAACTTCCATTTTTCGGTGTGTAAAAGACTTAAATGAAATCATTTATGAAAATTTTTTGGCTCCCGAAAGATTCACTCCTATTGCCGCTATTACTGCTATTTGTATTACTGTTAGTACTATCACCACCACCACCACCGATAAGTGATAGTGTTAGGATTTGAACTCACCAGTTCTATGTTCACCTGTAAGCCTAAGTCATGTATCCAGATTTTGTTTGGCAAGGAGGGCAATAAAAAATGGGAGAAACAAGGAACGTCACGGTAGGAAAAAGATTTGAGCACCGTGTAGGCACATGCCATACACCCAAAAGACGTTACCACCACCCCTGCTATACTACTGCTGCAGCTTGTTTTTGTTGCTGCTACTTACCAGGACTCGTCCTTGTAAATGGTAGGATTAGAATTAGGAGCCACCAGCTGTCTATCCACCTCTGTGCCCAATTCATTACTCAATTCCCAATTTGAAAGAGGGGGGTAGTTAGAAAACTAAAAAAGAAGGAACATTATTTTTCTAAAGAATTGTTTAAAGAGAACTTTCTGAAGCAACACATGCCCTCTCTTAGAAGAAGAATAGTGGAGAGACAAAATGCTCTCCCTTCCTAGTAAGTAACTGACTCAGGCTGGTCTCACTCATCATCCTATGACTAATTCAGCCCTCCCATCAGAAACATGCACACTCATTTCCCTCCCCATGTGATTTCCCCACTAGCCTACTCTTCTATGCCACACTCAACTTTACTATGTGATAAGACTATTCTCAGGAATGTAAATTCCCTCTCTAGGACACTATGATGCTACATAAATTTCAATGACCTAAGATAAAAATATGTTACATTGCAAATTTGACCACAAAAAGCACAGTGGTAAGTGAAATAAGCCAGGCGGTGACAAATACCATATGATCTCACCTTTAACTGGAACCTAATCAACAAAAGAAAAAAGCAAATGAAATATAACCAGA
Source organism: Phyllostomus discolor (assembly GCF_004126475.2). Lineage (NCBI taxonomy): Eukaryota > Metazoa > Chordata > Mammalia > Chiroptera > Phyllostomidae > Phyllostomus > Phyllostomus discolor. Next base: position 16,103,519 of record NC_050198.1, on the reverse strand, counting down.
GACACTGAAATGAAGAACAATCTAACAATAGCCAGAGGGGAACAGGGAGGGGACAGTGGGGAGAAGGGTTTTCAGGAGCTACTATAAAGGACACATGGACAAAACCAAGGGGGGGGGTGGAAGCAAGGGAGGGAGGAGGGTTTGTCTGGGGTGGGGAAAAATGCAGATAACTGTAACTGAACAACAATAAAGTAATTTATATATATATATAAAAAGCATAGTGGCATCTTGCAATAAGCCACAGAAGAAAGCATAGCAAATGACATTATATATATGTTTCTTCACAATGAAATTGTGTCAAATACTTTAGACATACATCTACTATATGTATAGTTGCCAAATTTTGCTCTTTCTGAGACCCCACAAGGTTTACCTTCCTAGTCTCCCAATACAGCATTTCTTTTTTTTTTTTTAAAGATTTTATTTATTTATTTTTAGACAGGGAAGGGAGGGAGAGAGAGAGAGAGAGAGAGAGAGAGAGAGAGAGAGAGAGAGAGAGAGAGAGAGAGAGAGAGAGAGGCATCAATGTGCGGTTGCTGGGGGTTCTGGCCTGCAACCCAGGAATGTACCCTGGCTGGGATTGAACCTGGGACACTTTGGTTCCCAGCCCACGCTCAATCCACTGAGCTACACCAGCCAGGGCGACCCAATACAGCATTTCTAGTCAACACCTCTGAGCCCTGTAAGGTCCCTCTCCTCGAAGGTCTAGTCATGTGCTGAGCACCTAGCACATAACAGATGTTGTATTAGGCTTTGGGGGAGGGAAAAAAAAGACACCATTCTGCCCTTCAAGGAGCTCAAAATTGAAAGCTCAAAATTGAAAGAGGACACAAGAAGGTGGCAGAGGAGGACACAAGAAGGTTCTGGTGGGAATGTGTTCTTGCTCTTTGTGTAATGGAACAGTCAAGAAAACAAACCAACTTAGAGGGGGAAAAAATCCCACAAAAAGAATCACAACTACAGTTGTCACAAGAGTGGTCTCCTGCCCTGGCTGGTGTAGCTCAGTGAATTAAGTGCAGGCTGCAAACTAAGGGATCGCTGGTTTGATTCCCAGCCAGGGCACATGCCTGGGTTGCAGGCCAGGTCCCCAGTTGGGGGCCTGTGAGAGACAGCCACACATGGATGTTTCACTCTCTCTTTCCCTTCTTCTCTAAAAATAAATAATTTTTTTTTAAAAAGAGTGGTCTCCTTTCAGCTATGAATCAAATTAGTTTTTACCAAATTTACTGTGCATTAGTCCCTGGCCCCTAATGGCTGCTTAATGAGTGTGTTGAATAAAGAAATGAGAGAAAGCGGAAGTCCGTCCCTAAGCCTTATGAGGTCTCTAAGTATAATGAGACACCTGGGGCCAAGGCAGTGTTTCCTGCCAAAACAAGCACAGAACTTCAGTTCTACTCATTCCTCATGTTGGCTATTGGAACGAAATGGTTACACAACCATATCCGTGGTGACTACACCTGAGCCCCGCCCAGGACCTGCCCAAGTCACAAGATGATCAAATCATCAGTACTTATTCAAAGGCAAGGTTTTTCACATATTGCAAAACCAAGCTGCAAGTATACTTTTCTTGGTGAAGAATCATTTACAACCATAACCAGAACTGACATTTGAGTGCTAGGTGAAGTAAGTGGCCTTTTCCAGTATCCCATCTTCCCCTCAACGTACTCCAGGCTGCCAGGGAGCCAAGGCAAGGAGTCAGGACAGGCTTCTGAGTGCTCTAGACTTGGGCTTGAATCCTAGTTCCACCGGTTACTCTGGGACCTTGGGCACCATCCCCAGGAGGGTCTAATTAACTGTGTGAAGGAGCTTAATAATACTACCAGTTGTTATAAGGGTTATAAGGGTTAAATGAGATAATGCTGGGAAAGTCCTTTCCATAATACTTGATACATTTCCAGTTGCAACACATTCTAAGCCTGTTTTTTCTTTTAACATTCAACATAATGGGGGGGGGGAAACAAAGTTACCAAATGAGAGAAGGAAGTTGACTGTTTAAGCTGCAACTTTTGTCTTATAAAGAAATGGCCCCTCCTTAAAACCTGTTACAGTAATTATCTTTCCAAGAAGTCGTGACTCTGTAATCTCACTAACCACGTGCCAACTGCAGTTCACTTTCCTATGGGACAAGTTGGAAAATTTCCTTTAGTACAAAGCATATTCATTCATAGGTTGCCAAGAGTAATTCTTTGACAACTAGAGGAAGACATGAATATGTTCTGAAATGGCAGGTCTACTGCTAATATAGAAGAAATTAAGTTATCAAACATAGCCAAGTTAGAAAGCTTTAAGATTTTTTGACAGGTAAAGAAGATAACGAGAATCAAAATTCAGCTGGCCTATAAAGAGAAAGAAAATCTATTCAGTATGTGCAAAGTGCTCCCTGTAGACAAAACAAGTATTTGTTGTGTTGACCAAGATGTTTTCAAGAATGCAAAGATGAAGTAGACTTAAAAGGAGTTCCCTGCTCTCAAGTACAGCAGGTATAGAATTCTAGCACCAAGCAAGTAGTAAGAGCTACTGAGAGACAGAAGAAAAGTGCTATAAAAAGGGGGAGGAATTCTGACTAAGGGGTTGAGGAAGACTACTAAGAGATGGTAGTTGAGCCACTATTTGGAGGCAGAATAGAATTTCAAGAAGGTATGGGGCATAGAGGAGGAGGCATTTCCATTGGATAAAAGACCATGAATAAAGAAAACTTGTGTCCTTTATGAGAGAAAGGTGAGAAGCTTGGAGAGGTTATTGGTCTTTTGAAAGTTGAACTGGACATGCAAATTGAATGAGCAATGTCCAGGAAGTTATTTAAAGACATTTAACTTTATAAGCTTCCTTATGATAGTTCTTATCTACTGTAGTCTTGGTGAGAAAGCAAGCAATTATTTTTGAGTCATAATTACAACTTGCAACTTACAACGTGGAACAATACAATTGGGACGACTCCTGGGAATCACATTGGGATTGAAGCACTTATTCAGCAAATCTATTATCTGCATTTTGCAGGGAGTGGTTTAACAAGCCCTTCCCTTTTAACCAAAGGAAAAAAGACTTTGCTAAACCATTCCTAAGTTCTTCCTGACTTTGCAGAGGATCTCTACATCCTTTATTTACCTGTGAAGCATTCTTTCTTTAGTTGTTTCTTAGGGAGCAAACACTTCACTGATCGACTTTTACACATCATACTATAAGCAGGGTGGGAATCTCCTGAATTTGCACCTTAGCTTCCTCATTGAGATCATGCCAACAGAGCCCAATAAAAAGAAACCAACTTTTGATGGCTCGTGTTGTTCATGTCACATACTGAGCAACTGATTGCGAGAACATGAAGTTGACTTATTCTTTCCCAACCAGCATGGAAAGACATCTCTTGGGCAACAGAATGTGAGGGACCAGGAACAGCCTGCAGTGGACAAAGAAGATCTTTGGGCCATGTGGAGAGCAAGAGCGAAGAGTGAAGACAAGCATGCCCTGTCTGGTGTAGCTCAGTGGATTGAGTGCTGGCCTGTAAACCAAAGGGTTGCCAGTTCAATTCCCAGTCAGGGTACAGAAGTGGGTTGCGGGCCAGGTCCCCAGTAGGGGGCGCACAAGAGGCAACCACACATTGATGTTTCTCTCCCTCTCTGTCCCTTCCCCTCTGTCTATAAAAATAAATAAAATCTTAAAAAAAAGAAAGACACAAGCACAGTTAGGCTGGCTCCTAAAAAGCGTATAAAGTTATAAAACGTTTTATAGGCTTTCATAGAAGGCAATGGCTGTATAAACTTGAAAACAATCACTATGTTTGATTTGGCCCCCATGGGGCTTTCTGAGGTAGTTGCCAACATTCAAGACTAGGAAGCTTTCACTGAAAACTCAATAGGACCACCTTTTCATAGAGAATTTGAAGATCTGGAAATCCTGGGCTTGTGTTGCTGCCTGGCAACTATAGACTATTCCATTGGCCTGGGTTTGCTCTCTCCAGTCCAGTCCCCTAACCTCCACCTGCCTGGTCCCTGCAGGCATTTGCACGGGCGATTGGTGTCAAAACTCAATCCACAAGTTAGTTAGCACTCATGTGTCTTAATGGCCCTTTCTTCATTTTAAATACACCATGATGCCTGTATATATTAATCAAATCAAGCCAGGCAAACATTCTTACATCTGAATCAGGATTACTTTATAAACATTTATGAAAAGAAGACAAAGCAAAACCTGCCCTGGGTGGTCAAAAGATAAAGAATGTAAGAGGTTGTAGAACTGTGTCTTGGCAGCTCAAAATAAGGTCATTCTTGAAATAAGATTCAAACTAAAATTGCACAGAAAGCTTTCCAGTGTAGACAAGAGAGCAATATCAAAATAAAGGTGCAAATGAAGGTTTTAGTCAAGTGGTCAGCTGAACAGAAGTTTGGATCAACATGTACGTTGTATGCATAATGTATACATATAGTATACCTCCGCATACATACATACTAAATAATGCGTGAAAATATGATTTGAGGTAAAGTAATGAAGATGAGCTAAATAATCATTAAATATTCACATCAACTTGCCAGGTTAGTCTAATGCCCATTGAAGTATGGGCTCTTAACCAACAACCGTTTATTTAAATTATTTTAAAATTATCTTACTGAACTCAGAGCTAGTTCGATTACTTTAAGAGTAAGATTCCTAGCACAAAGTCACTTAAATAGCAGTCTGGTACAGTAAATAAAATGAGAAGCAGAATTTCCCTGTCACTTTACGCTGTGAAGCATGAAGTGCTTGTAATTGGCAAAGTACGAGAACTGAAATTTGCGATTCTGGTAAAGGCGAGGTACTGTCTTTCCTAATGTGTTCTGCGCCTCCCCCCCCCCCCCACTCCCCGGTAGCATTCTACCTTCTACAATTTCTGTGAGAAAGGATGACAACGCATCATCACGCTAATACTATATTTGTTCTACCGCTCCAAAGGACGTTGTGTTAGGCTCTCACAGCCGTGACACAGCTTTCCCCCCATCCAAGGACGTCCTGTGCCCCGCAGGCCAAATGCTCAAGGGGAAGACCGCAGCAGCGGTCAATGTGACCACCTGTCCCTGGCTGCAGGCGGGCGGATGCTCGCCGATTCCTAGTTCCTTTTGGAGGAGGAGTCCCCTATTAGTAGGTGACCCGGCTCCACCACCGAGGCCGGAGCTGCTCAGCCCCGGGACCCCAGGACCTTGGCCGCCGGGGTCTCGAGAAGCCGAGGTCCCCAGGCCCAGGCGGGGCAGCTCCAGCGTGGCAGGTCCTGTTCTGGGGGCCTTGGCCTCCTTCCCTTGCCTGGAGGCAGGAAACCCGGGGGGCCGAGGGAGGCGCGGGATGGGGACGCGACACCCAGCGCCGGCGTCCCGGGGCTCCCGTCCTGGCTCAGCTCCTCAAATGTCACTCGGGGCTCACCAAAAAGCGCGTCGAGCTGGTGCCCTGGTCCACTGCCCCCACCAACGGCCCCAAAACTGCTTTCTTCGCGGCTGCCATGAAACCAGCTTCGGGTCGGCGGGAGATCGTGGCCGGTTTCCCGGGTGACGGCGGCCAGCGGAGGAGGGGAAGGCAGCGTGTGACCGCAAAATGATCAGTCGGTGCTCTAGACAGCCCCTTTACCCGCGCGGAGTCTTCTCACTCCGCCCCTCTGGCCCAAGCCCGTCCCCAACCTCATTCCCCAGGACTCCAGAGGCGTGGCTGCAGGGGCGCTGTCTAGCAGACCGGCCAATTGACAAACGCAGAAAGACAGTGCACGTCCGGACAATCAGAGGGCTCTGGGACGTCACGGGGGCGGGGCCTGGGCGCGGCGGGGGCGGTGGCCCGCGCGGTATATCACGTGGGACCCGGCGGCGGCGGCTGAGCCAACCTGCGGCGGGGCCGGGAGCGGAGGCGGGTTCTGCCCATTGGCAGGGAGGGCCACTACCCGGCTGCAAGGGCACGGCCCCACCGACGCCTTCCGCGCCCTGGGCCTACTGCCTGCGAATGGGTCCCAAAGTGCAGAAATGCTTGTTTCTCCGAGGATCTGTGCTCTGTGCGGTGTGAATCGCTCTTTAGACCTGAGCGACCCGCGGGGCATTCCCGCGCTCCCGATGCCCCGCCCACCTTACGAACTCCTGGTCCCGGGGTAACGATAATAATCCCCCCTACAGCGACAGACCCCAGGTAATGTCACCTGCAGGAACAGCGCGAATCCCTTATCTTTGTTAGCTTTTCAGGGACGGGGGACGCGGAAGTTCTTTTGATTTACCATTTAAAGGAGGCGCTCAAAGTTAACCTCCCCAGGTCCCTCAATTGACTATCCTGGCAGAAAGCACCTTCCTGTCCCGAAGCGCCCTCTCTTCCTCCTCTCTTGACCTCACTCTGGTGCCTTCCTCACACGCCGTTTCCTCTCCCTCTTTTAACTACTTCGGTCCACAAACGCAGAGAAAAGGGGCTCTCACTTGACCTTGAATTTACCTTGCCAAGGTCCTTTCCGGTCTTGTGTTTCAGGAGCTTTCAAACTTTAGACCAAGGCCCACTGTAGGAAATAGTTTATAGAGGAGCCCCAGGCGTGTGTCCACGTGCATTTATTTATAGTATATGTTACAGTTACATATACAAAACTACATTTTATTTATTTATGTATGTATGTGAGGGTGGAAGAAACTTTTCTCAATCCTAGGTTCTTTCCGCTCGTCTAATAATAAAATCCACATGAAACAGAGTAACAAGAGAAAATAACTACATTCAATTGCATACATATTGATACAAACCCCACATGCATGACAGAGTCAGAGACCTACATGCATGAGAGGTTCAGAGACAGAAAAGGAAAACGAGGCCTCTATGGCATTCTTGGTTAAGTTTAAGGTGAGGCACCTGAAGCTTCAGAGGGGAAGAAGGTCATTCTCAGAATTATAAGAAGAGCAGATGCTGTGTGATTAGAAATTTGCCCTACCCTATAGATAGGTCATAAAAAGTAATAACGCATAAGGAACAACCCCCCCCCATCTGAATTATTTAAGGGAGAGGTAAATGATTCTCCTGAGCTAGCAGGGTCTCCATTGCCTTCAGCCAAAAACAATTCACATGTCAGAGGAAGACAAATACCATATGGTTTCATTTATATGTGGAATCTAGGAAAAATGAACAAACAAAACAAAGGCACTCATGGAAACAGAGATCAAATGGACGGTTGCCAGAGGGGAGGGTGAAAGGGGGGTGAGGGATGGGTGAAAAAGGTTAAGAGGAATATAATCAATAATGTTGTGATAAATTTGCACACTGACAGAGGATTACTAGACTTAGAAGGGTGATCACATTGTAAGGTATATAAATGTCAAATCGCTATATCTAACACCTGAATCATAATAATGTATACCAACTATACTTATATAAAAGTAAATAAAGCTTAATGAACAAAGCATTTTTTTAAATTAAAAATAAATAAAAGTCATTCACCCCTGGCTGGTGTGGCTCAGTGGATTGAGTGCGGGACTGCAAACCAAAGGGTTGCTGGTTCAGTACCCGGTGGGTCAGGACACATGCTTGGGTTTCAGGCCAGGTCCCCAGTGGGGGGCACGGGAGGGGCAAGCACACACTGATGTTTCTCTCCATCTCTCCCTCCTCATCCTACCCCCATCTCTAAAAATAAATACATAAAATCTTTTTAAAAATAAAATAATTCACATGCCGAAGTGTCACACCTGGGGGAAGACTGTCCTGAACCTCTTCATTCACATATGTTAAAAATGCTTCCAAAACAATATTTATTCTTCCGTGCTATGTGTTCCACATTGTTTTATTCTATTGCATAGCATTTTAAAAAAATGCTGCTTGAAAACCACTACGTTGATTTTGTAAACCACCATGCTTTCTATCAATTTCTAAAGCACTCTGCTATTACCACTCTCTCCCTTTTTTCCATCCCTTTCCCCAGTCTTTCAGTGTTCTGAAACACCAGTTCCTTTCCCCCTCTAGCCTTACTCTCTACGCTACCTCACCTGTCCACCTCTGTGTTTTACTGCACTTACCCTGGAAGTAAATTGTCCTAGACTCTGTTTAGAAATCAAATCCTGGTGTTTCAGATGAGGCCTGCTTATGGAGATGCTGCATTTGATAACTACTGATAAACTGGCTTGCTTTTAGGACAGGGATACAGATGAATCAGTATTTCTGAATTTCCTGGAAGAGGAAAAAACACAGATAGGCACACAGGCTTGGAGAGTAGGTAGGCTAATGTGCCTCCAAACACCAGGAAAGACATTAATTGAATGATGTGGATAAGGATTTCTGAGAGTCTAGAAAGCCATCTAACCTACTACATTGATTTCATTAAAAAAAAAAAAAATTCCTGACCATGCTTGAACTTTCACACACTTTTGACTCTCAGATTCTAACAGGACAGCAAATTATTTGTTCAGCAGTAGAGTGGGACTGGAATTCAGACATTCAGAATACGTTGGGCTAGATGTACACGAGAGATTCTCAAATATATTATGGTCTTCACAATAGTCTGTATTCCACGTGTTCATTTCTTTCACCGAAACAAAACTGGCAGGCCAAAATATTATTTGAGCTTTCGGGAATCACGTACACCTAAGCTTCCTTTTAGAGATCAAGGAAGGTCAAAGGGAAGGGTCCTAAATGGGAAGAGTCTAACCCAGCCTACCTCAGCTCCACACCCTAAATATTTATTCTGACTCTCATAGACCCATTTTTCTTTTTTCCTTTTGGAATTATTCCCATTTATCTGCTCTTTCTTGCTTCTTTAAGCTACATCTGCAGTCTGAAAACTCAGATTTAAATAAATGTAAAAATCAGTCAATAGATGTTCTTGTAACAGGGTGCAGCCAAGGGAGGGCCCCAAATAGGGATTTGTAATGGGGTCCAGAACTTGGTGTCCAGGAATATTAGAAAAAAAATATATAGGATGTCCTCACCCCCACAAATCTGAGCTGGGGGATGGGACACATGGAGCAGGGCCATGGAGAGCTGTTTTGAATAGCAGCAATTTTGCAGATAACCTGTAGAATGGTCATTTAACATATCTATAACCTTCAACTGGTTTCATAGATATGTTAAACAGCTGTGGTCATGCTTTGAGCCAGCAGAATGGGAGTGATGCAACTAGGAGGCAAATCCCCCTGGTTACGGCGCTGCATAAGAGCTTGGAGATGATTGGCTCCACACCACAGGGGCACACCTGCCTGGACTTACTAAGGCAGCCCAGTAAAGCTGGAAGAATATGGGAATGCTGGCAGCTGTGGCCAATTGTGGGAGGAGTCGGAAATGGTGCAACAGAGGAAGATTGGTGCTGGGATTTAAACCCAGGTGTGGCAGCCATGCAGGGTCTTTTTGGGGCCATGCAGCTTGGGCAGAGAAGAATCATGGACTTCTATTTCTTTTCCTGAGATATGGTATCCCTGACTGAGCAGAGGGGGAAGGAAGGACTGTGCATTTGTGGGTATTCTAAAGGACTTTGGGATCTCAATGAAGACATTAAGTTATTACACTTAAGTTTGTATAACTCTTTAAATAAACAATCTCTTTGCTTTTCACCAATCTCTGGCATCGAGAGACGTCTTTCCCTGGTAGTGGGCAAGGTGAACCTAGTACAGTGTGGGCGACCCCCAGAGCACAAGGGTGGGTCTATTCAGTAATAGTATATCGTTCACCCCCCGCCCCCTCCACCGGGTCTGTTCTGTAACATTCTCATTTCATTTATCATGCTACCATTGAGACAAAGTTGGAAGTATCAATGGGGCACCTGAGGCCAGAGAGCCTGGGTGACTTGTCTAAAGGTTCAGCCCTTTGTGGCAGGGCCAGAACTAGAATTTTGATTATCTGACATCAAGCCTAGTGTATTTCCCAGCAGCCTGAGGGAATGAAAGGTGAGAAATAGTAGGAAGGAAAATGGATAAAGAGAAAGAAAGTAGGATGCTGGTCTACCTTGATGTCCCTGCCACCCACCCCAGATCTGAAAGACAAAGCAGTGGAAGAAATATTGGATTGGAAAGCTAAGGTCTGATCTTGGCCCTGCCATTCAACGTTTGATCTTCCTGACCTTAAGTAACTCATTTCCTCCCATGGCTTCTTTTTGCTCATTGGTAACACGGGGAAAATGTCTCTGATGTGGGTGGGTTAATGTGACGTAATGCCTGTGAAAACACTCTGCAAGCAGCGTGGTTAATCATGAAAGGCAAGATGTCTTCTCACTGGCAAGTCTGTTTTCACCAAAGAAAGCTAAAGGTGAAGATCAAGGTCTTTCATGCAAATGATTTAAGTAGCTTAGCTTGAGTCATCTGAAGCTCACTGTGGTGATTTCTGACTGGTAGAGCAAGAAATCAATGTTAATCCCCATTTACTCCTCTGACTTTTCCTGTTCTTTGTTAATTTACACAACATAATTTATATAAGAAGGAACACTACGTTTCCCTAGAGAATCCTTTTTGTGTGCATGGTAGAGTAACACTTCTTGGTCTTCTTATATTTGCCTGACTTATTTTGTCTAGCCTAGTCTATTTGGTAAAGTAGCCTTTCCTTAATCTCTCTTTGCTATGCTAATGACAATTTGGCAATGGATTGACGTGGATGTGGAAAACATAACATGGAAAGTTATTGCTGGAAAGATGACAGCAAAGAGCACAGACACTCCTTTATTTTATGGGATTGGGATGATTTAGGCAGATATAAGAAGTGATTTGCTCAAGGTAGCAGAGTTAAAGACAGATTAAGAATTTAAATATACTTGATAAAAATAGCCAAGTCCCCCCCCCCCCACACAAGCAAACTGGAGAATCTACTCAGATGGATGTTAAAAATAGCCTCCCTCCCTCCCTCCCTGCCCCACAGGCAAACTGGAGAATCTACTCACATGCATGTTAAAAAATTTCAGTGTAACTATCTAAAATTATGTATCACTTCATGCAATGTTGCAGTTGTAACAGAGTTAGAATAAGGCCATGAATCTCAAACTTCACCTACATCAGAACCACCTAGAGTACTTGTTAAAATCTGGTTGCTGGGCCCCAACCCCAGACATTTTGGTTCAGTAGGTGAGATCTGAGAATTTACATTTCTACCAAGTTCCCAGGTGATGCTGATGCTGATGGTACAGGGACTGCACGTTGAGAACCACTGGGCTATGGCTCTGCAGGAATCTCCCTTTTCCTAGGTGTGGATGAGAAGGGGCCACATTCTAACAAGCTCAGGGGAGGCCTGCATAGCGGAGGCAGCATTACAAACTCAGAGACCTGAAGTAACCACATAGGATGGTCTGAAGTGAAAACTTTTTAACAGAAGCAGTTCATGCCTCAGAGTCTTGTCCTAGGGCAGTATTTTTCTCTAACAAAAGTCAATCTTCAAGTGAAAACACACAATTTCCACTTTAACTGAGACTGTTGTCTTTTGGCATCTAGGATAACATACCTGATAAACAAGCCTTTGAAATATCAAAGCAACTTCCTGCTCCACCCCACCATCTCTCAAAGTAACAGCCACACCAAAGCAGAGACAACAAATCCCCTCATTGTGATTGTTATCATGTTAGTTTTTGCCTGTTAGCTATCCTGTACCCACCTAGTTAAAAGATGTGCCCATCATTTTACTTTTTATCCAGTCTCAGAGGTTCCCCCTCCACCTTTGTTTTCTCCTGCTTCCCTAATCTATCACCAATGGATTTCATGTAACCCACTTATGCCTCCTTTAGATTGTAATGTTATAAAATTCTGTGCAAAACTGCCATTTCCAGAACAGTTTCTCAATCCATTGAGGTTTGGCTTCCTGGCAATTGTCATCAGTTTGGCTCAAATAAACTCATAAAAATTCTTACAGGTTTGGACATTTATAATGTTGACATAAGAGGTGACAAAACTGAGTAGTAAGAGAAATCTGTCTTACAACTTGTGTTAGTGCTCTTTTCTCACAAATCTTAATTTTCTGCTAACAATCAAGTAATCCACTTAGAATATTGATAGAGAAAAGCTTAAGGCACAAGCTCTCAAACATTTGTCTATGTCAGAATCACCTAGGGTACTTGTTAAGGATGCAGATTCCTGCTACTTTCTCCCTACCCCTACCCCTCAAATGCAAGGAGCTAGGCTCCCCAAATGCCAAGGATTTTGCTTGGGCCATCATTATAACCCTAGGGTATGCGTGTTCTATAAGTAATCGAATGAATGAATGTGATTGACTTATATAGGTGACTCCTGATGAGTCATGCTTTCTGATAATAAAGTCCTTGTGTTGTACCTTCCCACATTTTTGATTGTTGTAAAGTTTTATTGCAGGCTTTGCTGCTGGATACAAAATAAAGGCATACAGCTGCCACAAATAGGGCTGTACCTACAAAGTCTTAAGCTGTAAAAAGCATTTCAAACTATAAACTTGATTTTTGGAGTACATTGCGTCAAAGGCTGCCTATATGAATCCTTTCAGTACAAAACACTAAATTGTCTCTTGAAAAGGCGGACGAAACCCATCCATTACCTTACACACATTCCCATCTCCTCATAACTGCTTTACGTGGTCTAGCTTCAACCACCCTTATTGGTCACAGCCCAATGTCTGTCCCTTTATGCGTGCAGAGAAGACTGGACTTGTGCCCCATGACTTGCATGAACAATGGGATATTAGTAAGCATGATGTAAGCAAAGGCTTGATACGTGCTTATACTAAAGTGGGTCTTTTCCTATTGGAACCCAGCTGCAGTGCTGTAAGAAAGCCAATCTAATCAACTAGTAGATAAGAAGCACGGTGCAGGAGAACAATGGCACTCCAGCTGACCAACACCCACTTCCAGATATGTGAATGAAGCCATCTTGGATAGATCAGCCCCAGCAGAGCTCCCATTGATTGTAGCTGCTAAATGGGTGGCTTAGTTGAATGAGTGACCTTAACCAATCTCACCTAGATCACAGGGAAATCACCCAGCAGATCCCAGCTTGTTCATAGAGTCATAAGAAATAATAAATGATTGTTTCTGGCAACTTGGTTCTGGATTGGTTTGTTATGTGGCATGGCAACAAATAAATGACACAATGAGTACATTTTGGTGTGATCTCTATTCCTCACAGAATTTAATTCATGGTCATTTTTGGTTACAACCAAGACATTGGGTCTTTGGGGAAAATCACAGTATGAGCATTCAGAACTTTTCTCATTTTCCAAACATGTTTGGAAACTTGCAGCTGATGCAAGTTGAGAGGTTTTCAAGGTTCTGGGGCTTGGAAGATACCTGAAATGCCCTTGAGGTTTTGTTAAGGACAAAGTGGTGCTTAAAGGCAGGACCATTGTCACTGGCTGTTTTTATTTCCTTCCCTCAGCATCCCTTTGGCTTTCTGGTGTCACATTCCTCTTATTTTCACCATGCTTTCTCTTTCATGGGCTTTTTTTTTTTAAAGATTTTATGTATTTTTAGACAGAGGGGAAGGGAGGGAGAAAGAGAGGAAGAGAAACAGAGAAACATCAATGTGTGGTTGCCTCTTGTGGGCCCACCACCAGGGACCTGGCCCGAAACCCAGGCCTGTGCCCTGACTGGGAATCAAACCTGTGACCCTTTGGTCCACAGGCTGGTGCTCAATCCACTGAGCTATACCACCCAGGGCATGTGGGCTTGTTTATTTTGTCTTTCTTTTTTTCACATGTCTCTAAGCCTCCGGTGGCTAATAGCAGAGAAACAAAGTTGTATGTTTCTTTTTATTTTCTGTCTTTTGTTACTATATATAGGGACACATAAAAATATGGACCCCGGACTGGTGTGGCTCAGTGGATTGGATGTCATCTCACAAACTGAAAAGTCACTGGTTTGGTTCACACTCAGGGCACATGCCTGGGTTGCGGGTTCATCCCCAACTGAGGGCATGTACAGGAGGCAACTGATGAATGTTTCTTTTTCACATCAATGTTTGCCTCCCTCTGTTTCTCCCTTCCTTCCTCTCTCTCTCTCTCCCTCTAAAAAAAAGAACGCAATAAAATCCAACCTACAATGAATCAACAATACACTTCTTGCAACTATACTATAAATACATAAACATTATATGTATAAATAATTAAGCCATCACTGAAACATCAAAAGCTGGTGAGGACATTGAGCAACAGGAACTCTCAGCCACTGCTGCTTGGAATGCAAAATGCTTCAGCCATTTTGGAAGACACTTGGGCAGTTTCTTACAAAGCTAAACATACTCTTGCCATACAATGCAGCAATTGCAGTCCTCATATTTACCCAAAGAAGTTGAAAACTTATGTTTATACCAAACTTGCACCAGATGTTTATAGCACCTTTTTAAAAAAATAATTGCCAAAGTTGGAAGCAACCAAGGTGTCTTTCAGTTGGTAAATGGATACATAAACTGTGGCACATGTACACAATGAAATATTCAGTGCCCAAAAGAAATAAGCTATCAAGCCATGAAAAGGCATGGAGGAATCTTAAATGCATATTACAAAGTGAAAGAAGGCAATCTGAAAAGGCTACATACTGTATGATTCCAACTATGACATTCTGAAAAGGCCAAAACTGTGGAGACAGTACAAAGATCAATGCTAGCCAGGGGATATTTTGGGGTGGGAGTGGGGAAGACTTGGTGGAGTACAGAGACAGAGGATTTTCAGGGCAGTGAAAGTACTCTTGTGTTGATATCACAAAGGTGGATATATGTCATTCTACATTTGTCTAAACCCATAGAACGCACACACTGAAAATGCACCCTACTGTTAATTATGGACTCTGGGTGATAACAATGTGTCAATCAATGTAGGTTCATCAGCTGTAATGAATGTACTGATGTGGACCCTGGCTCGTGGGGTCCACAACATTGTGGATGAGATACGAGACAAATTCACATGGACTACTGAGTCCTGTGGAGGAAAAGGGATAGTGCGGCCACCCTCTCAAGAGGAGAGCGCCCCAACCTTTGCCTTGACAAGCTTTTATTGGGTTTAATTTGCACAGGAATAAAGTTCATCATTCATTGTCAGGCAGAAATGATTAAACAATAGAGAGCATTCAGAGAACTCTGAGGGCCTATTCTGAGTCAGGGTCAGATAGCTAAAGGGTCATGAAACTTTGGGGAACAAACTCACTTCCTGCTTGGTCTCTTATTATTTAAATTGAGGGTATTAGCAAAGTAGGTTTCTTAGGATTTAATGCAATCTTTCTTAGGCCTGACTGACCTAGGGAACTTGCCCTTTCCAGCACAGGGCGGCACCCACCTCTGGCATTGTTTCAGGCTTAAGTCAGGCAGGGGAAGTAAGGCAGCCAAGAGATTAAGAGACTTCTTACAGACAGAAAGAGGACTCAGGCTATGTCAAAGCCTAGGGGTGAGGGTCCATCACCCCCTTTTTCTATAGTCCCCCAAGTCCTTCCCTAGGGGCTCCCATGATCATGCCTGTCTTAGATCACCCCTCCCTTGAGGAATCTTACCCATCATTGGCTAACCGATCAAGCACTGGGGGCCAGGCAGGGTGAAGTAAAAGGAGCAAAGGTGGCGTCCCTGCCAAGGAGATAAGCTTTGTCTGCTTAATAGCTTATGGTCTCAAGATCCCTCAGCCTTAGCCATGGGGGGTGGTTACAGTTTCTGAAACCAGGCAGGGCAGTTCCCAACAATGTACCACTCTGATGGGAGATGTTGAGAGTGGGGGAGGCTGTAGGTATCGGGGTAGGGGTCATATGGGAATTCTCTGACCTTTCCATTCAATTTTGCTGTGAACCTGAAACTGCTCTAAAAAATAAAGTCTATTTACAAGAACAGTAGAGACAATTTGGATAGATTTGGATGGGTCTGTCTGCTACTTATTATGCTTAGCTGACTGCAATTACTGGGCCTGCATGACCTTGGTGGAGATATGACCACTCTTTCCTTCCCATGGCCATTTTGATTCTCTGGTCTCGACGTCTTTTCCTTTTGACCACATTGCTTTTACTGGTACATCTTGCATTATGATAAAATAAATTTTATTAGAATTCTTTTCCGTTGTATTTAAATCAGTTTATGAATGTCATACTTTTTAAAACTAAGTCTATTTTAAATATTTTGTAAAAAAAAAACAATTGGCACAACATGAAAGCACAAACTTATGGGGAATAGGGGTGTATTTTTTTGTCCTTTTAAAAACAGTTGGTTCCAAAATTCCTGCTCTTTAGGGAAATTTTATGTACGCTTTGTACTAACATTTTCAAATATACCTTAACTCCTCTACTCCCCTTCATGCCCATTTCCCTAATCGCTGGTGAATGACTCTACACAAATGGAAATTTTTTCTTTGTAGTTTGTGTCTGTCTGGCTGCCTGGAAATGATGGTGGTGTCACAATCGTTGGTTGGCAGTTAGGCAACATAGCAAGAGGAAACTTGTTAAAGGGGAAATGACTTCTATTGGTAAATTAGCAGTTGTGCAATGAAGAAACCATGTTTGTATGACTCTCATGACTCCCTCTCCTCTTGGATGGGGTGATATGACCTCTCTGTCTATTGGAGAAAATGGGCTTTGATGTAGTGCCTATGATTAGACATTTTGGGATCCTTGCATACCCCACAGGTGTGACAAAGTCCCTATTGCTTTAACCTTGGGAAATCTCCAGTCTACCAATCTCATGTCTATGGGCACCCAGACTAGCACACGTGTTCAGGAAAAAGGAACAGAGTGATGACTTTTAACTTATGATTCATGGCTCTGCGATTTTGAAACTTAAAGGAACAAGCCCCATTTCAAGTGAGGGTTTGCTACCTTCTGTGGTACCCCCAGTGAAATGTTTTTTTTTTTTTTAATTCTCACCTGAGGCCATACTTATTGATTTTTAGAGGATAGGGAAGGGAGGCAGAGAGAGGGAGGGAGGGAAACATTGACAAGAAAGAGAAACATGGATCAGTTGCCTCTAGCAAGTGCCTGGACTGGAGACCAAACTCGAAACCTAAGCGTGTGCCCTAAATGGGAACTGAACTTGCAACATTTCAGTTCAGGGAATGATGCCCCAACCAACTGAGCCACACCAGCAAGCCCCCCGCGCTGTCCCGGCCCAGTAAAATATTTTGCAGCAAAATAGTTTTGCTACCTATAATTATGTTTATTATTTAAGAACATTTTCTGCTATCAAGTGTAAGAGGGCTTGTTATGAGGACTGTATTTCAGGATAGACTTGATTTTCATTTATTTTTTATTTTCCCCATTAGTTCTACTGAAATTTTTTTTTCTAAAAGAGGAAAGACAGAATATATATTCCAATAAGAGTGAAAATACTATAGATATTCACTGTATATTTTATAACTATTTAGACCAGTATTTCTATGGCTTTAGAGTCGTGAGTCTTTCAATTAAAGTCTGTACTCTTCCAAAAGTATGTAGGTTAAGTTACAGCAAACTAAAGGTTTTGTTAGACTCACTCCCTTAAAAATACCACTCCCCTGACCTTTGGCCTTTGCTCACAGGGTCTTCTTTACCAGTACTCATTTCTCCCACCATCCACTGTAGTTTGTGGTATCTTGTTGCAATAATGGCTTTCCATGTGTTCATCCTTCCTGTATCCAAGCCCTTGCTTACTCTCCATCACCCTGGGTCTACGCTTAAGCAGGTGACTTGTTTTGCCTAAGGGAGCAATAGTAACTATGATGTGAGCAGACACTTAAAATGAGCTTCCTCATTTGGGCTATAGCCCATTTGCTGCTCCTATAACCCTGAAACCACCACGTGGAGGAGCCTGGGCTAGCTTTCTGGAGGATGAGAGACCCCATGGAACACATAGACATCATTGCAAGCAAGGCCCTACTAGAAAAACCAGCTTAACAATCACCAGATATGTGAGTGAGACTATCTCAGACCATCTAACCCCAGCCTACCCAGCCAAGACCAGAGAGGCCATCACAGATGTACCAGATGTCCCTGACAACACAGTACACGGAACCATGAGCTAAATAAGATATTTTATTATTGTTCTAATCCCCTAAATTTCAAATGGTTTGTTATGCAGGAAAAGCTATGTGATACCAGCTACACAACTGGTTGCTCATCTTTCCTTTTCTTCCATTATTGAAAATATAGTAGTCCAGTTCTTTAGTTACAAGGAACCAAACCCATTTGAGTTAGCTAAAAACAAAATTCTCTGTGTGTATGTGTGTGTGAATGTTCACAGGCTGAGTGGAAGGTAAGGGATGGTTTCAATGACAAAACAAACCATTTATTAGACAGAAGACCCGAGACCTGCAGCTCAGTGAGGCTTCATGTTTTTTTTTTTTAAATTTCATTTTTTTCTTCTGATTTTTAAAAAAGATTTTATTTATTTATGTTTAGAGAGTGGGGAAGGGAGGGAGGAAGAGGGAGAGAAACATCAATGTGTGGTTGCCTCTTATGTGCCCCCAACCAGGGACCTGGCCTGCAACCCCAGGTATATGCTCTGACTGGGAATCAAACCAGTGATCCATTGGTTCTCAGGCTGGCACTCAGTCCACTGAGCCACACCAGCCAGGGCAAGGCTTTATATTTGCTGGTATTGGGAAGCCTCTGAGAACTGAGTCTACTCTAACCGTGTGTGTGTGTGTGTGTGTGTGTGTGTGTGTGTGTGTAGGATTCTTAAACTCTTTGAACATCTGTTCTCCTTTCCTACTTCATTCTGAAGACTGGCTTTCTGTTTGTTCACCAAGTTGCACAGGGTTCCAAATGACACCTTACTCTCTAAGTCTAGAAGACTCTATCCCTTATCGATTACAACGTTTTTCTAAACACAAACCCTCAAAAAGATTTGATTGGCTCAATTCATTTGCTACTGTTGACTCAAATGATGACCTCGATCTAGAAAGCAGAGGTAACACAGGACAGATGGGTGAGCAGGAAGGCTTCGTGCATTTACTGGTTAGCTGGAGTTCTGCTGATCTAGGCTGGACTCAGCTTGGTGTCCCTGCCTCAGGCTATGGCAGCTAGAGTAGGGTTTTTTTTAACCCTTCAGGTTGTGTATTGGCTAGGATGGCTCTGATCCATATGTGTTATCATCGTCCTTGGTCCAGTGGTATAGCTGGTTCTTAGTCATCTTCATCTTGTGATGATGGTGAAAGTACAAGAGAACAAATGGAAACATGCAAGGCCTATCAAGGGCTGGGTTAGAAATCGTCACACTGGCACTTCTCTCTAGATATCACTCACTGAAGTGAGTTACATGGCCAAGCCTCAAGTCAAGGGGCAGGGAAGTCCACTCCACCCATGATGAGACCATGGCAAGTGTCTGCCCATAGTTAGGACTGAAGAATTGGAGCCAGCAATGCAACCTAGCATACTTTCTTCCCCTTTTATGTCTTTTTTTAAAAATAAGCATTACATATTATTTCTTAAAAGCTGATTTGAGAGAGAGAGAGAGAGAGAGAGAGAGAGAGAGAGAGAGAGAGAGAGAGAGAGAGATATTTGTAGTTCCACTTATTTATGCATTCATTGGTTGATTCTTTTATGTTCCCTGACCAGGGATCAAACCCGCAACCTTGGTATATTGGGATGATGCTCTAGTCAATTAAGCTACCTAGCAAGGGCCTTCATGTCTTTGACAGGCTCATTTTTGGATGAGCAGAGATGGTAGTGTTGTTGACTAATGTTGAAGAGCTGGAAAAGATGGGTCTAGGACTACAGAAACCAACTTGTGTATAGACATAGCTTCTAAGATTGTCAAAATGACAGAGTTTAAAGGGACATGATGAATATGGGCTTGCTCTGGATCAATGTTATTATTCCAGGAGATCAAATCTGGCACTATAACTGTAATCTCTAGGCCATAACAGGGCCCAATAGTGGAGACAGCCAGCCAGGTTGTTCTCCTGGCTATACCCTGGAATGAGAACACTGCTCAGCACATGAGGAAAGCAACACAGACATATATCTGGCCAACAGAAGAGGCCAGAGGCAGGTTGTCAGCACAACAGCAAGCACTGGCCCAAGACTAATAGAACAAGACTAGTTCAGGTCCCAGAAGTTCTGCTTTGGTCAGGCTTGGCTAGGGCCAGAGATGAAAGCTTATTGAAGGTCCTCAGGGCCTGAGAAGAAAGAACACCCATGGACTGATCGTGCTAGCTCACAGTGCCTTTTCTGCCTTGTGAGCTCACTGCCTCTCACCCCCTAACCCACCACACCACTTGTCTAAATGACTCAGTTGGCAATTCCTTATGTGTTGCCTTATCTGCTTCCTTAATTTGTTATGTGTGAATCATGTGCAAAATCATATAACTATTTTAAAGAATAAAATTCAGAGGAGGACCTTGTCTTCATAGTTGATTCTGATTGTTTAAGGTATAGAGCTCAGAATAACAAGGTCAGAAGACCCAGTAAGTGTAAACTGATGGTAGGAAGGAGAGGTAATAAAAGTAAATAATCAGCAGGGCTTTTACTCTGAGAGCCCTGGAAGAGGTTCCTAATGCAAGCTAGTCACTCACGGCCCAAAAGGAGGCTGTGACCTGACTGGAATTGTTAGGAGAAGTGTGGGAGGAGCTTCCTCCAAGCACTTAGGGGAAGAAATGGACAGAGGCCAAAGGAGCAGTAGGAACTCTTTAAACTTCCTCATCTCTGAATTCAGAGTAAGCTCCTGTTGATCTTTCCAGCCTCATTCCCCACAACTTCCCCATCTGTACTCTACCCATTGCCAATGAGTGGGCTTTCCATTCCCCAAAGTCATCCCACTCTTCCTCTATTCTGTGCCTTGACTATGCTGTTCCCGCTACCTAGGATGCTGTCTTTCCAATTTTTGCCTATCAGAGGCTTATCCTTCAAGGCCGATCTCCAATTCCACATCTTCCATGAAGGGGATTACTGAAGCAAGTATAACCTGTTCCTACTTTAACTCCCACAGTCCAGCCCACAGTCTTCTTTGTATTACCATTTTACCTGTGCTTGTTTTATCCATCCTTTCCTTCCTCTTCCCTCTGTGTTCATTATGTCTTGGACATCTGATATTTTATGTAAGACTATAAAGACACATGTACTCAAAATGTTCTCTCAGAAGACTCTAGTTGGTCTAAAAGGAGATGCAGACAGGTAAATGGGAATTGTAACATGTGGTAAAGATGGAACAGAGGTAAGTGTAAGTGCTATTGGAGCCTCTAGGAAGGGAAATCTCAACCAGCCCTTTAGACTCAGAATCCTGAGAGTAAAGGGCAGAAGTCATTCCAACAGAGTCAGTAGCACGTACAAAGGTCCTGGGGTTCTTCCCAAGTTGCTGTAAGGAGAAACATATTAAATATTTATGTGTAGATGTTGGTAAACTCATAACCTAAATGTATATGTTACATGAATAATTTCCTATTATGTCTTCTGAAAACCTTCACTAAGCTATCATTCATCCCAATGTATAAATAGGAAACCAGGCTCAGGGTTTAATGATTAATCTAGAGTCAATCAAATTCAAAGTAGAAGAGTAATGATGACAACATAGGTTTTCTGATGCCAAAGTCACGCTCCTTCCTCTACATTCTGCTTCTCTGACCTGGCTCCTCCTAGTGGGAGACAACTAGGCAAAAGTTCAAGGAAAGGTTATAAAAGAAAAGTTAGGAACTGGAGGATAAATGACATGACCCTCACAGTTTTTGCCCCAGACTAATTCTGCTTAGTAAAGTATACAAAGTCCAACGACAAGTAGGTAGACCAGAGTGCCTTAATCATTCCAGAAGACTCTCCTCTACTTTTAATGGTTGACATTGGCATTCACATAGGTAATAAAAAGGGGAAAGGTACAAGATGACCTCTAACCTAGTTAAAGAACCAGTGTGGATGCAGTGATGGTAGCCCACAAGAATTTCATAACAGTCAAGTGTAAAGGTTTGGCTTGAAGTTGCACAAATCACCAGAGTGAAATTTGAACCTTAGTACCGGTGACACCCCAATGGTGTACCATTTAAAAAGAAAGGGATAGTACTATGTTCTAATTTGAAATAAAGTTTCCCTTTGTTTCCACTTAAAATATATACACATGCCATATATGACATTTAGGAGAGGTCACAGATTTTTATAAAATCTCAGATTGCTGAAACTCCGAAAATTCTGGTCTCGACAGAGACCAGCACTGCCACCCTCAGTAAAAGATGGAAATTACATGATCAAGTCAGACTACAGTAGCCTTAAATTCAATGTAAACTGCTCCCTTAAATTAGCAGCCTTGAATGATGGAATATTTGTGTTGGAAGAAACTTTGGATCAATGTTCTACATTAATCATTGGTTTCAACATTTTCCACATTAAAAATTAAATTAAGAGAAATTTGGTGACTGTGCCAGGTAACATGCCTTTGGGATTTTCATATATATACATGATGCCATTTTATCTTTTGAAAACTTGTGAAGTAGAAATGACAGGTGCTATTCAATTTTGCAGATGAGAAAACAAAGCTCTAACAGTTTAAGCCTTGGTGATTAGTATAAGGGTAACAAATGACTGTGCCAGGATTTTTGTGCTTTTTCCTTGTACCATGTGACCCTTCATGAACTTTTACTTTGAAGGAAATGATAGTAAGGAATAACAACAAAGAAAACACTTGGCATTTCACTGTTTCCTTGTGTGATCCAATAAGGAGGTGGAAAGTGTTTTAGATTGGAGCCTGAGACTTATTTCTAGCAGTTACTAGCTGAGTGACCTTGGGCTAACTTCTTACTTGTGTTCTTCCCTGAAGTCACAAGCCCGAAACTTGACCTGTCTCATTGGGTTGGTGTGAGGCTCCAACGAGATAATGGTTGGGAAAGCACTGTGTAAACAACAAAATGTTAAGTGATGAGATGGTGAAAACCAATTCTGGATGATCCAAGCTGTACAAATGTAGGGGATAATAAAAATACTACCTGTCTAGTTACTATTCTAATGAGGAACAGCTATAACTTTTAAAGGACGATTCAACAACTTCAACAGCAGAAACGATAATCTTGAACACAAGAAGAAATATTTGTGCTCCTATTCAGGAAGACAGTGTGATAAGGAAGGTATTTCACAAGCTAATTTACAGATTCAATTCATTACCAGTTAAAATCTCAACAGAGTACTTAACAGAACTTGACTATCTTTTAAACCTTTTACTGAGAAACATTCATCCGAGCAATATTTTTATAAAATAAGATAATAGCACAGGATTTACTCTGCCAAACTTTGAAATGATTGTCACAATTTTCTGCTATTATCTTAAGTAGAGAAAATAGAATGATGATGTAGAGTAGATATAAAAAAGACTAATAACATTTTAAGATATCAATACATGGCATCACATAGTACAAAGTAATAAAAAAGAATTACTAATAAATGTGTTAAAGAAAACAGATATGACTATGGAGAAAAATAAATGTGTAGCAATATCTTATATCACATCCTAAATATATTTCAAATTAGTTATAGGGTTACATGTAAAAAATCCATCTGCAAACAAATCGAGAAGAAAGGGGAATCAGAGATCTTAAATGGGTTGTGGAAGAGAGATAATTTCTTGGTAATTAAAGTAAAAATAATATTTGTGGTAAAATGGATACAATAAGAAGTGTAACAGCCCTGGTTGGTGTGACTCGTTTGGGTGTTGTCCTGCAGACCAACAAGTAGCTGGTTCAATTCCACATCAGGGCAAATGCCTGAGCTGCCGGTTGGGTCCCCATTTGGGGTGTGTGCTAGAGGAAACCAATCGATGTTTCTCTCCCTCTCTTCTTCCCTCCCTTCCCCTCTTTCTAGAATGAATTAAAAAAAAAGAAATGCAATATTTTCCCACAACAATGAACAACAAAATGAAAACAAATGAGTGAAAAAGATATTTGTAATTCATATGTAGGAACAGAAAGTTTAGCCCTAATATATGTAAGCAAGTCAGATATACATTTATAAAGGCAGTAACTACTTTCTAATAGGTGAAAAAATATGAATGTACATTTACATAAGAAGAAATATATGGAGCAATCAAATGTTATTCAAAAGTTTAGCCTTCAGAAGAATTTAAAATTTTGTAAATTCAAGCAACTATGAGGTGTCAACTATATTTAATTAGTAAAAATAAATCAATTTGAGTAGGTTATTGTTGACAGATTTGTGGGGGAAAATGATATTCTTATATATTGCTGATAGAATTTTAGCCATCATTACCAAGGAAATACTTCCAAAGAAAGGAAAAAGACCCATTTGTACAAAGACACTTCTATTTGCATATTATATTCCAGAACAAACTGAAAAGTATCTGAAACACTACTGTGGAGAAATTGCTAGGCAAATTGTGATGTGTTTGGGCAATGGATTAATATTCCCATTACAAATGACAAATGTTAGGACCATATAAATATGTGGAAATACATGTATAAAATAATGTTAAATAAAATAAATAATGCACGTACATTGATATTGGTCTTATAAAATTTATAGCATAAGCAGTAGAGTTGGAAGGGATCCTGTTGCTAAGTAACAAATAATTTTTAAACAAATATTTTCCCCCTCATGTAAATATATTTTAAAAATATTTAATGTATTTATTTTTAGAGAGAGGAGAAGGGAGAGAGACAGAGAGGGAGAGAAACATCAATGTGTGGTTGCCTCTCACACACCCCAAACTGGGGACCTGGCCCACAACCCAGGCATGTGCCCTGATTGGGAATCGAACCAGAGATCCTTTGGTTCACAGGCCAGCGTTTAATCCACTGAGCTACACCAGCCAGGGCTCATTTAAATATTTTAATTTGACTTTGTTTTATACTGTGTATCTAAAAACTTAAAAACAAAAATTTGAAAATATATTAAAAAGCCAGAAATAAATAAAATACTCCCCAGGGCTGTGCATTATTATCTTTAAAATTTTTCACATCTGCATATTGTGATTATTTATTGCTATAGACTAAATGTTTGTGTATCCCAAAATTCATGTGCCACCACCTAATTCCCAATGTGATGGTGTTTGGAGGTGGCGTGTTTAGGAAGTGATTAGGTTGTAAGGGCAGAGGCCTCAGGAATGGGATATAAAAGTTTCCAGAGACCATTGGCTGGTGTGGCTCAGTGGAATGAGCGCTGGCCTGCAAAGGGTAAGGTCACCAGTTTGATTTCTGGTCAGGGCCCATGCCTAGATTGTGGGCCAAGTCCCCAGTTGGAGGCATGCGAGATGCAACCAATCACACAATCCATGTTTCTCTTTCTCTCTTTTGCCCTCCCTCCCCCTCTCTCTAAAGAACAAATAAGTCCCCAGAGTAGTCCCTGTCCCTTCTTCTACATATTGTTATAGTGAGATATGAACCAGGAAGGGGTCTGCTCGTTCCTTGATCTTCCCAGGTCTGTTTGTTGTTTATAAGCCACC
The DNA here is from genome assembly GCF_004126475.2 of Phyllostomus discolor. NCBI lineage: Eukaryota > Metazoa > Chordata > Mammalia > Chiroptera > Phyllostomidae > Phyllostomus > Phyllostomus discolor. The sequence continues at coordinate 16,078,314 of NC_050198.1, read as the reverse complement.
CAGTCTATGGGATTTTGCAGCCCAACTATTTACAATTGTGATATCTTCTGATACTTTTGATCCTTTTTAAAATCAACTCAATTTGTAGACTTTGAATTAGATATAGTCTTAGAGATTATCTTGTCTTCCCTTTTCATTTTGGGAATTGAGGCCCAAAGAGATAGAGGGACTGCTCAAAGTCACAGAACTTGTCAGTTGCAAATTAATTTTTAGATTATATACAGGCATTACTTATTTTCTATCAACAGATTTTCCATATCTCAAAATGGGCATATGATTCATCAAATAGAGTAACTCAATGTTAAAAGTTGTATTACCTCAACCTTGCTCATAATTAAAGAAATGAAAATTAAAATAATAAAATGCTATGCATCACTTAAGATTAGTAATAAATTAAAACTATATTATGATATCTAGTGACAACGAGAGTTTGAGGAAACAGGCATTGCTGTATTGTTGGAGGGAGTGTCAATACACAGAGCGATTTCTGGAGGGCAATTTGGCAGTAGCTATGAATCATTTAAATGTACTTTTCATCCAGAAATCACATTGCTAGGAATTTACCCCAGAGATAGATTTACAAAGATTCTTCAAAGTCTGTTCAAAAGGATGTTTATTATAACATTATTGTATAGGAAAAAAAGAAATCACAAATGCATTGATTAATTGGAAACTGTTTAAATAAATTGGGAGTATCCTCCACATGGAATACTATACGACCACTACAAATGTGATTGTGTATGTCAAACTGAGAAAGGTCTGTAGGGTAAATCATGAAGAGAAAAAAGGAAGGTGTATAGTCATGAATGGGACACACACACACACACACATAGACACACATGTATGTATGAATTCTAGAATAAAAGAAAAGAAACTGAACAGTAGTTGCCTTTGGAGAGAAGGATATGGAGGAAGGGAAAGTGGATAGCATTCACTTAATATCTTGTGCCAATCTGTACAGAATTGATTTTCTACCTAGTTACATCTGTTACTGATATTTTAGAATAGTCAACAGAATTTATATAGGTTGTGGAATCATGGGTCAATATTTTTTTCTTTATGTTTCTTGTTGCAACTTTATGTTCCTCTGCATATTTTATTTATATTTCTCTGATAAAAAGAATAAATATTTTAACTTTTATATTGAGTTATACCCATGTGAACTGACCTGGAAAAATGTTCAAGGAATTTTCAGTGAAAAAAGCAAGTTCCTTCTTCCCCTCTGGCAATTATCAGTTTGTTCTCTGTATCTATGAGTCTGTTTCTGTTTTGTTTTGTTTGTTCATTTGCTTTGTTTTTTAGATTCCTCATAAGTGAAATCATATGGTATTTGTTCTCTGAGTTATTTCACTTAGCATAATACCCTCTAGGTCCATCAATGTTGTTGAAAATGGCAAGATTTCATTTTTTTATGGTTGAGTAATAAGAGGTAAAAATTTCCAGTTATAAAATCAATACCATAGGAATGTAATATGCAGCATAGGGAATATTGTCAATAATATTGCAATAATTTTGTATGGTGAGATGATTACTAGACTTATAATGGTGATCACTTTGTTAGGGATATAAATGTTGAATAACTATGCTGTTCATCTGAAACTAATAATGTTGCATATTAACTATAATTTAATTTAAAAAAGCAAGTTGCAAAGTGAAATTTTTATTAAAAAAGCTAGGAAAGGATAACTATTATATTATAACTTTAGATGGGCAGAATTGTTAAGGAAGAACAGAAAGCCTTTATTTTTAAAAAATAAAAATTTAATAAAGTACAAAGTTAAATTAAAAATACCACCATGAGCCCTGGCTGGTGTGGCTCAGTGATTGAATGCCAGACTGCAAACCAAAGGCTCACCAGTTCGATTCCCAGTCAGGGCACATGCCTGGGTTGTGGGCCAGATCCCCAGTAAGGGGCGCTCAAGAGGCAGCCACACATTGGTGCTTCTCTCCCTCTCTTTCTCCCTCCCTTCCCTTCTCTAAAAATAAATCAGTAAAATCTTTCTAAAAAAATCACCATGAAGCCATAGGGTACCTGTATTACTTTCCTATTGCTCCTGTAATAAATTACCATAAATTCAGTGGCTTAAAGCAACACACATGTATTATCTTACAGTTGTGAGGTCAGAAACCCCAAAATGAGTCTCACTGGGCTTAAGTGAAGGTGTTGTCAATGCTGCTGTCCTCTGGAGGCTCCAGGGGCAATCTGTTTTCTCTTCTTTTCCTGCTTCTAGAGGCTGCTTGCATCCCTTGACTCAGGCTATCTTCAAAGTCAATGGAGGCCAAGCCCGCCTTTCCCACATTGCTTCATTCTGATGCTCTCTTTTTCAATTTTTGAGGACCCTTTTGATAATATAGGGCTCACCAAATTATCTAGGAAAACTTCTGTATCGTGAGATCAACTGATTAGCAACCTTAATTTAACCCATAACCTTAATTCCCCTTTACCACGTAAGGGTATATATTCAAAAACTCCAGGGATTAGAACATGGACATTTTGGAGGGACCATATTCTGCCTACCACAGGACAGGAGGACAGTGGTCACTTCTAGGACTATACAAGGATGCTCCTAATGTGAGCCAGAGGGGCTGGAATGCTAGTAATACATCTGGAGTGGCTGAATGTGGCTTTACAATCTCTTGCTGATAATACTTCAGTCTAAGGTAGCCTGCTGGAAAACCTATTACACTAGTTTCCTACCTGATTTGAATCTGGAACTCCCAATTGTTTAATTCCTTTAGCTTTTCTCCCCTCTTTTAAATTTTAGGATGTATTTGCTGGTGCTACATCTGCATCGATGCTTTTGCCCTTTTATGGAGTCCCTCATACACCAAGACAATCACATTCCCAGTGGGAGACTGCTGCCCAGAACTCTGCCCTTAGCACACTTCCTATGCAAATTCTACTGCTCACCAGAGCCCCTGCTGAAATACACTTACCGTCACTACTCTGTATATACAAAAAGTACGTTAGCAACACTGACTTTGTAGTAGGCAGTTAGACAGACATGATCAGAGTAGGAATGATAGGCCAATATGGCATGAGGGCAGAAAGCCCCAGGTATCTAGGAATGGGCAAAATTTGGAAAACAAAGACCTGTAGGGTAAGCTTTCCTCCCCTAGCTTATTGCTAGTCTTGAGTTTAGCTCTGGGTGCCTAGCCATGGACAATTTGAGGTTGGGACCTTGCCCCAGGGTGACCTTTCTTCCCCTAGCATATTGCCAGTCATGTGATTTAGACCCCCTGAATTTTCATATCGCTGGTCTTGCAGTTCAGCACCTCTCGTGACCTTTCTTCCGCTAGCATGTTGCTATCATGTAGTAGACCCTCTCAGAGGAGGAACAAGGGGGCCAGAAAATAATAGCCTCACACAACTCCCATATGGGCCCTTGGACAACCACTCCCTTAAACATTAAGCCCTCAAGACAACGAGGTTCTGACTCACATCAATTAATCTCTTTTTTACTCTTCTTTATTGTTGTTCAACTATAGTTGTCCCAATTTCCCCCCTATTAGTCTCCCCCCACCCTGCCCACCCTCTTACATCAAGTATGGAGTAAGAACTAAACCTCGGGTCTGTTGGCCACAGAGACAGAGTTTTGGATAAACTAGAGATAACACCTAGGCCACCATTGTGTTCCAGCTCCAGGCCCAGAAAAGCAGCAAGGCAAGGCCAACCTGCTCCATGGCTGATGTCAGGACCAGATGTAATGACCAATGCCCTCAACCCTAACACTGACCAATCTGTAGAGACCAGGACCCAGAAAGGAAAGTTGATGAATTCTCTATGGGGATCCTCCTCCGGGAGCTCCCCTGAAATCCTCGCCTTTGGAAAGCAGATAAAAGCCTTCAAGAAGAAGAACTCAATGTCCTCTCTCTCTCTCTCTTTCTCTCTCTCTCAGTGATTTTCAACCTGTGTGCCCCAAGAATTTTTAAAACATGCGATACCTGACTATTTAGTCAGAGGCACTGATCTCTTTTCCCCTTAGATTGTCAAATAAAATAATGACAACAGCCAACACAACAACAGCCATCTGGTGTGAATGAATCAAAATTATATCTATTTTTTTGTCAGATTGGCAAAAATAATATTTTTCGGTGTGCTGCAGAATTTTAGTAATTAGTTTATGTGTGCCATGAGATGAAAAAGGTTGAAAATCACCGCTCTAGAGCTGCCCAGCACCCTCTGTTTTTAAGCATGTCTCTTTGCTTTTTCTTTCCTAAGCTCCAAGGGCCCTTCTTTTGCCTCTGTAACTTGTTTCCTGAGCCCATGCAGCCCAGCTGGCTTACTTCTTCCAGGGCTCACTTCATCTGCCTCTGTGACTTTCTAAATAAACTTTTGCTCGTGTCTGAGTGTTGGCTCTGAATTCTTTCTTGGCCAGAACTCATGGACTAAGGTTGCTGAACTGAGGTCCAATTGCTAGTAACATTCTGGTGCCATTTTGCTGCTAACAATTTGAGTTGTATGTTTGTGGCACAGACACACATACACGAAATTTACTCTGAAGGTTATAGGATAAGAGTGGAGACTTCCAGCAAGATGGAGGAATAGGTGGATACACCATACCTCCTTGCACAACCAAGAACAGAACAATAATTTACAACAATGATTTGCAATCATAATATCAGAACTGTCAGAGGATTTATCTAAATGGAAGTTGGACAGCCAAGAAGTTAAAGTAGACCCGTACATCCAGACTGGTAGGGGACGACGAGCCGAGCGGGCGCGGGGCTGGCGCGGGTTGCCAGTGCGCGTAGGTCGGGGGAAATTTGGTGCAAAATCAGCGCGACAGCAATCCGGCGCGCAAGAGCGCAGCGGTGCAGCGGTGATCCCTGAGTACGCAAGCAGCAGCTGGGGGAATCAGTGGGGCAGCGACTGTGGACCAGGGCAGAGCTCACGGCCCAGAAGCCCAGGGAAGTGTCTGACTCCAGGAGAACGGAACGGTCACCATTGATCCCTCCTGTTCCTGCTCCCGCCCCTGCCCCCACATCTAACGTCACAATCTAGCGTCTGGGGCGCCCAGCCCTGGTGAACACCTAAGGCTCCGCCCCCCAACGTAACAAGAGTGACCAGAACGGAGAATAAATAAACAAATAAATAAAATAATAGGAGAGATAGGGAAAGACATAAGATATGTTTCCAGCAGAACAGATCAGTCCCCCAGGACTCATCCTTTTGAGTGACCAAGAAATAGCCAATCTATCAGATGCACAGTTCAAAACACTGGTGATCAGGAAGCTCACGGAACTGGTTGATTTTGGATGCAAATTACATGAAAAAATGCAGATTACCATAAAAGAGATGCAGGAAGACATACGGAGGAGAGCCAATTCTGAAAGGAAGGAATCTGAGTCTCAAAACAACACAGTGGACCAGAAGGAAGATAGAATCAACCAAGCAGGAAAGCAGGATGAAATAAGAATTCAAAAAATCAAAGAAAAGCTTAAGACCATCGAGGACACCTTTAAACGTTCCAACATCCGAATCATAGGGGTACCAGAAGGGGAGGACCAACAAGTGGAAAAGTTATTTGAACAAATAATAAAGGAGAACTTCCCCAAACTGGCAAAGGGAACAGTCTTCCAAGAAATCCAAGGAGCGCAGAGAGCCCCAAAGAAGTTGGACCCAAGAAGAAACACACCAAGGCACATCATAATTACATTAGCCAAGGTAAAAACGAAGGAGAGAATCCTAGAAGCAGCAAGAGATAAGGGGACAGTAACCTACAAAGGAGTTCCCATCAGACTGTCAGCTGATTTCTCCAAAGAGACCTTACAGGCAAGAAGGGGCTGGAAAGAAATATTCCAAGCCATGAAAGACAAGGACCTACATCCCAGATTGCTCTATCCAGCAAAGCTCTCATTTAGAATGGAAGAGAAGATAAAGTGCTTTTCAGATAAGGTCAAATTAAAGGAGTTCATCATCACCAAGCCCTTACTTTATGAAATGCTAAAGGGACTTATCTAAGAAAAGAAGATAAAGACATGTATAGTAAAAGGACAACAAACTCACAATTATTAACAACCACACCTAAAGCAAAACCAAAAGAAACTAAGTAAACAACTAGAATAGGAACAGAACCACAGAAATGGAGGGCACATGGGGGGCTAGCAGTAGGGGTGGGAGGAGGAGAGAGGGGGAAAAGGTATAGAGAATAAGTAGCATAGAATGTAGGTTGAAAATAGATAGGGGGAGGGCAAGAATAGTATGGGAAATGTAGAAGCTAAAGAACTCATAAGTATGACACATGGACATGGACTAAAGGGGGGGAATGTGGGTGGGAGAGGGGGTACAGGGTGGAGGGGAGTGAAGGGGGAAATGGGACAACTGTAATAGCATAATCAATAAAATATATTTAAAAAAAAAGGTTATAGGATAAGAAAAGGAGGCTACAATTTGACTGGAAATGGAAACCCCATACAAAATCTAGGAGTACTCATAGACACAGACAACAGTATTGTGAGTACCAGAGGGAAGGGAGTGGGGGAGATATAAGAGGGTAAAGGGGAAATAAATAGTGATGGAAGGAGACTTGACTTGGGGCGGTGAACACACAATACAATATACAGATGATGTATAATAGAACTGTACACTTGAAACCTATATAATTTTATTAATGAATGCCACCTCAATAAATTCAATTAAAAACTCAGGAGTAAAAGTTAATTTGGGTATAATAAGGAAAACTGCTTCTATAATTAAACAAAATCATACTGTTTAGCAATATCAATTCTTTTCTAGGGTCCCAAGAGTACCTTTTTTGTGAACAATTATGTAATTTCACCCCCACGGCTTAATCTTCCCTTCTGATGTCATGGTAAAGTGGACCAAAATTTTGTCATCCAAAATGTGCTTTTGGAGATACTGATTTTAAGCTGGTTATTAAGAAACAAAAGATCAAGAAAGAACCTTTTCCCTCCCCGCTTTTCTGCCTAAGATTCAGATGGAAAGGTCAGCTCCAGGAAAGGGTTCTTAGCATATTCACCTTAACATTAGTAAGGGAGGCTCCAACCAGGGGCCTGCTGGCTAGATCCCCTCCTGTGTCCCATTGTTTCTGGGGTGTCTAACAAGAATTTGTTTGCCATTGTTTTCAGCCACCAGTCAATTGACTTTTCCCCTTTTTTCAAAATCTCAGACTTCTGCCCCACTTCTCCCTTAGTCCATAATGGCATATAAACCTCAAGTGCACAATGCCTCTTTGGGTCACATTCTTATGGCATCCTTAAATGTGCATTTGTGTAATAAACTTGGACATTTTCTCCTGTTAATCTGCTTCTGGTAATTTCATCATTAGCCCAGTTTAAAGAACTCAGAATTTGAAAACCAGGTCAGAAAAAAAAAACTCACCGTCTGAAATGAAGCAAAAATGAATCAAAGTGAGGGAGATTAATCATGAACAAGAGTGACCCACCTAAGGAGGTGTTATAGGTTATGAGGGTCAAGAGGGAACTACACTACAACTTCAAGTGCAGGGCTTCTGACTTTCAGTTCTAGGAGTTTTCCTTTTTAAAGCAGAGATAAAAATGCTGAATTGTTGCATTTCAGATGGATGGGCAAAACTTCAAGGCTGAGGTGCCCGTGCAAATAGGAGAATCTGTCATTGTCGGCACAGGACAGGGTTAGAGTGTTCTGTATGGGGGGGCACTTCCTATATTTGCTCTACCTAATATTGGCTAAAGGTGTGGGCCCATTGCAGGTTCTTAGCAAGTGTTCATTTGCTGCTTGACATGGTCTCTTCTGCAGTGTAATGCTCTTTTTAACCTGGTTGAAAGGTGCAGAATATTAGAAACCAGGTAATAGCTATAGGGAACCTTTCTGCTTGGCAGTGGCGAAAGTAGCCCAGTTCCTGATTCAGAAAACTGATGGAGAGTGAGTTGGCACATAGGAACCAAGCCCACAGATAGGTTTTCCTGTGGGGAATCAGGCCTGCATTGTACCTAGGCTGCTTTGAGGCTTGCTTTTTGCTAAAACTCCCTCACACTGAATTAAGGCAGCAAATATTGACTGCATATCTTTAAAGTAACTTCCTAAAATCTATGCTAAACCTCCTAAGTATGGAGTGTAACCAGTTCAACCACCTTTCCCCTTGTATTTGCAAATATCCTTTTTTTGAAGTAATTAGCAACATCTTCTCCTTTGTTATCTATAAAAGGTAACCACCTAAAGCAAACCTGTGCACAGTAAATGAGGACCATCCTCAATGTAACGTACCTGGAAAAGCAATAAAAGCTTGTTCAGGCAAGGGTCGGGGCATTGTCTCACTCAGAAAATGGCCATGCCATCCCCTTTTCTCCACAGGACTTCTGCAGTCTGTGTGAATGTGTTCATCGTAGCCACAACACATGGACCCCGCTGGCCGAAGTCCACATCAGATAGCTTCCCTAGTGGCTGGTTCACAAGGAAGTGATATCAGGAGAGTGTGGGATCAGGAGGCATTGGGGTAGACTAAGGAATGGAAATTATGCATGACTTTGGCCATGGAAATCCAGGGAAAGGCTGCTGAGAGACACACAGTTGCTGTGTCATTTTCAAAGCATTATAAAGAACTTCATTCATCTGCATGGGGCTCCTTATGTAATGTGGGTGTGTGTGCTGGGTTGTGGGGATAAATAGGGAACTCATGAGTGCCTTTCTCCAAGCAAGCCTACAGAACACTGCTATCACCCTTGCTCCTCTCTCCCATCTCTGCACTCTATCCACCAAGAGGAAAGACAGGAACACTGAAGCGCACTTCAAACTACCTTTATTCAAGAAGCCAAGTACCTTCGTGTAGTTAGCATATGTTATTTAAAAATGCTGCTGCTGCTGATGACATATCCTGAAAGGGTTATGTAATCTGCTTGTGAAACGCACAACGAAGAAAGGTAATATCTTCCCTGGCAATTGTAAGTAAGTTGCACACCTACCTTTTTTCCCATTCACTCAGATTGTGTATCAACTTGTCCATCAACTTTGGAATCCAGGAAAAAAGGTCATTCCAACTGAAAGACAGAAGAGTTTTTATTCTGTTAAAATCCAAAAAAGATACACCTTTAACTGGAACATAATCAACATAAGAAAAAAGCAAACAAAATGTAACCAGGGTCATTGAAATTAAGAACAATCTAACAATAGCCAGAGGGGAGGGGGGAGGGGACAGTGGGGAGAAGGATTTTCAGGAACTACTGTAAAGGACATATGTACAAAACCAAGGGGGGTGGAAGCAAGGGAGGGAGGTGGGTTTGGAGGGGGTGGGGAGGAGATGTGGGAAGAAAATACAGACTACTGTAATTGAACAACAATAAAATAATTTAAATTTAAAAAATCCAAAAAAGATAAACTCTGGTGACTTTTATAAAGCTCAATTTCCTGAGTTAATGGGAAAAAAATCATTACCATTAGACATTTAATGGCACCATGCTTTATTTTCTCTCTTCTAAGTGAGGTTTATGTCATGGCTTATCTTTCCTGTGTGTCCTTATTGTGGGTAATTTAAAGTTTGTTCTGATTTCCGGCCAAGATGGAGGCATAGGTAGAAATGCTTTGCTTCTTCATACAACCAAAAGGATAATAACCAATCTAAGAACAATAAACAACCAGAACTGCTAGAAAATCAAATTGCATGGAATTCTGACAACCAAGGAGTTAAAGAAGAATTCACCCAGATCAGTAGGAGATGGGCAGCCAAGTGGAGAGGACGCACCTCAAGGCGACGGACTGCGCAGGTGAGGTAGGGATGGCTAAGAGGACTACTGGCAAGGTGGCAGACTGTGCCAGCAAGGAAGGCCTGGCTAAATGGGAAACTAAAGACTCAAGGTAGCTGTAAACTATGGCAGGGATTGCCACAGCAGGAGAAACTCACAGTCTCACATGAGAGAGTTTGGTGGAAAGTGAGTCAAGAGCCAAGCAAATGAGCTGCATTGTTCCCTCTCTGAACCCTCCCCTACAGACAGTGCCACAATGCAGCAAAGACGGCTGCCCTGCCCTGGTGAATACCTAAGGCCCCACCCCCTTACAACACAACAGGTGCCCCAAGACAAAGAAAGATGGCCCAAATGAAAGAACAGATCAAAACTCCAGAAAAAGAGCTAAGCAACGAGGAGATAGCCAACCTATCTGATGCAGAGTTCAAAACACTGGTAATCAGGACACTCACAGAACTGATTAAGCTTGGTTGTACAGTGAAGGAACAAATGAAGGCTACCCGAAGTGAAATAAAGCAAAATATTCAGGGAACTGACAGTGAAAGGAAGGAAACTGGGACTGAAATAAACAATTTGGAACAAAGCAAAGAAATAAACATCCAATTAGAACAGAATGAAGAAACGAGAATTCAAAAAAGATGAGGAGATGCTTAGGAAACTCTGGGACAACTTTAAACACTCTAACATCAGACTCATAGGGGTGCCAGAAGGAGAAGAACAAGAGCGAGAAGTTGAAAACTTATTTGAACAAATAATGAAGGAAAACTCCCCCAATCTGGCAAAGGAAATAGACCTCCAGGAAGTTCAGGAATCTCAGAGAGTCTCAAAGAAGTTGGACCCAAACAGAAATACACCAAGGCACATCATCATTAAGTTACCCAAGATTAAAGATAAGGAGAGACTCTTAAAAGCAGCCAGAGAAAAGGAGACAGTCACCTACAAAGGAGTTCCCATAAGACTATCATCTGATTTCTCAAAAGAAACTTTACAGGCAAGAAGGGGCTGGAAAGAAGTATTTGAAGTCATGAAAGGCAAGGACCTGCATCCAAGATTGCTCTATCCAGAAAAGCTAGCATTTAGAATGGAAGGGCAGATAAAGTGCTTTCCAGATAAGGTAAAGTTAAAGGAGTTCATCATCACCAAGCCCTTATTATATGAAATGTTAAAGAAACTTATCTAAGAAATAGAAGATCAAAAGCTACAAACAGTAAAGTGACAACAAACTCTGAACTATCAACAACTGAACCTAAAAAATGAAAAAAAACTAAGCAAACAACTAGAACAGGAATAGAATCAGAGAAATGGACATCATATGGAGGGTTTTAGTGGGGAGGGAGAGGGGAGGAATGGGGGTAAAGGTACAGGGAATAAGAAGCATAATTGGTGGGCATAAAATAGACGGGTAGAGGTTAAGGATGGTATAGGAAACAGAGAAGTCAAAGAACTTATATGTACAATGCATGGATGTAAACTAAGGGTGGGGAATGCTGGAGGGTTGGGTTGAGGCCAGAGAGGGGATAAAAAGGGGAAAAACTGGGACAACTGTAATAGCATACTCAATAAAATATAATTAAAAAATAAAGTTTGTTCTATGTTTATCCTGACTATAGATCAGAATTAGTTAAATGTCCTTCAGTAAAGAAGAATGTATTGAGAAATCACAGATCATTGCTCTGTTTACATTTCATTTGTAAATGAAATATTTGTTTTCAGTAAAAGAGTGCTACTTTTAATCACCTCTTTTAATGAAAGTCCTTTGGGAAAGACCCTTCAGAGCGATTGGAACATAAAAATTCTGTGTTGTTTTCTTATTCTATTTATACCAGGAATCAAAGCTCAGTCAATGCTCTAACTTGAAGAGACCCTTAACTTAATAAAGAACTAGATTTTTTGCTGTTTTTGTCTTTGTTGAGTAGTATTTTTTAAAATATTTTATTTATTTATTTTTAGAGAGGGGGGAGAAAAAGAGAGGGAGAGAAACATCAATGTGTGTTTGTCTCTTGTGCACCCCCCATTGAGGACCTGACCCAAAACACAGGCATGTACCCTAGACTGGGAATTGAATCATTGGCTCCTTGGCTCACAGGCTGGCACTCAACCATTGAGCCACACCAGCCAGGGCAGCAGTACTTTTTTAAAATTTTATTTATTTTTAGAGAGGGGGGAAGGGAAAGAGAGGGGAAGAGAGGGAGAGAGGGAAAGAAACATCAATGTGTGGTTGCCTCTTGAGTGCTCCCTACTGGGGACCTGGCCCACAACCCAGACATATGACCTGGCTGGGAATCAAACCAGCAACCCTTTGGTTCAAAGGCTGATACTCAATCCACTGAGCCACACCAGCCAGGGCCCTTTATTGGGCAACATTTAATGAATTTGTTCATTGTTCTTTGGAAATTAATAGGTAGTTACAGAAGACCAAGTGGGGGATAGGGAAAACTCAGGTTAGAAACTCCAAAAAATTTAGTTTTAAGGCCATAACTTATTAACAGAATGACCTTGGGAAATAGGTTGATCTGAAACACCTCTCACATTTAAGTTATATGAGTTGTGCATGAATTGAGGGGATGGTAGCTGTAAAACCCTAACCTGGAATAATTAGTATACTAATCAGGTCTTGAGAAAGAACTCTGGAGTTAGACTGCCTAGGTTCAAATCCCAGCTCCGTTTTCCATTGCACTATGACCTGGAATAAGTTACTTAACCTCTCTGAGCATCACTTCACCATAATATGGATGAAAATAGCCCCTATCTCATAGTTATGATGATTAAATGAGCTAGTATGTGAAGAACACACAGACAGTACTATGTAAGAGTTAGTTATTATGTTAAAATTGGTCTCAATATTGGAACTGGTTAATGATCAATGTATTAATAATTTGCCACATATCACCCTGGCTGGTGTGGCTCGGTGGATTGAGTGCCAGCCTGTGAACCAGAAAGTCACCAGTTCAATTCCTGGTCAGGGCACATGCCTGGGTTGCAGGCCAGGTCCCTGGTTGGGGGCCTTGTGAAAGGCAATCAATATCTCTCACACACCGATATTTTTCTCCCTCACTTTCTCCCTCCCTTCCCCTCTCTCTGAAAGTCAATAAATAAAATCTTTAATAAAAACCCTCAGCTTGCTGTGTATACCACCAATCCTAAACTATTACATCATGAGCCTGACCTAACCCTAAACAAGATTACTCATTGAAAGGACTTCTTTAACACAGACTTCAAAATCTCATAAATATCCTGACTTTCCCCTCCCCATCCAAGATTCTTTCAAGGTCATTTGCAGCTTTTTCACTCAGCTTTGTCTTAAAAGAAAGATTTTATTTATTTATTTATATTTTATAGAGAGGGGAAGGGAGGGAAAAAGAGAGAAAAAGAAAAAAAAATCGATGTGAGAGAGAAACATTGACCAGTTGCCCCTCGTAGACACCTCGACTGCGGGAACCAAACCTGAAACCCAGACATGTGCCCTGACCTGGAAACCAACCAGCGACCTTTTGCTTTGTGGTATGACACCCAACCCACTGAGCTACAACGGTTAGGGCAGCTTTGTGTTATCAACAAGTTGTTTTGGTGATATTCATGGAGAGGCCAGTACTTCACGTGAATTAGTGAACTGAACTCTGAACTTGAGGTAGAAGGTATGAGTTGGTCACAGCTGTGTCACTTGGGCAGGTCACCAATTTTTAGATGCCTTTTTTTGGTAAAATGTATGTCTATAAAATATGTACATATAGCATATATAAAGGTACCTAATCTAATATCTGGTAAAGGCTTCTTAATAAATGTTTCTTATATTACCTTGTTGGGGAAGGGTAAGCTGGGGAAATGACTATATTGTTAGTCTGTTCAAGCCACCATCTTTGGGTAAATGCTCCTTAGCCTTCAGTAACACCTTACAAATATAGCCAGTGTAAGTTGAAGGCCCTGGAGAATGGGAATACAGTATATCTTTCTGCCTGAGATACCACAGGTTTTTGAAGGAAGTACACAGAGACTCAGAGCAAATATTAAATGGTTTTTATCTGTGGAGAGCTAGCAGCTGATCCAAAACCTTATGGATAGAGAGCTGAGGCAGACCAGCAGCTGGCTTTGTTCTTCAGAACCTTGTTGGTATATGAGAGGTGTCCTATGTAGACATTTTCCAGGCCTTTGTCACCCTGTTCACTGACTCCTCTCTTTTCTCACCTCCTGTGCCAGTTACTGATTTATGGACTCTCTTTACCCTTTTTGTCTACATTATGGGAAAATGGGTTGGGACCCTTTAAATCTTGCTTTGCCAGTGGCACAATGTTAAGCATTGTCAGTAGAAAGTGCCTGAGAGACACTGAAGGAAGAAAGGGTTTCAAATCATTGTCTGATGTGCTTGCTCAGCAGGCTCCTTTAAGATGCTGGTCTTCACCAGTGCAGCTTCTTCAGTACCCAGGTCTCAGGGTGCACAGAAGCCAGCAGTATCTATTGTGCAGAAACTTCCCTGGGCACCCACCTCGAGTGGTTGTATTTTTATTTTTCACATGAAAGTTCTTGGTTTATTTTTTTAAAGATTTTATTTATTTATTTTTAGAGAGAGGGGAAGGGAAGGAGAAAGAGAGGAAGAGAACCATCAATGCGTGTTTGCCTCTCACACATCCCCTACTGGGGACCAAAAAGTTCTTGGTTTATTAATCCTGTCATGAAAAGTGTGCACAATCACCACAGATAAAGTCGCTGAAGAATTTTTACTCCTTCTGTTGTTCAATCTCCAGCTGACTTTTTGCCAGCATCAACATTGGCCTTGGCCATACCCCTAACTTTCTTCATTCTGTTCTTGCATTCCTTTGTCTGTTTCCTTGAGGTTTTCTTCTCATGTAGAGCATGTTGTGCAAGTCTATGTTTGGCTTCATTTTTCTTTGTGTAACCCAAAGAATCATATAAATCATGCCAACGCCAGTTGTCTTGCCACTCTCAGAATGGGTTCTGAATCCATACACAAAGATGACATCTGGTGTCGTCTTATACATTTTGGCTAATTTTTCCTGAATTTGTGTCTTGAGTACTGTTGCTTTTCCAGGGTGAAGGACATCAATGACTATTTGTTTCTGCTAAAGTATCCTGTTGGTCACGAAATTCCTGGTCTAGAGTGTAGTTCTTGGGTCGTTCATGATGATGGCTAATCTTCAAGCAGCCAGGAAGGAAAAGAACTATCTTGAGTTGTTTTAGAGCAGAGTGCCTTTCATGAGACTCCTGTCTGTGAACAGTTCCACAGGAATTATAGGGGATTGATTTTTTCCAGCAGGTCAGAGTGGGTTTCCAGCAAGTTCTGCTGGCATGAAACCACCGTGACTTCTCTGTCATTCAGTAATTCATGACTACGACTGTTCAACAGGATAGTGTTGCTAATTCTTTTATGTGAACAACAAGCTGAACGTATTTTATAAGGAAAGCAGAAATAGATCACCTTTTATTGGTAGTATATCCAAGTTTCTATTCTAAGAGAAGATATTGGTGACTGTGCATACACATGCCCTCCAAAAATAAGCAAAAATTCTTTATATCAATTGGTATACTTCATGCTGAAATCCTTTAAGTTAAACCTAGGGTTTCCGAAAAGGTCAATGAAGGGCTGCATCTCCTTATAAGTTAAAAAGACATTTAATAGTCATAGAATTGCTCATCCACAAAACTTCAACTTTTTTTTTTAAACTTCAACTTTTGAGATAAGTATACTTAGTACTGGTTGTCTCATAAATCCAGGAATACTTTAGCTTTGAGAATATATACCAATCATTTCAATTCTTTCTTCTTATTAAATTGCAAAGCAAAATTAAACTTTTCTAGCAAATGTAGCAGTTCCAGAAACATCTGGTATTTATAAACAGAAGCTTGTGGGTGAAGACCATGTCTCCCTAATTTGTCAGCAATTCAATACTGCATTGATAGGCACAAAACTTTAAGAATTATGTTGGCCTAATTAACTGTGGAGCCATTGTTCTAGACTATTCATTTTCTTTGCCTAGGGATCTTTAGTTCAGTTTTACTTTTCAATGGTTTATTTGTGAATTCACATAATGGTTCTTTTAGAAAGGTCTTGATATACTGCCTCAGGATCTGTTTGAAGGCGCAAGCCCAGCAGGAACAAGACACTACTGCAATGGCTTCCTCTAGACACAACTCTTTTCATCTCTGCAATAACACACTTTAAAAAAAAAGATTTTATTTATTTATTTTTAGAGAGGGGGAAAGGAGGGGGAAAGGAAGAGAAACATCAATGGGTAGTTGTCTCTTGCCTGCCCCCTATTGGGGGCCTGGCCTGTAACCCAGGCATGTACCCTGACTGGGAACTGATCCAGTGACCCGTTGGTTCTCAGGCCAGCACTCAATCCACTGAGCCATACCAGCTAGGGCTACAATAACACACTTTTAATGATGCAGAATTGAGCACCCCTGGGGGAAGAGTGTGAATGAATTCTCTGCTTCAGTCATACTTAACTACTTTCTTAGACACAGATCTGAATGTAGGCTATGATTACAATTTCTTGAAAATCTTAAATTTAATCTTCTTTGGATAGGATGGAATCTCAGCTACCAGTGCACATTAATTAATACAGTACTTTATATGCATGATGGTTGTCTATATCAGTCTGGGATCTTCTGACTCACATTTTCCTTCAATGGACTTTCCATTTTTCCAAAATCTAATATGTATGGAGCAAGTAAATTTTTCTGCTAAAAAGACTATTAGTAGAATAACAATATACTTTAAAGAGATATTAACAAGATAGCATACTTTATCTCTGGTTTCATATTGACCTGAATTTAAATATTGGCTTTATTATTTGCCTCAAGTTTCCTCATTTAAAAAAATGGGATATGATTAGTATCTAACTCATGGGGCCATGAAAATGAATAACTGAAATAAAACATGTAAAGGGCTTAGTAGTATGCCCAACACACGCCAAGTGCTTAAGAAATTATATTTTTACCTCATATTAAAGCCAGAACACTGGGGATGTTTTCAGGGGGGTGTAGAGGTTTCATAAAGATGAAAAATTTCTGATTTTCCTGAGGAAATAACAAGCAGAGGTAGGCTATTGTTTGGTGTCCCTGGCCCTCTGATGAAAATTCTTTTGTCTTAAACTCCAGTGTCCCTTGCTCCCTTTTGATGCCTCATCCAACATGAGGTAGGATTAATTTTCATGGTCATCTTTAAAAACAATCTACTATATCCAGATTCACCAGTAGTTCAAAATTAGCCTAGATACCTGGCAAGTGAAGGGACATCAGACAAAGCACACAGGAGAGAGAGGGAAATGGGTTGGTATCCAACAGGGACAAGCTAGGAAATAAATATGTGCCTCGTCCTTGAAGTGAACAGGAGAAAACTTTGCAGACAGAGAGGGGTCTTCTCATGGAGACCAAGGGTGGAGAGGCACATTTGAGGGAGTGTCCAGTCACTTTACAGACTAGAAGCCTAAAACAGAAAGCATGGGAAGGGTTGCAAAGGCTACACAACATAGAGAGTGCCTACTTGAACTGACTTCAGGTTGGAGAGGAAGAAAAGAAATTATGGAAAGTTGACCAGAGAGAGTCTTCATATCATTATTTGAGGTTTGATTAGTAGCCTCTCAGGGCATCCTTTTATGATACAGGGTAATGAAAGATGATTACAATAATGATGCAATTCATCAAAAAAAGAAGTTAAATTACATTAAGACAGACTGTTAAAGAAACTAGTGAAATTAGTAATTTATTTAGAACAATTTCCATCAAACATAGTGGCACCTGTGATTTTAAGTTTTAATTCATAAGGGATAAAATTATTGAAAAAATATTCATATAGCAAGCATTTATTCTGCAAATCTGGTGAAGAATTGGAGTGTTACTATTTTGCTATATAGTGCTTTACCTGGTCATTTTTCTTTAGTCTCTGTAATGGTCATCTAGGAGCATTTGAAGCATGTATATGGTGTGAGGGCTATCTTTATTTGTAAACATGTGAATACAGCTAGAAAATATAAATGAATGGTGGGTACAATAAGTACACTTTCATGTAGCCATCACCCACCTCCACATGGACAATAGGAGATGACCAAAAGATCCATGGTGTAGACTGTGATGTGAATGGTGCCCCTCAAAATGTGCAACATACTAAAAAATGTACATGAAATAAGTCTATTTTCATGTGGCAACAGGAATTTGAACATTGAGCATATGAAGAATACACTAAGGTCCACGGCATAGACTAGAATATCATTGGCACACCTTGAGTTCTGCAGCACACTCAAAAGAACATGCCATAGTCTCCTTTAATGTGGCCATCTGCTGCTTCCACATTGAGCATATAGAATGAGGAAGATCCATGGCACAGACTAGGATATGACTGGAACCACTTGCATTTTGCTGTGTGCCCAAAGTATGTAGCACAGCCTAATTTCATGTGGTCAACACTTACTTCCACATTAAACATATGAGAAATCCGGAAAGATACATGGCATAGACTGCTATATGAATAGCATTGTTTAAGTTATGGAGTGCACCCACATTTATTTTCATGAGATCATCAGTAACTCCACATTGACCATATGAAGACTCCAGAAAGTTATATGGTATATACTGCAATGTAAATGATACCAACTGAGTTGTGCAGTGCAGCTATCAGCACATACCTCCATTCTGAGCATATTAGAAGTCCTGAAAGAAGCCTGGCCTAGACTGTGATGTGAAGGTGAAGGGCATCTTCTGAGTGTTTAGGGCTCACAACCAAACATGCAATAATTCTTCTTTTATGTGGCCATCTCTTACTTCCACACTGAGCATATGACGAGTACAGAAAGATCTGTGGAAGAGTAGAATGTGAATGCCCCTGCTTCAGTTGTGCAGTGCACCCAACCATATATGGAATGTCTACATTCGTGTGGTCATCCTTTGCCTCCACACTAAGTACATGAGGAATTAAGAAAAATCCCTGGCATAAACTATGATTTGATTGGCGTCTCTTGATTTATGTAGTACTCTTAACCATTCATAGGCTAAGTCTACTGTTATGTGGCATTCACTAATTCACACTCATATATGAGCAGCCCTGAATAATTTATGATATAGACCATGATAGAAATAGCATTCCTTCAGCCATTCAGTATAGTAATCTGTAGATGGTAGACCTCTTCCCAATATCTACCTATTCTTTTTTTCCCCCTGAATTTCGAAGTTCAGATTCCCTGAATTATAGCTGATGAAAGAGACACTAAAATAAAGACAATATTTTTCAGCCTGTGTTGTAACTGTGGCTATGTCACTAAATTTCAGTCTATGTTTATAAGACATGTGAAACTTCCAGGAATCATCCTTAAAGTGAGGTAGATGATCTTCTCCTTTCCTTTCCCCACTTTCTGCAAACTTGAATGAGAGTGTGATGGCTCAGGCTGAAACAGTCATCTTGGGACATGAGGCAGGAGCTATGTGTTGAGGATAGTGGAGAAACAAACTGGAATGGGCCTGGACCCATCATGATTTTAGAGAGCCATTCTACCAGCTCTGGACTGCTGCTTTTGACTTCTTATTTGAAAGCTATCTTGTTAACTTAGGATATGAGTCACACGCAGCCATTCCAAATACCAGCTGCGATGGTTAAATTTTTATGTGTCAATATGGCTAGGCTATGGTGCCCCCTATTCTTTGGGCAAAGACCAGTGTAGATGTTGCTGTGAAGGTATTTCTTACATGCAATTAACATTTAGATAGGTAAAATTTGAGTAAAGCTGGTTACTCTCCATAATATGGGGAGGACTGTGGTCCATCTAAGAGGAAAGAATTCTGCCTCTAGACAACCTTCAGACTCACAACATCAACTTGCTGGGATTTGCAGCCTGTCACCCTGCCCTTCAGATTTAGGACTTTCTGCCCCGGCAATACCTGGGCGCCAGCTGACACAGGTCCCAGCTCCTGGGGTCCGCAGCGTTGTGGATGAGATATGAGGCAAATTCACATGGACTACTGAGTCCTGCGGAGGAAAGGGATGGTGCAGCCACTCTGTCAAGAGGAGACCACCCCAACCCTTGCCTTAGCAAGCTTTTATTGGGTTTGATTTGCACAGGAATAAAGTTCATCAATCATTGTCAGGCAGAAATGATTAAACAATAGAGAGCATTCAGAGAACTCTGAGGGCCTATTCTGAGTCAGGGTCAGATAGCTAAAGGGCCAGGAAACTTTGGGGAACAAACTTCCTGCTTGGTCTCTTATTATTTAAATTGAGGGTATTAACAAAGTAGGTTTCTTAGGATTTAATGCAATCTTTCTTAGGCCTGACTGCCCTAGGGAACTTGCCCTTTCCAGCACAGGGCGGCACCCACCTCTGGCATTGTTTCAGGCTTAAGGCATTGTTTCAGGCTTAAGTCAGGCAGGGGAAGTAAGGCAGCCAAGAGATTAGGAGACTTCTTGCAGACAGAAAGAGGACTCAGGCTATGTCAAAGCCTAGGGGTGAGGGTCCATCACCCCCTTTTTCTATAGTTCCCCAAGTCCTTCCCTAGGGGCCCCCCATGATCATGCCTGTCTTAGATCACCCCTCCCTTGAGGAATCTTACCCGTCATTGGCTAACTGATGAAGCATTGGGGTCCAGGCAGGGTGAAGTAAAAGAAGCAGAGGTGGTGCCCTTGCCAGGGGGATAAGCTTTGTCTCCTTAGTGGTTTATGGTCCCAAGGTTGCTCACTCAGCCTTAGCCATGGTGGCATCGGGTTAAAGCTTCTGAAACCAGGCAGGGCAGTTCCTAACAGCAATCATCTGAGTAAATTCCTTAAAATACATCATATTCTCTGTCTCTCTCTGTCACTCTCTCATAGGGTAATGACAAATTTAAAAACCACTAAATGTTGCAGAAACCAGCTATGAGTCAACAGTGTGACTTTTGGGCAAGCTGTTTTATACCTCCAAAATTAGACACAAGTAGGTAATAATCTCAACTTATTACAGAACTGCTTTGAAAATAGTTGTTTTTGCTTAGAAAACAAGTAAATACATTTATGAAAGTACTTTTAAAAGTGGTAAAGTACTTTAAAGTATTCAATATGACAAACCATTATTTTGGACAGCCAACAGAAGTTATTTTTCAACTGTCAGGTAAAACAACTTATTAAACAGCTAAAAAGAACAAGGCTTTGCAGCATGTAAAGAGAGATTACTCCATTTTCAAGTGCTTCAAACAAAATTTGAAATGAATGTTGGCAAAATTCCATTTCTGACTCAGGTATTTGATCTGATTATTGGGTTGAGTGGAATGGGGGATTGGTATACTGGGTGCTTATGCCTGGATGCCTACCATCAGGACCTTCAGGGGGCTTGGAGATTCTGTCGAAGTTGTACACTAAGGGGCATGCCTTCTCTACCTTTGCCTGTGTAGTTGGATCTTAGCATCAGGAATTCACATAGCTAGTGGAATATCTCTTTTCTTTGACACACAGAGCAGTCTATGCTTTAGGACTATTTCTATCACTTCTCTTTGTTATGAAGAGACTATTTAAAAAACAAACCAAAAACACTTCTCTTACATGATATATTCCACATACATAATGATCAATATTTGGAATTTTGCCTCATTGCCTTTGTGGCATCCTCAGACTCCTTTTGTTACAGCCCTTTGATTATCTTTATCTAGATTCCAATCCTCCCTAACACATACCATCTCCATCTTTTCTTCTGTTATCCGCACTGGTTTTTGCCACATACCTTTCTTCACTATTCCTCACTCAACACTGAGTGGAATAATCTTGCTCACTATGCCATCCTTAAAATTGATTATGCATTCGGCACACTAAATCTCCTATTCTCTGGGGTATCTCATTCTTTGGAATCCCTCCTGGGTCTATCCATGTGTGTTTTCTTATCTAGTTACTGTAATATCTCCTAAGTAGAACCTCTTTTGCAGGGGAAATCTGGGTTCTAGCTTATTTAATCTTAGGTATAATTATCACTCTTGTTTTTTAGGCCATTCATGCCACAGGAAAGAGGTGAAGGGCTGGCTATCTCTTGAAAACCAGTATTTGGAACAGGACTGTAACAAATTTTAAAATTAAGTTTTTTGGGAATAAGTAATACACACACATTTTACAAAAAGGTAAAAAGTCAGCAAAATTAGCCATGGTTGGTATAGCTCAGTGAACTGAGTACAGGCCTGTGAACCAAAGGGTCGCTAGTTGGATTCCCAGTCAGGGCACATACCTGGGTTGTGGGCCAGGTCCCCAGTAGAGGGTATATGAGAGGCAACCACACACTGATGTTTCTTTCCTTCTTTCTCCTTCCCCTCCCCTCTGTCCAAAAAAAATAAATTAAAAAAGTTAGCAAAATTGTAAGTTTCATGTTAATTCCTCCAGAGATGTTCTAGGGAGGGAAAGAGAGACAGAGAAAGACACACACACACACACACACACACACAGAGAGAGAGAGAGAGAGAGAGAGAGAGAGATTGCACACACATTATACAAGTCTTTTTTAAACTTAACAATATATCTTTAAGATCGTTTTATATAAGTACACATACTGTGGTTACATTCTTTTAAATAGATGCATTATGGTCCATTATTTATTTATCCAATTCCTTCCTGGGTAATTTCTAATCTCTTACTATAATAAAAGTGCTGCAATGAATATCCTTATGCATACATCATTTCACACATGTGATGATATCTCTGTGATAAATAACAGACTAAAGCTGCTTAGTCAGAGGGTTTGTATAATTAAATTTTTAATAGATATCTTTGACCATTTGTATGAGGGAAAAATGAAATCACTTACTAGTTCCAATTTACATTTCTCTGAGTACACAGAAGTTGAACATCTCTCAGCAAATTTTACAATGACTTCATGCCTACTGTTTCATCTGATATTCAGCTGCTGTCTTCCCAACTCTGAACAAACTCCCCAATGTTCTAGAGCAGCAGTTTTCAACCAGCGTGCTGCAAGAACTTTTAAAACATGCAACACCTGTCAATTTAGTCAGGGACGCTGACCTCTTTTCCCTTAGATTGTCAAATTAAAATATGACAACAGTCAACACTACAAAGCCATTTGGTGGGAATGAATCAAAGTTATACCTATTTCTGCTAGACCAGCAAAAAAATTATTTTTTGGTATATGGCAGAACTTTA
Source organism: Phyllostomus discolor (assembly GCF_004126475.2). Lineage (NCBI taxonomy): Eukaryota > Metazoa > Chordata > Mammalia > Chiroptera > Phyllostomidae > Phyllostomus > Phyllostomus discolor. Next base: position 16,055,523 of record NC_050198.1, on the reverse strand, counting down.
GTAATTAGTTTCATGCCATTATGCGTGCCATGGCATGAAAAAGGTTGAAAATCACTGCTCTAGAATATCCTCCTCCCTTCAATGCCTGCTTTGGGATGTGAGAAGAGGCTGAGTGCTCTTAGGTTGAAGTGTCCCTAGTAGTGAGATCTTACATGGTATAGCATCACTATTGCTTCTGTACTCCGCATTTCCTCTCTTCTGATTCAGTGATATTATCTCAGTTTTTTCCACTCATGGGCTATGGTATTTTCAGCTCCTTGTGGAAGGAAGCCACTGCAAGTTTCTTGCACTCAGCTTGGCTGGCCAAGGCTTTCAGTTTTTCTGTGTTGGTCATTCAGAGAAACAGAACTACTAGATTATTTAATACACACATATGTAATTTGTGTATGTACTTTGAATGCATATAACTTGACATTCTATATATAGGAAACCCTAAAGACTCCACCAAAAGACTATTAGAAATAATAAACAACTGAACAATAAAAAAATTAAAAACAAACAAACAAAATAAACAAGTACAGTAAAGTTGCAGGATACAAAGTCAATGTACAAAAATCAGTTGCATTCTTATATACTACCAACAAAATACCAGAAAAAGAAATAAAGAAAATCCCATTTATGATAGCAACAAAAAGGATAAAATACCTAGGAATAAACTTAATAAAGGAGGTAAAGGACCTGTATACTGAAATCTTCAAGATATTGTTGAAAGAAACTGAAGACACCAAGAAATGGACAGATATTTTGTGTTCATGGATTGGAAGAATTAACATGTTAAAATGCCATATTACCTAAAGCAATATACAGATTTAATACAATTCCCATCAAAATCCCAATGGCATTTTTCACAGAAAGAGAGCAAAAAAATATCCTCACGTTTGCATGAAACCATAAAAGACTCTGAATAGCCAAAGCAATTCTGGGGGGAAAAAAAAAAGAACAAGCTAGAGGCATCACACTCCCTGACTTCAGACTATACTACAAAGCTACAATAATCAAAACAATATAATATTAGCATAAAAACAGGCACATGAATAAATGGAACAGAGTAGGGAGGCCAGAAATAAACCCACACATATGTGGGCAACCAATTTTCTTTTTTTCATTGTCATGTACATGGAATGTTATCTGTAAAAAATTTTTAATTGAATTTATTGGGGTGACACCAGTCAAAAAAATCACACAGGTTTCAAGTGTACAACTCCACAACACATCATCTGCACAATGCACTGTGCATTCACCACCCAAAGTCTGTGGGTAACTAACTTTCAACAAAGAAGCCAAAAATGTGCAATGGAGAATGGAAAGTCTCTTCAATAAAGAGTGTTGGGAAAACTGGAAAGCCACATGCAAAAGAGTGAAACTAGACCACTCTCTTACACCATACACAAAAATTAACTAAAAATGGATTAAAGAGTTGAACATAATTTGAATATTATGTATAATTTATATATTATACATCATATTATAAATAGTATATGTTTATTACAGGGATTTGATGTTATCTAATTTTAGGAGAGAGTTAAAAAATAAAAAATTAAAAAAATTAATATAAGGTGATTCTTTTTTAATTTTTATTTTTTACTTTTTAAATTCAGTTTATTGGGGTGACACTGATTCACAAAACCATACAGGTTTCAAGTGTACAACTCAACAAAACATCATCTGCACACTGCATCATGTGCCCATTGCCCTAAGCAAAATCTCTTTCTGTCTCTACTTATCCTCCTCCATCTACCCCACCCCCCTCTCCCTGTGGCTATCAGCACATTGTTGTCTGTGCCTATGTGTTTTATATATATATATATTTTTTTCTTTGCTTAATCCCTTCAGCTTTTTCACCCAGCCCCCTAATCTCCCTCCTAACCAACAGCTGTCAGTCTGCTCTATATATCTATGTTTCTGTTTCTATTTTGTTTGTTAAATTATTTTTTCATTAGATTCCACATATAAGTGAAACCACACGGTACTTGTCTTTCTCTGACTGGCTTATTTCACTTAGCATAATGTTCTTCAGGCCCATCCATGCTGTCAAAGGGGTAAGATTTCCTTCATTTGTTATGGATACAGCTATTGTTTCGGAAACTGTTGATAACAGAGCCTGAAGATTCCAGGCAGGCAGTTGGGAAGGAAACAAACATTAAGTGGGAGAAACAAAAATAAGCTAGAGCCTGTGAGGCTGAGCGGGAACCCAGGAAGGTAGACTGGAGCTCTCACCAGTCTCTCACAACCTTTAAGCTTCTGACTTTGATGACAAGGGTGTCCCTTTTGCACAGAGTTTAACACACTTGGCCTGGGAGTCAGAGGAGCTGGAAGAGGATGTGGTAAAACCTGGAAAATTGGTGGGATCTGCTGCCACATGCCAGCCAGGAGATCCAGCACATAGGTGACACATGCATGAGCTGCAACAGTACCTCACACCTCACCCCAACCTTCTGAATTAAAGAGAAAGGAACTGCTATTCTACTTTCACCTTGTGAAAGATGTGCAGAATGTCCTATGATTCCAGCTAAACTGGAACTATGTAGGGAAGGGAATTCTGGGAAATGTAGTTTTAGCTTAGCTAAATTGACACAATACAAATCCTCCACTCCCTTCTGAAGTATCCTTGTCATTCATGTTTATGCTCCCTGCATTTGGGGACCTGTACCAAACTGTCAATCATACTTAAGTAGCTTTCCCCACCAATTCTCATCTTAAGCCTTTGTTAATTAGTTTTTATTGTGTAACAAACCATTTCAACACTTACTGGTTTAAAACAACAAACACTTACTTACTATTTATGAGTTCTCATGCTTCTGTGTGCTTGTTTTGGGCAGTTCTTTCTCTGCCCAGGATCTGCTGGAAGCTGGGTGGTCTAGGACTTCTTTACTTACTGACAGTGGTCAGGCTGTTGTCCAAGTGACTTCTCAGCTGAGATGGCTTATCTCTGCTTTACTATGCCTTACCTCATCAACTTACATTGGACTGGCTCTGTCTTTTTCCACATAGCAAAGGCCTCTGGCATCCTTCCATAATCTTAAATGTGCATCCAGTTATTCATTTTTTTGAGCCTTTGTTGGGGTCTCACATATGCTCATCATTTGTCATCTCAAGTTCTTCCTCTTCCGTACTCTTGTGGATATCTGTTTCCCACAAAAGCAGGTTGGTGTCTACAGCCTAACACAGAACGTGATATTCCCACTCCATGAGAACACTGATGTTTGCATCAAGAGAACTCTCTTCTTAGGTTCTTAATGCTGCAAACCCTCAAGGTATCAGTACCCCTTCTTGTTCCCTGGAGACCCTGACGCACCAAAGCAAGGTGCTTTCTACATGCAGAGGTGGGAAGGATGTCTGCTGTCCCCCATTCAACATTGTACTTTATCTTCTGGGCATTGGCCCAGGCCTGCTTGCGTCTCTGTGCCAACATTTCCTTTTAAAACCAAATCCTCAGCTTCTGTCTACAAGCCGTATTCTCCAAGGTAAGCCAGGAGTCCATGGGGCAGGAAACTCATATGTGGAACAGACATTGGACTCTCCTTTCCATTGACCAAAGGTATCCTTGTGCATAGAGCATCCTCCTGACCTTATTCGCCAGTAGTTCAGGCAATCCCAGCTCAGAGGAGGCTGGGGTCATGGCTCTACAAGGTGTGCTAGGTCCTTCGGAGTGGGGGTCCCTACTACCCTTTCCTGGCTCTTCTCCTCTGTCCCCTTGATATTCACTACCCTGGCCTCAGATCTCTGTGCTCTAACTACAGTGAATTTTTGGCTTTTCCTTCAGTATGCATCAGTTTTCATGTCTTCTTAACTTTCCCCACACTGGTCTCCTTGGAATATTCTTTTACCCATTTGTATTTGGAGATTGCTTCTTCATTCTTCCTGACTCAATTCCAATGTTGAGTCACCTGCCAAATTTTCCTCAAGCCTTTTGGCCATAACTATTTACTCCAGTAGCATCTTTTTTCTTTTTTTAAGATTTTATTTATTTATTTTTAGAGAAGGAAGGGGGGGGGGGAGAGAGAGAGAGAGAGAGAGAGAGAGAGAGAGAGAGAAAGAGAGAGAGAGATCAATGTGCGGTCACTGGGGGCGTGGCCTGCAACCCAGGCATGTGCCCTGACTGGGAATCGAACCTGTGATGCTTTGGTTCGCAGCCCGAGCTCAATCCACTGAGCTATGCCAGCCAGGGCTCCAGTGGCATCTTTTAAATCAGTTCCCCATTAAAGTATCTATGACATTCTGACTTGAAACTATTTGTGAGTCAACCTTGGCAGTCACTAACTGGGCAGTCAAACACAGACAATTCCTTGATGGTAGGAGCTATCTCTTAGGCTCTGGCACAGAAGGTAAGGTGAAAAAAAAAAGCTTATGTAAATGACTGATGAAATAACTGAATAGGTTAAGAAGGAATGGTGTAGAGGACAAGATGGCATGCAGGCAGTAAATGGCAATGCCACCGCTGAGGGCATGTAGAAATAACACATATTTCCCTACTTCTGGGAGTTACAATTTCTTTCTGAAGACTAAGAAGGAGGTCTGCTGAAATCCTTGACTTCTTGCTCAAGGTGATTTGACCAAGGCACATTCAAGGGGAGGAGGTACAGTTCCTGAAACTGGAACTTGTCCCAGTCTGGGCAGTAGGCCGAAGATATTTGTATACTAGCTACTTAGGAGGGAATGTCCTAAGTGATCCTGAACTGAGACTATCCTAAGCAGGGGGTGTCGGGAGCCGACCAACAGCTGACCTTTGACACAGTCGGGTCGGGTGAGACGCATCTGCTCAGCAGAAGTGGCTGTGGCCAGGTCTCCTGTCTATCTCTTCCCATATGCCTGTCCCTATTAGCATCAGGTGGTGAGATTTTTGGACACCTGTGCTTTATAACAAAAAACCTTGCACGATGCCTCTGATTCTGCATGAAATGACTTGCTGACCACTAACTAGAAGCCCCTAATAACCCTAATGCTTCCCACTCCCCCCACCTGGAAAGTTAAGGATAGATTTAAACTATGGGCAGACTAGCTGCCAGAATGCTGGAGGAGGCCGTTGCTAGGAATGTTTAAGGAGACACCATTCAAAAGCTCAAGATTTATTAGAACCACTGCCTTTCCCATGCCCTGGGCAGGAGTGGTTATTGATGGGACCAGGTAGATAGAGAAGGAAGGAGTTTTAATTAAAATATAATAATCTCAGTCCATGGAAACATAACAACCCCCCCACCCCCCAGATATGTAGTTAATAGACCTAGGCAAAAAATCATTTCTCTAATTCAGGTAATCTAATTTCTATAAACAATAACTAATTTTTAAATCACTCCTTGTACCCCTTTGATTTAGACCAATCTATAGAAACTTAGTAGATATCTAATTATAATCAGCATTTGAAAGTTTGTGCTTGTATAGCTTCAGTGGCTATCTGATTAATGACCCTCTTGGTCAAAATAATCTTTGTTTTATATGGTTGATTTGTGGGACTTCCTGTACTTTTCAGTTATTTCTTTGTTTAACATGATTGATCTGTAAAACCTTCTGTGTTTTTAGAAATTATTTCTGTGGTAACTGTTTCTGTTTTAATAATCACACTATGTATTGAATGTTGTATAACCTCCCCTATAAAAATAAAGATTGATTTTTCTTGGGAAGTCAGTCAGGTCTAGAGAGCCTGGCTGTCCTCTGGCATCATATCTGGTGTCTGTCTCATTTCACCTGAGCTGTTCCTCCTTTGGGGACCCTGAGACCCGCCGAGGCTGGACTCCGGCAAGAGGGCTCTCAGGTCTTGCATCTCTTGGAGATTCAAGGATGTCTGGATAGACACAAAGCTGTGTCTTATGGATGTATATTTATAATAATCAATGAGGCAGTCAGTATACTGAGTGGGTAAATAATAGAAAATAGATTTAGCTTCAATCTGGGCAGCTATTAGGAAGATATGTATTAGCAATGTATATAGTACATTTCTGTCAACAGTCTCTTTCCCTATTCCTTGAATTTCTATAATTTTTCTTTTATATATGGCAATATTCCAATCTTTTTAAGACTTTTTTAGAGTAGTTTCAGGTTTACAGCAAAATTAAGCAGAAAGTGAAGAGATTTCCCATTTACTCTCTGCCTTCACACACGCTCATTTTATTTTCTACTTTATTATTTTTAAGATGCAAGCAAAACATTCATTATAAAAGATAAAATCCTCAGAGAAGCAAAAAGAGAGGGGAAGGAATTTTTTTTTTCAAATAACATCTTTTAAAGTTAATTACTGTTAATTTTTGGTGGCTACCCTAATGTAGATAAACATTTTTCTTAATAACCTTGCTTATAACATAATTGAGTGGAAAATAACTTTTTTCCTACACTTTTCTCATAATTTTATTTTTTTAAAGACTTACTCTCTTGTGTAGAAAAGGTAATATACACTATAGAAGTTTCAAAAATTACCAAAGGATATGCAGCGTCTTCCATACACTCCCAAAGACAAACATTATTCAATATCTTATTTTTTACTTACAATAGAGCTTGGAGATCTATTACATTTCAGTTCACTGAAATTTTCTATACTTTTGCTAGGTGGCAAGAACTATTAAAGTCAAACATATCTTTTTTCAAGTAAGACTAATTTAAACAAACAATTGAAGAGACACTCATGCCTTTTGAATGATACTCAGAACTGCTAATATCAGGAGGCACAGAGAATGGGGATTAGGCAAAGAGCAACAGCTACGGAGTGGATGGTAGGGAACTGGCCAGAGGTTGAGGGATGGTAGGAGAGGAGTTGCTCACTTGTAGCTGGGAAGAGAGAAGCCTGGCCAGAATGGGAGTGGTCAAGTCACTGACCAGAGATAAGAAAGGAAAGAAAAATTCATGGGAAGAGTGAGAAAAATACTATTGAAACCCAGAAAAATCTTTGGTTTTGTTCTACTTTGTATGTGGAAAGGCGAAATTTCTGCCTAGTGACAATCCTAGTGTATGCTCCATAGCACATCTTCACAGCCTGTCTATCCCAGTCACTGTCCTAGTGCATTGTCTTGTCTCTTGCTATCCTCTTTTCCACCTCAGGACTGCCCTGATGTGAAGGGACTCTCAAGGTCCTTCCGGAACTGCTCTGTGTGGCTCTGCTTGAGGTGACTTCTTTACCATGTGTGGGACAGATGCTAGGAGGGCATTAACTTCCTCATCCCCTGAGGGTCTTTCCCTGCTCTCTCAAGGGTTCCAGAACCCTCACTCAGTACCTTTGCTAGCACCAGAGCTTCTGCTGTTCAGAGATCCTCTGCTCTTTGCCTAGAGGTGGGAAGTCTTGAGAATTAATGGCTGCTCCCTACTTTCAAAAGGAACAGGTTTTCTGTCAACCTTCTGAGGTGCCCAGGTTATACTTTGTGTTATAATCCTTGGGCTCAGGCAGGGATTTGTACTTACCTCCAGTGATAGCCATCAAGTTGAGTTGGAGCAATGGGTTAGTCTCCTTTGGCAAAGTAGGGACTTTGTATTGTGTAATGCCTAAAACAGTTCTTAGGCTCTGTGTTAAAAAATATATTGAGTAGATAGAGATGAGTGGAAAGAAGAAATGAGCAGATAGAAATGTGACCAGGTTCCCAGGCCAGCACAGAAAGGTTAATTTAAGCAGAATGGGGGTAGAATCAGTGTTAAGGGAACTATAGATGAGACCCACTAGGTGTAGCAATACTTCCAAGGGAAATGTCTTCAGAGGTTCCTGACCCCTTGAGGCAGCTTTAAATGGGATGGTAGGTCTTTCCAGTGCCAAGCTCTGGGTAGAGTCCATCTGGACAGGGACTGGAATTCTAGGATTGGGGAATAGGGATTCTAATGAGGAGTGGGAAGGCCTTAGGAGGGAGAAACCCACTTTGGGTTTGGAGCTAGTGGTTGAAGTGGGCATGAGGGAGTTGATGAGCCCTGGGAAAGGAAGGTTCCCACAGAGAAGACAGGTTGGTTGTCTTCCTTTCTCATCTGTATCACCGCAGAGGCTCCTGTGTGTGATAAGCAGAGACTGAAACCTCTGGGTGGGGAGAGGAATGAGAGCGAGGAGGAGGAACAACAGCTGAAAAGCTTGGAGTCCTTGGTTATAGATGGGGTTTTTGTCTTCCTTTCTTTCTTGCTGGTAGATGTTGTTGCCCACCAAGGGACGTTTTTCCTGCCCCTGAATTCCCTCCCCTTCTTGCAGAGACACTCCACCCTTCTTTGACTTGGGAAAGGCAAAAAGGTGCTATCAGAACTTGGGAACAGAGAGTGAGAAAAGTGGAGGTGTGGCAGGGAAGTAGAGTCAGCGTCAGACAGCAGGTGCTACAGTAGGTGAGGGGGAGAGGACAGGAAAGGAACCCTAGGGTTCAGAAGGTGGCAGTTTCCTGAACACACATGGAAGAGCCAGGTGAAGAGCCTGTTTGCATTTTTCTGGAAGTCATAGGTCAACTCGAATAACATTTCTTTCTAGATGAGGAGTCTCCCAGGGGCTGGAGAAAAGGGGTTCCACTTAGGAAAAAGGGCTCTTGTCTTGGAAGTTAATCTAAAAACTCATGTTAGTGGATTAACAGTACCACTGCCACTATTTTTAGAAAAAGAAAATGCACCCTATTTCTTTTTTAGAAAAAGAAAAAGAAGACTAATGCTTGTGGTGGTAGACGGTGAAGGAAATGGTTCTGTTGGCACACTCATGATCGTTTCAGTGCCCTGCTCTCCTCCAGCAGCAGGTGTGCTCTTCGACGGGTGTGTGTCATGTGCTTAGGATGGCATAGACCACATCATTTTCCCATCTGCAAGACTTGGCCACCACATCCTGATCTTGAAAATCTGAAGTGTAAACTGAATGATGCTCCTTCCAACGCTCTATTCTTAGTGATGTATGTGAATTAACTTCCTGCCTAAATTTCCACACACTTAGGAAGGTTTTTCCCACACAGGCTTTTGCGTCTCCTTGAGGAAATGAAACAAACCAAGGCCTTTTGGTCACATGGTACTTTGTACGCAAATTGGCAAAAGCATCTGTTTCATGTATTTAAGTATTTCTTTTAGTCAAGTCATGATTATAAGCACACTCTGTGTGTGTGTGTGTGTGTAAATAATTTTAGGTTTCTCATTAAGGAATATTTTGGCAAAATGATTTTGAAGTCCTCTTAGGTTAAAATCCTAGCTCCCTAGTTATTAGCTCTGCATCCTTGGGAAAGCTAAGTAACCTCTTTGTGTCTCTTTCCTCATGTTAAACAGGGCTAACATAGGCCTGGTTGAGAGGATTAAATGAGTAAATACACTTAAGATTCTCAGAACAGTTTTTAGTGCACAATAAGTGCTCGTTAAGTCTTAGTAGCTGCTATTTAAACCCAAAACAGTTCAATGCAAGGAAAATGGCCTGGTGTAGTGGCAGCTTAACATCAGTAAGATATAGATTTGCATCTGTAAGTCCAGGTCTTTGCTTGAGTTAGAAAATTATTTAACCTTTTTGAGCTTCAGTTCTACTTCGTGAATGTTACTGTGAGGCTTAAATAAGACAATGACACATAAATAACCCACATGTGATAGATATTCTAGTCTCAGCAATACATATGTAAATGAATGCTAAACTTGTCTCATGCAACTCCCTCACTAAGGCAGCTCTATGTGGTCAGCAGTTCTCAAAGCATGGCTCCTAAGACTTTTTCAGGAAGTCCATGAGGTAAACACCATTTTCATAATAACTTCAAGGTGCTATTTGTCTTCTTCACTGCATTAACATTTGCACTGATGGTTCAAAAGCAAGAAAAAAACATTGTGGCTCTGTAACACAAATCGAGGCATTGGCACCAGACTGTATTAGTAGTCATTTGATTCTTTACCACCACACAATCACAATAATAAAATGCCTATGTAATCTAAGAATGTCCTTGATAAAGCAGCAAAATAACATTAGTTTTATTAAATCTTGGTCCTTGAGTACCCTTGAAAAAAGATTCTGTGTACTGAAATGTGAAGTACACATAAAACACTCTTGGTACATATGGTAGAATTGATGCCTCCAGCAAAAGCACTGGGATGATTGAGCTGTGAGTGGAATTAGCAGATTTTCTCATGAAACACAATGTCTGTCTGGAAGGACAATGGCCAGATACACTATAGCTATTTCGAAAATTGGGATTTTGATAGACATCTTAAAAATGAAGGAAGGGAGTGTGTCACTTTGATGAAAACAATTGACAGTATATGTTGTCAATGATAAAATTGAAGTTTTCAAATGAAAATGAAAATTTGGAAAAACTTGATCTACTCTTAAGATCTTGACAGCTCCCAACACTGAAATACTTTTCTGATGAGATTCATCATGACATTAACAAATGTGATTTTTTTTGATAATACAATATGAAATGTGTCAGCATTTGGAAGGGCTGCATAACTCAGAGAGATTTATTTGATCAGATCACTGGGGAGGAGTGGGGAGGGGGCTGTAGGTGGAAGTTGCCTGAGGCGATGGTAAATAGTCTACACCATTGGCTGAGAAGCTGAATGCCTCCAGAGCACATGGAATTATGGGCCAGAAGATTTAAAATAAAAGGAGGGCAGAGACTGGCTCTTGGGCTCTCTTCCTTGAGGATGCCTGGATGATCGTGGTGCAGCTGCCTGAATTTGCCAAACGAGAGTATTTTGGATGGGAGAAGGAACTCTGCCAGCAGCCTAGGATTGGGTGGCCTGGCAGAAGATGGCAGGGTTATTCTTCATTGGGCATTTTAGAGGGGGCAGGCTCTGAGGCAGAAGCCTGTCATTCTTCCAGATTGTGTAGCTTTTTAATCTTATGTTATTTTAGTGTATAAACTAATCCTATAGAAAAAAGATAACTGGAAACTATCAGGGGGAAATGGTAAGGGAACTCAGGTGTTAATTATTTTGGCCTTGATTGATAGGTGTAAGTGATTAAAGTTGTAACTAAAGAACTGAGGATTTTAGTCTTAGTTGATAGGCTTAGGTGATTAAAGCTATAATTAAAGAGTTTAGCCTTAATTGATAGGCTTACATGACTAATGCATGTGGAAAGCTGTTATTCCAAAATTGTGTAGCTTTTGAATAAAGACTCCTTTACTTTATCACCAAGCTCTTGCCTCTGGAACTTTTCCAGGAAGGTTTCAGCAGGCAGCAGGACCCGACATGTTCTGTAACAAGTGAATCAGTAATTTTTCTAATGATGAATACATAATACTATAAAATCACACATGAGTAAAAGATACATTGAAAGTACAAGGTAGATCAATGGATTTTAATATAAGTTCATTGATATGGTTTCAGATTCCACATTACAAACAACCTTTAAGAAATTATTGTTTGAGCTTTGGTGTTGTGTCAAAGAATATCCACAATTATCTGAAAGCCTATTAAAATAGTCTCTCCTTTCCAGCTGCATATTTCTGAGAAGTTGCATTTTCTTCATATACTTTAAATTGAAGTTTTCAGCCCAAACAACGTACCCCAATAGAGTAAACACAGAACCTAGCTGTCTGTCTTCTACAAGTCAACATTAAAGAGATTTATAAAAATAGAAAACGATTTTATTCTTTTCATTTGTGCTTTTAGAAAATATTTTTTTCTTAAAAACTGTTATTTATGTTACTAATGTGTCTATCATTGGGATTTTTAAATGACTTTAAAGTATTAAATTTTTTCTTAGTTTTAATTTATATTATGGAAAATATCCTCACAACCCACCAAAACAAAAGTTCTTTGGCATCCACCATAATTTTATGTGTGTAAAAGTTTTGCACAATATCAATGTGTAAACACATCAATGCACAAACAAACAAAAAACCAAAACCCCAAAACACAAATGCCTGGCCCCACCATAGATAAGTTAAATCAGAATCTATGGGTTTAGAGTGTGGGCATTAATACTCACGTGTATATATTTTCAAAATCTCCAGGTAGTACTAGTGTACATACAGGGTTGAAAAACTATTGCCCTAGTGTAGTGTTTTCCAACCTTGCCCAATCATAAACAATCGTCTGAGACATTTGTTAAATATAGCAGTCCTAGTTGCCACCCTAGATCTAATGAACCAAATCTCTAGGGCAAGTGGCTGGAAAATGTGCCTTTTTAGTTTTTTAAAGATTTTATTTATTTTTAGACAGAGAGGAAGGGAGGGAGAAAGAGAGGGAGAGAAACACCAATGTGCAAAAGAAACACAGATTGGTTACCTCTTGTACGCCCCCGGCCGGAACTGAACCCGCAGACTAGGCATGTGGCCTGACCGAGAACTGAACTGGTAACCTTTTGGTCTGTGGGAGTACGCTCAACCCACTGAGCCACAGCAACCAGAGCAAATCTTCCATTTTAATAACCATCTCAGGTGATTCTTAAAATGAGACAACTTTTGGGAAACAATGTACCATTTTCTTCCTAACCCACTCATTCTTGATGGGAGTTAGGGCACTCATCAGTAACAAAGTCATTACTCAACTACATTCAACCCACAAAGTTTAGAGTACAGATCTTAAAACTTTCCCTGGGAAATTACCTTTTAATGGAAGATTTTGCATGCAGAAATGACTTTAAAATGTAAAGGAATAAACGCAAAGTAGTTGATTATGTACTATTCTTGTATGGAGGGACATTTCTTCCAGGCCACTCAAATTTCACACAGTTTTGTGGGGAGTAACTTTATAAATTTGGATTGAGTGAGTGTTCAGAGGGACTTATTTCAGAGGACTTGCAAGAACCCGTTTTTCTGGATTGTCTTGTATCCAGGATAAAAGCTTTGTAAATACAATTTTATTTCCTCATGAATTATAAGAAGGCAAATAGATCCAAGGAGGGTTTCAAATGAATTACCTTGGAGTGCAGACTAGAAAGTGGTTTATAGGAATCACAGTGGAGAAGTGAAACTTGCCTGAAGAGAATATACCCTCAAATTCCTACTTTTTATCTTTGGGTGAAACAGGAAGAAGGCTCTGCCAGTATTAAATAGTAATTTCCTGTCTGCAGCACCACAGTTATTCTTTTTCCTGATCAGAGAAATGGAGAAATCACTGAACTACACAAGTGAGTGGAGGTAGAGATTGAGACTTACTAGTTCTTATTGTCTAACTGCTTAATGACTGGCTCATAATAAATGCTCAATAATAGTAGTGATCACTTGTCTAGAGCTCAGTGGGAAAAATGTACAAAATATTAATACTTCTATATAGATACTTCTTTCATGGAATGTGTTCAACAAGGCTGGCAGTGAAAATTTGTAAAAACCTATAAGAAAAACTTAGTTCTGCCAGAAAAGATAAACATATAGCAGAAAACAGCATTTTCCTCTGGGGAATGGAAATGAGGGAGGAGACTTTTTCCTTCATAGCTCTCTACTAGCATGTTTTTAAACCATGAGCAACTAGTTTATAGACTTTTTTAAATAACAAATTTAAATTTTGAATTACATGATCATACAAGTGAAGAATTTGAAGTGACCATGGAGACCCCTCTCTCCCCATCAAGAGCAACTCTCAAAATAGTTCCAACTTCCTCTTCACTGTTATTTGCAAGTGGTAGTTGTTGGAATGCCTACAATTCTCATCTTCTATCAAGACACAGAATCTTTTGAACATGGGCCATGTGATTTGCTTTGATGGATGGGATGTTAGCAAATGTGATACAAGCAGAGGCTTGGAATACACGGATCCACTGGGGCCTTCCACCTTGGTGCCCTTGTCACTTGTTTAGCTTGTTGATGACAGAGTCCCATTAATCTTATAACCAATCACTGGACACATTAGCAAGGCCACCAAACACCAGTCAGCCCCCATCTGACTCTCCAACTGACTGCATACATATGAGCAATCCCAGATGAGGTCGTACCAGCCTCGCCCAGACCAGAAGAACACTCCCACAGAATGGTGAACTGAATAAATGTTTGTTATTTTAAATCACAAAGTTTTGGTATGGTTTATTATTCAGTAATTGGTAACTTGATACAGCCTCCTGATTAAGAATTCTCTGCTCCATTCTAATAGGTCCAATCAATCTCCATGACAAACCATTGTTCATGTGTCTTTGTTCATACCCTTTCCTAAATGAACTACATTCCTTGCCTTCACTCTTTATCCAACACCTATCTCTTTTCTTTGAAGGTTATCTTCAGTTCTCCACCTCTCCACGACCAAGACTTTTCTTTTCTAAACTCATGAAATATGCTTTATATCTGTTAAGTATGCCAGTGCTAGTTTTAAGATACTATTAGAAGTATTTCTATAATTTAACACAACAGAAATTAATGAGAGTTAATCCAAAGTGATTTTACAGAAATATGTTGTTGATTAATTTTTCCTTTCAAATGTTATTACTATTTAACTCAATAGTCTATACTTCTTCGATACTTGCACAACATTTAAAAACTGTTATTTATCTTCTTATGTACAGAGGTGGGCAAAAGTAGGTTCATAGTTGTGAGTATGCAAAATTATTTATTAATTATTATATTATTTATTTGTATTACAACTGTAAACCTACTTCGGCCTACCCTGTATATGTCCAACTCCTACCATTATACTGCTATTGACTTCCAAAGGGTGGAAGCTTTTCCTCATGTCTCTCAAAGTGCCTTGTACAGGACCTTGTATAGAGGTCTGTCCAGAAGGTGTCCAGCCATGTAATAAGAAAATAGAGACATTTACTGAAGAAGATGCAAGATACAGGAAACATTGTACATAGGACAATGATGCCTTAGTCCCCTTCAAAGTAGGCACCTTGGGACCTCACACAGTTCTCCCGCTCACCATCAGATGGCCCGTTGTATTTTCCTGAATCTTATCAGTGGTCTGAAATCTTTCCCTTTCAAAGGTGATTTTAGTTTTGGGAAAAGCCAGAGTCACAGGGCACCAAATCTGGGCTGTAGGGGGACTGAGTCACCAGGGTGATTTGATGTTTGGCCAAAAAACTCTCCATGAGATGTGATGCATGAGCAGGTGTGTTGTTGTGATAAAGCTGCCAATCACCAGCTGCTCATAGCTGCATCTTTCTGAATCATCCGAATAGTTCCCACTGGGAAATGTTCAAGCTCAAGGCAAAATTTTGTGAATATTCATGGATCTACTTGGTCAGTCATATTGAATGCGACAGCCACACAGTACACATGCTCACTCAACAGCATCTACCACTGTCACTGACTAGTACAGTGAAGTCATAATTGTTCACGCATGTGCATTCCAGTCCACTCTCCTTGGCTGCCAGGTTACATCGATGTTGTGCAAACTGTTCTCGTTACATTAACAATGGCTGGACTTTTTCCAGACAGATCTCTTATAATGCATAGAGGATAGTGTTATAGGTTTGTTTTGTTTTTGTTTTTGTTTTGGATTCAGAAAAACCTGGGCCCAAATGCTTGGCACTTAATGTGTGACTTTGGGCAAAAGAATTAACTTTTCTGAAAGCCAAACATTTTCTATTTAAAAAAACTCATACTTCAAGCCCTGGCTGACATAGCTCAGTGGATGGAACGCGGGCTGGGAACCAAAGTGTTCCAGGTTCGATTCCCAGCCAGGGTACATTTCTGGGTTGCAGGCCATAACCCCCAGCAACTGCACATTGATGTTTCTCTCTATCTCTCTATCTCTATCTCTATCTCCCTCCCTTCCCTCCCTAAAAATAAATAAATAAAATCTTAAAAAAAATCATACTTCATAGGATTATTTTGAGGATTGACATAAATAAAACATTCTAGTCCACACTGCCCACATAGTAGGTATACTCTAGATAAAAACTTTTGCTATGAATAAAGCCTCATGTTAAGATGCAAAACACAGGTGCATTAAGACCTGGCTACTCAAAGTGTGGTCCCATACAGATGGGTAGCACTGTCATCCCTTGGAAAACTGCTAGAAAACTACAATGTTAGGCCCCACCACAGACCTACTGAATCTAGATTTTAATAAGATTCCTAGGTGATTCATCTGCATGCCAAAGTTCAAGAAGCACTGCCTTAAAAAAACAAAGCAAGCCAAGAGACCTGTACTTTGATTTGACATGATATCTAGGCAACAAAGCACTCACATCCCATGGATTAGATTCTCATGTAGTTTCATTATTTGATGGGAACTTCTGATAATGAACCCTGAAAAGAAAGCTTGCATCATTACACACCTCATGTAATTCCTCCAAGGGAGTTGGTAGAAAAGATTTCTTTCCTTTTCTGAACTTCAAAACCAGTGAATTATTTTTTACTAAATGTGACTATAAGGGACTTGTGGTCTTAAACTTATTTTGAAAAGCCTTTTTTTTCATTGGCCTCAAAATGTTTTTCATCCCTAGGAGTTAAAGGGCAAGGGAAAGAGTTACAAAGAATAGAAATTACTTTGTTGTTGAAAATGGTACCTGTAAACAGAAGTTGCTTAAACACACCTAGCTCTTAAATCTATTGATACCATACAATATACACATTGCTTGACATTTATTTTACAGGCACAGGAATCAAAGGACAGTTTGATATGGCCAGTAGGAGACAGTGGTGGAAAACTTCTATGCCAGAAGTCTCTCCACAAAGGGAGGAAATTTGGAAACTTAAGGGCTCACTATTTTCACTTCCCTGTTGATTTGTGAAATAATGTTATTTGGACTGAAGTTTTAGTTTCTTCTCCTTAGTTCTCATGTGTCCCTGGTTACTTTTATAGACATGAGTCAGTACAGCGGCATGATAAAAATAGAATCGGGGGAAAAATTAAGAAGAATCATTCCAAAGAGAATGTCAATTTTTAAAAATCTGGAACTTGCCTTGGTTGGTGTGGCTCAGTGGATTGGACGCCAGTCTGTGAACTGAAAGGTTGTCAGCTTGATTCCGGGTCAGGGCACATGCCTGGGTTGCAGGCCAGGTCTCCAGTAAGGAGTGTGCAAGAGGCAACCACACACTGATGTTTCTCTCCCTATCTTTTTCCCTCCCTTCCCCTTTCTCTAAAAATAAATAAATAAAATCTTGAAAAAGTTATGTGCTTGGGACATGAGTACTCATCACGACCCACACATTTAAAAAAAGTCTGGAACTTTCTCTGGGGTGGTAGAAACTTCTTCTTGGCTTTGACATATGTAGTTCTTCCTTTAGAAATCTACCCAAACTGCAGTCTGGTGGGATTAGAGCTCAAAAGATTATTCAGATTTATTTTTTTTCTAGGCCCTTTTATCTTTTGGGCCAGGGTCTTTTAAGAGCTATTCGGTTGGCTCTCATGAAGTATCCTATGGACTTGTAACCACTGCTTAGTGATAGAAACTCACGTTTTTATTAAAAGCATGGGTGTAGAGCAGTGTTGCACCAGTAGAAACTGCCTTGGGCCTTTGCCCCCAACACCACTGTCCTAAATTAGTCAGGATAGGAGAGAAAGATGAATTTGAGGAGCCACTATCACCTTTGGATTGAAGTTATACTATGCTCATTCTTTGTATTATAGCTCAGATTATCACAAATATAGAAAAGAGGATACTAAGGGGAAAGTCCACCTCATATCAAAATCAAGTTTTACCCTATTGACTAATATATTCTTTTCATTTAACTCAGTCTTTTAGGTAGGCACAAATAAGAAGGGATACTGAGAGATTCAACTTTCCTTTGCCTTCTTTCTTTTAAAAATCTGAAAGGCAGACAAAAGAAAGGATAAAGAGATAGATTTGGGTTTAGGATAAAAACTGATGCATGAAAATCGAGATTGTTCACAGATTTGGTTGAGTCTTTGGCCTCCTGGTCTTAACAGAAATACATTCTTATGAGGTTAAAGCACAGTAAAAACTAGGTAAAGAACTGTAAAGACTAGGTAAACATACAGCATCAGTAAAATAGAAATTTTTAGTTGCTCAATTAAGGAACAAAACTAAGTTTTTTTCTCTCCCAAGACCAATTTCTAAGAGAGGAAGTGGAGCATTATCTTGACTTGAGAAGGAAATGTCTCTGTTCCTAAGACCTGAGCATCAGATGGCAGGGAGAGATAATGGACTAACAGAGAAAAATATAACACTAGGAAAGAAGGGGAAAAGTGTGTAAAAATGGGCAAAAGAAAAAAACCAAACAAGGACTTGTAGCAAAGCTCTGTCAAATGTTTCCAGAGGTAATTTATTTTAGAGTTAATAAGAGAGATTTGTGTTTTGGTGTTAGAAATTTTTGCTAGATCATTAAGGCAGAGAATGTCAAGTATAGCAAAGACCGACAATTAGAAAGCAGAAACTAAAATAGTTCATGGGATTGTTATTTTCTCAAGTATTTTGGTACTTGCCTTGTTCTGGCACTTGCCTTTGGTACTTGCTCTGATTAATGCTAACTACAGGGTAACAACCAACAAGGATGAGCTATGCTGTACACTATACATGACCTTCAAATGAAATATAAGGGATTAAATTCAATTTGCCTCTTTAATTTACATCATACTTCAATTTTGAGTTATTTTTCAACTGGAAAAATTTCAAAAATGCTTCAGAAACTTCACAAATGCAGTGATCATATTATTTGATGCCAAATGAAAATCTCTAAGGTGGAAAATGGGAGTTATTCAAGAGCAAACAGTATATATTACAATTAATTATATTCTAAATAACAAAATCTTTAGTGCACAACAAGCCATTACAGCTTCATAGGAAATCACAATGTTGTAGTTAATAAAGCAATTATAATCTGTCATCCCTTCCTCAAGATAAGCAGTACTGCCCTGGAGCTTACCTTATGGATTTTTTTTTTTGGTATAAATTAGACCTACTGAAGTATCACTAAGACTCTTAAATGTCATATTAATTTTACTCTGAGGAATATGTAACATGTTCCTAAACTCCAATATGTTCAAGTTAACTTTTATAGAGTATCAATTAAAATTAATCTTCTGCAGAGGAAATGCATTAAAATTTTATATATAATACTATAATTGTGTCTGCAGGAAATAGTGATTATGAAAATGATTAAGATAAACTGTGAAAGGTGAGTATGGGAAAATGGAATTGTGTTTTTAAAGGTGTTATAAGTTAACATTATTGTGAAAAAGTTTATTTTTGAAAAGACTTTATTTATTTTATTTTTTAGAGAGAGAGGAAGGGAGGGAGAAAGAGAGGGAGAGAAACATCAATGTGCGGTTGCCTCTTGCACACTCCTACTGGGAACCCAGCCTGTAACCCAGGCATGTACCGTGACTGGGAATCAAATCAGAGACCCCTTAGTTAGCAGGCTGGTACTCAGTCCACTGAGCCACACCAGCCAGGGCAAAGTTTACTTTTATGCCATTATGTACTGTTGTATAGGCACTAGAGCCTTTGCTTTGCTCACTTTTCCTACAGGTACAGTTATAAACTACTCTGGTTTGTTGCGTCAACTTGGCAAGCATTGGTGACTAATTTTACAGATCAGGGATAAGGTGAAATTAGAGAAGACTTCACCATACCGAGCTTGGGTAATGCTATAAAGATAAGTAAGGCTGTAAATTTGGGGGTCAAAAGATTAAATTTTTAAAAAGAAATGGTATGAGCTTTGCATATGTGAAACAGTCAAATATCCACAAATGAGAATTTGAAGATAATACTAGAAGATGCCAATACTGGAGGTACAGATTCACAGACCATCCAGAGAAGACATACAAGGTATGGAAAATGACGGGTTCACTAATAATATACTAGGGCAAAAAAGTACAAATTTCAGTTTTAGGAAATAGAAAGTTGATAGGAAATCAATGACAGAGCTTAGAAAGGCAGAAGTGGGGAGGCAGGAGAATAACTATCAGTGTACAATGACACAAAATCCACTGGGTGGTGGGAGGGAAACCTTCCTAAAGGAAGGGCTGCATCAATAAAGAATTAGGTAAATACATTATTACTGGACCATCCATGCATTGGAAGTCTATGTAGTTATCAAAAAGGTTGAGGTCAATCTGCATGTAATGACATTTAAAAATTTTTTATTGAATTTATTCAGGTGATATTGGTTAATAAAATTATATAGGTTTGAGGGTTCTATAATACATCATTTGTATGCTGTATTGTGTGTTTACCACCCAAAGTAATTTCCTTCTATGACCATTTACCCCCGCTTTACCCTCTTCTACCTCTCCCCAGCTCCCTTTCCCTCTGGTAATCACCATATTGTTATCTGTGTCTATGCGGTTTTTTTTCTTAATCCCTTCACCTTTTACACCCCAACCCCTCTCCCCCCTAAGAATCTGACATTGAAAAATTGATACAAGAGAGATAAGGGACAAAATAGTATATATTATATCCTAACACTTATATACAAAAAAGATACACTTTTTGGATTGATACACAAGAAACTAACAATCATAATTGCCTCTGGGGAGGGGACCTGAGAGCTGGAGATCAGATAAAGGAGAGGGGTTTAATTTGCACTGCATACGTTTTTGTTCCATTTATACTTTTTATTTGTATACAAACCTTAAAAAATAAATTATTAAAAATAAAAGAGATTAGTGACCAGTGTAAACTGCTACAGAGATATCAAACAAGTTATAGATGGAGATAAAAATTGTTAGACTTAATGACTAAGGGGCCTTGGTATCTTTGAGAAAGTAGGTTTAGTTGAGTCATTTGATATTTTGAGAGAAAACTGTATTATAAGTGGCCAGAGAGCACAAAGAATTTTTCCTGACACAGTTGAGGTTTGATGGAATAAATTTGTAAACCAATCAGTTGTGTATATATACATATATGCATACATATTTAATATATACACATATACCTTTCTCTAGTTATGGGAAAGGCAATAATAGATTTTATCTGGGACTGGCAACTGGTAAGTATGATGTGACAGAGAGAGAACTGTTGAGGAATTTGAGAGTGCTGGTAAGAGCACTTGAAGGTGAGCAGAGGATGGACTGGGTAGAGAAAATATAGTGAGGATTGGGGGTAAGCTAAGTATGGGTGACATCACAATGGAAATAGCTTGAAGAAATTTTGACATCAGTAAAGGTAATTGAATAATAGGAATTACATGCATTTAGAGGCACAGAAATCAAGGCAATAACTCTTTCCAACAGATTAATACAAAATCATGTAAGTTTTCAGCTACAAAGAACATAATTCTGTCTTATTATCGTCAGGAATACTATACTACATAGCAATACATACTTGGCTATGGTTGAACCTACATGAGAATGAAATAAAACAATATTTGGCCCAGGAATTGCTACAACATTTAGCTAACAGCTAAGATCTTGATGGGCTACTAAAGCCTGGAAACAGACCTGGGCCTGATTTTATAGGATTGTAGCTGCAAATAAACCTGCCCCTTGGGCAATGAGTCTGGTTATTCTTACAGTAGCAGGTCAAGTGAGGTTCAGCACTAATTGAGAAACTGTCTGTATTATGGCTTATAAGTGGGAACCTGCCTTTTCTTTTTTTTTTATTTGTTTTTGGTTTTTTTTAAGGGTGCTGTGAGGCTAACAGGCACTTTTTTTTTAAAGATTTTATTTATTTATTTTTTAGAGAGGGAAGGGAGGGAGACAGAGAGAGAGAGAGAAACATCAATGTGCAGTTGCTGGGGGTCATGGCCTGCAACCCAGGCATGTGCCCTGACTGGGAATCGAACCTGCGACACTTTGGTTCGCAGCCTGCACTCAATCCACTGAGCTACACCAGCCAGGGCTCAGAATCTGCCTTTTCAACAGAATCTAAGTAATATTCCATGAAATAATGCAGAAAATCCTGAAAGACTCCAACAGAAGTGAAAATACCGGTACACTTTAAAGATATAGCTTTAAAAAAAATCCTCACCTGAGGACATTTATTTTAATTGATTTTAGAGAGAGAGGAAGGGTGAAGGAGGGAGAGAGAGGGAGAAAGAGAGAAAGAGAGAGAGAGAGAGAGAGACATCGATGTGAGAGGGAAACATTGATCGGTTACCTTCTCATATGTGCACCAACCGGGGACCAAACTCACAACCTGGGTATATGCCCTGAGTGGGAATCAAATCTGTGGCCTTTACGTTTAAGGGACATTGCTCCAACCAACTGTGCCACACCACCAGAGCAGATATAGCTTTTTAAGATGTCATAGAACAAAGGTAAACAAAACAAACCCATTAAGTGGAAATGTTGATATACCAACAATATATCAACAATGTTGATTTGGGGTTTTGAACTTAGCTTTGATCAGTTAGGCCGAAAAAGAATAAAATTAGATATTATCTAGGCAAGGTTATTTGTTGATTTACTTGAAGCAATCAAGGTATACCAGCTGAATTATTCTCAGAACTCTAAACATTTTTCTGCTTTTGAGCAACAAAAACTGACTTGTCTGTCCTCCAAAAAAGACATAGATTACAATATATTTGGGCTGGAGACTCAAATAAAGTTAAATGTTACTTGTTATAAAAAGATTGAAGAGGAGAGAAGGCTCCCAAACTCATTTTATGAGGCCAGAATTATCTGAATTCCAAAACGAGACAAAGGCATTACCAAAAAAATATAGGCCAATATCTCTGATGAACCTAGATGCAAAAATCTTTGACAAAGTATTAGCAAATCAAATTCAACAATACATTAAAAAGATCATACACCACAGTCAAGTGGGATTTGTTCCCAGGGTACAAGGTTGGTTCAATATCTGTAAATCAATTAACATGATATACTACATAAAGAGAATGAAGAATGAAACTCATATGATTATATCAATAGGAGCAGAAAAAAATTGACAAAATCCAGCAACCATTTATGATAAAAAACTCTCTGCAAAGTGGGAGTAGAGGGAACATATTTCAATATAATAAAGTTCATACACGACAAATCCATAGCTAACATACTCAATGGTGAAAAGCTAAAAGCTTTTTTCTTAAGATCAGGAGCAACACAAAGATGTCTACTTGCACCATTTTTACTCAACATGGAAAGGAGTAAGTGAAACTATCATTATTCGCAGAAGACTTGATACTGTATATAGAGAACCTTAACAATTTCACCAAAAACTATTAAAACTATAAATGACTTTAGTAAAGTAGCAGATGAATAATTAATATTCAGAAGTGAGTGCATTTTTATATGCCAATAATGAACTCTCAGGAAGAGAAATTAAGAAAACAATCTCATTTACAACTGTATGAAAAAAACTACAACTTGTAATAAATATAACCAAGCAGGTGAAGGACCTGCACTAGGAAAACCATAAGAAAAAAACAGAAGATACAAATATATAAATGGAAGCATACACCATGCTCATGGATTAGAAAAATTAACATTGTTAAAATGTCCATATAACCTAAAGCAATCTATAGATACAATACAATTACTATCAAAATACCAATGGTATATTCTCTGAACTAAAACAAATAATCCTAAAATTTATTTGGAACCACAAAGGACCCTGAATAGCCAAACTAAACTTGAGAAAGAAGAACAAAGTTGGAGGTATCATGCTACCTGATATCAAACTATACTATAAGGCTGCTATAATCAAAACAACATGGTACTAGACTAAAAAGAGACACATAGATCCATGGAACATAGTAGACAGCCCAGTAATAAACCCATGCCTAATATGGTCAACTAATCTACAACAAAGGAGGCAAAAATACACAATGGGATAAAGACAGTGTATTCAATAGATGGTATTGAGAAAACTGCCAAAAATTTGAAACTACACCATTTTCTTACATCATCTACAAGAATAAACTAAAAATGGATTAAAGACTTAAATGTGAAACTTTAAACCATAAAACTCCTCGAAGAAAACATAGGCAGTTAACTCTCTGAAATTACTCTTATTAATATATTTTGACTATGTCTCCACGGGCAAGGGAAACAAAAGCAAAAATAAACAAATGGAACTACATCAAACTGAAAAGTCTTTGCACAGCAAAGCAAACCATCCACAACACAAAAAGGCAACCTACTGAATGGTAGAACATATTTGCCAATGATACATATGATAAAGGGTTAATGTCCAAAAAATACAAAGAACTCATACAACTTAACACCAAAAAACCAAACAATCCAATTAAAAACTGAGAATAGGATCTGAATAGATATTTCTCCAAAGAGGACATACAGATGGCCAATAGACAAAAAAAAAAGTGCTCAACATCACTAATCACCAGGCAAATGCAAATTAAAATCATAATGAGGTATCACCTTACACTTGCCAGAATGGTTATCATTAATAAATTGACACACAACAAGTGCTAGTAAGGATGTGGAAAAGGGGAACCCTCATGCACTGTTGGTGGGAATGCAGACTGGTGCGGCCACTGTGGAAAGCAGTATGGAGGTTCCTCATAAAATTAAAAATAGAACTATCATATGACCCAGCAATCCCACTTTTGGGTATTTACTCAAAGAAACCCAAAACACTAATGTGAAAAGATATATCCACACTTATGTTCATTGCAGCATGATTTACAATAACCCAGAAGTGAAAGCAACCCAAGTGCTCATAAATAGATGAGTGGATCAAAAAGCGGCAGTACATATTAGTATATAATGGAATATTACTCGGCAATAAAAAAGAATAAAATCTTACCATTTGCAACAACATGGATGGACCTAGAGGGTAATATGCTAACTGTAATGTCAGACACAAAAAGATAAATACCATATGACTTCACTTATTTGTGGAATCTAAAAAACTACATAAATGAACAAACAAAACAGAAACACATTCATATACACAGAGAACAAACTGATGGTTGCCAGATGGCAGGGGAGTTTGCAGGGTTAGGTGGAAAAGGTGAAGGAGTTAAGAAGTACAAATTGGTAGTTACAAAATAGTCATGAGGATGTAAAATACAGTTTAGGGAATATAGTCAATAATATTATAATAACTATGTATGGTGCCAGGAGGTTACTGGAAATATCAGGGGGTCATTTCTTAAGTTATATAAATGTCTAATCACTATCATGTAAACTTGAAACTAGTATATTGAATGTCAACTGTAATTAAAAATAAAAATGGAATAAAATATGACTTAAAAATAATAATAGCTAATCTTCCTTTTAAAAAAAGATTTTATTTATTTATTTCCAGAGAGAGGGGAAGGGAGGGAGAAAGAGAGGGAGAGAATCATCAATGTGTGGTTGCTTTTCATGCACCCTGTACTGAGGACCTGGCCTGCAACCCAGGCATGTGCCCTGACTGGGAATTGAACTGGAGACCCTTTGGTTCACAGGCTGGTGCTCAATCCACTGAGCCATACCAGCCAGTGCAATATATGACTTATAACACAAGTTTTTAAGTTGAAAAAGTAATACATACACATTGTAGAAATTTCAAAAAGTATAGAGTATAAAGTAAGACTCATTCTCAAAAGGCAATTGCTTATTTCAAGTTTTTTGTCTGTGTATGCTTGTAGAAATATTCTAATTATAAGCAAATATATAGATTTCTTTCATATATATGCTTTTAAAAATACAAATTGGAGCATGTTATATTCTTGCTAAAGAATGTATTTTGGAAATCTTTTATCATTTGATGTTAAATTACCTCACTCTAACAATAGGAATATTGTTTCATTTGTTTAGCCAATATCCTATCTGTGAATTTTTTCCAGTTGCTTACTTCCTTAATGCAGCAAAAAATATATTTTCATATGTGCACAGGTGCAAATGTATCACATGGATAAATTTATAGAAATGAAAATGTTGGGTTAAGGGGTATGAATATTAAAAAAACTTCAACAAATACTGGGAAATTACTCTAAAAATGTTTACAATTTCACCAACAGTATATGAGAGTGCCTGTTTCTCCAAAACCTGGCCACAAAACATTACTGAATTTTTTCACCTTTGTTAATTTGAGAGAGAAACTATCTTAACTTGCATTTCAAAGAAGTATGACTACAATTGAGAAATAATACTTCTTAAATATTATATTTAGTGATGAAACCAAGAATTTTCTAAGTCGTATCTGACTTTGGCTGTTTTTTGGGAGGGGGGTCCCAGAGAATTTAGTTATAGGAGTAAGTTTATATTGACAGGGTTCTTACATAATGTGTAGTAATAAACTGTTTTAACAAGAGACAGTTTCATAGATAGGTTTCATTTTTTGAAAAAGGGGAAGAAACACCATTCTGCGGCTCGATGTGGGTTTGTCAGTTATTGCCAACCCCCTCTCTGGGACTTCCCACTGTTCTTTAGAACAAATCAGATGAGCAAAAACAACTCTTTTTCCATTGGATCATTTATAAAGAAAATGGAAATGCAACAAGCAGCTTAGTTTCTTGGTTTTTAGGAGTGAAAGCTATACTCACTCACCAAAGGCTTGCAAACATTTCTGGATAAAGCGCTGGCTGGCTTATTCATCTCTGTATGGTCAATCGTTGTGTTTCTGCAGGACCGAAGGAGCAGATTGGTTAGTAAAGGTAAGAAAAAGGAGGCAACAGGCCCTGCAACTGCTAACTTTTTCTGCCATCTCTCTTCTCACCCTTACTTAGTTCCTTTAACGTCAGAACTCAGATTTAATCTTATGACATGTAAAATGCTTTTTTTAGTTTACCAAATCAGACGTGAGTGGGAGTTTAAGTGAACATTCAACGGAACTGGTCATTAAGAGAAGTTAAGTCAAACACTTCTTTCTTTCTCTTATCTCCTCATGTTCACATTTGGGGCATTTCTAAAATATTTTTTAACCCTCCAAATTGACTGGTCTGATCAAATATTTGTTGTGAAATTTATTCAGTCCTTGTTCACTAATTCCTACACAGGTTTAGCTTCTGCGTTTTTAAAAGAAGGTCCACTGTACTTCCATAAAAAATAAAAAAATAAAGAAGGCTGAAAAACCTAGGCGGAATTTTGCAGGGACAGCACAACACTTGAGTTCAGTTATAGTGATGCAGTTTAAGAGAGAAATACAATCACAGTAAATTCCAATTGGATTTGACCCTCAATTATTCATCCAGCAAGCTTGTAATAAGTGTTTTCCTGCAAAGCAGGACGTACTCAAAGTGAATGTGATTTCAGTGATGCTTTTCAAATTGCCATCTGGGTGATTAGGGAAAATCTACTTGTTAGTATTAAAGACAGTGCATGCACATGCAGGCTTTTGTTTGAATTATCTTTACACTTGATTTTACACAAGAAGCAATTGTTTGAATTGTCTTTAGAGTTGCTCATTCTTTTCGTGTATGCGCATTTATCTGTGCTTGAATATAGACCTGGTTTGGTCTGTATGCTCATATGGATATTTTTAGAATGTTGTTTGCATAGGTCAGTGTAGGAACACTGTGTTTCTGAATTTGTGAAGTTTTTTGGAGTAGAGAATATTTAAAATCTGTGTAAAACATTCATTTACATTATAATGGTAATTTGGGAGATATACAAAGGTAGTGCACTCATTCTAATATCACTTTGATGTGATGTTTTCAATAGTTACTTCAAGTTACTGAACGATTTTCAATCACATACCTAATGATTATCTTAGATATCCAACGTATTGTCCCTCTAAGCTTTTCACAAACATGATAGAATGTACACTTGCTAACAATAGTTGCTATTCCCTCCAATTTTTGTTGTGCAAAGCTTCAAACCTATATAAAAATGTGAAGAATAGTATAATGAGTACCCATATTTCCATCATGTAGGTCAATTAGTTGTAGCTATTTGCTATATTTAAGTTTTTCTTTCTCTTTTTCTCTCTCTGTGTGTGTATGTGTGTGTATATATATATATATACATACATATACACATACACACATACACACATATACACATATATACATATACACATACACACATATACATGGTTTCTTTCTGAACTGTTTGAAGGCATATTGTAGGGCACATGGCACCTCCAAATTCTTGAGCATGTATGTCTTATGAAAAAGGGCAGACTTCTACACAATTATAATGCTAAGGAAATTTAACATCAGTAGAATCCTGTTCTATAACATATAATTCATATTCAAATTTCCCCAGTTACCCACATGTTTGTTAGAGAGCTTTTATTTTTTAAAGTCCAGAATTGAATGAAGTATATTGCACTACATTTGGCTTATATGCCTAAAATTAAGTGAATGTTATCATTAATCAACATAATTGACAATATAATTCATAGTGATTAACGATTATAACACCAAAGAAATTTAACACCAGTCAATATTATTATGAACACTTTTCTTATATTTCTAATCCTCTCATTTTGTGTCAAAATATTTTAAGAGCAATTCAAAAAATGATCTGAAATTTTAATATTTCCATTTGAGATGTAAAGATAGAATATGAAGAAAAATCCAAACTATGAAAAAATACATTTATTAATATCTCTGTACCAAAATTTACATGTTCTGAAGTAAGGAAATTTACATATCCAGATAAAGCTTTTGGAAGTAGTTGTTACCTTTGGTCATAAAGATCTAAGTAGAACCAAACAAAATTATTTATTATTTGGTGATTATATGGAAAACAGAGGCCTTTCACTTTATGATCTTAGCCATCAAATTTCACTTTGAGAAATTAATTCATTAAGTAAGAATCACTTAACATTTGATAGAAGAATAGACAGTGCCAAATTATGTTTTGTAACAAGAATTAAAATATGGATGAGTGACACTTTAGAGCATCTGTCAACATAATGCTACAAAAGATTAAATAGTAGGGATATAAGACAAGGTATATGATTAAGTGAATGGTTATTTCCAGCTCTAAAGACCATACACTTTCTTTTTTTAAAAATATATTTTATTGATTACAGTTGTCCATTTCCTCCCCTTTATTCTCCTCACCCTGTACTACCCCCCACCATCATTCCTGCCCCTTAGTTCATGTCCATGGGTCAGACGTACAAGTTCTTTGGCTTCTCCATTTCCTATGCTATTCTTAACCTCCTCCTGTCTATATTCTACCTACCATTTATGCTTCTTATTCCCCGTATCTTTTCCCTCATTCTCCCCCTTCCTGTTGAACCCTCCCTGTGGTAAAGACCATACACTTTCCAAGATTGAGGAAATTGCAAATTTTTTTAATACAGGGAGATCCTTCTTAAGGAAACCTCTTGTTTTGGGTAAAGTTCTTATATCATTCACTAAAAAAAATTTAAAACATGTAATACAGATTTGATTACAGTATTATGACTAGATTATGAACAAAATAATATTCAAGTTTTTCAATGATAACCTTTCAGTGATTTATCTGCAAGGCCCCCAAATCAAAAAGCTCTTGAAAAACAGGTTGGAATGATAGACTCTATAATTTAGATTGCAAGGGAAGTAGAGAAGTGGAGAGAAGAAATAGAGTACTTTGTGAAGGTGGAAGTATTAAAAAATAACATCCCTCGTATGTCGTCTACAGATAGCATTAATAAGACAGTTTGCTTCACCCTCAACTTTGAGGCAAAAAATGAATTTGCTTACCTGATTGCAAAGTTAAAAAATAATAATAATGTGTTGGAAAATGTCAGTGGAAGCAGTTAATCTCAAACATTGCTGGTGAGAGAATCAATTGGCCCAGGCTACTTGAAGGACAATTTGCAATAGCTGTGATCTAGTAATTCGGCTTTTCCAAATCAGGCCTAAGGAAACATTCACGGAAGCATATGCAGTGATTACACATAATAAAAAAGCAAGAAAAATCAGAATGTTCACCATGAGAAATGATTTGCTAACATAAGCTGTGCCTATAGGTGTATGATTTCGTAACTGTTAAAGGGCAGATCTATATAAGCAGACATGTTGACAGGTGGGAAACAAATTGCACCCCAGCTGGCTAGGCCCAAGATCTTCCATGGAACAGCAGATGCTGTCTTCCTGTCTTTAGTTCCATAAAGCTACATCCCATGATGGGGGAGGCAGCCCCATCCCACTGCCTCCATTTTTGTGTGGCTGTGGTCTTCCTTGCACCCTTTCTCCACCTAGCCTCATGGATGTCTTAGTTCGCCTGCATGCAAATTGTTCTTCCAGAGACTGGGTCTGTTCTGCTGCCTTATCTCCTCCAACTCCCCCACTGGTTCCAATCCCCAATCTTCCCGCTTGCCTTTTGCTATTGCCAGTTACCGCTTTATTCAAAGGACTGTCCCAGTGATTTATTTCACTGTTTAAGGTAGCAGCTGAATTTTGCTCAAGTTCCACATAATCCTGATAAATACAGGCATGGGCAAAAGTAGGTTTACAGTTGTTCAAATGGAAAAGGACATGCAGGTTATGATTATCACACAGCTTTATTAACTCAAAAGAACATCACAATGGCACAGTGCACTTAAGTACAGTCTCATAGAGTTCGAATTGCCAGTTTGCATTATTTACAGATTCCTGCAGTCTACTTGCTTTACTCAAGCACACTTGGGCACAGAGTTCTTTATTGCCATCAATTTCTTGGTTCTCTTAGGCAGTGGATCCTATCACCCAGCATGTGTGGTGTTTAGGAAAAGACTTCATCTTTGACAACACACTGAAAGAAGAAGTCCACGGGGTGAGGTCTGGTGACGGTGGTAGCCGTTCCACCAGCCCTTGTTGACCTATCCACCTGTTGTTGGGTCATTGTTCATCAAGAAACACTATTAATGGTACAATGTGGAGGAATTCTGTCTTGAAAAAACAAGTCATTGTTATCATGCCGTCTCTGTAACTGTAGTAAAATGGTGTCCCTTGGCATGGTGACATACAGGTCATGTGTAACAGCTGTATGGGAAAAATAGGTCCAAGTAGCCCTTTACATGAAAGACAGGCCTGAACTGTTATCCGCAGCTGATTCACTGTCTTTCTATCATTATATGGGTATTTTTTTTTCTTGAATGGCAGACACAGTTTGTGCCTATTTATAGCACCTGAAAGTTTAAAATGAGCTTTGTCAAACCATGTAATTTTATCAATGATGACATCGCCTTGTCTGTCTTTATTGAGAAGCACTTCACAGAATTGTAAGCAGCGATCTGGATCATCCTCTAATAACCGGTGATACAATCACGGCAGATACATTTTCAAATCTAAACATTGCATTAGATGACTCAAAGATCTACAGGAAGTGCTTAGCTCAATAGTAGCTCTTTGTTTTGATTTTTCTGTGGCTCTTTGTAAATGCCTGACTCACTAACATTTCATTGTCCTGGGTGGTAATACTGACCAGTTGACCACTTTTTGGAGCATTATAGATGGACCCAGTTTCATCAGATTTCTTGCACATTCTGTAAATTGCTTGTCTACTTAGTAAACGTGTATCAGATTCTTCAGCCCATTTCTGTCAAAACTTTTCAGCATTCTCTGTCTTCCAGAATTGTTTAAGAATCCACTTTCATTGGTTGTTGGTTAAATTACCAACCATCACTACTGAAAAGATAAATCATAAGTAAAAAATAGGAAATAATAACAATAATAAGAAGACAAATACAAATAAATAATACAATAATTAATAAATAAATAACAATACAAGAATAACCGTTTCTCCTACTCACAACTGTAGACCTATTTTGCCCACCCCTGTATATTGGGGTCAGGGGGAGAAAAATCTAGAATTGCTTTCCATTTGATGATCTTGGGTTCTACATAGATGGCTAGGGGCTCTGAAATGTTGATATATGAGATGAGACTTGAAGGGTATGAGTGGTGGGATGGGGGGGTGGATAGGGAACCAGGGCTCTCAGGACAGAAGAATAAATGCATAAATACCTGCAATGGACATGGGGTTTGGGAGAAAGTGGGAGAAGTTCAGTGTGGCTGGGGTCCTGTGTCCTGTGGGGCATAGGCAGAGATGAGACTGGGAAGGCAGATAAGGATCACATATCATGAGGGCCTAACGTGTATGGACTTTATCCTGGAGGTGATTGGGAGCTGTTAATATTTAAACAGGGCATCTGTAATATTAAATTACTCTGGTTGTAAAATTAAGGGTGAGATGATGCCAGGCTATAGCAGTGGAAATGGTTAAGGAAAGTATTCATAAGCTTAGATTAAAAGACGAAAGGATAAATTATTTGTATATGCCAAAGACATAAATATTGCTACACGGTTGGGACATATATGTAGCCCTCTGGGCCACCCTCTGGGGTGGGCACTGGCTGTCTTCCTGGAGCTTTTCTTTCTGAACTTCATTGTGTCTTCCTTCTTTTATTCGGCAGTACTCTTGTTCATAAATGGAGTCAGGGCTGATACCCTTTTCTTGGAAGGATTAATTGCTTGTCATGACTGTGAAATGAACTGCTCTCAACTATGCAGTAGTGTGATGTGCTTTAAGATCAGACCACATGCTTTGGAGTTTGTAAACTTGCACTTGAATCTTAGTGTTAGTGCTGAGTTGCTTTGTGACCTTGGGAAGGTCGTTTGTCATATCCAAATCTCAATTTTCTCATTTGGAAAACCCGGATTATGATC
Organism: Phyllostomus discolor; assembly: GCF_004126475.2. NCBI lineage: Eukaryota > Metazoa > Chordata > Mammalia > Chiroptera > Phyllostomidae > Phyllostomus > Phyllostomus discolor. The sequence continues at coordinate 16,023,361 of NC_050198.1, read as the reverse complement.
TACAGGGTGGGGTAAAAATAGGTTTACAGTTGTGAAAATGTGAAACACAGAGTTTATTCTTGTGTTATTATTGATTAATTATTATATTATTTTCCATATGAACAATTGTAAATGTACTTTGGCCCCGCCCTGTATACCTAAAATGAAGTATTGTTGGAAGATTGGGGTTATTGTATAGAAAGCACCTGACACAACTGGTGTTATTATTATGCCCTATCCAACTTATTGCATCTGCTTTCTTAAAAAAGATTTTTATTTATTTATTTTTAGAGAGAGGGGAAGGAAGGGAGAAAAAGAGGGAGAGAAACATCAATGTATCCATTGGTTGCCTCTTGCACGCCCCCAACCAGGGACCTGGCCCGCAGCCCAGGCATGTGCCCTGACTGGGAATTGCAGGCTGGTGCTCAATCCAGTGAACCACAGCAGCCAGGGCTGCATCTGCTTTTTTACTTAGGTCAAAGGTAGGGAAGCCATGGCTTATGGGCCAAATTGGCCGTCTGCCTGTTTTTATGAATTAATTTTTATTGAAACACAGCCACATCCATTCGTTTACTGATTATCTCTGGTGGCTTTCCTGTTATGGTGGCAGAGTAGATGTAACAGACACCTAAAATAGTAAATACTTGGCCTTTTATAAAAGTCATTTGTTGATCCCCAACTTAGGTTTTTCCAAATGTTCTCACCTTAGGTTTTTTAAGCTCTTCCCACTTTAGGTTTTCTCTTTGAATCCATGCTTGTGTTGTTTGGGTGTAAATTAAAAGTGTGTTTATGCACAGAAGCTATAATAACAACAGTTTTCTGAGGAACTATATAAATGCTAGCATAGAAGGATGAATTTATATTGCAATTTCTCCTGAAATCCAAATAAATGATTTAACAAAGTGCTGTACTTCAGCACATATTTCTAAGTTGTGAATTTGCACATAAGGTTAATTTTGGTATTCCCCTGTCTAGTAATGATTAATGCAGGCTAAATTTGCTTAGAACATCTCATCTGCAAATGTCCTTGGGTGTCTTTCCCATCACACTTAGCCAGTTACTGAGAATTATAAATATATTTAGATATTTTATATATATTGTAAATACACATACACAGCTTTTCTCTGATGAGAAACAAAAATTTAAGTGATACAATATCTTTGAACAATTGAAGTAAGACATTGGATCCAGTCTTAGTGTCTCACATGAAATGAAATTTAATAAATGTTAACAATTGTTTGAAGCATACACTGTATAGTATCTTTAAAGAGGCTGAGTGACATCATAAGACTTACATAGATAATCACTGAAATGTATTAAGAAAATATGCCAACAGTTAATCAAAATAAACCAAAATAACTTTCTCTATTTTTTAAAATATTGCTATTTATTTATTTTTAGAGAGAGGAGAAGGGATGGAGAAAAAGAGGGAGAGAAACATCAATATAGGGTTGCACATCCCCTACTAGAGACCTGGCCCACAACCCAGGCATGAGTCCTGACTGGGAATCAAACTGGCGACCTTTTGATTCGTAGGCGGGCACTCAATCCACTGAGCCACACCAGCCTGGGCTATTTCTCTATTTTTAAATTTTACAATGTCATGCTTTACAACACTGTTTTCACTGTAAAGGTACACTAAAGAGTTTTAATGGTGATTAAATTAGTAAACATACATATGATTTTTGTTTATGAGTTTCACCCAGTATTTATTACTCTGCTCCTACCTTTAGACTAACAGTCTTTGAAAAGCTGCTTTATCTTGCTCTCTGCTGCCCTCTGCTGCTAACTTTTCAGAAATGAATTTCTGAGTAATGCTCACCTAACCGTTTCTTTTCTCTTAATACAGTCATAAACCCCTGCAATATGAAAGTTTGAGGGGGCTCTATAGATTATTTAATACCACACATGAGATGTTGAGTCTCTGTGAGGTTAAGCGACAAGTGAGTGTGGGCTCTGTTTTCTGACCGTCAGTGTTTGAATGTCTGGTAACTTTGGACACATTATTTAAGTTTGAAAACTATAAAATGGACAGAATAGTACCTACATCTTAGAGTCTTTCTGGGGATCCATTGACTTAGTACATAAAAAGCACTTAGGATAGTATCTGGGTTGTAGCTAATGTTAGCCACTTTATCAACTTGCCTTTTAACTAGACTAAAACCACAGCTAGTAACAAGGTCAGAACTAGAATTCTGGTCCGTTGACTACCAGTTCAATAATTTTCTTGACCTAGTAAGCCTGAATACATAAGTACATTTTACCTGTGAATGTGAATTTTTTAAATGTGACCTGTTTAATACATTTGAAGCTCTTATAATCTTCACAAAGCTATGTCATACCGCAGCTCTTGCTTCCACTCATTCCTCCTCGTACGGTTCAAGGTAGGCTCCCCACAGAAATGATGACAAACACTCACAAGCTCCTCAAGCCTCCCATATAAATCCCTAGTGCCCGTACTTAGAAGATGATTTCACCATTGACTTTAAATAACCTCTCTAATGAGCTCCCTGCCTGAATCTCCAACGCACAACTAGACACTTACACTCAGAGAGTATACCTCTTGTCACACTCAAGAGAAACTAAACTAAACCCAACAGCTCCCTTTCCAGCTCCTCCTGATCTCCCCATTTTGGTCAATGCTAGTACCATTTCCCACCATGCCCAGACTCAGAGTTACTTTTGGCTGACTCCCTTCTCTCATTCATATTCAGGTCCAAGAGTCTTGGCCTCTCAAGTTCATTCCTTCTCTCCCTTTTCTGCTACCTCCCTCCTGGTTCCTGTCCCAATCATCCTAGGATGCTGCTGGATTCATCCTCACCTAACTTGAGTCCTTAACCCCAATCTCACTTTGCTGAAGTTTGTTTTGCACTTTACTGATCGATTACATCAAGCCTTGCATCAGCTTAGTTATCTGCCAGAGCTTTGTATTGTCTGCAGGGTAAATAGAATGGCTTCAGCCTTGCATGACCCTATTTACCTCTCTGACCTTATCTCTCACTCTGCCCTCACGGGAATCTTGTCCTTTAGCCATCAGTTTGTCTCTCCTTACACATTAGGACAAACTTTCTATCTTCCCATCATTGGACCTACATTGAGCCCCACATAACAGAATGGCAGGGTTCTTATTCTCCCAGAATAAAAGTACCAAGACAGTTCTCAGTTAATGACAAATAGGGCAAAGCATCCATTAGTCAAACCAAAATTCTAGACCTTCTTCCTTCATTATTGTGAAGGAGTGGAGATTATTTCAAGTACTCATAAACATCATTCATGTAAAATAAAACAAGAATCCATTAGGGTTGATTATATACTATGAAAAGAAATAGGATAAGTTGTGGTAGATTTGGGATATATCTGAAGGGGAACCAAAGGGTAATAAAGAGTGATTATGCAAACTGTAACACTTCAGTGAAGTCTATTAGGAGACCATGATGGAGAATATCACTTGCATCCCACTCAGACTGGCATCTATTACTGACCCACATGAGAATGACGACACAGGCCTCCTTACTTTTGTTGACCTTCTCTCCTCTGTCTCCAATGCTTCCTCCTTTCTCACTGCCCATTCCAATTTGCCTTGTTCTTTAGGGCCAAATAAAAATTCACTGTTTCCACAGTGATCTCTCTTTCTCTTCTTTGCCCTGAGAAAAATGCAGTATCTTTAACCACAAACTCAGCTGTGTAGGAAATGTCACTTTCCTCCCCCACCTTAGTTACTTGAAAAATATTTAATCCTTATTTTAATGAAAACATTAATCAAGTTATATATGCACACAATTTAGGTCCAATAATTCAAAGATGTTTGCTAGGAAACAAGTCTCCACCCCTTTTCCAAAAGCAACTACGTTAATCTCCTTTGACTGATTATTTGATATTTAGTACCATTTCTTTAAATAGCATGTGTGTGTTTCAACTTTTGGATTTTTTAGTTTTGGGTATTATTTGTTGACTTGTCACCATGAAAATAAGGATTTAGTTTCCTTTCTTCCCTGGCTTTCACTGAGTATGTACATCCTCTCACTGTGTGGACTGGCTATCCAGTCTGGACACATAGGCAAATACTGAAGACAATTTTTATTGATATTACATTGATGTAAATGATAACATATTATCATTTTTTTGACTTTCTTGTTACCCTGTGGTTATACTTTAAATTTGGTTACATCCATTTTCAGTGATTTATATATTGTTATGACTATGCAAAAGCCATTTACAATTCAGCTATGTAGTGAACCTCAGTTTTTTGCCGCACAACTTTTTTTCTTAAATTATGGGTTGGAAGTTATAATTGCCCTGCTCTGTGGTGTGCAATATTGTAGCCGAATGTGGCAATTTAAATTAAATTAAGATTTCAGTCACACTAACCATGTTTCAAGTACCTACTAGCCACATGTGGCTTTCAGCTATGGCACTGGACAGCACGAGTAGTGAACATTTCATCACCACAGAAAATGGTATGGACAGCACTTTCATCACCTCAGAGACAACCTGCAGAACCACACAATTAAAACCAAATTTGTTTGAACCATTCACACAGGCATTCTAGAGTTCTCCCAATAAAAGCAACCCCCCCCCCCCAAAAAAAAACAACCCAGAAGAAAAGAAAAGAAGTTCTATAAAGAGACGGTTTCAAAATAGCTAAACAAAATGTTTTAGCTAAGGGTCCCACTTCGTTACCACACATCTAAAAGTTTATGCTTGTGGTTCCCCATAATTTTAAAAAGATTTTATTTCTCTATTTTTTTTTTTTTTTTTAGAGAAAGGGGAAGGGAGGGAGAGAAACATCAATGTGTGGTTGCCTTTTGCACGCTCCCTACTGGGCATCTCGCCTGCAACCCAGGCATGTGCCCTGACTGGGAATCGAACTAGCAAGTCTTTGGCTTGCAGCCGGCACACAATCCACTGAGCCACACCAACCAGGGCAGATCCCCATCTTTTGATACTCCTTGAAAGGAGCACAGAAATGAATGAATTAATCAGATGTCACTCTAAAGTTATTGCAATGACAGTGATCATCCAGTGAACTGTAAATTGCAATTATCATTACCTGCCTTCAGTATTTTACAATCCTTTATGTTATCACCTTTACTATCTTCTAAGTCCATGCTGTTCAGTGTAGTGCTGTGTGGTGTTTTTAATTCATTTAAATTAAATACGTCTTGGCTGATGGGGCTCAGTGGATTGAGTGCCGGCCCGAGAGCCAAAGGGTTGCCAGTTCGATTCTCAGTCAGAGCTGGGTTGCGGGCCAGGTGCCTAAATAGGGAGCATGAGAGAGGTAACCACACACTGATGTTTCTCCCCCTCTCTTTCTCTCTTCCTTCCCCTCTCTCTAAAAATAAGTAAATAAAATCTTTTAAAAAATAAATTAAGTTAAATTAAAATTTAGTTTTATTAGCCATATTTCAAGTGCTCAGTAGCCACATGTGGCTATTGGTTAAATTTGGGACAGCACAGATATAGATTATTCCATCATTTCAGAAAGTTCTGTTGGACAGTGCTGGTTTAGATTTTTCATTTGCTTAGCTTTTCATAATTCACCACTAAAGTCTATAGGCAATTGTATAAATCTTACTTTGTGATGGACAGACTTACTAAGTTGTATTCCATTTCATCTTTATCTTCAGAAAGCTTCAGATCTATAACAACCAGTTAGGTTGCCTTTTGAGCTTATTGCATGGCTTTCATCCTGGAATGTCCTTTTACTTTCAACATGGCTCAGACTCTCTCTGACACTTCCTGGACCTAGGACAAAGAAAGGGGAGCCTCACTCTGCAGCCCTTCCATCTTCTCTTTCTAGTCTCGGCCACACCTCATGTTCAGCCCACATATGCAGTTTCAGTCCACAGCTCCAACAAAAGGGCGGGAGGAAGAGAGGGAGAGAAACATGTGTGAGAGAAATATAGATTGGTTGCCTCTCACACGCCCCCAGCTGGGGACCTGGGCCACAACACAGGCATGTGCCCTGACTGGAAATCAAACTGGTGACCTTTCAGTCCTCAGACCAGCACTCAATCCACTGAACCACACCAGCCAGGACATAAATAAAATCTTTTTAAAAAAAGAATTTTTAGACATTGTTATATGATCATTTTGTTTCTCATGTTGTTGAGAAGTCTGAAGATTCTGGTTCTTGGACTTTTTTTTGTCCTTTTCCTCTCTGGAAACTTCCAGTATTTTTTTCTTTGTCTCAAGTGTTCTACCATTTCACAATAATGAAACAAGGTATGATCTATTTTTACCCGGTATTTTGGGAACTCATGTCCTTCAGTTCTACGAATTATTGTTGAAATCTTTGGATTTCCCCTCTGTTGACTTGGGCCTCTTTCTGAACCTTCTGGTATTCAGATAATGGATCTTCTGGACTGGTTTTCTAATTTTATCTTTTCTCTACTATTTTCCACCTTATATTTTTGTTCTAGTTTCAAAATGGGAGCATCTAAATCTATGTTTATTTAATCTCTCTATTATTGGGGTTTAGTAATTCTACCCTCAACAGGTATCTCATAACTCATGGGTTTTGTAACATTCTTCCTTCTCAGGTCTCCTAAATTATTAGCCCTCAGCCTCCTACTTTCCAGCTTCTAAAATATGTGCTTTTGTTTCTTCTTCTGTTTCCCATTTGTGTGTGTGTGTATTATATCTTAAAAAACCACTTACTGCTGTTTAAGTGAACTTTAGGGGGTGGGAAATACATGCATATGCTTAACCAGCTATTTTTTCTTGAAATCTTTGCTTTTCTCTGCCTCAATTTGATCTCACTTTTGAGCTCAGCTCATGTTCTCCTGAGTAATCACTGTCAGTCAGGATTTTTTCAGTCACTTCAGGGCTCTGTCCTCTCTGGATTTACTAAGTTCCAGCTTGCTTCCATAGAGCCATAGGGTCAGTTGGGGATGTGCGAGTGGAGGGATTTTCGGTTGTTATCATTCACTCACACTGGCATCAATAGTAATTTCTTATCTTTCCTCTGACCCCTGGTGAATGGTCTGGAGAGATCATGTTTGTAATCATCTCATTCCAGATCTAGGTCTTCTCCAGGGTTGCAGACTCTGGTCAGTGTGCTGGTGTTCAACACATTTGATGAGCCAGCCTCTGATCTGTGCTCCCAGGTAATCTATGTGCCTTGCTCTCCTCCTGTTCCTGCTCCGTGCTGAGCAGGAGAGAATTTTGTGAGACTTCCTGCTTCCTCAGATTATACCTGGCACATAGGGCATACACCTGTTCTATTTTTGGCTCCCAAACCTATCTGGAGCCATACTGTTTGACTCCATGGGGGATTCTATCCACTGAGTGTATTGCTAATGCATACATAAATATTATGCTCTAAGTTTTGTATGTCTCTTTATTCTGAAGCTTTAAAGCTCAGGTAATGTATCTCAGAAGCCATTTCTCTAAAACAATGGTTTCTGCTGAGAGTTTCTGAAGCCAGTTTAGCAACCCAAAAGCAGAGAGTTGCGCTTCTGCTTTAGTGTTCTACAATAATGTACTGAGGACTTGAAGGGGGAAGGCCTTGGCTGCAGCCTGGGAGGGGTGGAGTGGTAGGGTCAGGACAGAACTGCCTCCCTATGAAGCCTTTATGCTAAACTTTGTTGCTCTGTTAATTCTCTTCTCATGTATATAAAGATTTGCCTTTCTACCTGGGGGTTCAGTTTGAGGGCAGAACGTACTTAGAAAGTTTTTTCAGGAAAGAAAACCATTTTCGTTATCCTTATAAGTGTGTCCAGCATACAAGAATTACCCCATGGATTTGTTGAAGAGTTTTAATTTTGTATCTTTATGGCACATCACTATGCCTAGAGTTGATAAATTTGTTGAATATACCTTGGAAAAGTTCCCAAAAGAGAAAACCAACATTGAAAATATTATGTTTATACAACTAAAACAATTATATTCATTATATTTATAAAATCTACTTTATACAATGAACAAATTTACTTGGGAAACAACTGCATGGATATGGAAAAGATGCTAAGATTTAAAAAGGAACCTTATGTATAGTTAAAATAATTCTTTTTTTAATTTTAATTTTTTTATTATTAATGTTTGAATCTATTTTCCCAACAATAAAATAATCTTTTTTAAATTTGACTTTTCAATTCACGTTCATGTTCACAGGTCTCTTTGAGAAACCCAGCTTTGAAGGACAAAGAGGACTAGTTTTCCTTGTCGTCTGTTGCCCAGCGCCAAGACTGTCTGTGTGTTCCTTTTTTAGAAAACACAGCTGCTGGTTTCTAGCCTATTCTAGTCACTCCAGACTCAGGTGACAACTGCTGAGGGTGGAGAGGGGATGCAGGTGTAGCGAAAGCTCGTGGTCAGAAAAGCTCTTCGGTAACTAGAGTAGAGGTAAACACATCAGTTGGGTGCAGAGACATTTCCAGGACTTATTGTGAGAAGTGGGTGGGCAGAACAAGAAATTCATCCTGGGCTGCAAAAGTATGTGTGGCTTTGTGGTCCCTCATACTGGGTTGATAGTGAATTAATTTCATACCATGCCATTGTTGTCAGTTATTTAATTCAAATGAACAAATATCTTTTTAGTCCCTCCTAAATGCAAACAACCATGTTAGTTCTGAGGGATAAAATACAAAGATGGGTAAATACTGCTCTATTTTCAGGAGAATTTGCCTCACTGTTTTTCTCATAACCCACTAGCTATGTTGCTTCCCCAGTTTGCAGTTTCTCAATCTCCATTTCCTCTGGGCAGGATGCAAATGCCTTTGCTTCACTCCTAAGGCCCTTTACGACCCAGTTCCAAACTATTTTCCCAGCCCCTTCTGCTTATGCTTAGCATCTTGGTAGATGGTGAATGTATCACACCATCATATTCTTTTATAATTCTGTGCCTATGGCTGAGACTCTTATTTAGTCTTCACAATTTAGCTGAATGTCATCTTCTCTGTGACACACCCTATAACTCCTCCCCCTTATCCCCAGGTGGTATTAGGGGATCCTCTTCTGTACTTCCTTTGTAACTATCACTATTTGAACCTGCAGTGATGTAATATTGGAATTGTTTTTTTCATCTAGTTTATTTTCTCCCATATTCGAATTTCCTGAAGGATGGATCTATGTCCTATTTATCTTTTTTTAAAGAAACATTTTATTTTATTTATTTATTCTTTGAACCCTTACCTGAGGACATTTTATTTATTTATTTGCTTTTTAGAGAGAAAGAAAGGGAGAGAGAGAAAGCTCGATGTAAGAGAGAAACATTGATTGGTTGCCTCCCATACACAACCCTACTAGAGATCAAGTCCACAACCTAGGTATGTGCTCTGACTGGGGATCCAACCTGAAACCTTTTGGTGTACGGGATGATGCTCCACCTAACTGTGCCTCACCAGCCAGGGCTGTGCCTTATTCATCTTTATATCTACAGCACATGCAATAGTTCTGGTACACAGCAGGCTCAGAATTAGTAATGGCTTGCTGAATGAATGAAATGGCATCATTTATTTCCTTTACTTTTTTTGATACATCAACTGCCAATTTTAAAAATCCTAGTCTTCATTTTCCCCATTGTTACTCACCAATTCTCTTTCCAGAATGCTGTCAGAAGGGTACCTCAGTGGACTTGCCTACCAGAATGACATCCCCTGGAGCTATGCATCTTACAATGAGAAGGTGGCTGAGGAAAAGGAAGAAGAGACAAATTCTGCTGCTCTTTCCTATTCCTCTGTGGATGAAACACAGGTCAGAAGTCTCTACCTGAGCTGCAAATCCTCTGGCAAGTTCATTTCTTCACTGCATTCAAGAGAGAGTCAACACCGTAGAAACCAGAGAACGACAGTGCTACAGACAAAGTCCAATCCTGTGTTTGAAAGCCCAAACTTGGCTGCAGTTGAAATATGTAGAGATCCCAGCAGAGAGACCTACTTGGTTCCCCCTTCCTGCAAAAGTATTTGCAAGAATTACAATGACTTACATATTGCAGGAGGCCAGGTGATGGCCATTAATTCAGAGACAACAGATTTTCCCTCCGAGACCAGTTTTGAATATGGCCCTTTGCTGAAATCATCTGAGATTCCTTTGCCAATGGAGGATTCCATATCAACGCAGCCCAGTGATTTTCCCCAAAAACCTATCCAGCGATATTCATCCTACTGGAGAATAACCAGTATCAAGGAAAAAAGCAGCCTGCAAATACAGAAGCCTATTTCTAATGCTGTGCTGAATGAATACCTGGAACAGAAGGTGGTGGAGTTATATAAGCAGTATATTATGGACACTGTATTTCATGACAATTCCCCTACCCAGATTCTGGCATCTGAACTCATCATGACAAGTGTGGACCAAATTAGTCTCCAAGTGTCTAGAGAGAAGAACCTGGAGGCCTCAAAAGCCAAGGATATAGTCATTAACCGCCTATTACAGTTGGCATCCACTGAAATCAGCACTCCTAGTCTCCATATTTCACAGTATAGCAATGTGAATCCATAGAGAGGATGCTTCCATTCCTCTTTCTCAACTACTCACAGCTAAAAGAACACTTCATTCATTTATTCTGAGAATGTGGAGGAGGAGTTTGGGAAGGAGTCAAGAGCTAGAGAAGTCAATGTTGGCTGGAGGTCAGGTGTGACTTAAGAGGAAATCTCATATTACACATGATGAAAGAATGTGGAAAGAGGTGCTATAAAGAATGATTTCAAAGCAAGGGTTGTACAGCAACAAAGCAAAAAACAAAAATGATCCAAAAAAAGGAAAGGTAGGATTCATTTCAAGGAGTATAGAAGTTGAAAAAGAAGACAAACCAAAGAAGAAGAGCACACATCCTGGCAAAAGTAAAAAGCCAAGGGTTTTGGGGCAATGAATTAAGGATATGCTTGTTACTCAAATAAATTCCTCCAAATTGGTTTTTTCATGAGGGAGATGAACTGTGGAAGGCTGGTATGTTTGAATAGAGAGAAAGCTTCAAAAAGTTTCAAAATATATTTAACTTTCCTTTCTATTCTGTATCACTAGATCACTTAAAATATATTCCTTATAAACATGAAAACAGTAGCAAATTGCAATTGTATTTTTAGTTTTGAATCATTACTTAGCTACAGCTATAGCCACAAAGCACCCACTCAAATCTCCTAATTCTGTTTTCTAGTGGAGATGAAGTTTCTAAGTGGAAAATACCACACAGTGAATGTTAAACTATTTTGATTTTGCTACGTATGATTTTCTTGGCGATACAGAATTATGAATCTTCTTTTCCCCATATTTTTCTCTTCCTTTTCTCTATGCTTTCTTGACCCTTCTGGAGTGAGGAAGGGGTCTTCTGTATCCTGAAAACAAGGTTACAAGGTCTAGGATCCTTTGACGCCAAATTCCGTAAATTCATGCACCAAAATGGTGGTTTTATGAGGGTCACGCTACTCTATCCCCTTCCTCTAGTGCAGAGATTGGCAAACTATGGCTATTGGTCAAATCTAGCCTGCCACCTTTTTTTGGAGATAGAATTGGCATATAACATTATATTAGTTTCAGGCGTACAACATGATTTGTTGTTTGTATATTTGACAAAATGGTCACCACAGTAAATCTAGTTACATCTCTTTTGAAATCCCATGAACTAAGAATTTTAAAACATTTAAAAATAGAAAAACCAATCAAAATAAGACTATTACATGACATGAGAAAATTATGATATTCACATTCAGTGTCCTTAAAATAAGACTGTATTAGAACACAGCCACACCCATTCATTTATGTATTTTCTATGACTGCTTTCACACTAGAATTGTAGAGTTGAATAAACTTGACAGAACAGATGGCCCACCAAACCCTAGCGTGCTATCTTCCCTTTTAGAGAAGTTCCCCAAAGCTGCATCACAGCAGTGCCTTGCTCATATAATGGCTGCTTAACTTAATTCAGCTTTACTAGAGAAGCTGACTGAAACGGAGACTGGTGAGCAAGTTTATTGGGGACTGTTGTGAACAACCTCTGTGGTGGAGTGGACTGAGGAAAGAAGAAGAGGTTTCCACCTTCAGAGAGCTCTGAAGTTGGGGTGGTCCTTCAAAATAGATCCAAATGAAAATCGGAGGCTTGGCTTTGGTTCTCCAGCTTAGGTAGGAGGCATCACCTTAGCTGAGGCAGTTCAGTGGGGGGCAAAATTCCCACAGTGGAAGTCAAGGGTGAGCCTTCTACAGCCAAGCTCTGAAAGCTGCTGGGGGAATAAGTTTGTCATCCAGAAGGAGGGACCTTTGGAGCCAAACAGCATCCTCTACCTGTCTCAGCATATGTATCTGTAGAGTGAATGATTTTTTCTTTACAATATATAATATTATATAAGGAAACCTGATTACATAATAATTCAGAAATGTTATTCACTATTTTAAATCTATCATAATAATAGCTGCTGTGTTTTAATTACTTTCTATGTGTCTGGCACCATTTTTAGCATTTTGTATGGATTATCTTATATAATTCTCAAAATAACCTTATGAGAGAGAGTGCCTTTTTTTTAAACAGAGGATTCATCTGGGTTCAGAGAAGTTAAGTAATTTGTACAAAGACACACATTGGGTGGTGCAGCTGGTAGAACTGGATTTGAAAATCCTGGTTCTTAACTACTACCACTTACTCTGGTGTTGACCACTGTGTTTGTCTCATTAAAAACTATATTCTTTGTGTTTTCTACTCTTAGGGAAAAGAACTCAATCTCATGTTACTTCATTTTTTCTTTATAGTATTTTGCTTGATGATATTTATTTGTATATCTTCTCCCCTCCAGAAGATAAGCTTTGATTTATTTTTTTTCCATGTCTGAAACAGCACTTGCACATAGTAGGCACCCAATCAATATATGCCAACTGGATGAGTGGGTTTTGGTTGTGTTGGGTACTGTTATCTGGTGGTTGAAGTGCAAGACCAAATTATGAAAACCTGATAATTGTGACTAGAAAAGAGCACTATCGGGAGTTGCCCTTCCAGGAGAAAACTGACTGAATAAATGAGCTTAATTTCTTATAGCAAGTTAGTAAATAGTATACTAAAATGCATTATAATAAAATATTATCGTGGATATTTTCCCTTTTGCTAACTTACTGAAAAATAATCTGTTACAAAGTCCAGACATACCTTGGAGATATTGCAGGTTCAGTCTCAGACTACCACAATAAAGTGAGTATCAAAATAAAGTGAGTCATAATCTTTTTGCTGGTGGAGGGTCTTGCCTTCAATTTGTGAAGAATGTAACATCTGTGAAGCACAATAAAGAGAAATGCAATAAGATGAGGTATGCCTGTAGACTGTTTCATTTTTTTCAATGAGCATTTATTTGATGTTCGGTTTTTTTGGGGGGTGGAACATTGGAACACTATGTATTAAACTTATGTAGGGAAGACACACCTGTGTGTGTACACACACAGAGAAGTGGGCTCTGTTCTTTGCAAGCTTACTATGTTGTTGGTGAGACCTACCAAATAACTAGAGAACAAGTACCAAAGCCACTTATCAATCAAGAACTTGACAAAGTGGTACAAACAAGTATACAATGATCAGTGATGGCAACTCAAGTGTGGTAAGTGTTGAAAAGGAGACATGTTAGAAGGCACTGGACAGAGAAAGATCCCAGCACAGGCAAAGATTGCAAGGAGAAATGATAGGTCTAATTACTCTCAAAGAACAAGATTGGATCTAGGCAGATGGATGGGAGACATGTTCCAGGCCAAAGCATGAGAGGGTTTGGTGTGACAGGTGGATGATTATAACTAGAGCTGAATGAATACATGACTGGTCAGTATATTAATTTGCTATTGCTATTATAACAAGTTAGCACAAAATTAATGGCTTAAAACAACACAAACATCATCTTATAGTTATGGTGGTCAGAAGTCCAAAATCATTCTCATTGTGCTAAAATCAAGGTGTTGGCAGGGCTGCATTCGTTGTGGAGGTTTTAGTTTTCAATATCACCTTCACGACAAACATTTTATAGTTCATGCTCTCTGTCCTTTTAAAATTATACTTACAATTATTACAGTTTTATTATTGTAAAAGGTACAAATTAAAACCTGTCCAAGGCAGAGAACATAAGCAAGGTCTGAGAAGGTTTCAAATAGAAAGCTTCTGTCATCCTCAGGGACACATTACCCTTCTGAAGCATCAATTTGAGACAATACATTTAAAATATTTACAGCTTTTATTTCCATTGGTAGACTATTACTCTTTGTTTGGATACAGTTATGAATTTTGTGTTCACTGTGACTTTTCGCATTATAAGGTCTCTTAATTTAGTGAAAACATTGCTTTCACCATGATGTAGTGCTCTACCAAAATTAGTAATGGTTTTATCCTTTCAAAAGTAAAAACTTTGTCTTCAAAGTTTAAGTTTTTGGTGGCTCTCTCGATGGAGCATGCCCACACCTTTCCCCACCCCCTTTCCCCACGTGGGTTTTCCTTGCCTGTCTCTCTCCTAAGCTCCAAGGGTCCTTGTTTTGCCTCTGTAACTTGTCTCCTGAACCAATTTCTTCTATGGGTCACTTCTTGTACCTCTGTGACTTTCAAAAAAAGAACTTTCTCTTATAGTTTGAGTCTTAGCTCTGAATTCCTAGCTAGAACTCAAGTACTGAGGTTGCTGAACTGAGGTCTGGCCTGATTCCACCAGTCTAACACCTGGTGCCAGTCCATCGTCAATACTTTTGGCATTACATGAGGCCAGAGAGCTGGGGTGGGGGGTTGTGCGTGTAGCATGAGCTGCTGGCTCCTTTTCCAGCTGGTCTGTCTGCTCTCCCTGTGATCCAGTCTGCAGGCAGCCCCTGGAGCTGCCTCCCTTGCAGATGAGCCCCAGAGCTCCTTGGGCTGGCTGGTGAATCTCACCTTCTAGCCTGAGAAACAATGACTGAGGTAAACCTTGGCACCACAAACTCTGCAGCCATAAATTTCACTTGCATCCAGTAAAATATAAGCATCCAATTAAACCTATAATCCTCTAAAGTTGCTAACAATCAAGACAAAAAAGTTTAACTTTTTAATTGAATTTGTAATAACATTGATATTAATGTCAGATGTTTTATCTTCAACAGAATGAGCACTCAAAGCTTTATTTTAATTACATAAATTGAATGGCAAAAAATGAACCATTGTTGGAATAAACCAATATTCTCTTTGAAGCATCTGGTGTCATTTAACTTCATAAGAAATTCCTCTTTTGTTCATGGCACAAGCATATTTATAATGATTACATTGGTTCTTTTCTACAAGCACATGGAAAGTCGGAACTAAAAATTAGCAAAATTAATTTAGAATGGGTATTTGATCTCAATGAAAAGTGAGGTATAACATACCTTTGATCTTTCTCGGGTAAAGTTTTAAAATAACTATAACATTTTGTCGTAGATGTCGGTGCTTTTTCAGCAGATTTGTGTTTTCATGTAGTCAGTAATACTGTGATCACTGTGGCTGATGATGAATGCTGACAACCATTTTTTCTAAAGTTAACACATTCACCATTTTTTCTTCAGAAATGAAAATTCAGTCCTTAATTACACTTAGTATTCTTTCTTTAAAAAAGATTCTACTTTTTTTTTTTTTAGACAGAGGAGGAGGGAGAGAGAAAGAGAGGGAGAGAAACATTAATGTGTGGCTGCCTCTCACGCACCCCCTGCTGGGGACCTGGCCTGAAACCTGCGCATGTGCCCTGACTGGGGATCAAACTGGTGACCCTTTGGTTCACAGGCCAGTGCTCAATCCACTGAGCCTCACCAGCCAGGGCCATTTTTTTCTTTTTAAAATAGACTTTGGACCCTGACTTGTGTGGCTCAGTTGGTTGAGTGTTGTCCCAAAAAAAGTGAAGGATCACTCGTTGCATTCTTGGTTGGGGCACATACCTGGGTTGCAGGCCCAGTTCCCCGTTGGGGTGTGTGCGTGAAGGAACCGATCAATGTTTCTCTTCTTTTCTTTTTTCCTCCCTCCCCTTCTCTCTAAAAATCAATAAATAAAATCTTTTAAAAACTAGACTCTGTTTTTTAGAGAATTTTTAGGTTCACAGCAAATTGAGCAGAAGAGACAGAGTTCCCATATATCACCTGGGCTGGCACACATACAACTTCCCCCACTCTCAATATCCAGCATCTGAGCGGTACATTTGTTACAATCTATGAACCTGTGTTGACATATCATAATCGCCCAAAGTCCATAGTATACCTTAGGCTTCGCTTTGGTGTTGTACATCCTATGGGCTTTGACTAAAATACAATGATGTGTGTCCATCCTTACAGTACCATACAGAATAGTTTTACTTCCCTAAACACCCCCTGTGCTCTGCCTACTTATACCTCCTAACCGTGGCAATCACTGATCTTTTTACCGTTTCCATAGCTTTGTCTTTTCCAGAATGTCTTATAGCTGGAATCATACAGTACATATTTTTTTTTCTGGAAAGATTGGCTCCTTTCTCTTAGTAATATGTATGAAGATTGAGATCTTCAGATATCCTGTGTACAGCCTGTGCACTCATATTTCCTGCAATACAGGCTACTTGCCAGCAATGGCTATGCAGAAAGGGTCAGCAACCAGGTCTCAATCTGGGCCAGCTCAAATGAGTTCTAGCAGTTACTATGAGGACATACTATGGAGGACATAAACCCCCTAGAGTGGGGAGCCCCACATTTAATCACTCCTGAATACACCAAGGTATTTCTTCATGTCAAGGCTTTCCCCTTAATAACTCTTTCTCCCAAATGCAGAACATTCAGAAAAGGTACCAGCCCTAGAGTTGGGGGTGAAGTGGGGGAGTGACCACTGGTGATCTGCCTCCGTTTTCCTCAGATCCTCAGTACTGGTTATGGACTGCTCTGTCTGATTTCACTTCTGAAAACACCCATACCAGGGGGTTGAATCTCTGAAGAGTTTCTCATAGTTTTCTCTATATGATAATATTATCTCTCAGAGACTGATCTTACCTAAGGGAACCAGTTGTCCTAGTTCAGCATCTTGACTGATACTCAAATGATCTTGAGGATTCATTTTGTAGGAATAAGTTTTATGATTACTGTATTTATTCATCTTTGCTGTTGAGAGTGTTCTAAATGTTCAAACTGCTGATAAAGTGTCTGAAGTATTCAAAAGCATTAGTTACATTAATTTGTTATTGCAGCTTAAATTATTCAAGAAAATTTAATTAAGACAGCATTTAATCTCTATGTCTTTAACAAAAAGTGACTTTCCCAGTTTTGTTCATTATACATAAACATTTGATAAATTGAATATTAGAGTGAAGTCTAGGTGGTGGTGGGTTTTTTACTCTATACACAAAAGTGTCTCAGGCTTTAAAGTCTCCATTAAGAAATGGAAATCCGAGGACACATGGACAAAAACTAGGGGTGGGGGGTAATGGGGGGAAGGGGGGAAGGTTTGGTGGGTGGGCTGGAATGGGAGTAGGGGGGAGAAAACTGTACTTGAACAATGATTAAAATAAAATAAAAATTAAAAAAAGAAATGGAAATCCATTAGTCAAATAAATATTGTAAAAGTTCAAGTATCCCAGTGACCAAAAATGCTAATAGAGGCAACAAGAGACCATCACTTATTAATCAATTTAGCAAAACAAAACAAAACAAAACAAAAGGAAAATCCCAAACCTGCCCTGACCAGTGTGAGTCAGTTGGTTGGGTGCCATCTCACAAAGCAAAAGTTCACAGGTTCGATTCCTGGCCAGAGCACAGGTCTGGGTTATGGGTTGAATCCCTAGTCAGGGCACATACAAGAGGCAACTGATGGATGTTTCTCTCCTCCTCATTCTCTTCTCCCTTTCTTGTCTCTAAAAATAAATAAATAAAATCTTAAAAAAACCAAGCCTGTGTTAGCATTCCTACTAGGGGGACATGCACAATGGATGATTGCTTAAAAGGAATCTTACATTGTGAGAGGGAAATGCATTGGCTCAAAACTTTAGGAAATGATATGAAGTAAGTATTCACAGTGACAAAATGTCTACATCGCAACCTCATTTCTGGAAATGTATCCTAAAGAAATAGTTTTAAAGTGTATATAACAGATAGGGTACTTTAAAAAATATCAATATGGTTTTTATTTTTTAACAGTCATATATATATATGACTGTTTTTAGTTGACCTGATGCATCTATATGTGTAGTGATAAGGATGAGGAGGTAAGGTTGTTGCAGCATGAATGCAGAGACTAAAAATAAAAATCAATCTTCAAGCTTTGGCTACTAAAATAGAATTTTCAGTTGAGAAAAATTCTCTGTTGGTTTGGTCACCAGGCCGACTAGAACAAAAGTCACATAATATAAATACAAAAAAAGAAGAGCACATTGATATTTTAGAAAGAGAAAAAGATTTTTAAACTCTTTTATTCCCTTTAATGTATTGTTTAGGTCAGTGTCCAGTTGTACAGAACAGGCTGCACTTGAAGTAGTTCAAGCAGGAAGAGACTAAAGATTTGTAGGAAGAGCTGAAGAAAAACTCTTTACTTTGAGCTTACAGGAACAACTTCTACAGACTCACCACTACCGAACCTGGCCATCAAGATACCTGCTGCTTCTTATATAACCAGGAGGGTCCTGGCTCCAGAATTTGCTGTTATTGCCACAACCATAATCAGGAAACTGCTCCTGTGAGCTCCACAGCTGCGTCATTCCTGCTATGATCCATGCAAAATGAATGCCCGGCATCTTGTCTTTCAACACTATGACTGAATCCTGAAACCTCTGTTAATGCTGCCACAGGAAACCAAATGCCTACAAAACCATGTTTGCTACCCAAAATGGTATAAGCAGCAGAAGCTCAGCCTCTGTCTTACTTCCACTTTCTAAATTAAGCATGGATGCATCTGATGGTCTGATTTTAAATCACACCCAGAATTCTAATCACAAGGAAGCCTAGGTTTTGCTTTCTGGCCACTGCAGAACAGGAAGTGGGTGAAATGGATGTTGAATGCCAAGCTACTATACCATCACATGTATTAAAATCCAGGTCCAGGGGACTGCATAATATTTATAATGAGGAATCTTAAACTCTAAGGTGATGGTATTAGGAAGTGGGACTCTTGGAGGTGATTAGGTCATGAAAATGGAGACTTCATGAATCAGGTCAGTGCCCTTATAAACCCCAGAGAGCTCTCTCACCCTTTCTGCCATGTGAGGACACAGCAAGAAAACAGCTATCTACAAATTAGGAAGCAGGCCCTCAATCAGTCCCCAGAGACTGTTTGGAATTCCCAGTCTCCAAAGCTGAGAGAAATAAATGTTGTTTAATCTACCCAGCCTATGGTATTTTTGTTATAGCAGCCTGAATGGTCTGAGACATGGCCCTTAGCCAGTAACAACTGAAGAACACATTGGCAGGAAAGCCTCGCCTCCTTATCTCCAATTGGGACAAACTGGGGGGCACTACACTTCAGTTGAACTGTGGGATCAGGCTGCAGCTGTCTTCCTAAGGATTTTGCTACCAATTACAATCTTGTGTTTGCCTTCTCCTGCTTTCTTATCCTGCTGTTCTGTTCCCACTTTTGAAAAAGTTTATCCCAAAAGTACTTCTTCATACATTGCATGTGGATCGTCGCCTCAGGGTATGCTTCTAGAGAACCTAATCCCAAAATGTCTCACCCACCATTAAGGCTCAGTGCCCCTATGTGTACATCAAACACACATGAAAGAGAAAGTAGAAAGTCATTCCCTTCAAGCTCATGAGACTGTAGGAAGGGTAGGAAAGGTGGATAGGGGGAAAGCATGTAGTCAGTCATGTATCCTGATCACCCCTCTGTAAACTTGGAGTTTAGAATAGGAAGCTACAAGAGACACTGTAGAATTAGATCACTTAGTATCCTTTGCAACCACCCTCTAGCTTATTTTCCTGTACAAGCAAACCTGGAAATTTAAAAACAACATTTGTCACAGTTCTTTGCCTCTGGACTTCTGTATGTGACCCAGTTTCTTAAATCAACTTGGAGGCAGCAACATGAGTTAATGGTTTCATGTGGGAAGTGTTGATCATCTGGAAAGTATAGGGGCTGATACATTCTGTCCTCACCCATGGGGGAGTTTCTGGTATTCAGTGTCAAAGATCTGAGTGGTGGGTTTGGGAGAAAACTGTGTGTTTTCCTAGGCTCCATTAACTCTTGATATTTTGATCCTGAGGATATAGCTTCTTTATATTTTGATTTTGAGAGTATATCATCTAGGTCCATTCAGATTATTTAATATAGTTTAATACACATTTTGTGCCAGATTAGTTTGTGACTCCTGTTCTCTACAACTAAGAATCCTGGCAGACACAGAAGGTGGTTAAGAGAGGTTGAAGATAAAGCTGAGATAGGGTCATTGTCCCACTTGCCCCAGAAACAAGGGACAATGGAGTGGTTAGATAGAGATAACTAGAGCTAGTACTCCAAAGCTGCGCTTGGTTCTTAAATGGCACCAGGAAATTTGGAGATTTCTGCATGCCCCCAGTGGGCTGCCTAGAGTCTAATTGGGTAGCACACCAGAGTGGGTTGCTATAGCACTGGTGTCTAAAATGAATGACAGTCACAGCGTGTTGTAGATTATGAAAATGGCCACAAAATATTTCTTTCCCCCATACATGCCCTTTGGTAGTGTACTCTTATGCTTGTTTTAGCCAATGGGACATTACCAAGCATTATGAAAAAATTGGCTTGAAAAAAATTGCACAGTGGAGTTTGCTCTCTTTCTGCTTTTTGAAACTCAGCTGCTATATGAAACTGTCTGGATTTGCCTGCTAGATAACAAGGGATATGTGGTCTAGTAACCCTCATAGGCACTGCCTACCACCACACTTGTGAATGGGGCCCTGTGAGGCCCTCCAATCCGTGGCTGACCTGCCAGTTGACCATAAACACATAAGTAAGCCTAGCTGAAATCACTTGAGTTTGGCTCAGACAAGGAACTGCCCAGCAGAATCATGAGCTAAATAGCTGTTTTAAACCACTAAATTTTAGGGTGGTTTATTGTTCAGCTAAAACTAACACACATATCAAGACTTCAGAGGTTTCTTAGGCACTGCTGGGAACTAAGATCAGGCCAGGTTGTCAGAAAAACAGGTCACAAATAGCATCAGTCAAAATTTCAGCAGCGGATGCCTGAAGAACACACATGGATAGCATCAGATCAATATCATCTTATGGACTCCATCTTTTTCCCCTAGTTCCATGAGGTAGAGTAAGCCCTGTAGGCTTCTTAAAGATAATAGGAGATGCAAAACAAACAAACAAACAAACAAACAAACAAACCCTGAAACCTGGGCTCATCCAAATGAAACTCTGTTTAAATCATTAGAATTAATGGAATTTACCAGGTTGGACTAAAACTTAATTTTTACTCTATCTTGTGGAGTGAAGAGGAATATACCAGTTATTTAAAAAATGGGACTTCCGGCAAGATGGAGGAATAGGTGGACGCACCGTATCTCCTCGTACAACCAAGATTAGAAAACCAATAATTTACAACAATAATTTACTATCAGAATAACACCCAGATCCGGCAGAGGATTTATCTGAATGGAAGTCGGGCAGCCAAGAAGCTGAAGTAGACCCATATATCCGGACTGGTAGGAGAAGACAGCCAGGCGGGCGCGGAGCTGGCTCGGGTTGGCGGCGCACGGAGGTCGGGGGAAGGTTTGGCGCAAAATCGGCGCAAAAGCCATCGGGCGCACAAGAAAGCAGAAAGCAGTGGTGATCCCTGAGTACGCAAGCTGCAGCTGGCAGACCCAGAGGGGTAGCGATTGTGGACCAGGGCAGAACTCGCGGCCCAGAAGCCCAGACGAGGGTCTGAGTCCAGGGGAACAGAACTACCGCCATTGTTTACTCCCGCCCCGCTCCTGCTACCGCCCTGCCCCCACTTATAACGTCACAATCTAGTGACTGGGGTGCCCAGCCCTGGTGAGCACCTAAGGCTCCGCCCCCCACCGTAACAAGAGCAACCAGACCAGAAAAAAAAAAGGAGAGACGGGGGAAAAAAAAAACTATGTTTTCAACAGAGCAGATCAGTCCCCCAGGACTCATCCTTTTGAGCGATCAAAAATTAGCCAGTCTATCAGATGCGCAGTTCAAAACACTGGTGATCAGAAAGCTCATGGAACTGGTTGATTTTGGACGAAATTTAGATGAAAGAATGCAGATTACCATAAAACAGATGCAGGAAGACACGCGGAGGAGAGCCAATAGTGAAAGGAAGGAATCTGAGTCTCAAAACAATACAGTGGACCAGAAGGAAGATAGAATCAACCAAGAAGGAAAGCATGATGAAATAAGAATTCAAAAAATTGAGGAAAAGATTAAGAGCATCCAAGACACCTTTAAACGTTCCAATATCCGAATTATAGGGGTACCAGAATCAGAAGGGGAAAAGCAACAGATTGAGCACGTATTTGAACAAATAATAAAGGAGAACTTCCCCAATCTGGCAAAGGGAACAGTCTTCCAAGAAATCCAAGAAGCTCAGAGAGCCCCAAAGAAGTTGGACCCAAGAAGAAACACACCAAGGCACATCATCATTACATTAGCCAAGGTAAAAACGAAGGAGAGAATCCTACAAGCAGCAAGAGGTAAGGGGACAGTCACCTACAAAGGAGTTCCCATCAGACTGTCAGCTGATTTCTCCAAAGAGACCTTACAGGCAAGAAGGGGCTGGAAAGAAATATTCCAAGTCATGAAAGACAAGGACCTACATCCCAGATTGCTCTATCCAGCAAAGCTCTCATTTAGAATGTAAAGGCAGATAAAGTGCTTCTCAGATAAGGTCAAGTTAAAGGAGTTCATCATCACCAAGCCCTTATTTTATGAAATGCTAAAGGGACTTATCTAAGAAAAGAAGATAAAGAAAAGACATGTATAGTAAAAGGACAGCAAACTCACAAATATTAACAACCACACCTAAAGCAAAACCAAAAGAAACTAAGTAAACAATTAGAACAGGAACAGAACCACAGAAATGGAGGGCACATGGAGGGTTAGCAGCAGGGGCGTGGGAGGAGGAGAGAGGGGGAAAAGGTATAGAGAATAAGTAGCATAGAATGTAGGTTGAAAATAGATAGGGGGAGGGCAAGAATAGTACGGGAAATGTAGAAACTAAAGAACTCATAAGTATGACACATGGACATGAACTAAAGGGGAAATGTGGGTGGGAGGGGGGTAAAGGGTGGAGGGGAGAGAAGGGGGGAAATGGGACAAATGTAATAGCATAATCAATAAAATATATTAAAAAATGGAGTTATTGTAAGGCAACTCAACATAAGCAACATAACATTTTCTTTTTTAATAATTGATTTTTATTACATTTTTTTTCATTACCATTTCTCCCCTTATACCCTCTTCCACCTCTACCCACCCACCTCCCCACACCCTGCAATCACCACACTGTTGTCCATGTTCATGTCCCCACACCCTGCAATCACCACGCTGTTGTCCATGTTCATGAGTCCTTTTTCTTTTCTGCTCAATCCCTCCACCCTGAACTCACCCCCTTCAAGCTGTCTCTATTTTGCTGGTTAGTTCAGTTTGTTCATTAGATTCCACATGTGAGTGAAATCATACAGTATTTCTTCTCTGACTGGCTTATTTCACTTAGCATAATGTTCTTGAAGTCCATTCATGCTATCACAAAGGGTAAAATTTTCTTCCTTTTTACTACAGCATAGTATTCCATTGTGTTAATGTACCATCATTTTTGTTTATCCACTCATCTACTGATGGACACTTGGGCTATTTCCATATCTTGCCTATTATAAATAACACAGCAATGAACATAAGGGTGCTTATATTGTTTTGAATTAGTGTTTCCAGTTTCTTCAGATAAATTCCCAGAAGTGGAATTGCTGGGTCATAAGGCAGTTTCATTTTTAATTTTTTAAAGTAACTCTATACTGCTCTCCACAGTGGCTGTACCAGTCTGCATTCCCACCAACAGTGCAAAAGGGCTCCCCTTTCTACACAACCTCACCAGCACTTGTTTGTTGATTTCTTGATGATAGCCATTCTGACAGGTGTGAGGTGATACCTTACTCTGGTTTTAATTTTCATCTCTCTGATGATTAACAATGCTGAGCATCTTTTCATATGTCCATGCGGTCATCTGTATGTCCTCTTTGGAGAAGTGTCTACTCAGGTCTTTTGCCCACTTTTTAATTGGATTGTTTGTTTTTTAGTATTGAGTTGTATAAGTTTTTTATGAATTTTGTATATTCACCTCTTATCAGATGTATTAGTGAGTATGTTCTCCCATTCAGTGGGTTGTATCTTTATTTTGTTGATGGTTTCCTTTGCCATGCAAAAACTTTTTAGTTGGATGTAGTCCCATTTGTTTATTTTTTCTTTTGTTTCCCTTACCTGAGGAAATAGATCAGAAAAAAATATTGCTATGTGCAAAGTCTGAGATTTTACTGCCTACATTTTCTCACTAAGGATGGGAGGTATTTTAGATATAAATACCTAGAAACTTCAGTGTAGCAACACAGGGAAGTTCGTAAGACAGGAGCATATGCATACACATGTATATGTGAACAGGAATTACTTATTCTCAAATTCATAGTACCTCAAATTGTGGCCTATAAACCTCTGGTGGTCTGAAGGTTATTTTTAGTCCAAAAATAGTTATAACTGGTTCAGGCACTTGGTGTAGGTTTGCCTTAATTGATCTGTGTTTATTTTTTTCTCAATGGTTCTTCAGTGTTAATGCTTATCTCCAAAGCTAACGTATATACCTATTAATTCAGGGGCTCTCTCTCATCCACTTTTGTATGGCCCCCCAGTTACTTCCCCAATACCCCCAATATTCCTGGACACGTTAATGTAGCATTACTTCTTGGCATTTTGTAATCTCCACTATGTGTGTTGCCTTCCATTGGAGGGATACAAAAAGTATGGTCCAGGTGGCCCAATGTTTTCTAGGATTAAAAACAATCATTTAGATTTTCATTACAGCTGCTTTTCCTCCTAATGACCCAAGAATCCTTCAGATGGAGGGGTAAATTTAAATGACTGCCAGTGTACTGTACTTAGAATCACTACTGCCTCTCAGTGACCAAGGCTTTGGGTATCAGTTTCAAGTCTTTATGATTGAGATTAGGTTTCTACGTTCTCCAGCTGCTGCAACATTAATTAATCATCTTCAGTAGCTTTGTTACTGTGTCAAATTCACTGTGCTTCTTTCTATCTTCAAAATGAGGTCATTCCCAGGAGCATCTCAGTCTCTTATGCAAATAAACTTCTGACCACCTGTTCCAACAATTACCCAGACATGACCAGACAGGCTTGTATCCTTGATTAGTTTTACCTGGTGTCAGAAATATTACTACCATGGCTGATGTGGCTACTCTCCATACAATAATACATAAGTGTGTATAGCATTTTACAATTTAGAAGGGAATTTCCAATCAATGAGCTTACCTAAATATTTTCTAAAACCTGTGAGGTAGGTATTATAATCGCTTTTAGGAGAATTTTTAGTTTCCTCTTGCAAGGATGTTGTGATGATTATAGATATAAAGAAAATATAAGCAAGAGGAGAGAAGGAGAGGGGGTGGAGAGAGAGAGAGGCACGGATTTTCTGATAAGCAGACTCTGACAGAGGTTGAAGAAATTATGAGATTAAAGAAAAGGTACACTTGTAGAAGATCTGTGATCTGGCATTGCTAGACATTGGAGAAGTTTAGGAAAATTAGATAAAAATTGTTTCAGTGATACAGGTGTGGGTTTTTTTCCTCCCTGCATCTCTTGTGCCATTGAGTTTCCTAAAAATGTTGCACTAGGAAGCAGAGGTGATGGAGGTACAAATATGCTATTTCATTTTAAAAATTGGTGAAGGGAAGGATGGCTACTTAAATATGGCCTCTTACTGTAATGCAAGGAAAGTGAAATCTTTGTGGCATCGGAGAAAAAGAATTAAGAGGATCTGAAAGAAGAAAGGGCATAACCAATGAGTAATTAAAACTGTCAGCTTTTATTAAATAACTCATAGAGGTTAATTGATTTGCGGCATGTTTTACAGCTATTAAGAGCTGAAGCTGAGATGTGAACCAAGGTATGTTTGCTATGAAAGCTGATTTTCATCCCAAAATATAATATTTGACAGCAGGATAATACTTAGAGGCAGAACCAAGATAGCTAAGGCATTTTACCTTTACTTCCTCATAGAAGTACTGACATTTCAGGACACACAGATAACAGAGCCAGAGTCAAGGCTTTTGATTTGAAAAACAAAGCCAAAGATATGGCTTAAGACAAAAGATTTTGAAGATTATACAATCAGTAACAGTTGTTTTCACCCCTGAGCCTAGATAGAGATTTATAGCCTGATGAGAAGGGAGATAAAGTCAGAAAATAGTAGGGACCTTGAGCATTATTGCAGTTCCTGGAAACACGCCCTTGGCCCTGCCAATCCCAGTGAAAACTGGGACAAGTTCTTGTGAGAGAGACTTGAAATCTCCCAAACCACTACAGGGTGTTTAGGTTTAGATTGACAATCACATTCAAAAGGTACTATCAGCTGCACATAGCATCAAGTATACCTAGCTTTACCAAAGGATGCAGGGCAGGGGAAACAGCATGCATACTGACAGCACTGTTCCCAGGCATGGATTCTAATGTCTTTATAGGGACTTGCAAGGTCACAAGAGATAAGGTTGAGTATGTATGGACTGCCTAATATCAAGGATGCTCTGTGGTCTTATGAACATTTATATTTTTACAGTATTGTAAACCTTTAGGAGTAGATGACTAGATTCCATTCTCCAATGCTCCTGAATCTCATCAATCATAGATTACACAATTAACTGATGAACAACCTCAATAACCATGTATAGCTTGCCCATACAACAGTCTTCAGTACATAGCAACCTCCATAAGACCCTAGTTTACCTTGGATCTAGTATACTTCTATACATCCTTTGAGTTAGGGTTGCAAGAAGTTAGGTCAAGGGTCAAATATTTAGGTGTGCCTGAGGTGGGGGAACTTTTATAATCCACCTATTAATGGGATAGAGGCAGATTCACTTCAGATATCTTTATAACATTCAGGTATGACCACACAGGACCTATTATGGCCAAGATGACTTGATAGAGAGCCAATCCACTTGTAAAGGCCTTTCCATTAGCCAAAGATGATGTAGAAGTGCTCTGTGTAGATTGATGACTAGAGACAAGAGTGAAATAAAGAGGGGAAGTAGCAGATGCGAGAATGGATAAATAATGACTATCCATAGAGGATTTCCCCACCCCACATGATTAAAATTATGAAATATGAATACTTTTACTAATGTATACATACCTGCACCCAAAATAATTTTTCAAATGAAAATTCATAAGTATGTTATGAAAATTCTTTTAGTACACTAGTTCTATATAAAAAAAGAATGCATTGGGAAACCAGACAAAAAGATCAAGTCACTCAGCCTGGCCTCAAATTTCTCTGTAGTATCAGTCTAGGCTAAAAGACAACAGTGAGCTTCCTACAAAATACTCAAGAAACAAACAAATGAGCCCAGGATTTTATATCTAGCCAAGCTGTCCTGTAAGCATAAAGGCAACAGAAAATAATTATGAATATGCAAGAATATAAGGGGTTATTGTTATCATGAACTTTTCTTGAGAAAACTATGAAGGATGAACTTTAGTCAACCAGTAGATGACTGGGGAAAGGACTAGTGGTGAGCACCAAATGTATTTAAACTGCAGAGATAAGACTAAAACACATGTGGGGATTAGGATGATAGATGACAAAATAAATGTTATATGTCCAAATGAGGTTTGAAATAATGCATTTTAAAAATATTGTGAGAAGGGAGAACAATAAGTTTTTTTGATTACTTTAACTGGAAGTCAGAATACATCATTTTGGACTTTCAAATAAAATCTTGGAAATAGACTTCCGGCAAGATGGAGGAATAGGTGGATGCACCGTACCTCCTCGTACAACCAAGATTAGAAGAACAATAATTTACAACAATAATTTACAATCAGAATAACACCCAGATCTGGCAGACGATTTATCTGAATGGAAGTCGGGCAGCCAAGAAGTTGCAGTAGACGCGTTCATCCGGACTGGTAGGAGACAACGAGCCAGGCGGGCATGGGGCTGGCTCGGGTCTGCGGCGCGCGGAGGTCGGGGAAAGTTTGGCGCGAAATCAGGCGACAGCCATCTGGTGCGCAAGAACACAGCGGTGATCCCTGAGTACGCAAGCTGTGGCTGGCAGACCTAGAGGGGCAGTGATTGTGGACCAGGGCAGAACTCGCAGTCTGGAAGCCCAGACAACGGTCTGAGTCCAGGAGAACCGAACTATCGCCATTATTTTCTCCCGTCCCGCTCCTGCCCCGCCCCCACATATAACGTCACAATCTAGCGACTGGGGTGCCCAGCCCCAGTGAGCACCTAAGGCTCCGCCCCCCGCTGTAACAAGAGCGACCAGACTGAAAAAAAAAAAAAAAAGGAGAGACAGGGGGAAAATATGTTTTCAACAGAGCAGATCAGTCCCCCAGGACTCATCCTTTTGAGTGACCAAGAAATAGCCAATCTATCAGATGCGCAGTTCAAAACACTGGTGATCAGAAAGCTCATGGAACTGGTTGATTTTGGGCGCAATTCAGATGAAAGGATGCAGGTTACCATAAAAGAGATGCAGGAAGATACGTGGAGGAGAGCCAATAGTGAAAGGAAGGAATATGAGTCTCAAAACAATACAGTGGACCAGAAGGAAGATACAATCAACCAAGCAGGAAAGCATGATGAAATAAGAATTCAAAAAATTGAGGAAAAGATTAAGAGCATCCAAGACACCTTTAAACGTTCTAATATCCGAATTATAGGGGTACCAGAATCGGAAGGGGAAAAGCAACAAATTGAGCACGTATTTGAACAAATAATAAAGGAGAACTTCCCCAATCTGGCAAAGGGAACAGTCTTCCAAGAAATCCAAGAAGCTCAGAGAGCCCCAAAGAAGTTGGACCCAAGAAGAAACACACCAAGGCACATCATAATTACATTAGCCAAAGTAAAAACGAAGGAGAGAATCCTAGAAGCAGCAAGAGGTAAGGGGACAGTAACCTACAAAGGAGTTCCCATCAGACTGTCAGCTGATTTCTCCAAAGAGACCTTACAGGCAAGAAGGGGCTGGAAAGAAATATTCCAAGTCATGAAAGACAAGGACCTACATCCCAGATTGCTCTATCCAGCAAAGCTCTCATTTAGAATGGAAGGGCAGAAAAAGTGCTTCTCAGTTAAGGTCAAGTTAAAGGAGTTCATCATCACCAAGCCCTTATTTTATGAAATGCTAAAGGGACTTATCTAAGAAAAGAAGATAAAGAAAAGACATGTATAGTAAAAGGACAGCAAACTCACAAATATTAACAACCACACCTAAAGCAAAACCAAAAGAAACTAAGTAAACAATTAGAACAGGAACAGAACCACAGAAATGGAGGGCACATGGAGGGTTAGCAGCAGGGGCGTGGGAGGAGGAGAGAGGGGGAAAAGGTATAGAGAATAAGTAGCATAGAATGTAGGTTGAAAATAGATAGGGGGAGGGCAAGAATAGTACGGGAAATGTAGAAACTAAAGAACTCATAAGTATGACACATGGACATGGACTAAAGGGGGGAAATGTGGGTGGGGGGTACGGGGGGAGGGGAGAGAAGGGGGGAAATGGGACAACTGTAATAGCATAATCAATAAAAAATATTTTTAAAAAAAATCTTGGAAATATACAAGGTCTGTCCAGAAAGTATCCAGCCATGCACTATGAAAAATAGAGACATTTATTGAAGAAGATATAAGATACAAGAAACATTGCACATAGGGCAATGATGCCTCAGTCCCCTTCAAAGTAGGCACCCTGGGACCTCATACAGTTCTTGCAATTTCTATCAGCTGCTCTATGGTATTTTCCTGATTTTCATCAGTGGTCTGAAATCTCTTCCCTTTCAAACATCATTTTAATTTGGGAAAAGCCAGAAGTCACAGGGTATGAAATCTGGGCTGTAGGGGGACTGAGTCACCTAGGTGATTTGATGTTTTGCCAAAAAACTCTATAAGAGATATGATATGTGAGCAGCTGTGTTGTCATGATGAAGCTGCCAATCACCAGTTGACCATAGCTGCGGCCTTCTGAATCATCTGAATAGTTTCCACAGAGGAATGTTCAAGTTTCACATAGAATTTGATGCCGATTCATTGCTCTACTTGCTCAGTCATTTTAATAGCCACACAATACATATGTTCACTCAGTGGTGCCTACCTCTCCCACTGACTAACTAGTACAGTGAAGACACCATGGTTCACACATGCACATTTCAATCCACTCTCCTTGGCTACCAGGTTATACTGATGTTGCACAAACCATTCTTGTTATATTAACAATGGCTGGACTTTTCCCAGACAGATCTCATATACATGAATAACAATGTACAAAGATAGCATCAAGAAAGAATATTAACTGTAAAATAAAATTTAAAAAAAGAAAGACTATTTCAGAGGTAATTGGTGAAACACAAGAAAGGAAGAAGAAAACAGAAAGAATGTGGGTTATTTGCAAATGTCATCAAGATTATTAGTTTGAACAATGAAGTTGTTAAAAGTTAAAATGTATTAGAATCTTTAACAAAAACTATTTAATTGCAACTTGTTAGGGAAGAGAATGTGGTGGAGGGTGTCTAAGCATTATAGTATAATTGAGACAGAACGATTTTATGAATAGATTGGAGTTTTGTCATTTATGTACCATTATATGAAATTTAATCCACATTGCTGAAAGAATATATGATTAAATTGGGCTCATCACACAGGAATTTACTTTTAAAAACTTATGCATATAGGAATCGTGAAATAATCTGTGATGATACTATAAATGTTCCTCCCAAGGAAGGATGAACATCCAGTTATCTAGAAGGGTACACAAGTGGAGGGAGTACACTTGCCACTTATGAGTATGTAATTATTACAATTGTGCTCACTTAGAGTGCACTATAATGATCAATCTCATAAATTACTTTGAGCTAAGCTATCTCATGGAAAAAAGTACTAGAAGATTAACAGCCTCCATATGTAGAATGCATAACTAATTTCAAATTAGCTCTAAGAAAATTCATAAACTCATTCTGTAAGCAGCTAACCTGGATACCTCAGAAGATTCAAGAATAAACACCTCAATTGAAAGAAAATTCTTGCTGAAAATGTGCTTTATATAATTTTCCTTCATAGTGTTTCCTGCTCCCTGGAAAATGCAATGTTTTGTGAAGTTTCTTAATGGGCCAAGAAAACTCACTTAGCTACTGACTTACAGGCACAGAAAGTCCCAAAGCAGCCATCTAAGGCATCATACTCACCACACTAATCATCCAAATTGAGAAACAGAGACTTTTTTTTATCCATGTACTTGATCTATATCATATCAATTTACATATGCCTATAGAAAGAAGAGTTGATTAGAGATTCTCAAGCTTTTCAAATGCAGGGACCCCTTTTTAAGCACCAAAGCATTTTAAGATCCACACAGGTTGAGAAAAATACGTTATTGCAAACTATGCCTATGGATTTTGTAAAGCCATAATGGCCATTCATTAATTTTACTGGTCAGCATCCGTTCCAGAACTCCAATTTTCCTATGGTGAACCATCATTATTTTTCTACTCTCAATCCATTCATATCAGTTGATTTTGACTCAATTCTTGGTTCTATGTATGGGCATGTAACCTGGGCCTGGCCAATCAGAGCATCCCATTTCCCTTGCCACAGTAAAAACTTCCAGAATGGGCATGGACTACCCAGTTTGAGATGGTCTTTGACCCTTTACTGGTACTGTTGTGAGGCAGTCCCTTTTTTCTGGACTGTTAGGATTTGTGTGTATAGTATATAAGCCTGTAGCTATTGGCAACCACCTTCTGGTAAAGTATGCATGAGAATAAACCTCAATGACAGGAGATAAAGTTGATTGCTACATTTAAAGAGATAGAGTACCATTTTCATTGTTTGGGTCCCTAGAACTATTCACGCCTGGATTTATTCTATACTTTTCAGATATATGAGCCCATAAATATCATTTTTTAGTTTAAACTGTGTTTTCCTTACTTGAAAGCAAGATTCTTTGCTAATACAAATGCTTTGAGATGACGTTTTATTAATCCCTAAGAGCAAGCAATATTTAAAACATTGGCACAAATATTCATGAGGCATATTATTTTGTGAATGAGAAATTAACATTCTGTGTGTATATGAACATGAAGAGTTTTGGCAACGGACTACCACAAGGGGTCAGATATCTCTGGGTTTGGAACCTTTTAAATCTAAATTTTAGAGGTCACATAGATATAGATTAAGACCACATTTATACAACTACAAAGTAGAGAAGATGATTATCTTGAAAATCTAGTGGGGCTTAGAAAGCTAATCAACACTGAATTTTCTCTCAGCATAGTTTCAAAGTCAAATATGGCTTGCATCTAAAAAATAGGCACTGAAGTTAGATAATGTTTTACAGTGATTGAAAATGCTTCAGGGAACACACTGCAATTTTATTTTAGCATACAGAATACTTAGAACTTCAATAAGGCAACAAGGTATTATTCAGTAAAATAAAATAAGTTCATTTTTAATGTCATCTTAAAAAGAATCATGAGTACATGTATATAGCTATAGCTATTTTTTCAAGCATCATTTTATCACTTTGTAAGTTTGTCAAGCTAATCTACTGCTTTTCAGGTGCCTCCAAACACATTATTTCATTTAATTCTAACAGAAATTCTGTAAGGAAGTGAACTAGAAGTTATTGAGACTATGCTGAATTCTATGGTGCATGAGGCATAAGCACACGTATATAAATATATTTCAATTTAGAGTAACACCTTAAGATGAGTGCTATTATAACTCTTATAGACAAGAAAATTAAGGCTTAAATATCTTAGTTCACATAGTTAATACAAGGCAAAGCATGAATTAATATAAAAACTTTCAGGACTCTAGATCCTCTATTTTCTACCTTGTTTTCTGCTTCTAATAGACCTAAATAGAGTGTATATGTCTGAAGCAGAATAATGAGTGTAACTTCATCTAATTAATGAGTGTTGAGGGCTGGCATATGTGGATTTCTTGCTTCTAGGTTGATTTAAATTATTGACAACAATCATTTTTATGTGATTCTACTGCACCTTAATGAATTCAATAAAAACATTATGCTAAGCAAAATAAGCCAGGTGGTGAAAGACAAATACCATATGATCTCATTTTTAACAGGAACCGAATCAACAAAACAAACAAACAAGCAAAATATAACCAAAGACACTGAGATAGAGAACAGGCTGACAGTGACCAGAGGGGAGACGGGAGGGAATTTCAGGGGAAAGGGGAAGGGTTTGCAGGAACTAGTATAAAGGACACATGGACAATAACAAGGGGGGGGTGGAGATGGGAGGGAGGAGGGGAGGGCTGGGGGGTGGGATGGGATGGGGGTAAGGGGCAGAAAACTGTACTTGAACAACAATTAAAATAACATTCTTTCCTTCATTCTTCCTTCCCTTTTTACTTCCTTCCCTGCTTATTCTTATTCTTCATTTTTCAACCACCTCCTCTTCCTTCTTCTCCTTCTGCTCTTTTCCCTTCTTCTTTCCTGTCTGTGGTGATTATGTGGGACAGGGAAAATATTGTTTTAATAACTTGTCAAAATTTTATTTCATTCCTTTGACAAAAGTGAACTTTTTTTTTTTAAAGCTCACTTTACACACTGCATTTTGGAAACTCTGATTCAATTATACCATTGGGTATAGTTATCTACAAGGGCTGGTGGCAAGGTGACAAACTAGAATAGATCTGAGAGGCTTGAAGAAAAAGATGCAGTGATTCTAGGTAACAAATAAAAAGCCATGGAAATCCAGGGAAGTGAGGAGGTTTCATATAGGGAAATAAACCACAAGGTCTCTTTCCCCTGTCTTGTTCAGCCTACGTTCTCATCAGCTATTCAATATTACTTGTGCTAGTAGTTTGAAATATTGTTCTTTGACCTCATTCCAGATGGGTCTTGTTCTTCAATGAGGTCTGGACTTCATTCCGGGTGGATCTCATTCTCAGGTGGGTGACAATTCTCAGACTGTGAAAATCTATTGTGTAGGGCAGGGGTGTCAAACTCATTTTCACCAGGGTCCACATCAGGCTCATGGTTGCCTTCAAAGGGCCGAGTGTAATTTTAGGACTGTATAAATGTAACTACTTCTTACTAGGGGCAAGGAGCTCTACATTCGGCCCTTTGAAGGCAACCACAAGGCTGATGTGGCCCCCGGTGAAAATGACTTTGATACCCCTGGTGTAGGGTTTCTGCTCACACACAAAAAAGAAACCACAAAACTGAGTCTGCTGAAGTTCATGCTACTGAACTCTACTGGGATTTTCTAGCTGATTGTTCCATAGGGGCCTCAATTCAACACATTTAAACTTGAACTAGTTATTTCTCCTTCTCCATATGTCCTACTTTCTTGGTTTCTACTTTGTATTAATTTCACACTATTTTCCCAGTCACACAGGCTTCACAGCTAATTAATTCATATTTGTCTGTACTCATTTAGTCTTCACATCCCAGCACTTCAGATACCCTGGAGAGTATGTCTCTCTTTATTTAAAGACATTATATTTTTAAAAAGATCAGTTTTAAGTTTACAACAAAATTGAGAGGAAGATATCAAGATTTCTCAGATATCCTCTACATATGCATACTCTCATTATCAACATAACTCACCAAAATGGTACTTTTCTTCCCCCAAGGATGAACCTACATCAACACATCCTAATCATCTAAAGATGATTAACCCTAGCTTGTGTTAGGGTTCACTCTTGGTGTTGAACATTCTATGTGTAATGACGTATGCTCATTATAATATCATATAGAGTAGTTTTATTAACCCCCAAATCCTTTGTTTTCTGCTTTTCATATCTTCTCTGCTCTCCTCCTTTACTTTACCCATTTCCCTGAATTCACTGTTTTCATGGCTTTGCCTTTTCCAGGATGTTATGTAGTTGGAATCATACAGTATGTAGCTTTTTCAGACTGGATTTCTTCACTTAGTAATATGCATTTAAGGTTCCTCCATGTCATTTCTCTGTTTTGAAGCATTCTCAGTGATTACTTTATAAAATCTAAATTATTGGCCCTGACACACAAGGTCACCCATTATTTGGTTTACATTTTGTATTTTAGACTGTCTTCCACTGCTCTCTTCACTCCCAGGGGAACTGGACTCTTTACCTTTTCTTGAAAACCCCTGGTCTAATGTTTATCCCATTTTCTTTGATTAGAATGGTCTCATGTTCCAAGTCCTGGTTATTTTTGAAGTTATTTCTTCTTTCTCTTAGCATTGTTGGCACTTTTGACTACTTTCTAAGATCGTTATTTTACTATTCTGTACATTATAAGTATTTGTGCACATTTCTTATTGTCCCTGCTATATTGGGATTTCTCTGAGAAAAAGGATTATTTATATTTGCAATCCTTATATGGGCCCCTTACATTTATTTTTATATTTTTGATCATCTTTTCAATTACAATTTACATACAATATTATTTTGTATTAGTTTCAGGTGCACAGCTTTAGTAGTTAGACAATCATATACTTTACAAAGTAGCCCCCCTGAATATTTCCAGTACCCACCTGACCCCATATGTAGTTATTACAATATCATTGATTATATTCCCTATGCTGGACTTTACATTCCTGTGACTGTTCTGTAACTACCAATCTGTACTTCTCAATCCCTTTACCATTTTCACCTAGTCCCCCAACCCCCTTCTCTTCTGGCAACCATCAGTCTGTTCTCTGTATCTATGAGTCTGTTTCTGTTCTGTTTGTTCATTTATATTGTTCTGTAGATTCCACAAATAAGTAAAATCAAAAGGTATTTGTCTTTGTCTGATTGATTTATTTCACTTAGCTTAATACCCTCTAGGTCTATCCATGCTGTTGCAAATGCTAAAGTTTCATTCTTTTTTATGGCCAAGTAATATTCCACTGTGTAAATGTACCACAGCTTTTTTATCCAGTCATCTACTGATAGGCATTTGGCCTGCTTCCAGAGCTTAGTTATTGTAAATAATGCTGCAGTGAACATAGGTGTGCATACATCTTTTTGAATTAGTGTTTTGGGTTTCTTTGTATATATTCCCAGGAGTGGAAAGGCTGGGTCATAGATAGATAAATTTTTAATTTTTTGAGGACCTTCCATACTGTGTTCCACAGTGGGTACATCAGCTGCATTCCCACCAACAGTGCACAATGGTTCCCTTTTTTGCACATTGTTGAAGGGCTCCTTACATTTAATTTATGCTTTTTTTAAAATGAAAAGTTATTAAATCTTAGGTTTGGATTGTTTCTCTTATGGTAACTGGAAAATTGGAGAATAGTTGTATATGTGTGTGTGTCTTGAACTTCTTTTTACATACTAACTTAATTTAGGATTGTAGGTAGTTAAGGAATAGGAAATTTTTTTTTTCTTTTTGCTGTTAAAGCACTGTTGGAAGCTGTTTCCAAAGAACGAAGATAGATATAAGGCAGTGTTCTCTAATATTTTAAAATTTAGATTGATGTAGT
Organism: Phyllostomus discolor; assembly: GCF_004126475.2. Lineage (NCBI taxonomy): Eukaryota > Metazoa > Chordata > Mammalia > Chiroptera > Phyllostomidae > Phyllostomus > Phyllostomus discolor. The sequence continues at coordinate 15,986,862 of NC_050198.1, read as the reverse complement.
ATAAATCATTTCTGGAGGTGACATAGCAGCCCACTGTAGTACTATATCTGAGAGGGCTGTTAGATGAAAGTCATCTTTTCTAAACTCAAACTGACATGGGAACAGTTAAGTCTGATTTGTGAGCTACTGAAGTGTCATCTTTTATTCTTCTCAAAGACCTTAACAACTTGAAGGTGAGAACAAAGAGAAGGAAGGAAATGGAAGCTCACTTATTTTTCTTGATATAAAAACTGACGTTCATCAAAATCTTCTCTCTAATGACTTGCAATGATACAACTCATGGGTCGTAAAAATGTTCACTGAGTTTTGACATACTGGGTCACATTTTCATTTTATTTCTGCTGGATTTTGGGATTCAGCTGTCTTTCTGTGGATGGGATTATACCTAACTACTTAGCAGTGGGGGTATTCATGACCACTTATTTGTGCCACAATTTGTCATAATTTCCCAGGGCTCTTCCCCACTTTTTTTTTCAGAGTGTATGAATCTAATCCCACATTTTGTTTATTTATTAAAAGTAGTTCTTTCTCACTAGGTACAAGAAGGAAGGAAAGCTCAATGTATATGCTCTTTTAAGAATTGAAACATGTTCCCACTTCTGGTGGAACTGAATAGTGCTTTGAACTGCAGAAATGAAAGTGGGAAGGAAAACCCAGATAATATGATAAAATATTTATTATTATTTTTTATTGCAATCATATGAGGGATGTCATTAGTACTTCCTTACCTTTTCAGAGACAAGCACCACAAGAAAGTCATTTATGTTTTCTTGATATCTACTTTTCCTGTTTCTTTTTATTTATTTCTTTGAATTATCCATCAAATATCCTCTGAGTACCACTCTATGCCAGGTAGAGTTTTCTGTTCTGGCATTTACTAGTGGGTTCTTGCCCGGGCTGGTATGCCTCAGTGGTTGACTACCAAATCAAAAGGTCACTGGTTTGATTCCCAGTCTAGGACACTTGCCGGGGTTATGGGCCAGGTCTCCAGTAGGGGGCATGCAAGAGGCAACCACACATTGATGTTTCTCTGCCTCTCTTTCTCCCCTCCTTCCTTAATCTGAAAAAAAATAGTGGTTTCTTAATTGATGGGGTGACATCTTCACTTCTTCTGTCATCTTTACCTGCTGCATGATATCCAGCACTGATTATGGAATTCTAACAATGTATTTCTACCTGTTTTTACAGTGTTTTGCCTAGTACATGTGTGACAAAGTGATTCTCAAAAACTTATCATGGTGTGAAGATGTAATTCTAATGCACATGGAAGTTTCTCTTTCCCATGCCAAGAGAGCAGCTATTTCAAGTAAGGGTTTCCATGAAGAATAACACAGTAGTTCTGTTTCAATTGAGAATGTGAGTTGCCCTATGACAGGACTCATGTTTTGTCTCTAGCAGCTGCTTGACTAGTCATGAAAAAGTTCTTGGTTTCTTTCTTAGAGGGAAAAGTTATTTGCATAACTACCACAATGCATGCTAAGCATAGGCACATTTTAGTGTTTCATTTGTGAACAAGTGATTTTTTTTACAAGTGATTGGTTTTTACATACTTCTTGTTTGAGTACTGAGCTTTCATTATTTCTGTCTCCTGAGGTCACCTGGAAGAAATCCCTGCCCTGTCTCCAAACTCCACATTTTATTTGGTCTTTTAATAGCTGTTGACTGACTGATTTTTAAAGAAATATTTTGCTTATTTTTAGAGAGAGGGGAAGGGAGGGAAAAAGAAAGGGAGAGAAACATCAACATGAGAGGGAAACATCCGTCAGTTGCCTCTTGCAGGAGCCCCAACTGGGGACCGAACTCACAACCCAGGCCTGTGCCCTGACCAGGAATCGAATTAGTGCCTTTTCACTTTGCGAGAGGACATTCAACCAACTGAGCCACACCGGTCAGGCCCTGACTCATTTTAAGAACCACTTACCTAGTTTGACTGCCTTTTCCCCTCTGCCTCAGTGCTATTTCTGAGAAAATTGATCTAACCATGCCTTTCTCCAGCCTTAAGTCTCCAATGGCTTTTCAAGGCTTACCTTAGTTACAGAACCTCCCAAGACCTGACCTTTTCCCTCCCTCCGACAGCCAGAACCTAGATCACTCTTTCCCCTGCTTATTCCCATACTATTCTCTTTATACTGTCAGTGCAGCACTTATACACAGTAATACACCCATTTATATTTCTGTCTTCCTCACTTAGATTTTAAGCGTGTTGAAGAACAGAAGGAATTTCCTATTTCTCTTTGTCTTTTCGGCACCTCACCAAGTGCCTGGCATAAAATAGGCAATAATTATTTGTTGAATTGAATTAAACAAATACAGTGAAGCTCTGAAGTTCTGAAGAATTTTACAGGACATATTAAATTCTTTTTATGTCTTATAAATTTCTACCTTTTCAGCAACTACCTGGGGCTTGGTAGTATATTCTAAGTCCAAACAATGTCATCTTATAGTAATTCAATGAGTTCTTATCTTTTTCCTCTTGATGAGGCACAGTTGACAACTTACTATATGATAGAATTTAGAAGATGTAACACAACCAAGAGATAACCCCCATCTGTGCCAATATTTCCCTATTTCTCCTTCTCAGCATTTATAAAACATATGATATAATGTTGATGCTGTTCATCCTTGGGCAATTTGAAAAAGGTATGGCTTGAAATTGGTGTTTTGAGCTCTGGATCAATCAGAATTTTAGCAAATCCTACAATTAGAGTGGCACCTATAGGAAGCCCACCTACTTGGTTTTGCCCACAGAAGGAGGGGGAAGTGAACTTCCTAAGGGCTTTGGGTTCAGAGAAAATGAGCTCTTATATGGTACCTTCTGGAGCTCACTTAGTGAAAAAGTATTCCTCAGACAAGGTTTACTTCTGATTTGAAGTCACCTCACCTTTCTGCTTTCATCTCCCTTTTTATTGTTTTTAATTTTTTTCTATGCTAAGATTTATTTATTTTATAAAAAATTACTTATTTATTTTTAGAGAAAGGGGGGAGAAAGAGAGGGAGAGAAACATTAATGTGTGGTTGCCTCTGCCACACCCTCTACTGGGTACCTGGCCCACAACCCAGGCATGTGCCCTGACTGGGAATCGAACCAGTGACCCTTTGGTTTGCAGTCTGGCACTCAATCCACGGAGTCACACCAGCCAAGGCTATCCCTTTTTATTTCTCCTGATCATTTGTTTTCAGAGCTTCTCCTGGCCCCTTTTCACTCTTGGATATCTAGGTCTCACAGTTTTTACCCTGGCTACATGTGCAGCTTATGGGCCATCCAGAAAAAGAAAAAAAAACCTATTCAAACTGAGGTCTTCATGGATTAATGGATTATTTCTCTAAAGAGGTTTTACACTTTTAAAAGGACTCCTGGACAAGAAAATGCCTTAGACCAAAGGAGTAGCACCTCTAGTCATAGATATTCAGACACTGTGGCAGACTAAAGAGAAAGAAAATTTCACATGCACTTCAGACCACATCACAAAGGCCCTGGGACCAAGACAGTTTTATGTTTTAACAGCTGTGGGAGGCTCTGTGGGGTCTGAAAGATGAGACAAACCTAACATGACAGTTCATGTTAAGGGTTTTCAAATTACGTTTCTCAGTACCTGGGGATTCTGTGGAAGACCTTCAGAGATCACCAAAGTGACATGATGGGCAGACAAAATGAAGAAGTGGGTTTGTTTCTTTCTTGCTCTGTACATGAACCAATACTAGTTGACTATCAATAATTATATTAATATTATTTGACTAATAAGATAATTGTATAGCGCCACTATTATCCTCTAATAAATTAGATTTTAATTAAGTTTATTTGAATGTAAAATAGTTTAACTTTCAAGTTTTTTGACAACTGCTATTTAAGCTCACACACTCTATGCCTCAGGAATACCCAGTCAAAATGTCTTTAAGCAAAAACCTATTCAGTTGTCACTATCTAGGGGTGTTAGTTATCAGATACTTAAGGTTTGAAATGAGGATATGTTTAGGGAGAATGGGCTACAGGGATGGAATATTTTGTTATGGAGACAGGAGAAATAGATAAGACAGAGGCATGAAAATAGGGATGATTAGAGGTGAGATTAAGGAGTGTCAAAGGCAAATTTGCTTGCTTTATGATTTTGCCTATGATGGGTCTTGCTAATGATGGTAGACTTCAGATTTTCAGAACTTAGAGACAGATCATCTGGGTATTGTTTAATTGATCACATTTAATGTTCTGTCAGCACCTCTGAGGTTATCAGGAAGATAGCTCATTTCTTACCTCACTACAAATATACATACTTTAATTTTTTATTTATGAAAGATTATGGGAGCCCACAGACACAGTGAATGGGATATATTAAAATTTTGTGTCCAATGTTCATCCTTTCCTGTATCCACTCTCTTTGCCATGTAACTTTGCATGTTCTTTCACTAAAAAAGGAATATACTCCCATGTCCCTTAACTTTGAACTTGGCCACATGACTTGCTTTGGTCAGTAGGATGTGGGTGCAAACAACACTATACCAGAATCGAGTTTAGGCTTGATGAGGCCTTGTGTGTTCCACTCACCCTTTGCACTCTGTTATCACCATGAGAAGGCCATGGTCCAGCTAGTCTGTTGATCCAAGAAAGTTGAGAGATATATGCAGCAGAGCTAGATCCAACCTGCATCTTGGAGCCATCTGGTTATGTCCAACCAAGATCAGCAGAACTGCCTCACCTAATGTGCAGACATGTGAAAAATACAGAGTTATATGCATGCCATTGAGATTTTGTGATTGCTTATTAGGTAGCAATAGGTGGCTGATACCATAGGTAAGAGCTTGAGTTTTCAGACAGATCAGGATTTGGGCAACCTCCCTAAAGACTCAGTATTCTCATTATAGTGTTATAGACAGTAAATAAATTAGTATATGTAAAATACTAGGCAGAGTGACTGTTAGTATTATTTTTAAAAGATTTTATTAAAAATAAAATATTTTATTTATTTCTTTTTAGAGAGAGGATTAGGAGAGGGAGAAAAAGAGGGAGTGAAACATTGACTGGTTGCCTCTTGCATGCCCCCAACTGGGGACCTGGCCTGAAACCTACTGACTGGAAATTGAAGGCCTGGTGGCCTTTTGCCTTGCAGGATGATGCTCAGCCCATTGAGCCACAGCAGTCAGGGCCTCACTATTAGTGTTATTACATTTACAGATACAAAGAAACTTTGGGACTCAGAAATGCAAGGAAGTAGGAGATGTGCATGCATTTCAATATATGGATTAGATATTAGAATATATGGTGGTTAAAAAAGCATTTATTCTGAAACTTGGGGCAGATAAGTCCTTTTTCTTTAGTTTAATGCCTGTTAAACTTCATAAATTTACTACAATCAATAATTGGCTTGGTGATGGTTTTCTTTCAAAGGGACATAAAAGCATGACTTTACCAACATCTCTTAGTGTATAAAGTGCTATTAGTCACATGCCATAGTTAGCAGTTTGACTTGCTTGTGACCAAGAGTTCTGGTGAATACATTTGAAATTCATTTCATAATTCCCAACATGTCAGTATATAACAGCTTTTTTTGGCCTCTCCATTGCCATCAAGTTGGAATAGACTCTTGAAGCAAAGTTGTGGCTAGGGGTTGAAATTTACATGTGACTGATGGTCAAAGTGCTGATTAGCTGCACCCACCCCCTTCTTGTATATCACTTCCTGGATTGGGACTGCCTTGTGTAAAATATTGAGATACTCTCTGGTCTCTCTGCCCCTCACATACCCTTGAAAGTGAAGAAAAATAGCTGATTAAAATGGATGTTTAAAAAGAAAAAAACAACTCCTAATGAATAAATATGTTTTGTAAAATGCATTTCTAATTCTTGGGTTTCCAAGTATACAATTTTAATATATTATTTACTAATCAATTAGTAAATCAATGTATCCAACCAGCGTTTGGCACCCAGTTCAACTTTTCTTGCATGGACTTGAAAATGGATACAAAAATCCCAGCAGTGGAGGTGCCGCCTTTCCCTACTGAGACAATTCCTGTAAGTTGAACTTCCATTCCCACAAAGAGAAAAAAGCTTTCTGGTTGCAGTTAAACCAAAATGTGTTGGGCTTGTCTTTTCTTTTCATGTTGGTATTTTGTTAATGACACTAGTAAAAATGCTTAAAACTAATTTTTCTCCTTTTGAAACATGCGTATGCAGCACAGGTAGGTACCTATATTCATTTGGATTTCTTCAAAAGTTGTTCCTGAGACAAAGATTTGGGTGCCCGTAGTTTATGGGGTGGTGACTGTTGCGTGTGGGTCACTGGCCAGCAGTGACCACGGAACGCTGTGGATGGCTCGCCCAAAAACACGCGAGAAAAAACACAAACATACACAGAGACAACCAGGTCCTGTGGGGAAGTAGGGACAGAATGGCCACCCCCCCTAGTAGGGAGGGCCCTGATTTACCGTCCATACCTGCTTTTATTGGGCTCATTTTGCATAATAATTCAGGTAAAGTACAGTACTTATCAGTGGGAAGTAAGGAACTATAGAAAACAAGGAATTCTGCTGCTCTATTGAGTCAGGGTTGAAGAGCTGTAAGACTTTGAGGAACAAACTAACTTCCTCCTTGGACCCCTCTCATTCAACTGAGAGCAATCTAAACAAAGAAGGTTTCACAGTAATTTACATGTTCTTTCTTAGGCCCGATCACCCAGGGAATCTGCCCTTTTTCAGCACAGAGCTGTACCACCCTGTTATTGTTTCAGGCTTAGCACAGGAACTAAGGCAATAAGAAGATTTTCTCCCAGACGATGAGAACTCAGGCTATGTTAAATAGCGAGGAGCGAGGGTCCATCACCCCCTTCTGCTACAGCCCCCAAAGTCCTTCTTTTGGGGGGCCTCCCAAAGTGATCGTGCCTGCCTTAGGTCATTCCCCCCTTGGGGAATCTTACCCGTCTTTGGCTAACCGACCAAGCTTTTTGGGGTTCAGTTATGAATAAAGCAGCAGAAGCAGCATTCCTGCCAGGGAGACAAGCCCTTGTCTCCTTGCTGGCTTACGGTTCCAAGGGCGTTCCCTTAGCCTTAGCTTAGGTGGGGGTTTCAGCTTCTGATACCAGTCAGGGCGGTTCCCAACAGGTGACTCCTGGAAGCATGGTGAGGGAGTTTGGAAAAGAAAGGAAAGAAAAGGTGCATTAAAGAGTGAGTTATTGCTATGGGAGACTGGCGTCCAGTCCTACCGGGGACCCCGTGAGAGAGCACAGGAACACACTCAGAGTTGTCCCACTGATGGTTTAGAAAGCTGAGGTATTTATCCTTCTGCCCTGCCCTCTTGATTGAAAGTGGCTCTTGGGGACATTGACTTCTAGGCATTTCCACAGTGCCCTGAAGAGGCTAGACTTATTTTGGCAGCCACAGATAGACCTCAGGCAGAGAGAAGGCATGTGCTATAGAACTGTCCACCCAAGCTGTAGGTGACTCTGGGGTTAGCATAAGGAACCAAAATTATCAAGAGCATCTGTTGAAGGCAGTGGGAAGCATGCTTCCTCTAGTTTCAGCTGAAGTGTAAATGAAACAAAGTTTTTCATAGTCCATAAATTTCATAAATTTAAAATGTAAAACATTTTTATTTTAACCAAGAAGTTTATAGAAGGGCCCTGGCTGGTGTGGCTTAGTGGACTGAGTGCCGGCCTATGAACTGAAAGGTCACAGGTTTGATTCCCAGTCAGGGCACATGCCTGGGTTGCAGCCAGGCCCCCAGCTGGGGCATGTGAGAGTCTGATGTTTCTCTCCCTCTCTTTCTCCCTCTCTTCCTCTCTCTAAAATTAATAAATAAACTCTTTAAAAACAGAAGTTTATAGAAGGAAATATTTGCAGGGTCCTAGTCTATTTCCATAAGGGTTTTTATTATTTTCTAAACTAAACTCCTTTGTCTCCATTGGTATGGGCAATATAAGGCAGAAATCCAGAATTCTCTTCTCACAGCCAGCCAAAAGATAGAGTAAGAAAAATTCACTGTATCTGCAAGAACAAAGGTTTAGTCAGGTTTGTTTTTTGGTGTTTTTTGTTATTGTTGTTTGTTTATTTTCTAAACTTGGCTTCTCAGCCTTAACTTTTTCTAACTTTAGGGATTCTGTTGCTAATTCTCACCACAAGATGTCACCATGTTACCAGACTATTATCTAAGTGCTATTTCTGCAACCTTTTAAAAATACCTCCTTTGCTGATGTTTCCCTAACTTACTTAAAACACATCCACTGAAATTGTCAAAATTTTTATGGTAGAGAAAGTTCTAAATTTCACTCAAATAAATATCAAATCACAGATGATCTGATCCTTTCCCACAGAATCCAGAAACTTAGAGGGACTCTGAAATAATCACTCCTCCACCCGCTACACTTTGGATATATACAATTATCATGGTTAAATGAAATGTTTTACTTTTTAATTATTTGCTTTATTTTATGCTCTTAAGATTTACAAAGCTGTCTTTTAACTCAGCACTTCTCAAATATTATGAAATAAAACTGCAAATGGTGTGTTTCTGGAAAGTTCCTTTTGAATTTCAATTTAGCTAACAAAAGGGGGACTCTTCTGAAGTGTGGATGTGGAGTGTACCACATCTATACTACAAAGAACTACATGGAATTATTAAACCTTCAGGCAGAGGCTGGACTCCTTCACAACTGTGCAATGACTTCATTAAGGGTGGCCACTTTTAGGCTTATAGTCTCTCTCCATGGAGTTTTCCTGCATAATCCATTTTTGATGGCTGCTTTATAACGGTATTTCCCAAACCTATAGACACAAGAGAGTTTAATTTGGAGTATAAAAGCCCCCTTATGGAAACAGACTAGGGCATTGCCAATAATTGATTCGTTTACCTCCCTGTTCAGAACAAATACTCTCTATTTGAAATGCATATAATTCGGGACATTTTGATTTGCTGCTTTGTAGTTCTAAACAGAGGAAAAAACTTTTGGTATAAGACAGTGAAATGTGCCTTGATGGTTCTTATGAGCTACTACGATAGACAAGAATGGTCTGTGGGCTTCAAGTCAGACCTAGTCACCATGCTTCTCTCTATCATTCCCTGGCTGTGTACACTTGCCTATTTTTCTCTTTATTTTTACTGTTTACATTATTTCACATGTCCCCATTTCCCCCACTTAGCCTGCCTCCACCCAGCACATACTCCCTTCCCTCTGGCCAACACCACACTCTGGTGTTTATGGCTTATGCATATATGTTCTTTGGCTAACCCCTTTACCTTCTTTGTTAAATATATTGGGGTGACATTGGTTAATAAGATTGTTTTTTACCTCTCTTCATGTTTCATATTCTTCATCTGATAAGTGTGTGTATGTGTTGCAATAATACCACTCTTCCACAATAGTTTTAAAATTAGAAATTGTGTAGTCTCTTATTGTTGCTGTAACTGATTACCACAGATTTAGTGGCTTAAAAGAACACAAATTTATCTTCTTATAGTTCTAGCAGCCAGAAGTCCAAAATTAGTTTCACTAGACTAAAGCCAGTGGGTTGAAAGGCCTGATTCCTTCTGGCAAGTCTAGGGGAAAATTGGTTCCTTGACTCTTTCACCTTCTAGAGACTGCCAGAATTCATTACCTTCTCTGTTTTTTTCTAATTCTTCCTACATCTTCAAAGCCAAGAGCATAGCATCGTCATTGTTTGTTCGAATCTTCACATTGCCCTTTCTTTTATAAGGATTCTTTTGATTTCCTTGGATCCACCCAGATAATGCAAGATAATCTCTTTTTTCTTTTAAAGATTTTTATTTATTTATTTTTAGAGAGGGAAGGGGGAGAGAGAGGGAGGGAGGGAGAGAGAGAGAGAGAGAGAGAGAGAGAGAGAGAGAGAGAGAGAGAGAGGTATGTGTGGTTGCTGGGGGTTCTGGCCTGCAACCCAGGAATGTACCCTGGCTGGGAATCGAACCTGGGACACTTTGGTTCACAGCCCGCGCTCAATCCACTGACCTACGCCAGCCAGGGCGATAATCTCTTTATTTTAAAACCCTTAATTTAATCAAATCTACAAAGTCCCTTTTGCCATATAAATAACATTCACAGGTTTCAGGGATTAGGACCTGAGGGAGCTGTTACTCAACAAAACACAGAAATATTATATATGAAGGCCCCATCACTGATTAGGTATTCAACAAATAGAACTATTTTTATTATGATAGGACATGAAATGTTAATTTAGCAGCGTGGTGCTCTGTCAGTGAATGACTTGGTGATAAAATGACATTCTTCTACATTCTGGAGTTAGTGAAAGGACATAGGCATTTATTTTTAAGTTCTCTCAGGGAAGAGGTCAATTATAAAAAAAATAAAGCTATTTATTTAGCATGTAGAGTAAACTGTGTATTTCTTCTATTGAATTGAATCATTTTCTCCTTTGTATTAGAGTAAAAGACAGCATATTTTTACATATCAGCATGTAACTTACTGATCAGCAGAAATATTGTGTCTTTATATGGCCTTTAAAAATTTGTTTACATATTTATTTACTTTTAGACAGAGGGGAAGGAAAGGAGAAAGAGAGGGAAAGAAGCATCAACGTGTAGTTGCCTCTTGCACACCCTCAATTGGGGACCTGGCCTGCAACCCAGGCATGTGCCCTGACTGGGAATTGAACCAGCAACCCTTTGGTTTGCAGGCCAATGCTCAATCTGCTGAGCCACACCAGCCAGGGTTTTATGTGGCCTTTTGGAAGGAACTTTCCCTTGTTCTTCAAATTGAGCTGAAAACTATGCAGGATATTGGGTAACCTGATTTCATAAGGAAAAATAGTTTGTAAATCTATGGAGGAAACTTGGATAAAAATATAAAGTTTTAATTTTATTATTTTCATCATATTTCTCAATATCTTGTTGACATTTTCTGTGTCATCTAATCTTGAACATACTTGAAACTATTATTTTAAGAAAATAAAGGACAACATTTTGTCAGCACTCCAACTTTTGTGGAATAATTATATTGAAGAGACTATCACTTGAATGATTCAGTTTTGTACTCAGTTTAAATTATGCATTTCACCAATATGCAATTAATTGAAGTAGAGACACCTGCAAGCTAATGTCATCAAATCAAGTGTGTAAGTAGAATGTACACTTAAGTGAAGTGGCCTATCTTCCTGTATTTACATATTGTATATTTATAATGGCAGCAGAATTAAATACTGCTCAGTTAAGAACAGGCCATTTAATGGATTGCAGCTTTGGGGAAACATAGGCAACAGAATTTCGTTCAGGTGGGTGAACATGGTACACTTTATGCAATGTGGTGTTTCTTAAATGTCCATTGCCATTTGCCATTCACACACTTTTCATTAACTGTTTTTAATAATGACTAGTTGCTCAAACTACCTAGATTAATAATTTTTTAATATAGAATTTGGGTAAAATGGAATCCAATGAAGGCCCATGAATCCCTTGAAATTGTGCAAGAAATTATGTGTGTGCATGCACACTTTTTGTGGTGTGGTTGAACCTACCAATGGATAGCCAATATCCATTCTTCCCTTGTTCTTGTAACCACAAACACTGATTTTATTTTGTCTGGAAGGTGCTTGGCCAAATAGTTCAAGTGCCTATTTTCACACTTCTCTTCCAGCTAGGGTTGTCCACTAAAAATCAAGTGTCACTTGGGAAGACCCAAGATGGTGGCAGAGTAGGTGGAAGGTACACTCATCTCCTCCCAGGACCAAACTGGAATTACAACTAAATTATAAAACAAGCAGCCTGAATACCATTTATAGCTGAGAATTGGGAGGGATAGCTCAGCTATAAAGGTTCCCCTTGAAGAATGAGAGATCTCAACCCCATGCCAGGCTCCCCAGCCCAGAGCACCAGAGCTGGGAAGAGCAGTTCACATAACATCAGGCTGTGAAAATCAGCAGGGATTCTGTCTGCCAGGGAGAGACGGACATCTGCTAGAAAGTTAGGTGCCCATTTAAAGGGCCAATGCACAAAATCTCATTAGCATCCACTCACCCTGGGATTTTGCAGAGAGAGAGAGAGAGAGAGAGAGAGAGAAGCTCAGAGAGGACTAGAGTTGTGTGAGGAGAGACTGGGATGCGCACCATAGGGGAGAGAGCTGAAGGGACCAACTCCAGGGTCCCTGTGCTGAGTCCCTCTCCCATACTAGCCACAGATACCATATTTCTTGGGTCAAGCCCTCCTCCCACACTTCCAAACTACATCAGCCCTGGAGGAATGTAATAGCCCACTTTCCCAACTCTCTGTTGCCCTGTCCTGTTGAGCTCATACCCTGCAGAGGAGTCTGCTGCCTGAGTCAGTGGTATAAACTTTCATGAAAAGATCCTGGGGACAAACTCAGGGAGAGTCAGATTCTGCATTATGTGGCCCCAGGGAGAGAGTTGAAGGGACAACCACCAGGGTCTCTGTGCTGAGTTTCTCTCTCACAGAGCTCACAAATGCCACCTTTCCTGGGTCAAGAACTCCCCTGCATATGGCATCAGTCTGAGGGAATGCAATAGCCTAACCCTCCTGACTCCATGTTGCCCCAACCTGCCAAGCTCATGTCCTGTGGAGAAGTCAGCTGCCTAAGTTCAGGGAGTAGAGGTCTAGGCAGACTTAGAGGTATCAGAGACCAAGTTGTGTAGCTCTGGGGTGGGGCCATTCCCCCACTTCCCATGAATCTGACTGGTACTACCCCTCTACAAGATATCCACTAGCTCCACCTTCCTGACTCCTGCTGGCCCTGCCCTGATGAACTAGGGCTCTTTGAAGGTCTGGCCAGAACTGGGGACAGATTGAGTTGTGTGGCTCTAGGATAGGGGCCACTTTTCCCTCGTGTGCCCAATTGGTGCTGAGTCCTCCTTTTACATAGCCAAATTTTGGGCTTTTTAGGTCTGAAAAACTCTGCTGGCCTCACCCTGATTATTCCCTGGGACCATGCCCAAGCATAAAGGTGCACAGGCGCCCAGCAGGTGATGGCTGTCTTTGGTGTACCCTGGGACTTTTGCTGAGTAGCTTCATGCCCAGCACCAGCACTGAGTTTGAACCTATGTTATTCTGGTGAGCACCACTCACCCCTACCTGGTGACTCACTGAGAAGCTACCTGATGTACCTTGAGTACTGCCAGAGGCTCCTTCAGTGATTGAGCCTGACAGGTGACTGGCAGGTGGAATAAGGTGAACACAGATCTTGGGGTGCTTTGGGACTTTTACTGACCTGCCCCAGGCCTGGTGCTAGTAAAAGCCAACCTTGGTGTATACCTTGGCCCCTCCCATACACACCCAGGCCCAGCTGACATAGCTACGAACTGTGGATTGCTTTGTAACTCCAAACAGGTAGCCTAGGGCCAGCTACAGGTAGCATTTGACATTGAGCTGCACCACAGTCCCTCCCAAAGACCTCAGAACCAACAGACCCAGTGGCAAGTTTCAGACAACATCAGAGCAGGATCCAATTAGCTCCACAAGTGGCATATCCAAAAGGAGATCTCTGCAGGCTTCCAGTCTGAGGGTCAACTCCACCCATGGAGGGGATGACAGCAATAAAGACTCAACTAAAACTGGGGGGCTCATACAACAGACTTTCCTGGAGCACCATGCTTGGGTGATAAAGGAGACTAAGCACTGAGGCCCACAGGATACCTACTACCTGAGGCCACCATATCAAGACTGGGAGACATAGCAGATCTACCTAATACACAGAAATGATTACAGAGAGCAGCCAAAATGGGGAGACAAAGAAACATGAACCAAATGAAATAACAGGGAAAAATCCCCAGAAAAAGAACTAAATAAAATAGAGGCAAGCAATTTATCTGAAACAGACTTCAAAACAATTATTATAAGGATGCTCAAGGAAGAATGGATGAATTTAGTGAGAATTTAAACAAAGAGATAGAAAACATAAAAGAGGACATAGAGACCATAAAAAAGAACCAGTCAAAAATGAAAACTACAATTTTGAAATTAAGAATACACTATAAGGGATCAATAGTAGGTTAGATAAAGCAGAAGGTCAAATCAGTGATTTGGAAAACATGGTAGCAGAAAATACCCAATCAGAGCATCAAAAGGCAAAAAAAATTAAAACAATTAAGATACTCTAAGGAATCTCTGGGACAACATGAACCATAACATCCATAACATCATAAAGGTACCAGAAGGAGGAGAGGGCAAACAATCAAAAACTTATTTGGAGAGATAATGACTAAAAACTTCCCTATCCTGGTGAAGGAAAAAGACACACAAGTCCAGGAAGCACAGAGAATCCCAAATAAGATGAAACCAAAGAGGCCCACACCAAGGCACATCATAATTAAAATGCCAAAGGTTAGAGACAAAGAGAATCTTAAAAGTTGCAAGAGAAAGACAGTTAGTTACCTTCAGGAGAGCTCCCATAAGACCGTCATCTTATTACTCATCAGAAACATTTCAGGCCAGAAGGGATTGGCATGCAATATTCAAAGTGATGGAAAGCAAAGACCTACAACCAAGACTACTTTACCCAGGAAGGCTATTATTTAAATTGAAGGAGAAATAAAGAGCTTCCCAGACAATAAAAAGTTAAAGGATTTCGTTACCACCAGCCAGTATTATAAGAAATGCTAGAGACTTCTTTAAGAAGAAGGAAGGAAAAAAAGAGGAACACAGTCATAAAGAATAAAATGGTAGTGAATATATACCTATCAATAATCTCCTTAAATATAAATGGATTAAATGTCCCAGTCAAAAGACAGAGCTGAATGGATAAGAAAACAAGAAAACAAGACCCATACATATGCTGTCTACAAGAGATCCACCTCAGAATAAAAGGCATATACAGACTGAAATTAAAGGGATGGAAAAAGATATTTCATGCAAATGGAAACAACAACAACAACAAAAAAACTGAGGTAGCAATACTTACAAAAACAGACCTTAAAACAAAGCCTTTAAAACAAAGGCTATGATAAGGGACAAAGGAAGACATTATACCTAATGATAAAGGGATCAATTCAATAAGAGGATATAATTCTTGTAAACATTTGTGTACCCATCATAGGAGCACATAAATATATAAAGCAGATCTTTTCTAAAGATTTTATTTATTTGTTTTTAGAGAGAAGGGAAGGGAGGAAGAGAGAAAGAAAGAAACATCAATGCAAGAGAGTGAGAGAGAAGCATCAATCAGTTGCCTCTTCTATGCACCCCAACCAGGGACTGAACCCGCAGCCCAGGCATGTGCCCTGACCCAGAATCAAACTGGTGACCTTTTGCTTTGCTGGAGGACACTCAACCACCAAGCCATACTTGTCAGGGCTATAAAGCAAGTCTTGATGGACATAAAAGGATAAATAAATAGTAATACAGTCATAATAGGGGATTTTTAACACTCCATTGACACGAACAGTTAGATTTTCCAGGAAGAAACTCAACAAGGAAACAGTGGCCTTAAATGACACACTAGAGCAGATGGAGTTAATTGATATTTTCAGAGCATTACATCCTAAAGTAGCAGAACATACATTCTTTTCAAGTGCACATGGAACATTTTCTAGAATAGACCACATGTTAGGACACAAGTCTTGATAAATTTAATAAGATTAAATTCATGTCACACATCTTCTCTGACCACAGCAAAACGAAACTGGGAATCAATCACCAGAAAAAAACCCCTGAAAAACATACGAACACATGGAGGCTAAATGCTCTGGAGAATATTGGGTCTTTGAAAGCTTTGTGGTGGAAAGGGAGAGAAGAAACATGGGCCTACTGGAGGCCAGAAACAGAATTTGGGGTAAAACAATTAGAATTTCAATAGGGCTTTAATTGTGAAGAGTGAAGAGTTTAATTGTTTGAGTGAAGAGTGTGATGTAAAATGAACACTCTTCTCCATTCATCATACAAATTTCAATAAAACTATGTTATTTCCTCATGTAGGAGAGGCCAAACTATTGCTAGCAGACCAAGTCTGGACAGCTGCCTTTTTTTCATGCATACAATTTTATTGGAGCACAGCCATGCTCACTCATTTACATACTGTCTGTGGCTGCTTTTATGTTACAATGAGAGTTGAGTAGTTGCAACAGAAATCATATAGCCTGAAAAGTTGAAAGTGTTTGCTGTCTGGTGCTTTACAGAAAAAACAACCTGCCAACTCCTGCACCACTAACCTGGGGCTGTTTGCGGGGAGAGGGGAGCTGCAGTGAGGTGCTAAGTATGGGTCAACATGGAGGAGGGGTAAGAATCTTGGAGGCTAGATCCACTAGGTTTGAAATAAAATACAGGACATTGGTAGATTCTTTAGGCTTGGCAGCAAAGTATTTGAAGGTATGCTGAATAATGTTGCCAGGTAATGAGCAAACAATTATTGAGCTTCTTTTTCTTTCTTTTTTGCTGCTATACTTGGTTGTATTCAATCATTTAGATTGACATAGTGCTTAACTCCTAAACTAGATTATATTGATGTGAAGGGACATAAAGAATCACATGGTCAACAGAATAGGAAGGCTAAACATCAGCCAGTACTAGAATACCTTTGCAGGCTATCCAAATTTCTTTTCTCTGACTTCATGGTAACTAAGAAATTACAAAATATCAATTTATTGAACTCATTCATGGATGAAAAAGCAAACACAAATACATACTCTTTGACCAATAGTAGCTCCCTCTATAAAGTAAAAACAGTGACTTTCTGATTCAAATTGGTTTCATGTGACCTTGGAGGTATAAGCCTGTTACTTTGGGCCTAATCACTCTTAAATAAGCTAAGAAGTAAATATTGAAATTTAAGGAGGGCCCCACAGGTTAGCAGAAAGACTATTGTTTCGGGGTCAAATGGAACAGAGTTTAAATCTTCAAAGTTTACTAGTTTTCTGATTTGAAGAAAGTGATTTCATCTCTCTGAGCCTCCCAATATAGTTTGCTCTATTAAATGAAAAAGTATTTTAAAGCCCTTACTTAGTGCCAGAATATAAGTGCTTTGTAAACAGAGTTCCCTTCTTTATGTTCTATGTGTAGAGCTGAGAGACCAAACTTTGAACAATGGTGCTATGTGTTCTGCTAAAATCTACATGTTGAAATCTTTAACCCCAGTGTGATGGTACTTTGAGAGGTAATTAGGTTTGGATGAAGTAATGAGGGTGGGGCTGTCATGATGGGATTAGTGCCCTTACAAGAAGAGACACTGGAGAGCTTGTACTCTCTCTGCATGTCCTCAAAAAAGAGGTCATGTGAGCACATAATAATATGGCTGCCACCTACAAGCCAAGAGAAGGGATCTCAGAATAAAGCCTACCTTGCCAAGACCTTGATCTTGAACCTGCTTCAAGAACTGTGAGGAAAAATAAGTTATCTGTTGCTTAAGACATACAGTCTGTGGTAATTTATTACAGCAGCCTGAACTAAGAAAGTGACCCAATGAAGCCCAGTTTTGAAAAGCTTTCCCAGTTCCCACTTATCTCCACTCCTAAAGATTTCATGATATATATGGTAATTTAAGGAGCTATCTCAATAATTTTTACTTTTACATTGTCTGAATGAAAGAACATTTTCAAGCTATTCATTTCTGGGTTATTCTCTGCTGACTTAGTATTTTCTTATTCTTTTGAGATATTTCAAGCCATTAGGGTATCCTTTAAATTTCAAAGAGCTGAGCTGGGCCTGTTATGTGTGGTTAGAAAGCTTCAAACTGTATTTTATTGAAAGTCTAACTAAAGATGAGAGTGGTGCTTGGGCTAAGGAGATGATAGATTCAAAGAGTTATGTGGGCCTTTTCTTTTTTTTTATCAGACTTTATTTTTTAGATGTTAGGTCCACAGCAGTATTAAGCACAAGACAGTTACCATATACCCTTTGCTCCCACATAGGTATAACATCTTGCACCAGAGTGGTACATTCATTACAATCAATGAGCCTACAGGGACACATCATTGTCATCCAAAGGCCATAGTTTACATTAAGGTTGTTCCTCGTGTTGTGCATTCTAGGAATTTGGACAAACATATAATGACATGTATCCACCATTATATCCCACAGAGAGTAATTACACTGCCATAACATTCCTCTGTGCTCTGCCTCTTTATCCCTCTGTGCCCTGATTTTTGGGAAGTTTAGGAATTTGAATTCAGAATGAGAATGACAGAATGTTTGATACAAAGCTCAGTTCCCCTTCTAACTATGTGCCGTTGTTTTGTCAATAAATACTATCCTGCCCAGCAGCCAGTTGAATGAATTTCAGGTATACTTGTTTGAATATAAGCTTTTATATATACATATTTTAATTGTTTTCTAGAGAGAGAGAAGTGAAGAGAGAGAGAGAGAGAGAACTTTGATTTGTTGTTTCACTTATTTTTGCATTCATTAACTGATTCATGTATGTGCCCCGACCTGAGATCAAACCTGAAACCTTGGCACATTGAGATGATGCTCCAACAAACTGAGCTACCTGGCCAGGGTTTGAATATAAGCTTTTATTTATTTTTTCAACTTTCATTTTATTTTATTTTTATTTAATCTTTATTGTATTTTTCCATTACCATTTAGTCCCCTTATTGAATATAAACTTGTAAAATTTCAGAGTGCCAGCTTTAAATATATTTTCTATTTTTGCTATTTACTGATCACATTCAATGAAAAGCTTTATTTAGCTTTTTTTGTTCCTTTCTTCCCTTTTCATTTAACTTGGGACTAGACATAACACCAATGCCTGGTTATCAAATAAGGTGACTGAGATAAGCCTAAAAATTGCCACAGAAACTTGATTAGCTATGTGAAAACATATTTTTAATTCATAGCTAAATAATACACATAAGTTACATAGAAGTTTGAACTTCTCACATTTAAAGAAGTTCTGTGAAGTACAGGAGGGTTGTATGTTAGAATGAAGTTTCCCCATTTCATGCCTACTGTGCACCACAGTCAAATTTTAAATATTTATTTGCTCCTTTAATACAGTGTGCAAAATGTGGTAACATATGGTGGAGGAAAAGACTGAAAATACTGTCAGCCTTCAGTAGAGCTTTCCCTAAAAGGTTAGGAAATTGATCATAACTCCATCCATTAATTATAAACTGCACAAAGGCCACAGATTTTTCCCTGGGCATCTGTTCACTGATTTAGTCCAGTGTCTGGGGCAGTGCTTGCAGTGAATGGCTACTCAATAAGTATTTGTAAATGAAGACATGGATAATGAAAGAAAGGACATGTATTTGTTTGTAAAGACTTTTTGCCAACATTAAATACTAGAAGAAAAATGTTAGGATTTTTTTCACATATTTTTTTTAAATATAAGGAATTAAATGCACACATTAATAGCTTTCATGGCAGGAAGCTTCCTTTTGGCCATCTGTCATAGAGGCTCTTGCTTTAAAATAATCCCAAAAGGTTGCATCATTAAAATATGTTAATGAACTGAAAATATATTGAGGAAACTGAGTAGGGTGCCATGTTTAGAAGGGCTAGGTTTAATGGTTTGTTGTTGACATCCTGAAATTGTTTAAAATTTTTGAACTAAATGCCCTATAGATTCATTTTGCATTGGGCCCTACAAATTATGTAGCTAGTTATAGAACTGAGTTTATATAGTACAAGTTATATATCATGCTAACTTGTTATTAAGAACAGAGTTTGGCCTTAGCTGGTGTGGCTCAGTGGATTGAGCACAGCCTATGAGCCAATGGGTCACCAGTTTGACTCCCAATCAGGGCATATGGCTGGGTTGTAGGCCCTATCCCTGGTTGGGTGTGTAGGAGAGGCGACCAGTCAATGTATCTCTCACACATACATGTTTCACTTCCTCTCTTTCTTTCTCCCTTCCTGTTTCTCTAAAAATAAATAAATAAGTAAACAAATAAGTAAATAAATAAATAAAATCTTAAAAAAGAACAGAGTTTGGAGGAGTTAAAGAAATGTAAATGAAAGTGAAAATTTTCAGTTCTAAAATTTTTAATTAAGACTGCAGTACCCACATAAGATAGCTCTAGATAATCAAGAAGTCTCTAAAAATAGGCAAATTGTCCCATGATAGGCAATAGGAAACAAAAAGCTGAAAACAATTTATATATCATAATATGACCTAATGTCTTGCTTGGTGCCAATTTTGCTTTTATTCCCTAACTTTCTTTACTTAGGTTTATAATATAAAATATAGAAAAAGCAATGGGGGAGTTTAAAGAGGTGTCTTGCATTGTAGATCCCCCTAATGTCTCACAAAAAACTCTCATGAACATTCACACATAATCACAACTGAAAAAGAGCTTAGAATAAATATGAACACATACGTTACTGGCAAAATATGGAGGAATTTCTCACAATGTTATGGCTTATGGAATTAGCTAAAAAATAATTCCTTACCCATGCTTTGGCTTGTTAGACAGAGCAACCCAGAGACAAGATAAGAAGACATTTTATTGCTCTCCCACTCCAGTTCAATGCCCGAGAGATTCAGGAAGTGTATGACTTAGAAAACAAAGTGGGCATTCAGTTATTAAGAGGGAGAAAAGTAACACGCCACCAATGTTCCTAAGTCTGAGTTTTTCAGTTAAGGCAAGATCAGATAGTTATCAACTCAAAATTGGGCTTTATAAAGAGTGTGTAAAATTGTTGAATGAAGATAACAGCTGTGTTAGCAAAGATAACATTTGGTTATGAAAATGAAGAAGACTGATTTGATTTTTGCCTTAGACAGAAAAACCATTTCAGAGGGACTGATAGCATAGCTAGATTCTACAGAACCAACTGGAAATATGGCAAAAGTGACTTGTTTTTGTCATTGTTATCTTCATCATTATCATGATTTCATTCACTGTGATATGGGACTGCATTTTAAAACGTTTCCAGGCCTTGGCTGATGTGGCTCAGTGGGTTGAACTCTAGCCTGGGAACCAAAATGTTGCCTGTTCAATTCCCAGTCAGGGCACATGCCTGGGCTGGAGGCCAGGTCCCCAGTTGGAGGTGTGTGAGAGGCAACTGATTGGTGTTTCTCTCCCTCTCTCTCTCTCTCCTTTCCTTCCTCTCTCTCTAAAAAATAAATAAAGTCTTAAAACTTAGAGTGAGACCTCTCACCCTTATCTAAGGCCCAGTATAAACATTTTTTAAAAAGAACTTTTCAGAATTCTGGGCTTCATACAGGTCTTGTCATATACCCCTAATTTTCAGGTTGTTCTATATTGGGGGTGAGGCTGCCAACCCCTGAGAATGAGGTGGGCAACACATGTTAACCAAGGAGTTCAATGACCTGTGGTAGTGGGACCTCAATCTGAGTCTCAGTTTCCTCATCTATAAAATAAGATCAGCAGCAGCTTCCATATAGGATTGTTATAAGGATTATATAAATAAAATATGTATGTAAGTATATATGCTTGTATATAAACTTTTAGGTGGGAGAGTACGTGTTTAATAACACTAATTTCCTTTCCAATCTACATTTTTTGAAATGACATTTCTCACAGGGCTTTTCCCTGTGTAATATTATATATTCTATTTTTTCTGCTAAAATTAAAGCCAATATGTTTAATTTTAATATTCAGCAACTATATATATTCCGAAAGCTTCAATGAATGTAATTTTCCATTTGAAACACATATATTTTCCCATGAATTACTCTTTTGGCATTCTTATGTATAAAGGCAGTATTGTTCTATGTTACCAGCATGGACTCAGAAGTCAGATATCTTTGGTTCACAACTAGCTCTGCCACTTATTAATTGTGTGAAATGACTTGTGTTGGAGTTGAGTGCCATTCTGGTACTAACTCCAACATGTTGGCTTTTTTTCCCCATACCAAGCAATTCTCTGACACTAGTTGGGTATTGTACAATTCAAGTCAATTCTGACACCATCTACTTGCAGATAGTATCAGATTCAACAGGTTAAAAGCTCAGTCTTACAATATTGCCTGCCCACTTGAGATATCAATCACAAGCCCAGGTTGTCTATCACCTTTGCTTCTGACCTACCAGCTATGGATTTGAGGTTGCAACAGGCCCCATCTTGGGTTTGTTTAATTTGCTAGAGCAACTCACAGAACTCAAAGAAATATTTTGCTTATTACATCATCGGTTTATTATAAAAAGATATCACTCAGAAACAGCCCGATGGAAGAGATGCATAGGTCATGGTGTGGGGAGGGGGCAAGGAGCTTCCATGCTCTCCAAGCACACCATTGTCCCCAAATCTTCATGTGTTAACCACTTAGGAAGCTCTCCAAACCCTGTCCTTTGGGTTTTTATGAAGGTTTCATTACATAGACATAACTGATTAACTCATTGGCCATTGGCCATCTATTCAACTTCCAGCTCTTCTCCCCTTCCAGAGGTCAGGAATGGGACTGAAAGTTCCAACGCTCCAACTACTGGTTGGTTCTCTTGGGACCAATCTCCCATCCGTAGGTACTTTCCAAAAGTCACCTCAGTAACAACTCAGGTGCAGTTGAACGGGGTTTGGTATGAATATCAACACACTTTCATCATTCTTATCACTTAGGAAAATCCAAGGGTTTTAAGAGCTCTACGTCAGAAACTGGGATAAAGACAAAATATATATTTTTATTATAAATCACAATATCCAATAAGCAAGTCACTTAACTTTCCTGTGCCATCATCTATAGGTTTAATTATAAGTTTATATGAGTTAACACATAAATATTCTTCAGAGCAGTTGATGGCATAGATTAAGCTCTCAATAAACATTACCTATTATTTTTATAGTAGTTACTCAATAAGAAAACCCAAGTATAAAAGTTTCACCTTCCTATGGATGGTCTCTGTTTCTCCTATATTAGTAAATTTGCTAGATATTTAAATCATTTAGTGTCAAGATGGCACTGTCAACCTGGTCCATTTGAGGATAGTTTAATAAATACATTTACAAGTGAATAGTCAGAGTATAGGAAAACCACAATGCATATGGAGTACCCCAGGGCTAGTAACTACTGAATGCTGTCACTACCCCTAAGCCTTAAAGCATGAGGAGAGGAAACTGGTATTGGGACTTGAAGTGAGAGAAGGCAGTGTGAAGAGGGGAGGAGGGTGATAGAAGCTGTAGCCTTTGATGAAAGAAAGCAGCCAAGATCAGGTGACTGGGCAGAGAGGGAGCTGGGTGACCAAATTCTCTCACCTTGCTCCTCTCTCTCCTATCTCCTGCCAGTAAGCCCTAAGGCCAAACTGAAACTGAAACTAGAGGGGAAGGGAAGCCCACAGATGCAGTTTATCTTGGGCAGTCTTCTGGGTCACAACAGGCTGGAAAAGGGGGAAGGAGGAGCAGGTACTCTGCACAAATGGGTGATGCCCAGTGCAATGATCATGTTAAATCTAGAATCTGGCAGTTATAGACAGTTATATCTGATTCTTCAGCAATAAGCATATTTACTTTGTGGAAAGAAAAATCTTTCATATAAGGCTAATATCTAGTGAAATGGGTGATATTTCTATGGCTCTGTATGTGTAGGACTTGTATTAACTTCACGATTTCTCTTGGGCTCAATAAATCTCTTAAATGAAGACAGTAGGTTTCTTGGGAGGAAAATGCTATTTTAAACCACAGCCAGATCAAAAAAGGAGTTCCGTTTTTAATTTTTAAAGAATATTCCATACTGTTTTACACAGTGGCTGCACAAGACTGCATTCCCACCAACAGTGCACTAGGGTTCCCTTTTCTCCACGTCCTTGTCAGTGCTTGTTATTTGTCTATTTATTGATGATAGTCATTCTGGCAGGTGTGAAGTGATACCTCATTGTGGTTTTAATTTGCATTTCTCTGATGATCAGTGATGTTGAGCATTTTTTCATCTGTCTGTGGCCCCTCTGGATGTCTTCTTTGGGGAAGCGTCTGTTCAGGTCTTTGCCCATTCCACTTCTGGAGATATACCCCAAGGATCCCCAAATGCCAATACAAAAAATATATGCACCCCTATGTTCATTGCAGCATTGTTTACAATAGCCAAGATTTGGAAACAGCCTAAGTATCCATCAGTAGATGAGTTGATAAAAAAGCTGTGGTACATTTACACAATGGAATATTATGCAGCAGTAAACAAAAGAAACTCTTACATTTTGCAACAGCACAGATGGAATTAGAGACTATTAGGTTAAGTGAATTAAGTCAGTCAGTGAGAGGAAAAAAACCACATGATCATACTTATATGTGGAATCTAATGAAGGCAATAAACAAATGAACAAAATAGTAACAGAAGCTTAGATACATAGAACAGACTGACAGCTGCTAGAAAGGAGGGGTGGATAGGATGAAAGAAGGTGAAAGGATTGACCAAAAAACATTTATGCACAGTTCATGGACATGGCCAATGATATGGGAATTGATTTGGGAAGGGGAGAGGGTAGGGCTGGGTGGAGGTGAGGAAAGGGAGAAAAAGTGAGAACTATCACAGCATAAACAATAAAAATAAAATTAAACAAAGCAAACAAACAATACAACCAGTCATCTCATACATATCTGTTCTTGGCCATAAGGGGGATAAGATTTGAGATGTTACTCAGTCCAGTCCATCTCTGAAAAAGTAGATTCCATATATCTATCTTTATTGACAGGTAAATCAGTGGCATAATCTATATAGATGAAGACCATGAAACAGGCAAAAGGATAAATATAAAATGTGACCTTTGAAAACTTTGATGTGCTTCTAACATCACATATAATGAAGGACTCTTATCCTTTATTCTGTTGCTTCTTGTTCCCAAAGATATCCCTCATAGCTCTCAAACACATTCTTTTGATCTGAAATCCCTTGATTATTATTTCAAAAAGCAGCCTCCCCCGCTCCGTTAGCAGGTTTTGGCACAAACTCCATTTCCCTTAGGGACAGCCTTGATAAATCTCTTCTTCTTTTCTGCTAACAAAGATTATCCCATGGGTTCCTAATTTTGAGTTCACTGCTAGACCTCTTCCTGGCACTGTCTCCTTCTTGCAGTCGGACCAGTAAGGAGCAAGGTGCTCTCTGGTTTTTGTTGCTCAGCTTCCTTTGTATCTCTGGGACTCAGCTTGCAAATTTAATAAGAAAATTTGCTCTCATCTACTCACTGTTACTTATTCCCAGACCTCCTCAATTGTTTTCTAAACTCTTTGGAGTCAATTAAAATGATTATTCGGTTTCCCTTTTTCAGATCTTTGACACAATAAGGAACCGGAAGCTATAAAATGCCATTAAAAGAACATAAATCTCTCCCCTGCCCTCACTGAAAACTAATTCCCATGTTTGTCTTTATCTGGTGGATTATTGTTGTCATTTTAATACCAGGCTGTTGGGGAGTTTAATGTTCAGTGCTTCATTAATAAAGCTTTGTGCTTTAGAAAAATTTGAAACAGACGAATCTTGACAGTGAACAGAATTTATTTTATACTTTGTGTTTAACATCACAGGGAACAGTTTAAAAACAGTTTTGTTTTTACATCAAGAAATGCAGAAAAGCAGTACTTTACAAACCACAACGACAGAGATAGAATTAATTAGTGGAAAGATAATAATAATGTTTTTACAACTTAAGAATAAAAATTTCAGGGGAGAATGGGAAGGGTTTACAGGAACAAATTTAAAGGACACATGGACAAAAACTAGGGGGAGGGTGGTAATGGGAGGGAAGTGGGGAGGGATGGGTGGGCGGGCTGGAATGGGAGTAAAAGAGAGAAAACTGTACTTGAACAATGATTAAAATAAAATAAAAATAAATGTTTACTTCTATCAGTAATAAAATGATAAAATTGCAACATTGAGAAAATAGGAAAAAAAGAAGAAAACGTACATTTTACTGGAATGGGAGGGCAAATTCATGAGTGTACTAACAATAAAATTTATATAGAAAAGAATTAAAGTAGGACATTTCTAGTTTTGCTTTCTTTATTTGAAATGAATTTGTGACTCATTTTGGCAACTGTTGTCAGTAATTCAGTTTCAATTAGAAAATAACCTTAACTAATTTTCTAATTGGTGTACTTTTCTGCAACATTATTATTCTAACTAGTTCATATACAAATGAAAATAGTGAGTCTCTTCTAATATTTCCAATAGTCCTCCCTCCTCAAACCTGCTCCTTTCCCCATACATACAAAGCACAAGATGAGACCTTGGATTTGGTAGGGAACTTAAATGGCATTAGCTCAACCTCATGCCAAATTAAAAACAATTGTTTTCCCTGCAGCATCCCTGAAAGATGGCCAGATGGTGTCTGCTTATATACTTTCAGTGAGGGGAGTATGTTCTTTACTAGCTGTTCCATTTCACTTGTGTCTCATTGGTAGACGTTGTATGGAGCAAAAACTTGCCTCCCTGTGACTTCTAGTTACTCATTGAGGAAGCTGCTAGAATGTCACAGATTGATTTTTCTTTCTTCCACATGACAACTTCTTCAGATTTGAAGGTCAATATCATATTTCTCTGAGAATCTTTTAGGATAAATATCTCATTTTTTCCAGTTTTTCCTCAAGTAAAATGATTTCCACAGCATTCAGCATTTTCTTGAGACACTTTCTAATTTGTGGAAATTCTTTATATGGGGCATCTAGGAATACACAAAAGTTTTGGCTTATATGTTTACCAAAACCATTAGGCTCCTTGATAATAATGATTATATATATGAATATAACCTTCATGTAGGCTAAACATTGCATTTTTATGTTTTTTTTAAATGGACTTATATTGTGGGTTCCAAATGAATTTGGGATTATCCAACATTGTTTTCAAATGACTTGAGGGCAAATGTGGCTTCTCACTCTAAACTTTAAAAATAAATTAAAATAAATAAATAAATTTTTGGCATTTAAATGTAGGACATGCTACCGATGCTTTTAAACTATTACATGTTTATTCTAACTCAATATTGTGGATTTTAACTATGTCATCCAATGTATTAGTTTCAAATACTGTGGCATCTGAAAATTTGAAAAGCATGCTCATAATATCCCCTCCTTTTAAAAAATTTTACTGTTGTTCAAGTACAGTTGTCTGCCTTTCCACCTACCTCTCCCCCAATATCTCCTTGATGTGGAAAACACATCCCTGAAAACCTTATTCTGGTAGACATCAATATAGCAGTCATGGGTCAGTAGTAGTCTGGAAGATTTTCAATGTCCATAACTGATAAAAAAACATATAATAGATAAATCATCAGTATTCACTTATTCAACTAATGTTTCTGAGTGCCTGTGATGTATTAGGAATGGTGCCAGGTACAGTAGTTTATTGCAGTAACAAATCACAATTTGTTCACATTCTCTGTATCTGTGCCCCTGTGTATTCTGAATCTGGGCTGGGCGATATGGCTTCCTTTGGCCAATGGGATAATAGAAAATGTGACACTAGCAGGGGCTTGATAAAACATAGGGCTTTGTGCATTAGAGCCTGATCTCTCCTGTTGGCCCTAGAAACCTTGAACCTCCAGTTTGTGAATAAGGCTGTGGAGATATGTGGCCCTATCACCCTTGCCATTCTTGCTAACAGTCCAACACCAACTGACAGCTAGTGAGGCCATCCTAGACCAACTGGTCCCTAGCAAACTGACCAGCTGATTGTAACTGCAGAGTGAACCCAGAGGAAATTTCACAGCAGAAAAACTGCTCAGCAGAACCCATCCAAATTTTCAAATCTTGTGATCATAAGCTAATAAATAATTGTTGCTTTAACCACTAAAGTTTGGGGAGGCTTTCTATACAGCAGAATCACAGTCAAGAATATTACAGACATAGTCTCTGGCCTCTTGAAAACAAAATTCTAGTAAGACTCTTTTTTTATTTTTTAAATATATTTTATTGATTATGCTATTACAGTTGTCCCATTTCCCCCCTTCATTCTCCTCCACCATGCACACCCTCTCCCACCCACATCCCCCCCTTAGTTCATGTCCATGGGTCATACTTATAAGTTCTTTAGCTTCTACATTTCCCATACTATTCTTAACCTCCCCTTGTCTATTTTCTACCTACCACCTATGCTACTTATTCTCTGTACCTTTTCCCCCTCTCTCCTCCTCCCACTCCCCTGTTGCTAACCCTCCATGTGATCTCCATTTCTGTGGTTCTGTTCCTGTTCTAGCTGTTTGCTTAGTTTGCTTTTGTTTTAGGTGTGGTTGTTAATAACTGTGAGTTTGCTGTCTTTTTAGTGTTCATATTTTTTATCTTCTTTTTCTTAGATAAGTCCCTTTAACATTTCATATAATAAGGGCTTGGTGATGATGAACTCCTTTAACTTGACCTTATCTGAGAAGCACTTTATCTGCCCTTCCATTCTAAATGAAAGCTTTGCTGGATAGAGCAATCTTGGCTGTAGGTCCTTGCCTTTCATGACTTGGAATACTTCTTTCCAGCCCCTTCTTGCCTGCAAGGTCTCTTTTGAGAAATCAGCTGACAGTCTGATGGGAACTCCTTTGTAGGTGACTGTCTCCTTATGTCGCTGCTTCTAGTATTCTCTCCTTCATTTTAATCTCGGGTAATGTAATTATGATGTGCCTTGGTGTGTTCCTTTTTGGGTCCAACTTCTTTGGGACTCTTTGAGCTTCCTGGACTTCCTGGAAGTGTATTTCCTTTGCCAGATTGGGGGAGTTCTCCTTTATTATTTGTTCAAATAATTTTTCAGTTTCTTGCTCTTCCTCTTCTCCTTCTGGTACCCCTAGAATTTGGATGTTGGATCATTTAAAGATGTCCTGGAGGTTCCTAAGCCTCTCCTCATTTTTTTGAATTCTTATTTCTCCATTCTTTTCTGGTTGTATGTTTCTTTCTTCCTTTTGGTGCACTCCATTGATGTGAGACCCAGCTTTCATTCCATTACTATTGGTTCCCTGTGCATTTTTCTTCATTTCACTTACTGTCGCCTTCCTTTTTTCATCTAATTTGTGACCAAATTCAATCAATTCTGTGAGCATCCTGATCACCAGTGCTTTGAACTGTGCATCTGATAGGTTGGTTATCTCTCGGTCACTAAAAAGTATTGATTCTGAGGCTTTCAATTGTGTTTGAGCCATCTTTTTTTTTTTTTTCCCTTTGGTCTGGTCGTGCCTGTTATGTATGAGGGGCAGAGCCTTAGGTGTTCACCAGGGCGGGCCACCCCAGTTGCTGGGTTGTGATGCTGTATTTGGGGGCGGGGTCCAAGAGGGAACAATGGTACTTGCTTCGCTCTTCATCGGACCTCAGTGCCTTCCGCCGCTTTCCCTGAGCAAACTGAGCCCCTCTGGTACCAATTTCTGTGTGGGGGGGCTTGTGCACGCTGTGGGACTTTCCAACAACCTCTCCTGTGAGGCTGGGAGTATCTCCCTGTGCCTCAACCCCCACAGGTGTTCTCAATCAGTGTCCCGAGGCTCTATTTCCCAGCGCTGGGATCCTGGGTTGCACGCAGTGCCTTGCTTCACAATCACCGCCTCGCTGGGTCTGTTGGTTGCCTCCCCTTGGCTGGGGTCTCCCAGCTGCCGCTTGCATGCCCAGGGTCCGCTGCGGGTCTTGCACACCCCGGATGCCTTACGTACCTGGTCCCAATGCTCTCTGCTCTCTGCGCCATGACCTGCGCCCCACTGCCCAATTCCGCCCCTCCTACCGGTCTGGATGAATGCGTCTATTTTAACTCCTTGGTTGTCTGACTTCCATACAGTTCAATTTTCTGTCAGTTCTGGTTGTTATTCTGTTTCTAAATTGTTGTTGTCCCTATCTTGGTTGTGCGAGGAGGCACAGTGTATCTACTTATGCCTCCATCTTAGTCTCTAGTGAAACTAGAGTCTGAGGTCTCTAGTAAAACTCTTAATGTATGTAGTAGATTTTCAATTTGCCACCCCTACTTATATCCATTCCTTTTTTCATGTGTAGTTAGTTATGCTCATTAGATGCAGAAAATTCTTTCTGGGCTTGGCCATGCCCTTTGCTTTCACCCATGAAATAGGAGGGGAAGTGATTGTCGAGCTACATCCTTAAAAGGCATCTGTTTCCACCTGCTCTCTTGTGCTTCTGAACCATAAGAAGGAGAGACTAGCTGTTAACAACAAGACAAATAATAACAAGTGTTGTAGATGCTGTGGAGAAAAGAGAACCCTCATTCACTGCTGGTAGAATGTAAACTCGTTCAGCCGCTGTGAACAACAATATGGTGGTTCCTCAAATAATTAAGAATGGAGTTACCATATGACCCAGAAATCCCTGTTCTGGGAAACCTACCCTAAAAATTTGAAAACATGTATTCACAAAGGTTGTGTATTCACATGTACTTGCATAAGGGTGTATATGCACCCTTATGTTCATTGCAGCATTATTCACAGTGGCCAAGACATGGAGACAACCAAAGTGCCCTTCAAAAGAGGACTGCATAAAGAAGATATGGTGCATATACACAGTGGAGTACTACTCAGTCACGAGAAAGGATGAAATACTACCATTTGCAACAACATGGATGGATTTTGAGAATATTATGCTAAGTGAAGTAAGTCAGTCAGAAAAAGCTAAGGACTATATATATGATTTCACTCATATGCACGATGTAAAACTGAAACTCATTCACACAGACAGACAACAGTACTGAGGGGAGGGGGTGGGGGTAGGATATAGGAGGCCAAGTATATGGTGATGAAAGATGATTTGACTGTGCGTGGTGGGCACACAATACAATACACAGATGATGTATATAGAATTGTAGACTGAAACCTGTATAATCTTATTAACCAATATCATCCCAATAAATTTAAAAAAAATACACTGGACTCAATCTGCAGTATGGAACCCAAGCCCATCTGAGACTAACCTAGATCAGCCAGCCCTCAGCCAAACTGCAGGAGTGTGAGCAAGGAGAAATTATTTTTTTATGTCACTGAATTTCAGGGTAGTTTCTTTTGCTGTATTTTAGTGGCAATAAGTAGCTGATAAGGTGGACATATTTGAAGGTATTGCTTAGTCAATGGTATCCTTTATCTTTTTAAAGATTTTGTTTATTTTTAGGGAGAGAGGAAGTGAGGGGGAAATGGAGAGAAACACTGATGTGAGAGAGAGAGAAACATTGATCAGTTGCCTTTCCTACAAACCCCAGCTGGGGACCAAACCCAAAACCCAGACATGTGTCCTCGAACCAGCAACCCTTTCCATTGCTGAATGACGCCTAACCCACTGAGCCACACTCATCAGGGCTCAACAGTATCCTCTAAAGAAATAAAGTCATATATTATATTAAATTACTGGTTGAATTTAATCTTTTAATATTTTTTACATTATGACAAACTAAAATAATAAGTATTCAAATAACTACTCAGAAATCTTGGGTCATTGCAACAGCTGGAAACTGAGCCATAGCAGCAGCTTTTACTTTTGCAGTTGCTGTATTTCTAGGACTAAAGGTCCCCCTCCTGGAAACCACTATTGCTTGAGCAACAGTGATAGGAGCACCTTCAGTACCAGCTGACTTGTCTGCTTTTCCCTTTATTACACCAAGGTGGGAAGTGATGATTACAGTGTTCATAGTTAATGGATATAAACAAGATTTCCATTAAAGATATTTGCACTTAGAAAGGGGTTTCTTAAACATCAACAGACTTCAGCACTCAAAGGAGTTAATGCTGCAATAATGGTCTGGCATAAAGTGTGGTTTATATTTTGGGAGGGACAGCCTCTTTTCTGTGCAAGACACCAAACTATGGATGGCTCTGATGCAACTTACTTTTTTTTTATTAAGATTTTATTTATTTATTTTTAGAGAGGGAAGGGAGGGAGAAAGAGAGAGAGAGAGAGAGAGAGAGAGAGAGAGAGAGAGAGAAACATCAATGTGCGGTTGCTGGGGGTCATGGCCTGCAACCCAGGCATGTACCCTGGCTGGGAATCGAACCTGAGACACTTTGGTTCCCAGCCCGCACTCAATCCACTGAGCTACGCCAGCCAGGGCGCAACTTACTTTTAACACTGACCCTGCTGATATGTAAGAACCAGTATGAGAGTGTTTTCATTTTAAATTTTGAATTCATCAGGGTCTGATATCTTTGCAAATCACAATAACAATTAATTCTTAGATGTTGCAGCTATATAAAATTGCTGAAAATGTTTCTGTTTGCTCACTCCTCACTTTCTGTACTTAATCTTGTCATGGACTGGCAGCAAACATTTCACAGCCTGGGACTAGCCTGTGAATAATGTAGTGAGATATTTTGGATGGGATGGGATGGGATGTTAGAGTCAGGCTCTGTTTCATTATTTCCCTTGACAACACCATAGTCATCTAACTGTCTAAGACAAGTGGTAAACAAGAAGGTATCACTGTTTGGAAAATATCACTATTATACATAATATTATTCAAAGGAGGAATGATTAAATGATGCAATTAATACTATCTTCAGGCAACCAATACAATCATTATTTTTTACTATGTAATACATGAAAGGAATTAATGAACTCATCAAATATATACAGAGCATCTATTACATTCAAGACCCTGTCTTAAGAGCTAGGGATACATCACTGTAAAAACCAGATAAGCCTTGGCCCTACCAAAGCTTATGTCGTGATGGGAAGCCCCTGAAATATATAGAATGAGTTCTGAAGGAACCCTGCATTTCCCCCCTACTGCTGTTAGCACAAATGCTTGATAAACCTCATTAACTTTATTACAATTAATTCTTGGCTTCCTGCTTTTAGGACAATTTTTAAACTAACTTGGATGATTTGTATTTATTTCTTGACCTGAGGGTATAATTTGGGAGTAGTCTTCATTTGCCCTTTTCCCAGGAAATTTTTAAAAGATTTAAAAGTTGCATTTTGAAGGTGACTCTGATCAATTATTTCATTTGCATTAATATGACCATGTTCCCCATGGAAAAATGAGGAATAGAAAAAGGAAAAGGACTGCTGATTTGCAGAAGTACATGCTTTAAAATGAAAACCACAAAACAGGAAGTTCATCTTATTATTTTAAACATGCAAAATTAACCACAATAATTATTTTAAAATATCCATCTATAGAATGGAATACTACTTGGCCATAAAAAGAAGATAATTTTACTCTTTTCAAAAAAATTTTAATTGTTGTTCAAGTACAGTTTTCTGTCTTTTACTCCCATCCCAGCCCAGAAAATTTTACTTTTTTCAACAGTGTGGATGGACCTAGAGAATAGTATTCTGAGTGAAATAAGTCAGTTAGAGAAAGACAAATAACATATGATTTCATATACACGTGGAATCTGATGAACAAACTGAACTAACAAGCAAAATGGGGACAGACTCATGGATGGAAAGTAGATGACAGTGAGGTACAGGGAGATTAGGGGGTGGAGGGATTGAGCACAAAGGAAAAAGGATTCATGGACATGGACAACAGTGTGGTGATTGTGGGGGGAGGGGGTAACGAGATAAACGGTAATGGAAAAAAACATACAATAAAGATTATATAAAGAATGTCTGCTTGCATTATGAATCCTGGAGAATAAAGTTATGGAATAAATTATCTTGGGAGCTGCCAGTGGATGATAAATTACAATGGAAATGTAAATGACCTGCTCTCAACCAGTAACAGCATGGTGAACACCAGAAAAT
This sequence comes from Phyllostomus discolor, assembly GCF_004126475.2. Lineage (NCBI taxonomy): Eukaryota > Metazoa > Chordata > Mammalia > Chiroptera > Phyllostomidae > Phyllostomus > Phyllostomus discolor. Next base: position 15,953,439 of record NC_050198.1, on the reverse strand, counting down.
TCCAGATATGTCATGGATAAATAAGTTGACATGCTGGGTATTAATGCTATGTGACTTGGAACAAATTACTTAAGTGCTCTAAGTTTCCTTATCTGTAAAATGACAATAAAATAGTACCTTTCACATAGGGTTATGAGGATTAACATTACATTCTATGTAAAGTGCTTGGCACAGTGCCTAGTACATACTAAGTGCTCAGTAAGTATTAGGGATTATGGAGGGGAACCAGGCTATTGTGTGGACTGAAGTTTTTATATTTGATTACTGAACATTTTTAGAAATAGCTATCAGTGGGGGGCTGGGTGAAGGGATTAAGAAGTACAAATTGGCAGGTACAGAATAGTCAGGAGGATGTAAAGTACACTATAGGGAATATGGTCAATAATATTATAACCCTGTATGGTGACAGGTGGGAACTAGACTTATCAGGGGATCACTTTGTAAGTCATACAAGTGTGTAACCACTATGCTGTACATCTGACACTAATATTATATTGAACATCAATGTTAATTAAAAAATAAAAATAATTTTTAAAAAAGAAATTCCTCTCCTGGTTGTCCAGGTTTCAAGTGAACTAGTGTCATGGTTTTTAGATTCCTTAGAGAATGTCTATTTGGGTTTCTTAATATAGTTATTCCAACAGACAAAAAGGCATTTAAAAAATCTTTCAGCATTCTACCCAATATCAATAACAGTCTTTCCAGGAGTTAACAAGATAAGGAATGGGTTCAAAGCACACAGTGGAAGTTTATCCAAGTTCTAAGAAGCAGATTCTAAAGGTCATGAGTTATTGGTCAGAGAATACAGACTCCTTGTTTCCAGAGCAGAATGTTCTCTAAGTTTCTTCCTAACCCATTCAGCTATTTCCTGCCCCTTTACTTCTACAATCTGCTACTTCGAACACAGCTTAGCAGGGTCACCCTGGTACCCAAACCTTTCAGCTGAAGAGCCCACATCCTAGAAGACACTGTTCCTTCTTGGCACTGACTAAAATAATTTGAGATTTTTCTTTTCTTTCAAAACATCACATGGTCAATTCTCATTTCGGTAGAGGTTGGGGCTCTACAAGCCCCACATTGTGAAACACTGCTCTGGACACAGAATTATGCTTACTTTATTCTTAAAAAGATTTTATTTATTTACTTTTGGAGAGAGGGGAAAGGAGGGAGAAAGGGAGAGAAAGATCAATGTATCGTTGCTTCTCATGAAGCCCCTAACTGGGGACCTGGCTCACAACCCAGGCATGTGCCCTGACTGGGAATTGAACCAGTGAGCCTTTGGTTTGTAGGCCAGCACTCAATCCACTGAGTCACACTAGCCGGGGCAGAATTATGCTTACTTTAACTACAGTTTGCTATTTACCATTAGCTACACTTGTAGAAATAAAATTGGTACATTATTTTGAGGAACAAATGTATCCTGAAGAATATCATAGTATGTGGACTATCATAGTTGTTTGACACTGACCATTGTCAATTTAAAAATAAATGAACAAACTCTTTTATAACAGCAGGGTTTTACTGTTTCCTTTTTTCTTTTTCTTTTTAAAAATTTCTTTTTTTAAAAAAATTTCTTTATTTTTCTTACTGATACTATTATAAATGTCCCATTTCACTTTCCTTTGCCCACCTCCACCCAGCCCTGCTCCTCCCTTTTTCCTTGAAATTGAATTTTTATTCTTCTATCACACAATTTTATACTATATATCTCCACTACAGAAATATGCATATGGATCAATATACATATTAATTTTTATTTTATTTATTTATTTTTGCTTTTATTAGTATTTATGTTGAATTTACTCCTGGGCCATGAGCTTTTGTTTCTTCAGCTTCTTCTGGGATATCTTTTTCTTCTGTGCAACATCCTTTTTTGGTTTAGGAACAATCTGCTCTTCTTAGAGCAGGGTCATCTCAGTGTGGCGGGGAGAGCTCCTGTGTGGGTTAATCCTCCCATGAGCTCTGTAAATTCTGTGCTGCATCTTGAGAGCCTTGTTCACCTGGATGTGCTCAATGATGGGAGAATCTACATCTAAATACTTAAGCTCAGCATTATTCTTTGCATTTTTAAGCACGTGAAGCAAAAACTCAGCACTCATGTTTAGGCCACTAACCTTGTGTCCAGCTCCATGGTTTGGCCTGGGAACACCTACCAACTCTACCATTGTATGGACGAAATGGGACACATTGCTTCTTTAAAGTAACATCTTTCAGATACTTGGTGGCTTTTAGAATATGCATACCCTTGATGGCCCAGGCAGTTTCCCGACTGTTCTTAAAGTGAACACGAAGATTTGAACCTCTTGATTTGCATGATTTTGTGGGATTTTCTGGATCAAGTGAATAGCAAATCATCTTCAGAGGTCACCTCTGGATGCTTTTGGGTAGAGTCAAAATTAAGTTTTAAAAATTGACATAATCAATGTTATTTTTTTTTATTCTTATTTTTTTGGATTATCTGTCACACTTAGGACACAATTAACCAAAAATGCTAGAAATCTAGCATACACTTTGAACAATAATTATTAAACATTAAAACTACATGTTAAAATTTCATCTCCTGATAAAATGGCTAGGGATTTTTTCTAATTCATTTATATTTCTGTATGAATGTTAATTCACCCCACAAAGAGAATTCAACATCAAGTTTATTCCCATTGTTTGCTCTTTTAGATGTAAGTACCAATAAACTTTCACATAAATAAGTAGATGGATGGCAATAGAAGGCAATAGAAGGAGTTCTTTTAAATGTATAATACTCAATTCTTTTAAATCCTTTTGAAATATATGCCAAATATAAGGTAGTCATACATCATTAAAACTAAATTTTATTGATCTATTGGCTGAAAATTCAATTAGGTACTCCTGTTTGTTGAAGGCAAAAAAGTGGAAACCAACAATCTGTCTTGCTGAAGAATTTGTTTTCTAGTCATTAGACTCATTTAATTTCCCAAAAGCAATAGTTCAAATTATTTCTAATTATTCTCTTTTTTGGCACCCCAGATATTTTAATGCTCTGAGGGAAACACACTACAGTAATATTTAGGATGGGGAAGAATTAAAGTGACAGAAATGTAATTTTGCAGTCAGGCTAAAAGGGGGTCAGTATAATTAGTTTAAGGTAAGAGTACATACGGAAGTTAGTATCTAGCATTTGATTTTCTTTCTTTTTAGAATTTTGTTGTTTATGTTATTACAGTTGTCCTCATTTTTTCTCCCTTTGCCCCCTCCACTAAGTCCCTCTCCACCCAGGCAATCACCACATCAGTTGTCCCTGTCTATGGGTAATGCATATATGTTCTTTGGCTGATCCCTTCACCATCTTTCATCCAGTGTCCTCAAACCTGACAGCTGTCAGTATGTCCCATGTATCCATGCTTCTGTTTCTATCTAGTTTGTTAGTTTATTTTGTTCATTAGATTCCACATGTAGGTGAGATCAAGTAGTATTGATTTTACTAAAGTTCCTGGTGCTCACATATCCCTTGGAAAGGCTTAATATATTCCCAGTATAACCAGACTGAGTTTCCAGTTTGAAGACTGTTATGCACATAAAATGGCAGTGACAAAGACTCCTCCTCTTGTATTTATTTTTAAAGATTTTATTTATTTATTTTTAGAGAGAGGGGAAGGGAGGGAGAAAGAGAGGGAGAGAAACATCAGTGTGTGGTTGCCTCTCATGCATCCCCTACTGGGGAACTGGCCTGCAACCCAGGCATGTGCCCTGACTGGGAATCAAACAAAGACCCCTCCTTTTAACTACAGTTTTAATATTTGAACTCATGCTCATTGTAAAAACAATTCAGATGATACAGAAGTATGCAAAATAAAAGGTAAAAATCCCTGTTCACCTTCCTTCAACTCCAACTCCCAGGGATAACCACTTTTTAATAATTTGCTTTGTAATCTTTCCCACACATTTGGTCATTTTCCTATGGACACAAGGGAGTGTTTCATTTAACAGGAACATCTAGTGCTGGTTCTGTTCAGTAGCTCCCAAGGGTCAGTGTGGAGATTTCCCTTCCATTCCACCATGTTCCTGTAGGAGTCTATCTTTGGTTTATTGGCCTAGAAACAGACCTTGAAATGAAGATTCATATGCCAGTGATTTATTAAGGCACTGTTTCTGGAGAAACTGATAAGATACTGAGGGAAGCAGGACAAAGAAGGGTAAGAAACTAAGTACAAAATGTAATCTTTTTTTACTTTGTACACCGTATATCTTGGAGCTATTTCCATCCTGCTACCTAATTACACAGTTTTCCACTATTTGCACCAGCACTTATTTAATCTTTCTTAATGCTCCTAGTAGGTAGATTCCAAATTTTCACTTTTAAAAGCCGTTCACAAAACATCCATATTTCTTTGGCCACAGATATGATTATTCTATAGGAAATATTATTAGGAATGGACTTGACTGGATCCAACTTATTTAAAATCTTGGTAACTTCTACCAAAATGCCCTATTAAAAGGCTGTAACACCACCACCATCAACATATAAGAAAGTGTTCCTTTTCCTCCGTATACTTGCAAATTCTTAAGTTATTAGTATTTACAAAATTTTTGGAGAAGTGATACAACAATAGTCAAAATTATTAGTGAGGTTATAGTTTTTTCTGTGTACTTATTGGCCATTTAGACTTCTTTTATAAGCCGTTTGCTCATGTCCTTTGAGATTTTTTTCTTACATGTTTGTAATTTTCTTAGTTTTTAGAATTTTTAAAATATTGTGGATAATTCTTTGTTATTTAAAAAGTATTTGAAAATATTTCCCCTTAGTCTTTGCATACCTTCTAACTCTATTATACTCTTTTGTGATGTAAAAATTTTCCACTTTCATTTGGCAAATTCTACCAACTTTTTTTGGTGGTTTCTGTACTCATTGTCTCATGGGTTTAGGAAAATCTTGTACTACTGATGCCTAATTTTAATCTTTTCTAAAAACAAGAATGGTTGTTGAATTTGATCTATTAAAGATGAGCCCTGGCTGGTGTGGCACAGTGGATTGAGCGCCAGTCTGCTAACCAAAGGGTTGTTGGTTCAATTCCCAGTCAGGGCACATGCCTGGGTTCTAGGCCAGGTCCTCAGCATGGGGCACATGAGAGACAACCACACATTGATGTTTCTCTTCCCCTCTTTCTCCCTCCCTTCCTCTCTCTCTCAAAATAAATAAATAAAATCTTAAAAAAGATGATTATGTGCTTTTCATCCCTTTTTTCTTTCAATGTATTATATTTCATTCTTATACTTCCCAATGTTGAATAACTTTGCTCTTGGCATAAACTTTGCAGAGCTTACATGTATTATTTTCACACATTTATTTGATAATGTTTTATTTATATATTTTGCATCTATATTAATAGATGAGTTCCCCCCTTTTTGCACATGTGCATGTGTGTGATGTCTTGTCTGAATTTGAAACCTGCCTTATGCTAATGAGGAATTTGGAATGAATCGGGAAACTTCCCATTTACTAAATATTATTATATTACTTTGTTGAAGACATTCTTAACTTTTCCTGTAAGGCAGGGATGTCAAACTCATTTTCACCTGGGACCACATCAGCCTCACGGCTGCCTTCAAAGGGCTGAATGTAACTTTAGGACTGTATACATGTAACTACTCCTTAACAGTCAAGCAAGAGCTTGGCATTGCTGATGGATAGAAGCAAGGTGCTTGGCCGGATAAAACAATGGGGAGAGCCAGATTTTGTCATGGGCCTTGTGTTCGCCACCTATGATTTAAGGCATTGTGGTTGTTATGTAACTCAGTTATAACAATCTGGTTTAGAGGTTTTCTATTTACAGTTGATTAAAACTCCAAATTAGAGTGAAAATGTAGTGAATAAAGGTTGCTGAGTGAGCATAAGAAAAGGGAGAAATAGATATAGAAAAGTTGATAAGAATGGACCTTTGAATGTCATTATTTCTTGGACTTGCTAGAGGTATCCAAAACAAAGACAAAATCAGCAGTGAATCAGAGTCTTGGGCCATCTGGTGGATGAGTTAGGCATGCCACCCATTGCAATAATGCTTAATAGCAGTTTCTTAAATTGCATATGAATATTTTCAAATGTTCCTAATTATGGATATTGACAGACCTAGGCAGGCCTAGGAGGAATGGAAAATCACCAGGCGGGAAAACTGTACCGTGGGAAACTGTAGCCTGGGAAAGTGCGTGCCTGGGACACTGCCTGCCTACCCTACCCAGGACAGACAGATGCCCGGCTAAGACTGGGGTCTGGGGTCGGCCTATCCGGCATAACAGGACGCAGCTCTAACTTGAGCCTGACACCATGTATCAGGAATAACGGTCAGCAGGAAAGGCACCCAGCAACCAGCTCTAGCCAATCAGACTCTGACAGCCCGACCAATTATCCTTCGCTGATTTTTGTGCTTAAAAAACCCTGCCCTAAGAACAACCGAGTGAATCTTAACCTCCCTTGCTTCCCAACCTTCCTAGGTTGGCTCCACTTTCCCTCTTACTCCCCACTAATAAATCCTGCTTCTTGGCTCACTGCATCCATCTGGTTTCTTGAGCGACTCCGACCTAACAGATATGATTCACAAGGGAACATATACATTGTGTTCACTATGTAGAGTAGGACATTTAAAAAGTTTACTTGAAAATGTTTAACATTTAACAGAAGGTGTGGTGTTTAAAATTTAACAGAAGGTATGGTGTTCATATGGAAAATAATACAATAATTAATAAACAATAATATAAAAATAAACTCTGTGCTTTGAGTACTCACAACTATAAATCTACTTTTGCCCCACCCTGTATATGGATTTTTAAATTCAAATGCTACCTATATGAGCAGCTCTTGAGCTGAGCTGCACATTAGAATTTATTTTAGAAAATAGCCTTGATTAGTTCTTTCCCTCTGAGAGTATAATCTAATGGGGAGCAGATGAGGGCAGGGTATCAGTATATTTTAAAAGCTTCCCAGGTGGTTCTAATGACGAACCAAGGTTGGAAAACACTGTCATTCGAACAGACAAATAGTTATCAACAAGGGGTGGTTTTGCTCCTTCAGGGGACATTCATAATATTTGGAGACATTTTTGGTTATCACGGCTAGGAGGAGAGGGCTTCTGTTATTAATGGGTACAGACTAGGGATGCTACTAAACATACTACAATGCATAGCACAGTCCCCAACAACAGAACAATCTGGTCCGAAATAGTGCCAAGGTTGAGAAAATTTGACATAGGCCCATCTCACCCTCACTTTCCTTGTACAATCACCAGTCTTGTTGATTCCACTGATTAATCACCACTCCAATAAGACCACATTTTTCTGTCCCCACTGTCACCATTTTAGTTTAGGACATAATGTCTTTACACTTTGATACCATGAGGGTCTGATCTTACTCGTGCCAGTCTTGTCGTCCTTTATTATATTCTCAATTCCATCAGCAGAATGATCATTTTAAGACTCGAATCTGCCCTGGCTGGTGTAGCTCAGTGGATTGAGCGCGGGCTGAGAACCAAAGCATTGCAGGTTCAATTCCCAGTCAGGGCACATGCCTGGGTTGCAGGCCATGGCCCCCAGCAACCGCACATTGATGTTTCTCTCTCTCTCTCTTTCTCCCTCCCTTCCCTCTTTAAAAATAAAGAAATAAAATCTTAAAAAAGTAACAATAAAATTATTTAAATGTAAGAGTTATTAAAAAAAAGACTTGAATCTTATCGCAGCCCCTTACTGAAACCCTTTAATGGCATGGGGTTGCCCCCTTCAGGGGCAAATCCCTAGCCCTTATCAGGGCCCACAGCAAACCACATTGATTTTGCTCAGGCTTACCTTTCAGAACCTCATCCTTCACCAATTTTTAATTCAAATGTTAAGCTCTAGACAATACTAAGTGAATTTTAATCCCTTCAAGATCTGACAAACTAAGCAAACAGGTAGAACAGGAACAGAACCACAGAAATGGAGATCATATAATGGAGGGTTATCAACAGGGGAGTGGGAGGGGGAGAGAGGGGGAAAAGGTACAGAGAATAAGAAGCATAGATGGTAGGTAGAAAATAGACAGGGGGAGGGTAAGAATAGTATGGGAAAAGTAGAAGCTAAAGAACTTATAAGTATGACCCATGGACATGAACTAAAGGGGGGGAATGTGAGTGGGAGAGGGTGTGCAGGGGGGAGGGGAGGGGAGGGAAGGGGGGAAATGGGACAACTGTAATAGCATAATCAATAAAATATATTTTTAAAAAAGATCTTTTCACCCCCAGCAACTGCACATTGACATTTCTCTCTCCCTCTCTCTCTCTCTCTCTCTCTCTCTCTCTCTCTCTCTCCTTCCCTTCCCTCTCTAAAGATAAATAAATAAAATCTTAAAAAAAAAGATCTTTTCTCTCTCCTGAATATTTGCTCCTTCTGCTAGTGGAAATACCACTATTCTCTTCAGCCTGGCTAAACCTTTTCCCTCCTTTGCTTTTCTGTTTAGAGGCTACCTTCTGTGTGGAACCCTGCCTGAACCCCCTTTCTGGGTTGAGTAGCCTTTCTAAATCTTTCTGCAGCACAAATGATGGATGTTTTGGGCATTTCTATATCTTTAGAACCTGATACAATTCCTGGTTCACAGTCTGTTCCCAATGTTTACATATTTAATTGTTTGTATAATGAAGGAATGGATTTTATATAATATTTCATATCTTAACATTATGGAAGAGTGAACTATTACTCTACTCACATTGTCTTTTGGAAGAATCTAAAAAAATTAGAAGAGTCTGCTTTCTTATAGAAGTACAATGCTACTTACTTTTATTAAAATAAAATATAATTTCTTCCTAAAAACAATTTCTAAATTTACATTTAAGGTAAACATCTTTAAGGAACAAAATAATCAAATTTTCAAACTAGCAATTAACAAAAAGTGTTAATTACAAATCTACTATGAAGAAGCTCCACACTATGTTAGATATTTCAGAAGAATATCTGAAATATATTTTTTTCTGTAGTAGAGTCATTTCACAATACTTGACATATAATAGGTAGTCATTAAAGGTTTGCTGACAACTGCTCAGAATTAGTAAACTATGATTTGAAACAAATTGATTTTTCTTTTAAGATTTTATTTATTTTTAGAGAGATAGAGAGGGATAGAAATATCAATGTGTGGTTGCCTCTCATGTGCCCCCTACTGGGGACCTGGCCCACAACCCAGGCATGTATCCTGACTAGGAATTGAACCAGTGACCCTTTGGTTAGCAGGCCAGTGCTCAATCCACTGAGTCACACCAGCCAGGGCCATGAAACAAATTTTCATGTGCAAGTTTTCACTTTAAATACTTATTTTGAGAAATGCTTCATGTGTGAATTGTTCTGGTGTTAATTGTTACATTTTGTAAGTGAAGATAAATATGCTATCAACAGTATTCTTTGTCTTAAGTTAGTTTTGACATATTGGAATCCAGTAAAGCACATTGGCAATAAAGGTTCAAACTGATTTTAACTGAGACAGTTAACTTACATTTCAGACTTCCTGAAGGGCAGCCTTAACTACAGTAATTTGGAAAGTTATTGTAATATAGACTACTTTATATTTTTCCCTACACCTATCTAGTTACAGAGCATATATTTTAATGTGCCTTAAAGTATATTTATACATATGTAATTACATGCAGAACATCACAAAACCAATTTTCTGTTGACATTCAAAATTTTATGTGTATTTATATATTTTCCCTATTTCTATTTTTCTAGAAGAGATTAATTAGTGCTCTGGCTATAAAGCTTCTATTTTCCTTGTCAATGACAATCTCAAGGCCTCTGAGCTGCCTCTCGCTTGACCTTGGTTTAAAAGCACAAAGAACAGCAACCTTGAAACTGGCATCAACAAGATTCATTCTGCAGACACCAGATACAGCACAATAGAGAAAAACCACACATTTAATTTCAAGTTTTTACAGAAATTGCTCTCAATATTTCTTCTTCTTAAAGACTTTTAAGTACAAATATTCTTCATTTCAGAAAGGGAAAGGTTGCCATTATGACACTTAACACTGGCCAAACTTGTTGCCTGGAGACTCCACCCCCCCTCCCCGCCCCACCCCGCAGTGTTCCCTTTGATGGACACATGGCAGCAGGGGCCACACAATACAGGGAACATAACAGAGCCTGGATGCTGCTTTCATTGAGCAGATTCTATTAGAGCATGCTGAAAAGCATTTCGTTAACATTTGAATAAGAACATTAGGAAGCTGCAAAACAATTGTGCCCTCATGGAGATGCATATGTTACTTTCTACTCCAGTAGAGTTGTTTTCCATTGTCATATACCAGTGTTCATTTGAAGGTGCAGTGTCATGGCTGTCCTTTGCTCACAGAATTAAATGACAATTTTTTCCTCCCTCATGAGGTGAGAATACCCATATTAAGGATGGAAGTTGTCTAGTAGAGTGGGGTGAAAGGGCAGTGGATGAAGATTGAGTTGGGAACTTGCTCTTCATTGTTAATCTCTTTTTTCTGCATTATTACCTAATTAATCTCTTAAAACTAAATCACACTTATTAAATTGTTATTTGATTATTTTATGTGATGCAATAAGTATCTTAAAAATTAAACTTGAAGTTTTTTTTTAAATCAAATACATGAATATACAAACTCACCCTCTCATTCATTCTTACTATTTCCTTACAGGCAAATTAAATTATTCATACTTAGAGCTCCACATCAGGAAGAGTTGCATTCAAAATATGGATAACATATGTGCAATAAAGATTAAATTGCTGAATATTGATTTCAAAAATGAAGGAGGTATAGAGAGTCCTTCTTTATCCTCAGTGTAATGGTATCCCAGTCAATATTTAATGACTGGCTCCTTGGGGGAAAAAAGTGCCCAGATGCAGATTGGTGTAAACACTATGGAAAACAGTGTGGAGGTTCCTTAAAAAATCTAAAAATAGAATTTCTTTATGACCTAGCAATTTCACTTCTGGGAATATATCCGATAAAACCCAAAACACTAATTCAAAAGAACATGTGTACCCTTATGTTCATTGCAGTATTATTTACAGTAGCCAAGATATGGAAGCAACCTAAGTGCCCATCAATAGACAAGTGGATAAAAAAGTGGTGTTACTGAAACAACAAGGTGTGGGGGGGCGCTGGGATGATATCCTATTACAGAAAGGAACCCCCCAGGTTTGTTATGTCTGCCGCCAGAGGACAGACGTCTCTCAATGCCAGAGATTCATGAAAAGGAAAGGTAATGTTTATTTAATGCTATACAAACTTAAAGCAGTGACCTAATGTCTTCATCAAAATCCCAAAGTCTCTCAAAACACCCACAAACACACACAGTTCTTCCTTTCCCCTTTGCCCAGTCTGGGGTACCGTATCTCAGGAAAAGAAATAGAAGTCCATGGCTCAGGCAGCCCCCGGTTCTTCCCAGTAATCCATCTTGGCTGGTAGGACTCCCTTGGTTCCTGGCACCCTCAGCTGTGTCACTGGGATCTCTGATAAAGCCGGGTGGTGGTTACCTCTTCTAAAGCTGCGGGGGTCCCCACTCTGGCAAAGCCATGTGGTTCTCCCCTCCTCAATGGCTGCAAGGAGGGGTGTCACCACTCTGTCAAAGCCAAGTGGCAGTTCTCTGCTAAAGCTGCATGGTGATACTCTGTCGCAGGGCTGCGGGAGTCCCCATTCTGCTAAAGACCTCATAGTTCTCTCCTCAATGGCTGTTGCATCTGGGTTTAAAACCCTGCATCAATCTTCCTCTGCAGCCCCATTTCTGACTCCTCCCCTCATTGTCTACACTTGCTAGCCCTCTCATATCCTTCCAGCTTTACTGTGCTGCCATCATGAATCTGGGCAGGCATGGTCCCATGTCATGGACCCAATCTTCTCCAAGCTCCCACGCAGGTACTGTAACTCGGGGGACCTGCCCCCCAGTTACATCTTGGTAGGGAAGTTACTTCCATTCCCCTGGCTCAGAGCATGGCTACAGCTATTTAACATATGTATGAAACCAGTTAAAGGTTATAGATATGTTAAATGACCACACCAGAGGTTAACTGCAAGGCTGTTGCTATACAAAACAGCTCTCAATGGCCCTGCTCCTTGCGTCCCTTCCCCCAACCCACACCTGTGGCAGGGGGTGGGGTGAGGACATCCTAATATTTCCTGGATACCTTGAGTTCTGGACCCCATTCCAAATCTCTATTTGCCCCCCCCCCCCCCTGGCTGTACCCTGTTACAGTGGTACATATATACAATGAAATATTACTCACCCATAAAAAGAAAAAAAAAATCCTACCTTTTATGATAGCATGGATAGACATAGAAGGTATTATGCTGAGTGAAATAAGTTGGACAAACAAAAATACCACATGATTTCACTTATATGTGGAATCGAAAGAACAAAATAAATAAACAAACAAAGTACAAATAAACTCATAGCCCTGGCTGGTGTGGTTCAGTGGATTGAGTACAGGCCTGTAAACCAAAGGGTCACCGGTTCAATTCCCAGTCAGGGCACATGCCTGGGTTGTGGGCTAGGTCCCCAGTAGGGGGTGTGAGAGACAGCCACACAGTGATGTTTCTCTCCCTCTCTTTCTCCTTCCCTTTCTCTCTCTCTAAAAATAAATATAATCCTTTAAAAAAGAAATAAACTCTTTCTTTTAGATGCAGAGAACAGACTGATGGTTGACAGAAGGAGGGGTTTGGGGGACTGGGTGAAAAAGGTGAAGGGATTAAGAGGTACAGATTGGTGGTTACAGAACAGTCATAGAGATATAAATTGCAGCATAGGGAATATAGTCAATGATATTGTAATAAGCCCTGGCTGGCGTAGCTCAGTGGATTGAGTGCGGGCTGTGATCCAAAGTGTCGCAGGTTCGATTCCCAGTCACAGTACATGCCTGGGTTGCAGGCCATGGCCCCAGCAACCGCACATTGATGTTTCTCTCTCTCTCTCCTTCTCCCTCCCTTCCCCCTCTAAAAATAAATAAATAAAATCTTTAAAAAATATTGTAATAATTATGAATGGTGCCAGGTGGGCACTTGAAACATGGGGGGGGGGGTTCACTTTGTAAATTACGTGATTGTCTGACCACTATGCCATACATCTGAAACTAACACAGAATAATATTGAATATAAATTAAAATAGAAAAAACAAGAAGTTTGGAAACAGAAAAAAAAAGCCTAGCTTTATAGTGTTTGCAGAATACTATGGTGTAAATATTACCACCATGATCTATTTCAAGCTACTGATGAAAAGTCACTAGAGCCTAGGGTTTGGGGCAGGTGGGAAGACATGAACTGTTGGCTCTCCCAGCAGAGGTGTGAGCAGCCCTAGCACTCCACTGTCTTAATATCTTGCATCTGTCTCTTCCCCTGCATTTGAACACCCAATTCAGACCTTTATTACTGCTTGCGTGAAACATTATAACATTAGAATGTCACATTTTTTGCCCCTTTTGTTTCTTTTTTAATTTTTTAAAATTTTAATTGTTGTTTGAGTGCAGTTTTTTATCTGGTACTCCCATCCCAGCCCACCCCCCAGTCCTCCCCACCTTCCTCCCATTTCCATGCACCCTTTAGTTTTTGTCCATGTGTCCTTTATACTTGTTCCTGTAAACCCTTCCCCCTTTCCCCTGAAATTCCCTCCCCTCTCCCTTCTGGTCACTGTCAGCCTGTTCTCTATTTCAGTGTCTTTGGTTATATTTTGCTTGTTTGTTTGTTTTGTTGTTTAGATTCCTGTTAAAGGTGAGATCATATGGTATTTGTCTTTCCCCACCTGGCTTATTTCACGTAGCATAATGCTTTCCAGCTCCATCCATGCTGTTGCAAAGGGTAGAAGCTCCTTTTTTCTTTCTGCTGCATAGAATTCCATTGTGTAAATGTACCATAGTTTTTTGACCCATTCATTTACTGATGGGCACCTAGGTTGCCTCCAACACTTGGCTATTGTAAATTGTGCTGCTATGAACATCAGGTGCAAAGGTTCTTTTGGATTGGTGTTTTAGGGTTCTTAGGATATAATCCTAGCAATGTAATTGCTGGGTCAAAAGGCAGATCCATTTTTAGTTTTCTGAGGAAATTCCATGCTGTTTTCCATAGTGGTTGTATCAGTCTGCAATCCCACCAACAGTGCACTAGGGTTCCCTTTCCACAACTTCTCCAACACTAGTTGTTTGCTGCTTTGTTTATGACGGGTGTTCTGACTGGTGTGAAGTGATATCTCATTGTGGTTTTAATTTGCATCTCTCTGATGTCTAGCGATACTGAGAATCTTTTCATGTTGTCTCTGGATCCTCTGTATGTCCTCCTTGGAGAAATGTCTGCTCAAGCCCTTTGCCCATTTTTTAATAGGGTTGCTTGTTTTCTTAGAGTGGAGTCGTGTAAGTTTTTTATATATTTTGGAGATTAAACCCTTGTCTGAGGTATCATTGGCAAATATGTTTTCTCATACAGTTGGTTCTCTTTTTATTTTAATACTGTTTTCTTTAGCTGTACAGAAGCTTTTTATTTTGATGAGATCCCATTTGTTTATTCTTTCCTTTATGTCCCTTGCTCTAGGGGACATATCAGTAAAAATGTTGCTGCATGAAATATCTGAGATTTTCCTGCCTATGTTCTCCTCTAGGACTTTAATAGTGTCACAGCATATATTTAAGTCTTTTATCCACCTTGAATTTATTTTTGTGTATGGTGTAAGTTGGTGATCAAGTTTCATTTTCTTGCATGTAGCTGTCCAGATCTCCCAACACCATTTGTTGAAGAGGCTATTGTTACTCCATTTTATGTTGCTGCCCCCTTTGTCAAATATTAATTGACCATAGAGACTTGGGTTTATTTCTGGTCCCTCTGTTCTGTTCCACTGGTCCATGTGCCTGTTTTTATGCCAGTACCAGGCTGTTTTGATTACAGTGGCCTTGTAACACAGTTTGGTATCAGGTATTGTGATCCTTCCTACTTTGTTCTTCTTTCTCAAAATTGCTGCAGCTATTCGGGGTCATTTATGGTTCCATATAAATTTTGAAGTGTTTGTTCTATGTCTGTGAAATATGCCATTGGTACTTTAGTAGGTATTACATTGAACCTGTAAATTGCTTTGGGTAGTGTGGACATTTTGATGATATTAATTCTTCTGATCCGTGAACATGGTGTATGTTTCCATTTGTTTGTGTCTTTTTTGATTTCTGCTTCTGCTGTTTCATTGTTGGTATACAAAAATACCTTTGATTTCTGGATATCGACTTTGTATCCTGCTATTTTGCCAAATTCATTTATTAGGTTGAGCAGTTTTTTGGCGGAGTCTATAGGATTTTCTATGTACACTATCATGTCATCTGTAGGCAATGACAGTTTTGTTTCTTCTTTTCTGATTTGGATGCCTTTTATTTCCTTTTTTTTTGTCTGATCTCTGATCACTGTGGCTGAAACTTCCAATACTATATTGAATAGAAGTGTTGAAAATCGACAACCTTGTCTTGTTCTTGATCTTAGTGGAAAAGATTTTAGTTTTTGCCCATTGAGTATGATGTTGGCAGTAGGTCTCTCATATATAGCCTTTATTATGTTGAAGAATGCTCCTCCTATTCCCACTTTGCTAAATGTTTTTTTCACAAATGGGTGATGTACCTTATCAAATGCTTTTCCCACATCTATTGATATGATCATGTGTTTTTTGTCTTTGCTTTTGTTTATGTGGTGTATTGCATTTACTGATTTACAAATGTTGAACCATCCTTGCATCCCTGGGATGAATCCCACTTGGTCATGGTGTATGATCTTTTTAATGTATTGTTGGATGCAGTTTGCCAATATTTTGTTGAGGATTTTAGCATCTATGTTCGTCAGCGATATTGGCCTGAATTTTCTTCTTTGTTGTGTCTTTATCTGGTTTTGGGATTAGGATAATGTTGGCTTTATAAAAAGAGTTTAGGAGTCTTCCATCATTTTGGATTTTTTGAAATGGTCTGTGAAGAATAGGAATTAGCTCTTCCTTAAATGCTTTGTAGAATTCTCCTGTGAAACCCCTTCTGTTTCTTAGCACTCACTGCTTTTATCAGTCAATTAATAAAAACCACACTGAGGCTCTCTGAGTAATTCTGTGGGGCAAGTGCTTTGGATTCATAAGAATATAACTCATGGTCACTGTCTCCACATTGCTTACAAGCAAGCTAGAGAGACAAACACATGCATTCTGAAAATTCAAAACTGTATGAGACAAAAGGAGTGGTTCCAGGACAAGTTGCTCTAGCACTTCAGAATAAGAAAGTGTGTGGCTGGAATGTTAATAATTAAAAATATTGGGGAAGTTTTTGGAAGTAGAGCTTGTGATGCACTTCCTGTTTCTGAATAGTTTTCTGCCTTATACATGGAAAGCAGGGGCCTACCTCTCTGTATAAATGCTGAATATACTAGACACTTGATTTCCCAGCAGCCCCTGCAGCTAGGATACAGATGGGTGACGTCAGTTCAACCAATTAGGTGCACACATACCAAAGTTTAGATCCGGAACGGGTGCACTATATTTGACTATATTAGGCTATATTTGAGGATGAGCAGTGGCTGAAGCAGTAGCAGTCATGCCAGCCCTGTTGAAGGGCCATAGAAACAGTGATGCTGATTGTCAGGCCCATGGTCTTATGTCCCAGTGTGCTGCACTGGTGATGGTGTGAATTCTGAATCCAGTTTTTAACAGCACAAGTGCTGCTCTTGCTAGATTTATGATATGACTGTGTCTATGGCTCCCACACAGCCTCCATTTTCCTATGTTGGTTTACCCATCTTCCTTGCTATTCTATTTATGCTAAGCCTGCAAGCACTACTCTCTGTGTGCTTGCAACTAAGGAATCCTGATTGATATTTGGGGGCAGGGAGGCTACCCAGGCAAAATGAGGAAAGAAGGAGAGTCAGGAGTCATATCATCTAATTTTTCCAAATACTTCAATAGCTAAACAAATGCTGAAGGATAAATTCTAACTTCTGTAGTCTACTCTTCTGCTCCTCTTTTAAATGCACTCAGCTGATCTTAAATATTCGGTCAGCTGTATTATGAATAGTCCGTTTCTTCACCTCTGTTCATCCAGTTCCTTCCCCAAGGAATGCCCCCCTCATTTAGTTTTTCCTGTTTCTTAAAGACCTGACGTATTTTATCAGTCAAATCTTTCTAGACTACCCCAACTCATTAAAATCTCTCTTCTTTATACATTCAGAACAGTTAGTGGTGTTCCCAAGCATTTAGAGTGGATATTCTGATACTCTGCATGATAATTTATCATTCAGCAAATATTCACTCCCTACCTCTCCCACTGTGAGTAGAGAATACTTTCTTGTTTTTGGATGCTGTTTTTGGTCATGTTACTTGGTTTGGCCAATGGAATGTGAACAGAAGCCTAAGAGTATGAGGGCAGCTCAGCTGGCTTCTTGTTGTGTAGGGATTCACCAGGGGAAGATATACCTTGGCTAGCTGCTGGGAGGACAAATATGACTCCAGTTTGCAATGAATCTTGAATCTGACTAGCAGAACAGCATACTGTTGAGTGAAAAAAATTCCTGCTGTTTTATATCACTGAAATTTTGAGGTTATTTATTATGTAGCCTTATTGCAGCAATTGCTGACACACTATCTTTCACTTCTACATTTTCATGTTCCTTTTTGTTCTAATTAGATTATATATTCTTCAGAACACTGATCACGGCTTTTCTTTCTTTTATATGCACACGTCCAGAACAGTGAAGGAATGATATGTTTGGTAGACATTCATTCACTCACAAGTATTTACTGAACTCCTGCTTTGTTTCATAAAACCATTTTCCTAGATGCAAGGGATAAAGGTAAGTTATCATTCTTGCACTGTGAGAATGCATAGCCTGATGATAGAAGGAGGCAAGAAAATGGTGTAAAGATAGTGGATAAAATCAGTGACAGAGGAGTGCACAGAGACCCAGTGGAAGAACAGTGATGGCTAGCTCACTTGATTTGATACTGATTTGCCCAGTAGAGATAGTGGGTAGTAGCATGTTAGCACAGGCTTCTGGAAGGAGGCATGTTTAAACCACACCTTTTTTTATTGTTGTTCAATTACATTTGTCTCCATTTTTATCCCATTACTCTCCCCTGCCCTACTCACCCTAAACCATGTCTTAAAGGATAAATAGGAGTTATCAAGATGCAGATGAATGAAGGACATCCCAGACATAGGAACAGCACATGTAAAGCTACTGAGGAATGAAAGAGCCTGGCATGCAAGTAATTCAGTGAGCCTTTGAACCTCCATTTTGTGTGGGGAAATGATCTGGCTTTTAAAGTGCTTCCCAAGCATTTTCTGCTTAAGAGGGTTCATAAGATATATCAGAAATCAGGAAGAATGATGCCTCTTGCTTTGTTCTTCTTTTTCAGGGTTGCTTTGGCTATTCGCGGTCTTTCATGGTTCCATATAAATTTTAGGATTGATTTTTTGTACCTCTGTAACAAATGCCATTGGAATCTTGATAGAGATCCCATTAAATTTATAGATGGCTTTGGGTCTAATGGATATTTTAACAATATTAATTAACTCTTCCAATCCATGAACATAAGGCACCTTGCCATTTATTTGTGTCTTCGATTTCTTAAATCAGTATCTTGTAGTTTCCAGTGTAGAGATCTTTCACATCTTTGCTTAAATTTATTCCTAAGTATCTTATGTTTTTTATCTCATTGCGAATGAGATTTTTACAATTTCAATGTTTCCTGGCAATCAATCCATACCATGCATGCAAATATCACACCATGATACTCAGAGAGATTCTTAGAGCCATTGCCATGTTATGGAGTAAAGAAGCCTCACATAGAGGTTACAGCAGTTTTGATTAGGCTTGAGGAGATCTATATCACTGAATAATAATGATTACTAATACTATTGAGCTCTTACTACATGCTTGGCTCTGTATATATATACATTTCCCAGACTTTCTTGGGAACAGGGTTTCAATTAGATTTCACCAGAGCATCTGCACTCTATCTGGAATCTGGAAGAGTAGAAGTGGTCCACTGTCATCTTGCTGTCCCAGATCATAGTCACAGAAGATGAGAATGCTGAACGTCCCAGAGCAATTTTTCTTTGTTTCAGTCCATAAATAACCACTTTTATTCACAATTCATTGTCCAAATCTAGTCAGTTTGGCTCTGCCCAGTTGCAAGGTAGCCAGGAAATATAGGTGAAAACATGAATATTGATAAGAATTACATGTCTGTGCCATAAGGTTGATACATTATATATTTGATGTATTTATATTCATGTCATTTGGATCACTATTGGGTCCAAAGGAAGTAAAAAGGTGTGGGTTGGAATGCACATGAGCTCTTGAATAAAGCCAGTCAGATAAAAATAGTGGGTGAAAGGAATTAAGAGTTAGTGGGTAAGAAACAATAGGAAAGAGGGTATAGTGGGTAAAAGGCATGAGCTAGGATGGTGTCAAAGTGCTCCTGAGCGTTCCAAGGAGTCAATGATAGTTGACTGGGAGGAAGCCACATGGGTGGAATAAATCTTAGTTGATGAGCTGGACCAAGGAGAATATCTGTCAGTGTTCTTGATTTCTGTGTGGTTGTAAAACAAGATCTATTTTAAAATGGCCATGACGAATTGGAATAATGACCCTTAAAAAATAATTTTTTTTCCCAAAAGGAAGGGTCTTTTAAAAACAATGTTATAGAAATCATGGGACCCTTTTAAATTAAATACTCAAATAATATATAAGCATATGCAATAGAAACTGACAACCTCCCACAAAATCCTAACCCCAAATAGAGCTATTGATAATGAATGTTATCTATTGCAGACATAAGTAAATACATGAATATGTAGACCACACATGTTCTTCTGTAATCTATTTTAAAATAGTACATCATAACCTCTTTCCTTGCCATTACATATGGCTCAACCTCATGCTTTTTAAAGATGGCAGGATACTACACTCTAAGGATTACCATAATTGATTCAGCCAATCCTCTGAGAATGGACATACATCTTGTTTTGTTCTCTTGCTGTTACAGATATGCTGCAAAAACATTTTTGAGCATATATGTTTGTGAACATGTTAGAGGATATCTATTAGATAAATTTCTAGAACTAGATTTTTTGGGTCAAAGAGCATGTGCATTTAAATTTTTACATATATTGACTATTGGTTTTTAGAAATATTGCACTGATTTCTATTTTCATCAACAGTACACAAAAGAGAATTGCATTTCTTAGGAATCTATTCTATAAGTTTCTTACACAAGGACCCATGCAATCAACAAAATCAACCCTTGTGGAAGTTTTGAGCAATTAATAGAGAGTGAAAGTGGCAACTCAGCAATATTCATGATACCTCGAAGTGACATTTTCCACAGTCTACATAAACTATGTATAGGTGGGTCCTGATTGGCATAGAAAATCCCAAGAGCCTGAGGAATTGGTAAGGGTAGTTTTGAATTTGTGCTTTGTTGCAGTTCTTTCCTTCTCAAATGAAGAAAGAACCACCTTCAGAATTTCCATTAAGTCACTGGAAGTAGGGATGGAGAGGTCCCAAGCCTTAGCAGCACATCAGTGGCTTTAATTTGCGAAATTTGCATGATATTGTTACCACATGCACTTTGTGAATAAGGATAATTGTTGTTGAATCCATTCAAAAATGACAACCTTCTGAGGGACTATACCTGTTTTAGAGACAACACAACCTACACATCGGCATATCAAGCTCCTTGTAGTGATTTCAAAAGTTGGAAGTGTTAAAAGAAAAATCTAACCTAAAGGCTTCTGATGATAAACACCATGCTCTCTTTCTGGACTCTCCAAATCTGATTTTGAATTTATTCTAAATTTTGGTTAGACCATATTCTGACAAGATCCTTTGACTCAAGTATGAAATCTATATATTTATTGAACATTTTGGATTTTAAAAATTAAATTTATCCAAATTTTACATAACATTTAAAAGTTACTCAGACTTCTGCACTTTTCAGAAAGACCTCAATCCTTTTTTCTCTCTAAAAATCAGAAACTTGAAACTAGAAGTATTACAGTATCTAAGGTTACATCAGAATTTCCAAACTCATGACATTCAAATAGGTACTAAGCTGAGCATGCACAATTTTCTTATTCTCTCTCTTTGAAATCTGTTTATCATCATGTGAGCATGTTTATCTTTCTTATTTTCCTCGTATCTCATCTGGTGACAAAGGAGATTAACAGAATGTTCTTGATATTTTCAAATTCTCATCTTTTAAAACATTTTCAAAACAACATGGTCTTTTTCTTTTGTCTCACTTTTGTTTCTTATATATTCCTTGTTTCTTTGTTTCTTTCACATTTTTCCTTAGCTATATTACATTTTCTTAAAAACTGACGCTGGTATTATAATTTTTTAATGTAACATCACTGACCTATTTTAAATCATTAGTCACTTGGCAAAATCAAGTTGTTATTATTCCTAGAGACAGTGTAAGAGGTTAGAATGTATCTGATTGGAGTTACACATAGTATGTATTGGCTAGTATTCCTTAGTGGGGAAGCTACAAAGGCCCCTTACAGAAAGAACCCTGGGCTGTAAGCATCCTAAGCAATGAACAGCATTTTAGTCATCATTGGATCCTCAGTCTAAAACAATGCTAGGCTCATAATAGAAAGTCTATAAATATTTGTTGAATGAGCGTAGTTATTAGGTAAGTTACTTAATTAACCTCCATGGTCAGGACTGTTGCACAGCTTCTCCAAGGCCTTGATAATAACTGATGACACATGCCTAGAGACACATGTGCATGATGACTCTGCCTGTTATGATTCCAGTCATTATTTGATAATATTTATAGTGAACTTATTCAGATCTTTTCTGTTTTCCACTTTGTTCTGTTGACCCAGAATTTCTATTTTTAGGCATTATTGAATGGAAACATGTACATACGTTCACCAATAGTCATGTATGAGAATGCTCATAACAACACTATTTTATTAGTCTCCAACTGGGAACTACCAAAATGTCATCAACATGATATATTACAATGGTATACTGTGTAGTGATGGAAATGAATAGCTATATACAGTACCATGGATACTTACTAATATTGAGAAAGAAACTAACACAAAAGATTAGGTACTATAAGTTTACACATATGAAAAGTTTTAAAAAGTTAAAACCAGACTATAGTGTTAGAAAACAGGATACTGGTCACTTCTGGGGGAAAAGTTTAGGTTAAGAATTGTGAGGAGGTATGGAGGGGGTTTCTGGTGTGTTGGTACTGGACTATTTCTTGATTTGGGTAGTGGTTACATGAGTGCATTTTCTTTGTGACTATTCACCATCTTGCAAAATTATGATTTATGCATTTTCCTGCATGTGTCATCACTCCATTATACTAAGTGAAATAAGCCAGTCAGAGAAAGACAAATGCCATATGATTTCACTCATATGTGGAATCTAATGAACAAACTGAACTAACAAGCAAAATAGAAGCAGAGTCACAGATAGAGAGCAGACTGACAGCTGTCAGAAGGAGGTTTATGGGGCTGGGTGAAAAAGGTGAAGGGAATTTGCAAAAACAAAAAACCCTCATTGATACAGACAACAGTACAGTGATTACCAGAAAAAAGGCGGCCTGTGGGGAGATAGAAGAAAGTAAAGGGGGTAAGAGGCAATGGAAGGACACGCGGGGTGGTGAACACATAATATAATATACAGATGATGTACTATAGAATTGTACACCTGAAGCCTACGTAATTTTGTTAACCAATGTCATCCTGATACATTCAATAAAGAAGAAAAAGAAAAACAAAAAAAACACTTATTTTAAAAATTAAATACATTTGTAAATGCAGACAACTATAATTGAACAATAAAATAATTTAAAAAATAAATTTAAAAAGAGAAGTAAAGTAAACCATAAGAAAAATTAAATAAATTTGTATACAAGAACAAAGACACAGCAAGTATCTGGAAGAATAGACACCTTGGGATCCTTTAGGCTGGATTTAAAAGAAAGAAATAAAAGTGTCATTCGCAAGTGATATCATTGTGCATACATAGAAATTTTTTTTAAAAAACTGATGAATTGGTAGAATTTAAAGATTTTTGGACATAAAATGAGCATTTAAAAGTCAACTGTGTTGTTTATAAAATCAAGCAATTCTTTGTACGAGCAACTAATAGAAAATAAGAAGATACAATTTATAATTAAAATTATCTAGTACCTAGTAATAAATTTAACCCTCCCTTTTCTACCTTAATGAGAAAAATTAAAGAAGATTCAAATAAATCAAATGATATAGCATTCATGGATGAGTAGCTAGATATGGTGTGTATGCATAAATATATATATTTTAAAATACATAAAAGTATCCCAAATTGATTAATAGATTAAATAAAATGCCAATCAAAAACTCAACAACTTGTCTTGTGGAACATGAGAAGCTTATTCTACAATTTATATACATAGAGACAAAAATAGAAAAAGTTATTTTGAAGGGTAGTTATAAGATGAGAGGGCTTTCATGACTGAATTTCAAGACTTGTAAAGCTATAGTAATTGTATCAGTACACAGATAGATAAGTTAAGAAAATGAAATAGTTTAGAATATCCAGATAAAGACTGAAGCACAAATGAACACTTTATTCTTGACAATCAGGACATTAAGTGAAGCTGGGACAACTAGGAAGTCATGTGGGAAAAAGGAAACAATATTTTACCTCAAACCATAGATAAAAATAATTTCCAGATGTATAATAGGTTAAATGTGAAAAGCAAAATAATAGAACTTTAGAACTTAATATAGAAGAATATCTTCATGACCTTAGGGTAGAAAAAGAGTTCTTAAACAGAATACTAAAACCATTAAACATGAAGAAAATGGCTGACAAATTTAAAATCAAGAATTTTATCAAGTCACTACAAACATGGAAAAGGAAGAGCACAGCATGTCAGAGAAGAGATTTGCAATACATACAACCAATGAAGGATTAATACTGAGAATATATAAAGAACTTTTACAAATAAGTTAAATGTAATACAAACAACCCAATTGTAAAATAGCAGTGAACAGGCACTGCACAAAAAAAAATTAAATCAAATGATACAAACACATGAAAAATTGTTTAATTCTCTTTACATTTAGGGGAATGCAAATTTAGGCTATAATAAGATACCATGTTATTAACAATATAACCATGAGATTGGAAAGAAACATCTACAGCCTGACAATACCAAGTGTTAGTGAGGATGTAGAGCAGCTTTAACTCCCATATACATCTGGTGAGACTGAATGGGATCATTATTCTTCTAAGTAAAGCTAAGTGTGGCCCATTGTAGTTATATAATTTTGTTATCCAAATCCCCAAACCACCCAGATTGGGCATGGCAAAGGTTGGTAGTTAAATTTTGAGCGTAGGGGAGTAGTTTGATAAAAGGAACCAGGGTTCCTGATGGGTACTGAGTGGCCATACCAGCACTGGACTGGTTGATGAGCAAGCATTATACCAGAGGTGTCAAACTCATTTTCACCAGGGGCCACATTGGCCTCATGGTTGCCTTCAAGGGTCGAATGTAATTTTAGGACTGTATAAATGTAACTACTCATTAACTAGGGGCCAGGTGCTGGGCACTGCTGCCGGGCAGAAACAAGGTGCTGGGTTGGATAAAACATGGTAGAGGGCTGTATTCAGCCCTCAGGCCTTGTGTTTGCCACATGTGCATTATACCACACATTGGACTTCATTTATCTGACTGTGATTTAACCTTCTTTTTCAATTTATGCTACTGTTAGTTTGGGTTTTCAGTCTCTTGAAGATTTACTTAATTCTAATCCCTTTTCTTGGATAACATTTCTGAGGGCTAATTATGTGCTGTGTACTGCATTAAAAGCTTCACATATGTTGTCTCATTTAATTAATTCAACAACTGCATTAGAGTTGTATCAGGTCTCTCTTTCTTTCTTTCATATATATATATATATATATAAAACATGAGATGTTATATAGATATGATATATAATATATTTAATATGTAGATGAAACAGAGAGAGAGAGAGTGAGAGAAAGAAAGGAAGAGAGAGTAAAGAATTAAGGAATTGATTCATGTGATAATGGAGGCTAAGAAGTTGAGACCTAAGAGAGCCCATTACACAGTTCCGGTAAAAGTCCAAAAGCATAACAAGCAGGATAGCTGCTGGTGTCAGTTCTGGTCTCAGTCTAATTCCAAAGGCAAAAGAAGGCTGATGTTCCAGTTCAGAGACAATGAGCTGGAACAGCTCATTCTCCCTTACTCTGCACTTTTGTTCTTTCAGGACTTCAACGGATTAGATGAGGCCCACCCACATTGGGGAGGACAATTTGCTTTACTGGAAATAATGTTTATATCTGGGCACCCTGTGGCCCAGTCAAGCTGAAAAAAATTAATCATCTTATCAACACTATGAGGTAAGTACTGAGACACAGATAACAAATGTATAATGAACTCACATGAGATTTAACTGCAGAACACACAATCTTAATTATACTTTATACTACAGCCTGTCCATTTGCACATGCGCCTTACTTATCTTTGTGTTTCTCACTAATATCTAACAGTACTTTGCATATAGCTCTTTATTCATATATCATTATATTCCCTAAAATATTGACTTGAATTAATCAGATCAAAGAAAGCATTCAGAGGTTTTAGATCTAAGGACATTTTTTTTTTTGTCATTCATTCAAGATGGGTCCTGAGTATGCTTTTGATTCTTTTTGTTTTAGTCAAGTGAATTTTCAGTACAGAATGAGATAAGTTTGTGAAAACCACCAAAAACCTATCTTGACAATGTTGTCATTTCAATAGCTGCTCTTCATGATGGAAATAAATAAACAAATACACAGCAAGGCTTATACAGAAAATTTATTGCAAAGAAAAATATCAGGAACCCAATAATTCCTTGTATGCAGTATCTTCTAAAGGTCTTTTTCCTTTCTCAATAGATGTAAATTTATTGGCAAAGACCAAAACTATGTCCTGTTATGGAATTCAAATGGCTAAATGTCAACTTCTTTTCCAAAAGAAGTCTTTGAAAACACTCCCATTTCTATTAATTCATTTCCTCATCATCATAGGTGGGAAAAATGATGGCATAATTCCTAATAACCAGAGGTGGATGTATATGATATTAGTAAGGTGGTACAAACATAACTGAAGTACAATAAGTTCTCAGTTAACATCATTGATAGGTTCTATGACTTCAAGTGAAACAACATATAACAAAACCAGTTTTATCACAGGCTAATTGATATAAACAAGGGTTACATTCCTATGGTATTTCATGAATGCCATAACCAAATGATGTCAAATGAAACAATGTTATCCAAGGATCTGCTGTAAAATTTTCTGTGTTAAAGAAAAAATAGTCCTTCACATTTTGACAAATAGTTATTGAATATGTATTTTGTGCCAGGTATCACTTTAGGCTCTGGAATTTAAGACCAAAAGTACACAGTTGTTGGAGGAGACAGACAATAAACAGATAAATAAAAAGTACATTATAGAATATCAAGTAGTGATAAGGATTAAGGAGCAACATGAAGCAGAATAGAACAGAATGAAGAGTGGGTAAAAATATGGGGGCTGGTCAAGGAAGACCTCTCTGAGGGTGTGGCATTTGAGCAGAGAACTGAAAGAAGACAAGGGATAGAGAGGCCCATAGAGGAAGGAAGTATTCTAGATAGATGAGATGAGATCCTGGGTAGGCTGCCAGTGTGGCTGGCAAGCCTTAAGTGACCAGACTCTTAGGCAATGTGCTAAGTGAAGTAGCCAGGATTCAGTGCCCTTAAATGAGAATTATTATGCATGAAACAAAGTGCACATGTGTATGCATCAAATTAAGAAAGGTTTAAAGTAGACTTTAAACTTAATCCAAGATGGTGAATGGAATTATTGTTGCACTAACTACCTAATATCTGCTGAGTTTTCCAAGTATTGTTTTGGGACTTGGGGTAGGCAGGTTCTGAACGTGACTACCAATTACCCCTGCCTCCTGGTATTCAAATTCTTGTGTAGTCTCCACCCCTCGAGTTCATACGGGACCTAGTGACATGATTCTAACAAGGAGAATAGGGAAAAAGAAATGAAATGTCATTTGTAATTAGGTTACACAGACTGATTTTTGTCTTGCTAGCATATCTCCTTTTGCCGGCACTCTCTTGCTCTTTCGCTTGCTTGCTCTCTGGTTGATGGAACCAGATGCCACGTTGTGAAATGCTCTACAAGAGAGGCCTGTGTAGCAAGGAACCAAGGGACACCCCTGGCCAACAGTGCATGAGGAACTGAGGCCTCAGTCCAAGAGTCCATGAGGAAGTGAATCTTGCTACCAACTATGTGGGTAGTTGAGATAACTTCAGCCTTGTGAGAAACCCAAAGCTAAATTATGTCTGGATTGTTGACCCATAGAAACTATGAGATAATAAATTTTTTAACCCATGAATTTTTGGGAAAATTTGTTATGCCATAACAGATAACAAATATAGGACTGCAGTTCTGTCTCTGTATTGAGTACTCAAGGAGCAGTTTCCCTTGCATGTTTAGCATTTGTGTGTGTGTAGTGGAAATGGAAGAGGGTTTTAAAGATCCTTTAGTGAGAATAGTATTTGCTACTTGGGAATTCCAACTGATTCAGTTTTTCTAGTAGGCAGAAATATGAAAGTCATGATATTTGTTTTGTCCTGTGTCCCAACCCACCTATGCATATTCCTATTAAATCTTTTCATGCCCAATGCCCCGGGCCTCACAAATTAAAAAGGCCTAGGAACATCCCTCCAAATATATGCATATTTATTATTTTATTATGAATTATATACATATATAGTTATACTAATATGTTATGTATAATATAATGTAGCCACTAATTTAGACATTTACAAACAGATGAGGTAGAAAATAAACATTACTTTGAAGAACATTAGCTTTGCTGATGCTTAGTCAATCTTTCAGTTCTCAAGAGTCACTTCCCTAGAAGTCTTCCTTCTTCCAACCAGGTCAGTTCCCCTTTCATAGACCAGCGATTCTTTTTTGCCCCGAGCACTTATCTTAACTTGTGATTATGATTATACATTAACTGTCATAATTAATTCATTAATCTCGGTCTCTCTCACAAGATTGAAAGTCCCATGGTTGCAGAGACCAACTGTACTTTTTCTCTCAACTGTATTCCCAGACAGGGACACAGTAGCTGGAGTAGAATTAGAACTCAGTTTGTGGAGTGAATGGAGAAATGACTCCTATGACCCTGTTTTCTCATTTCCCAGATCTGAGTCTCCAGGTGTCAGGCTGGGAGGCCATATCTTCCTGTGCGTATTTTGATGACACATTATTGTTCATTAAGACCCTTTTTCTGGCATGTCCTCTATCATTCATGTTGACTGCTTAGACTGAGTGCTTCTGCATATTACTTCCAGTGGAATCCTTGGGCGTTGATGCTTGGCCTGAATTGGACTATGAACCCTAATGTGAATGGGTCAGAGTTGGGGGCCATTTCCCTGGCCTAAGCCAACTTCTCTTAGTCCCAATCTTATTAAATCTACTCTTTCATCTATTCTGGTTCCACTTAGAAGTTTTTAGCACACTATATGGAAAGTCACACTATTGTCATACTACCTCATAGAGTCCTCATGAGAATTAAATGATAAAATGTGCATAAAGACACATTAGAAATGATAAAACATCATTCAAATATTTTTGTTTTCTTTGTAGTATAAAGAGATTTTGTTCCTTGAGGAATGAATACATTACAATGATTAGGAAATAGATTGTTAGAAGTTTTCACAATTCATTGCTGTTAAAAATAACTGATAAAGGAATAGGCAGTCTGACTTGTACAAACTATCCAGTGAAGAAGTGATTTTTCTTCTGAGCCAGATGAAAGTAAACCAAGGTTTACTGATTCAGCTGTCTCTACTAGGTATTGTCTGTTTGGCATGGATTAACTGTCAACTGCTAAATCCAGCACATTTAGCTCCAGATCCTTCATGAAAGGCACTTGGGAAAAGTCCAAATCTCTTGTTTCAAAATTGTTTAAAAATTAAATCCAGAAACAAGTTTGAAATGTACTGTACTAAGATGGAAGCCCGCAATGCATTGGGTCTGAAGCAATAGTTTAGAGATTCAGGGATTCTTAAAGGCTAGTGTGGATAGGATTCACTCAGAGATCTTGTTAAAACTCAGATTGCTGGGCCCCAGCCCCAGAGATTCTGACTCATTGGGCCTGAGGTGGGGCCTTTGAATCTGCCTTTATAATCAGCTGTTGTGTGACGGCAATGCTGCTCATCTGTGACCCACACACCAAATAGCACAGATGAGAAACAGTTAACGAATAACATATGCAAACTGGGAATCCTTATAAGCCAATGTCAGTTCTATGCAGACTTTTTCTAACCAACAAATGATATATATCCAAAAAGGTATTTGAAATACTTCTAGTTTATGGTAATTTTCTATCTGGAACTAAGCAGCACATGGTCTACATGAGGAAAAAGTAAATTAAGCAACAATAGAAACATCTTTGGTTTTCTATAGTAATAAGAAAATCTGGAGATAAAAATAATACCCCATTTCTTTGCCAGACAAAATCTTAAATGTGAGTAAAATGGTTTGTAGGATTAAATGAAGAACATCACATCACTTTAATTGTCAGGGTTGGAATTTACAGTTGGATAATATCTAATCCAGTTCCCTTTCTTAATTTATAGACAGTGACAGGGAAACAGTGCCCACTGGAGATGAATGCCACAAGGCCACATAGATCATTAAAAGCAGGGCTAGGATTGTGACCTAAGTCTCTTGGCTGTGACTACAGTATGCTCTCCCATCTGAGAATTTTATTTCCTTCCAGAAAATGGGCAGGTTACACATCTGTTTGGAACCTTCTCTTGGTTTCATCAATGGCAAAAATTACAGTGATTAGTGAAAAGCCTCCTAGCCACTTTAAAAAGCATTCTGGCAGTTTCTCAAATGATTAAATGTAGTTACCTTGTGACCCAACCATATCATTCTTAGGTTTATATATACCCAAAAGAAATGAAAACATATGCCCATACAAATAAAGGGAAAGACATCACAAGTTCATGGACTGGAAGAATTAATATTGTTAAAATGTTCATATTATTCAATATAATTTACAGGATCAATGCAACTCCTATCAAAATTCCAATGGATAACTGATACTCTTCTCAATAATTGGTGTTGGGAAAATTAGATACCCACATGCAAAAGAAAAAGGACTCTTATCTTACACCATACACATAAATTAATACAAAATGGATTAAAGACTTAAATGTAAGACCTGAAACCATTAAACTCCTAGGAGAAAACATAGGGGAAAAGATTCTTGTCATTGGTCTTGGCAATGATTTCTTGAATATGCACAGACAATAACAACAGAACAAAAGAAAGCTAAAAAGCTTCTGCACAGCAAAGCTAACAATCAACAAAATGAAAAGGCAACATAAGGAATGAAAGAAAATATGTATCTGAAAAATATATATTCAAAATATTTAAAACACATAAGGAACTCCTACAACTCAATAGCAAACAAATAAAAACCCCACAACAAATCCTGGATTAAACATGGGCAAAGATTAGACAAAGAATATGTATGAATAACCCATGGACACAGACAACAGTGTGGGCATTGACTGTGGAAATGGAGGTTGGGATTGGCAGAGGAGGACAAAGGGGGAAAAATGGAACAGCTGTAACAGAATAATAATAAAACATTATTTTTAAAAATGAACAAAGACTAATGTTTTTCATCTGCATTAAATTCCCAGTCACAGTGGTAAACTTCAGAAAGGGTTCAATGTTACTTGAGTAAAGCTGTATATGTACTTCAGTCGAGAATAGAATGTACAAATAAGTGTTTAATTTGCTTTTGCAATACTCCCAGTCCTTTCTTTAATCTGGTTCCTTGCTATTCATTTTCCCAACTCATGTCAGTTTCTCCATCATCCTCACACTCACACATCTTTGCTTTTATTTGCTTATACTGTATGTTATCCTAGCCCAGCAATAAGTGATATAAGTGTTTGAAAATAACTGATGACCTACTTGGGAATCTCCTATAATAATCAAACACATTTATTTAACTGAAATAGAAACATCAAAATGTAATGGTTTTTGGTTGGTAGAATTGGGCAAATTACCTACTTTTGTAAGTTCAAAATTCTGTATTTTGAAAAACACCTGTATATCCACTGCATATTATTTTTAAAAAGATTTTATTTATTTATTTTTAGAGAGAGGGGAAGGGAGGGAGAAAGAGAGGGAGAGAGACATCAATGTGTGGTTGCCTCTAGCGTACCCCCAACTGGGGACGTGGCTCGCAACCCAGGCATGTACTCTGACTGGGAATTGAACTAGCAACCCTTTGGTTTGCAGACTGGTGCTCAATCTATTGAGCCACACCACCCAGGGCTGCATATTATTTCTTATATTTCTTCTAAGATAATGTATACCACATTTGGTTGGTAATATACTTTAGGAATACTTAATAGCTTGCTACTCTATTAAAATAAAATACTTCACTAGAAACCTTCAATTTTAACAAACCAATGTAATAAGCCACACTAATGATTCTAACATTTTACAATTCTGCCTTACAGAGAAAGTCTTATGTCATGGTAGCCAAAAAGTAACGGCTCTTCATTAATAGATCCTGGTTTGACATAGTAATGAGCAAACACTGGGTCGGGAGTAGGAGCAATAACCCCTTTTTATATTTAGCAACTTTAAATACTTTCCTAGTAATGTCATAAGCCTGGTGGCAGACATTAGGGAACAATGGTCCCATTTCTTTAGAACTGGTATTTGTGTCAAGCAGACACTAATGGGCCAAGTAAACAAGAATCAATAGCATATTTATTCAACATATGTTACACATTCTATTCCATTTATATATAAAATTACTCATGGTGTTAATTTAGACATTTGGCATAGAAATAAAGCAGCTGAGTGCATTTTTGCTTTGATGATTGATAAAATGAAAATAGATACTAAATGCCAACTGTCAAAAAATACTTGATTTTTCCATCATATTTCTTATCCTCAGCAGTACTGATAAGATTAAAAATAGTGATTTAACAAATGCCTAAATTTGAGCCCAACCCTGAAATGGTATAGGAATATGAAGAAATAATATGCCGTAGAGTGCAATTTTTTACTTAAATATTTAGCTCTTTTCTTTTTTCCATGCAAGTATCCAAGTATGCTGTTTTACAGTTAGTTTTATTGATTTTATTAATACACTGCTATCACCTAGTTCTTTTCCAAATGGTTCATGAGACCAGCTAAAATCAAATAAAGCAATGTGCAGATGTTCTTTAGCCTTCAAATCTCATCATTAATTGTTAGATTTTATATGTAACATGAAATAAAAGGAATAATAAAGCCACATTTATAACAAATTATACATTAGTGTATAATCATACATAATTGTGTGTGGCATTTTTATTTTCTAACTGTATATAATCACCTGAAATGGGACAAATCAATAGAAATTGCCATATACTGATGGATTATTTTTAAAATCAAAGAGAGCTAAAATATGTTATTTTAAGAGATCTCTAAATTTTACTTTCCAAATATAGACAACAATGTTTTCCAAAATTTATTTTTTTACTTTTTAATATATTTTATTGATTATGCTATTACAGTTGTCCCATTTCCCCCTTCACTCCCCTCCACCCTGCACACCCTCTCCCACCCACATTTTTCCCCTTTAGTTCATGTCCATGTGTCATAAGTTCTTTAGTTTCTACATTTCCCATACTATTCTTGCCCTCCCCCTGTCTATTTTCTACCTACCATCTATGCTACTTATTCTCTGTACCTTTTCCCCCTCTTTCTCCCTCCCACTCCCCTGTTGCTAACCCTCCATGTGATCTCCATTTCTGTGGTTCTGTTCCTGTTCTAGCTGTTTGCTTAGTTTGCTTTTGTTTTAGGTGTGGTTGTTAATAACTGTGAGTTTGCTGTCTGTTTAGTCTTCATATTTTTTATTTTCTTTTTCTTAGGTAAGTCCCTTTAACATTTCATAAAATAAGGGCTTGGTGATGATGAACTCCTTCAGCTTGACCTTATCTGAGAAGCACTTTATCTGCCCTTCCATTCTAAATGAAAGCTTTGCTGGATAGAGCAATCTTGGCTGTAGGTCCTTGCCTTTCATGACTTGGAATACTTCTTTCCAGCCCCTTCTTGCCTGCAAGGTCTCTTTTGAGAAATCAGCTGACAGTCTGATGGGAACTCCTTTGTAGGTGACTGTCTCCTTATGTCGCTGCTTCTAGTATTCTCTCCTTCATTTTAATCTCGGGTAATGTAATTATGATGTGCCTTGGTGTGTTCCTTTTTGGGTCCAACTTCTTTGGGACTCTCTGAGCTTCCTGGACTTCCTGGAAGTCTATTTCCTTTGCCAGATTGGGGGAGTTCTCCTTTATTATTTGTTCAAATAAGTTTTCCACTTGTAGCTCTTCCTCTTCTCCTTCTGGTACCCCTATAATTTGGATGTTGGAATGTTTAAAGGTGTCCTGGAGGTTCCTAAGCCTCTCCTCATTTTTTTGAATTCTTATTTCTTCATTCTTTTCTGATTTTATTTTTTTTCTTCCTTCTGGTTCACTCCATTGATTTGAGACCCAGTTTTCTTTTCCATCACTATTGGTTCCCTGTGCATTTTCTTCATTTCACTTACTGTAGCCTTCGTTTCTTCATGTAATTTGTGACCAAATTCAACCAATTCTGTGAGCATCCTGATCACCAGTGCTTTGAACTGTGCTTCTGATAGGTTGGCTGTCTCTTGGTTACTTAAAAGTATTGGCTCTGAGGCTTTGATTTGTTCTTCCATTTGAGCCATTTTTGGGGGGGAGGTTGGTCATGCCTGTTATGTAGTGAGGGGTGGAGCCTTAGGTGTTCACCAGGGCTGGGCAACCCAGTTGCTGGGTTGTGACACTATATGTGGGGGCGGGGGCGGAGAGGGAACAATTGCACTTGCTCCGCTCTGTCAGATTCCAGGCCCCTCTGCTGCTTCCCACAAACAAATTGGGCCCTTCTAGTGTTGGTTCCCAGGTGGGTGGGCTTGTGTACATTCTAGGACCCTGTGGGTCCCTCCAGTGAACTCTCCTGTGAGGCTGGGAGTCTCTCCTGGCACCTCAACCTCCACAAGTGTTTTCAATCAGTGCTTTTAGGCTTTATTTCCTGGCGCTGGACCCCTGGGTTGCATGGTCTGTCTTGCTGCTCATTTTCACCTAGTTTACTTGAGTGCAAATGTGTGATTTCAGACAGCCAGCTGCCTTGTGCACCTCACTGGGTTTGCTCATTGCCTCCCTGCGCCCGGGGTCTGCCACTGAGGTCTGCTAGCTGCCGCCTGCGCCCTGCCCACCCGGGTCTGTCAGCCACTGCTTTTTCCTGTCTCGACCCCTTTCCACCGGCCACTGACTCTGCCCCTCTTACTGGTCTGGATGAATGGTTGTCAGGACTTCCATAAAGTTCAATTTTCTGTCTGTTCTGGTTGTTTTTTGTTTCTAAATTTTTGTTTCCTTAATTTTGGTTGTGCAAGGAGGAGGCACAGTGTGTCCACCTATGCCTCCATCTGGGCTGGAAGTCTGTTTTCCAAAATTTAATGCACATTAAAATTACTTGGGAGATTTTAAAGATGTTGATGATCAAGCTGCATGTCAGAACAATCAAATCAAAGTGTCTAGAGCTAGATGCATTTCTAAAAAAGATTCCAGGTGATTCCAATATACAGCAAAATTTGGAAGAAAACTCATATAAAGTATATAAGGGTTTAGTACATGAATTTTACTAGTGCCAGTTTAAAAAGTTTTTTAAAGATTTTAATTATTTATTTTTAGAGAGAGGGGAAGGGAGGGAGAAAGAGTGGGAGAAAAACATAGATGTAAGAGAGGAACATCAATCAATTGCCTCCTGTATGTGTCCCAACAGGGGACCAAACGCACAACCCAGGCATGTGCCCTGACAGGAAATCAAACTGGTGACATATACTTTGTGGGATGATGCCCGACCAACTGAGCTACACTGGTCAGGATTAGTACATGTTATTTAAGATAATAAGAAATACTACGGGTATTTTCTCTTTCAAATACACTTTGTTAGGGTGATAATTTTGTGGATTCACATGGAAATCCTGAAGTTTCCACAAGAAAATTTTTGAAATATAAGCCATTAAATATGACACATAAATGCATATTTTTAAAATTTATATAAGCTGATTTTCAGACAATTTAGGTAAATTGACAGACTTTCTACTTTTGAAAAAGGAGTTCAAGTCAGAGAAAAACTATTAGGCAACTCAGCTGGCAGTGTGCAGTCAACTCATCTTCACCAAAATTAAGTGCAGGAGTGAGGAATGCAAGGCATGAGAGGCATTTTCATGTGAGAGGCAATGTGGTATGGGAGAAAAAAAATGTATTCTGAAGCCCAAATGTTTGGAGGACTGCCCTGTTTTTCCACTTGTTAAATGAGTTGTTTGGCAATTTATTTATAATTGTGAACCTCAGTCTTCTCATCTTCAAAAATGAGAAACTAATATCACCTTTGCTCCCTGGGTTCAGCACTTGGAGGATCATGCTAGATTATAAGTGGGCTGGCACTATAAAACAAAGTACACAGATTGGTGTTCTTCTCATTGTCCTAGCCTGATACTTCATGGAGATAGCAGATTTAGGGTGCACATTACCTGGACAATACTATTAATCTATTCCTCACTTTAGTTTTGGGAAATATTTCTTTTGATTATGAGTTTCAGATCAATTATCTTCCCTTTAGGGGCACAGAAAGGTATCAAATATCAATACAATTGACCCCTGAACAACACAGGCTTGAGTTGCATGGGTCCACTTATATGTGGATTTTTCTCAATAAATATTGTAAATGTATTTTCTCTTCCTAATGATTTTCTCAATAAAGTTTTCTTTTCTCTAGCTTACTTTATTGTAAGAATACATTATATAATACCCATGACATATAAAATATATGTTAATTGACCATTTTGTTATCAGTAAGGTTTTGGGTCAACAGTAGCTATTAGTAATTAAATTTTGGGGAAGTCAAAAGTTGAATGTGAAGTTTTGACTATGGGAGCTTTTGCACCCCTAACCACCTCATTGACCAAGGGTCAATTGTACTGTGGCCTAAGAGATAATAAGTAACAGTAGAATATTGAAGAAAAGTTAATTATATTGTTGGGTGCTGCTAAGCAATGTCCAAATTTTAATCCAATTTCCAAGGTGAAAGTGTAGGCCTGGGAAAAATCTCTGGGAATAACATATCTGAAAAGCTGGAGCTTTAATCAAGATAGCTGTAAATATTATTAATTATATCACACACTCATTGAAAAGGAAAAGCAAAATAACACATTTAATTCTGGCACTTAAATGTGTTTTTGACATCTTCAGAGAGAATATCAACTAAAAGGCAATTACCTAAATGATGACCAAGGGCAACTATTGTCTTTGCTATACAGATAAAAACCTTGTGATGGGAAAAATATGCACCTAATCAACTTAAAGAAACTAAAAGGAAAGAACTTTTAAGTAATAGAACCCTAAGTTGAAAGTGGACCTGAGAATACATTTACTCTAACTCTACCCCCATGTTCAGGAACTTCTGGCACATTCTGTGTTGGAATGCTTGCCAACTTTCAGTAACTGGAACCTACTGTTTTTGGAGGAAACTTATTCTACTGGAAGATATTTCTAATTTTGTAATGGTTCTTTCCTACATTGAGACCTAATTATTCCCCTCATTAGCCCTAATTCTGTCCTTTAAAGGAATGACACTGAGATTTATGTCTATACCACCATCCACTTGACAGCCATCTATGTATTGGACAGGAGGTCAAAGAGATGACAAGAGCCAGCTCATGTAGGTCCTGAGGGATATGGGCACCATTGACGAGTTATAGGCTAACAAGTGACATGATCTGGTAGGATGTAATTAGCAGCAATCTCAGTGAGAGATGATCGGGTCTTTAACCAGTGTGAGGACAGTGGAGAAAGTGAGAAATGGTCAGATTCTGGATATATTTTGAAGGGTTTTGTGATCAGATGTAAATTGTTAAGGTGGGGTGGGGTAATGAAGTTAAAAGCCAAAAGATTTTACTTGCCATTATCTAACATGAAGTAGGGAAGCCTTGTGGGTAAATATCAGTTTAAACATTAAGGTTGAGAAGTCTATTAGACATCTAAGTGGGCATTCTGAGTTTAAAAAGGTCAAATTATTCTAAATGTAAAAAATAGCAGTCTTCTGCCCCAAACCTCCCCATCCTCATTTCTCACTCTTGAAAAATAATCACTTTTCAACTTTTCTCATAGTTTCTTCTATTACTTATGTATTTCAAATGGCATATTGTCAGGATTGTACAGGCATACTGATATCAATTAAATCTAGAAATTTCAGTGATACAACACAACAAATATTTATTTCTCATTGTCTCTAAGTCCAATGTGGGCTTAGAATCATCTTCCCCAGATAATTCTAATGTGCAGTCAAGGTTGAGAGTCACTGCAACAGAAAGTCCTTTTGGTTCAACCTCACTAGAAAGTGAAGCTCCTGTCATCTAGGGGCCCTGGCTGTGTGAAGTATAGAGGGGATCTAGGTGTCTATACAGCTCCTACACATTCTCTCATTTTCAGTCCTGCCTGTATCTATGCCTTCATTAGTACCTAATGCCTATAATTTCTGAATGTTTCTGGAGTTTTGTAGCATCAGTTAGTTTCTGGATATTGGTACCCACTGCCCTCATTTAGCTTTCTCTGAGCTTCTCAGTCAGTTACTACTCATTATCTTCTTTCCAGGTTCCAAACTGCGTTGCAATTGTTTACCTGTTATTGCATTCTCTTCCTTTCCTGTTGTTCTTGCAGATTATGCCACTTTAATCTCTTCATTGCTATTTCAGGGTTGTTTCAGGAAGGAAGGAGTCAAATGTATGTGGTACATACACTACGTTAATTCCTCACCTCCCTCATCTGATTCACTCTTACTTCTTTGTCAGATTTCTGCTTAAATTTTACTTCCTTAGAAAGCCTTTTCTGGCTGACCCATTTAAATTTGTTTCTACATTAGCACTCTCATTGCATTGTTCTTTCATCAAGAACATTTTGGGCAAGATCCAGGAGTTCTAGCAGATTCCTTGCCAGAATTCCTTGAATAGAAAAGGGAAAGTAAAAGAACCAGGACCCAACAAATCAAGTGTGGGCTCTGTACAGCAGAAACACATAACTTCAGTCAGGAGTTATGTGGAGATATATACTCTTATTATTTTCAAGATGTTCTACAAGTGGGAATTTAAATTAAAAAAACAATGCAGTTTGTAGAGGATTTTTTCTGGCATGTCCATGTCCACAGCACAGGGATAGTCACATAATAAATACTCAGTGAAAGCATTAAAAAAGTTTTAGATTTGCCTCTTGAATCTGCAGTAAAATTTGCACAGCTGGTTGTGTAGCTTCTGCCTAACAGGCTAAACATATGTGTTTGTGTGTTCATTTGTCTGTGTATGTGTGTGCCCTTACAGATTATAAGGATAAAATTTTTGTACAGTTTTTGATTCCTTTAAAAAAGTAAACTTTTAAAAATATTTGAAATAGACACTCCAAAGACATGAAATGTTATAAAATAGAAAGCTTTTCTCTCCTTGAACCACTCAGTTCCCTTCCCTAGAGTCAACAAATGAAATCAATTTCTTCCAGAAGCATTTGAATTTATACTTACTAAACACAATGGTAGCATACTACACACACTATTTTGTGCTTTAATTTTTTTCACTTTACCATATATCTTGCAATCCATCCCACACTTTTACATACAAAGTTAATTCATTTTTTCTAATGGTTTCATTATATTCCATTAGATGGATGTACCATAATTTCATTTGCTGACCCCTGTATTTTAAAATTTAAAAGAATATATATTTATTGACTCCAGAGAGAGGGGGTGAGAGAGAGAGATAGAGAGAGAGAGAGAGAGGAAGGGAGAGAGAGAGAGAGAAACATTAATGTGAGAGAAACATCAATCAGCAGCCTCCTGTACGCTCCCCAATCAGGGACCAAATCTGCAACCTAAGTATGTGTGCTGACCGGGAATCAAACCAGTAACTCTTCAGTGCATGTGATGATGCTCCAACCAACTGACCCACACTGGCCAGTCTGATCTCCTCTTAACAGATACATGTGAAAACATTGCTTTCAATCTTGCTATTACAAATTACATGGTAATAATAAAGCTGTATACAACATTTCACATGTATCAGACAATTTGTGCTTTTCATTAATCTTATTTAATGTCTGCTCTATCTTATGAAATGAACAATGACATTCTTTAAAAAATCACTATGGCTACGTCATGGTGAACAGATTGTGGAAGGTGAGAGTATAAACAAAGAAATGAATCAGGAGGCTTCTTCATTAGTCCAGGTGAGAAAATGATGGAGTGATGCCAGAAGAGGCAAGTTGGACACTTTGTATGAGGTAGATTAATTGCCAAGAAGGCCATTGGATATACAGAAGTAGAGCTAGTAGGTGAAACCTGTGTTAAAAACTCACAATTGGAAGTCACTAGCAAATACATGGTTTGGCACAAATAAAGCCCCCTTTTTATTACAAAATCATAAGCATGTAATTCTGTAACATAATATATCACACTCAAATGCACCATATGACATTTTAGGTGAAATGTTCAAATTAAAACTATAAATTATTATAACCATATTATAACCCTACCAACTACACTCAAGCAGGTGTTACTTCTAACAGACCCTGTGGATCAGGGGTGTCAAACTCATTTTCACTGGGGGCCACATCAGCCTTGCAGTTGCCTTCAAAATGCTGAATGTTACTTTAGGACTGTATACATGTAACTACTCCTTAACTAGGGGCAAGGAGCTCAGCGCTGCCAACAGATAGAAACAAGGTGCTGGGCCAGATAAAACAAGGTGGAGGGTTGGATTCAGCCCTCGGGCCTTGTGTTCGCCACCCGTGCTGTAGATGGAAACTGACCCTGGGCATTGAGGGAGATCACTAATGAGAACATGGAGTGAAATAGGAAGAGGGCCTAAGACTGGGCTCAGAGAAAGGACATTTATAGTATGGATGGTAGAAAATAAGTTAATGAAGGAGAATTATTGAAAGAAATTTTCAGAGAAGTAGGAATAAAACCAGGAGATTATAGTGTCATGAACTCCAAGAAAAGAGCATTTCAGAAAGGAGGAAGTAACCAAACAATTCTTAAAATTTTTTTCCAAAAACTACTAAGAGAAAGAACTGTCTTGTACTTACTCAAGAATTTCACAGCCCACTTCATTTTTTCTTTCATATCAATTATATTTTGGTTTGTAACTCTAATTTAAACATGTGATTACTTAAATAATAGTTCTGTCTCCCCACTAGAATGTAAGCTTCATGAAGGCAACAACAATGAGCATTTTACTCACTACCACCTAGTTGATGTCGCATGGTTGATTGATGAGCATTTCTCACCAGCATCTAGCATGGAGCTTGGCAAATAGTAGATGTGAAAATATTAATGGGAGAAATGATAAATCAAGGTAAGGGTAGAAATAATGTCAGTGGATGCAATAATGGAAGTCATTGGTTACCTCACCAGAGGGATACTGGTACAGAGTTTGGGACAACAGCCACATGGAGTGGGTGAAGTCGAAAGTGAGAGATGAGAATGTGTGAAGCAAGTATAAACAAGTTTATTGAGAAGTTTTGCTGTGAAAGAACATACAAAGGTAGGGCATTAGCTGGAAAGTAAAGCAGACATGAAGGAAGCAGAACAGTATCTTCACCATAAAATTTTTTTAAAACTGTAATATGTCAGTTCCTATAGCTATTTATTCTGTCCTGGAAATTATCTTTTTCTCTTCTGAAATAGCAAGAACCTGATTGCTTATGTTGGTATCAGAAGTTCTGCCACTCAGACCTGGCTGTTATGGCTCAGTGAACTGAGTGCCGGCCTGTGAACCGAAGGGGTCACTGGTTTGATTCCCCAGGCATGTGCCCCAGTCAGGGCACATGCCTAAATTGTGGGCCCTGTCCCCATCGTGGGCATGTCCCCAGTAGGGGGTGTGCAAGATGCAACCACACATTGGTGCTTCTTTCCCTCTCTTTCTCCCTCCCTTCCCCTTTCTCTAAAAATAAGTAAATAAAACCTTTAAAAATTAAAAAAGAGAAATTCTGCCACTCTGAGCATCTCATTTGTGTCCATTATAACAATTAAAATGGTACAAGACACTGAAGATTGTGAACTTGCCTTCCTTCCCAGTTGAAACAGTGCAATTAGATATATAGCGGTTCTAGGATAGTGTTCAAGTAGTTCTCTTTGGACGGGTATATTGAATACCCTGGGGCTGTGTCATTAATTTTATTTTCCTATAATTTAACCACACAAAACCACTAAATACTTTTTCTTTTTTACTTGTAGTAGGTAGGCTGTAAGTAAATATATTTGTGATTGTTTTAAACTAATAATATTACAACATTAAAAAACTTTACTTGATTTTTGAGTAAATTTGAGGGTAAGTGGTTGTATTTATGTGAACAATTTCCTTGAGTCTCCAGCTGAGGAGGAAAGGAGATCGTCTTAGAGTTATTTCCTCTTTCTGTTCAAATATTTCACTAATTAAACCTATTTTTTGATTACCTTCATTGTTAGGATTTCAGTATGAATAGTTGCAAGAAATTATCTCTGGAACTATAAGAATATATGAACATAGTAAAAACTTATCAAGTGTGGAGTCCATGGCTGCACTCGTTATAAATTAAGCACGCAGGAGACAGCTATAGTAGTATCTGACCTGTTTGGAATGAATAGAATTCTGACTTTGGGGATCATGAGAATTTTATTTCCCAAAATGTGAATCATCTTTAGCTCTCTTTTGAGTTTATTCACCTCTGCCACTTTTTCAAAGGATGTATTCTTCAAATGTTTTCCTCTGCAATTAATCATGACTAGCAAACTCTAAGGTGAATAGAATTATGGCTATATACTCAGACTGGTTTCAACTCCACTTAAATTATTTTTGAATTGCTTATGTGTCCTGTCAGCCATGACTGTTTTCCTTCAGATATCATTATTATTAAATTTTCTGTTTTCAGGGGATGGCAATATTAAAGCTATTATAATAAGTACTATTATACCAACAATTTTTAGCAAATACATTCAACCTTTATCCCCAGATTTGCCAACAATGAATCTAAATTTTATAATTTTATTTCTTTCCTCTACTTTTTTTTTGATATTGTGTGGTTCAAAAACTAGATTATGCTACTTGCTACTGTATGTCCTTGAATGAGTTACTCCAATGAACCTTGTTCTATAAAACTTAGAGATAGTAATTGACCTCATGGAATTTCTAAATGAAATAATGTGTACAAAATAATTAGACCTTGGCTCCTGAAAAGTATCAGGAATTTCATAAATGTTTAGCTCAAGATGGATTATTTCCCGGGAAATAACAAACATGTCCTTAACTGTTTTACTGATCTTAAAATAATATATGCTCAATGTAGAAAACTCGATAAATAAAAAAGCATAAATTAGGACTATCTTTAGAGGCACTAGACAGATATAATCATTATTAACACATGAGTGTGTTAAATTAAAAAAAATATATATAGGTTTCTTTTGGCACTTAAGTGCTAGGTCCTGAGGCTCAGGGATTTACATATATATATATATATATATATATATATATATATACACACATACATACACACACACACACTTATGGTCAGATATATGTAATTGGTGTCAAATGTATATGTCAATAATGACACATATATTGACATATATACACATGTGTCAATGAGAAATACATATACATAATCGATACCAAGTACATATATAATATATACAGTGAAATAGAGTAATATAATTAGCTCTTTAAAATACCTACATTTTATCTATATGTACATCTCTAAATCTGTAAATACATCTATATCTTTATCTACATCTCTAGGGACAATATGGTTTAAACTGCCAGGCAAATCTGTTTGTGGAGACTGAAGGTTTTCTTCTGCCAGGAGTACTGATTTATTCAAGCAAACATCTGAAGGTGCCACTCACAGCATCGTGCAAGACAACCGTTGGGCCAACATCTGAAAAACAGACATGCCCCTCTCCTCTGTTCTTGATAACTGAGAGACATGAAAGGGCTGTCTTACTGTAGTGTTTTTGTCTAAAAGTATTTTTGTAGGGCCCTGTAATACTGGAGTGGGAAGGAGAGAGTGAGGAGTGTGACTGGTGGGGCCCTCAAGCTTGCAGTGGTGTAAAATGAGTATCAATGAGGAAGTGGATCTCAGCACTGCCAGTGATGCTAACATCCCCCATATCTGATGGGCTTGATCTGACCAGTAGGAACTGCACAGGCTCCAGCTGTGCATAGGAAACTCAAACTCAATAATCTGTTTCGGGCACCACACTTGTGGCATCAGTCATTCTGGTTTCTGGAGATGTCTGCTACTTATTTTGCTGTAGGATATTAGACAGGTTATGTTACCTCTCTGAGCTGCAGTTTCTTTAAATCAAGGCTCTTGCTTGTAAGTAATGGAAATTAAATGTAAAGTTGTGTAAATGAAAAGGAAATTTATTGCCTCTAGGATAATTTGAGGACAACTAACATCTGTTGAGAATTTTGTTTGCAAGAGCCTGTTCTAAGATGATTTGCTTATTTAATCTGTCCACAGTTTTATGCAGCAAGCACTATTGCTACTTCTGTATTTCAAATAAAGAAACTGAGGCACAGAACAGTGCCCAAGAATATGAAGTTTGTTGGTATGAAGCTAGGGCTCAAATTGATAGCAGATGCTCAATAAATAGCTGTTGAATAAATACATGAACAGCCAGAAAGTGACCAGTGAAAGCAGATCAGTCGTCTGAAAATAATAAAACACTTATGAAGCCAAAAGCATGATTTTATTTCCACATGATTCACTTGATTTATTTCTGTTTTATGACAACAGTGGCATCCCCATGCTTACCTGTCTCACCTAACAAGCCAATGCATGAAGAGGCTGTGTCATTACTAGAGTTAACACTTTAAGCAGGTTCTGAAGATGGGGGATGATAGCTTAATCTCATATATGAGGTGGTCAGCATGGGAATTACTGAATTGCTATGCAGTTGCCTTCCAAAATGTATTTGAAATTCAAAGCCTTTCAATAATGACAAAAATATGTGCTGAATTAAAAATAGCCAGGAAGATCTGCCTCTACCTATAAACAGAGCTCTATACTTTATTCAACATATTCTTACCTATTTATGCTTTGCCTTCTTTCAAATGGAATTTGAAGTGATTAAGACATGTTTTTAAAGTTTCTGGTCATCTCTGAGATGCCCACC
Organism: Phyllostomus discolor; assembly: GCF_004126475.2. Taxonomy (NCBI): domain Eukaryota; kingdom Metazoa; phylum Chordata; class Mammalia; order Chiroptera; family Phyllostomidae; genus Phyllostomus; species Phyllostomus discolor. The sequence continues at coordinate 15,909,092 of NC_050198.1, read as the reverse complement.
TGATATATGTCCCACTTAGAATATAAGATAACAGAAAGTTATCATAAAGCCAAGCTAAAAATACACATACTAAAAGTATAAAAGAGAAAACAAAAAAGCAACTATAATAAAGCACAAAATTTCAAACAGATTAAACTACCACAAGGGGTGAGATAAACTTCTTTATCTAAATGATAATAATTAACAACAGTGTAGAATTCCCCAAGCTTCTGTAGCGCTATAATTTACTGAATGATTAATGTATATTAGTTACTTGTCATTTATTCAGTCAACAAATTTGTTTAGTATCTTTTTTATGCCAGGCACAATTCTAGGTACTAGGGATACAACAATGAACCAAACAGGTAAAATTCTTTGTCTATATAAAGCTTATATGTTAGTGATGATGCAGAAAATAAACAAGTTAAATAGGTGAGACACATACTATGTTAGATAGCAATAATCCTCATAGCACTCGTAAGAAGTGAAATTTTCTCACTTTTCAGGAGAGGAACATATGGACTAGGTTAGCTACAATTTTTATCATCTCGTTTCCTCAAAGTGGGTTCCTTACTACTTTGACAATGCAATAAGATAAGCATATAACATACCCCATCAGTGGAGTTAGGGCTGCTACAGGGCTGGGGTGGGCCATGATCTTGTGTTACATTCTACCCACCCATGGGAGAACAACCTGAAGCCAACAACCTGAAGCTAATGCCCAAATGTTGAACAACAGCAATTCTGAAACTGGGTCCTCATTCAAAAGGCTGGGCAGAAGATGGTAAGTGAAGCTTTAAATGAGGGAATGGTTAAAGTATCATGGGGATTGAAAAGATTCTACTGGGTTTGACAAGTAGGAGAATGTAAATATTTTATAAGGCCAGGCTCAGTGGGGTAAAAGAGGCAGAAACCAGAATTCTGTAGCTTGAGTAGTGACAGAAAAGTATGTAAAGCTAAGCAGCAGATCGGAAAGGACTAAATAAGTAGAGTTATGGAGTAAAAACAAGGGTGCATTTAATTATGACTGAAGGAAATGTGAACCTCTTAGAAAGAGTAGAGACTGAAAAACTGAGGATTCAAATTATTAGAGAAGGGAAGAAACGAATGAGAAGAAAGGAACAGAGAATACAAAGACACATAAATAGATGAGTGAAAAGAGAGTACTTCAGTTTGACTGTAGGAGAGAAAATATATTTGTGATTAGAAGCCTATAAGATTGGAAAAGTAGGTTAGGGACAAGTCAAGAACCTTTTATAATACCACAGAAATTTTAACAAAATAATTAAACTTAGCCCTGAAACATATACACTGTAGTAAATTTCATTTATTTTGAAAATATCTTCACTAAAAGATAAACAAAACATCAGCTTCGTAGTGGCAAATGTTTGGCTAACCATCCCCCAAATAATAATCACATTTTAGTGGAAAACTGATGGGTTTTAAAGCCCTTTTACAGGGCACATAAAGCAGCTAGTGCGGTTATAAAAGCCAATTATACTGCTTATCACAATAAAATATTGCCATGTATCTTGCTGCAAATTTGACTTTAAATCTATAGCATTTTTGTGATTACTGCAAACATTTACTATAGAATGTCAGAGATGGAAAAGCACATGTAGAAAAAAATAAAAATTATTCAATCGTCTATTAACTATGCTCAGTTTCATGACTGAACAATCAAATGTCAGAAGCTCTTTTCCCCTCCTCTCTGATTTCTTTTTTCTTTTTTTTTTAATTTTTATTTCTTTTGAAATTGAATTTACTAGGTTTAACATTGGTTAGTAATATCATATAGGTTTCAGGTGTACAAATTCTACAACACATCATTTATATATTGTATTGTATGTTCACTACCCCAAGTCAAATGTTCCATCACCATTTCCCCCTTTATCCTCTTCTACCTTATGCCATCCTTTTTTTCCTCTAGTAATGCTATTGAGATCACCTCACACCTGTCAGAATGACTATCATCAATAAGTCAACAAACAACAAGGGTTGGTAAGGATGTGGAGAAAAGAGAAACCTCAAGTACTATTGATAGGAATGCAGATTGGTGTAGCCACTATGGAAAGAAGAATGGAGTTACTTCAAAAAATTAGAAATGGAAGTGCCTTATGACGCAGTATTTCTACTTTGGGGAATATAGCCAAAGAAACCAAAAACATGAATTTGAAGGAATGTATGCACCCCTATGTTCATTGCAGCATTATTTACAATCACCAGGATTGGGAAACAGTACAAGTGTCCATCAGTGGATGAGTGGATAAAACAACTATGGTACATTTACACAATGGAATACTACTTGGCTATGAAAAGGAGGGAATCTTACCTTTTGTGACAGCATAGATGGACCTGGAGAGTATGATGCTAAGTAAAATAAGCCACTCAGAGAAAGACAAATACCACATGATCTCACTTTTATGTGGTATCAATGAACAAAATAAACTAACAAACAAAATAGAGACAGACTCATAGATACAGAGAATAGACAATAGTAAATCTATAGCATTTTAACACATACATATTATTCCTTAAGTATTTCCTTGAAACTTAAATGAAAGATGGTCTTATTTATATTGGAAACATCACCCATACAGCATCCCATAGGACTTTTTTTCCCCAAAGGGCACTGAGAACTAATTAACTAATTGAGCATAATTCATTAAGTAGTAAACCAGTACATCCTATGTTATTCAGCATTTCGCCTTGATCTAACAACAGTATTAACTCAATACCTGGAAAAAAAACGGCACTCAACTAGAACAACTGCAAGACTCCTTGTAAGTTCTAGAAAGTTAAATATTCTTTCAAACATGCTGTGGCTTTATCCAATTTCAATTATATTTGAGAAAAAGGACACTATAAACAGGGGTCATAATGTTAACTTTAAGGGTACTTAAAGTCTCAAACTATTTCCCCGTAACTTTCTTGATGTTTCTACCATGGCAAATATTACTGCTTACCTACCCAACACACATTCCCCTCCCCAGTGTTCTTTGTTGACAAAGCATAATTTATGTACTAGAGGCTGATAGAGACTATTGATGCAATTTATTGACTGCAGAGTGAGTCTCATTTTTTGTTCCTTCTCATTTCATGTATAGTCTAGCCATAATGAAACTTGAACTTTTTGAGATAGTTGTGTTGTCTCATGTGTCCTTGTGTTTTCAGATACTGTTCCCCCTACAGAGAACATGTTACTTCCACATCTTAACTTGGCTAAACCCTAATAATCTTCAAGACCCAGCTCAGGTTTTCAGTGCTTCAGGCTGGGATGGTGGTTTTAGTATGTGCTCCTATAGCCCCATGGGAAAAACCTTCTGACATGTAATTTATTCATTAAACATGCATATAACACTTATACTGTGCCAGGCACTGTTCTGAGTACTTAACAGTGACCAACTTTCTTAATTCTAGCAAATCTGTGACATAGCTGATATCCCACTCTTTCATACTGTTTTATAATCACTGGCATTTTTGTTAAAATTCTCCATTCTACTACAGGGCCTGAATTATGTTATAGCCATCTATAAGCCTAGGACAGTGCCTGACACATAGTAAGTATTCAGTATAGGCTTGCTGAATGAATGTATTTATCTGCTACCTAAAAAGTCATTCAGAGTTAAGGTAAGTTTAGATGGGATTGGGGTACAGCATCAAAAGTGGGCTAGTATATGTGGTTCTGAGGGGAAAAGGAATATAGTAGAATCCATGCCAGGAGATGCTTTGTAAATAGGGGGCCTTAGGCAGGCACTGGCTTTCCAAAGAGCAACATAATTCTTTATGGTTTAAAGAATTATGGAGCAGCAAATGAAAATAACAGAAGAAACACTAGATTTACTTACTTCACAGTTTTGTCCAGCATCATCTCTGAGGACAGGGCTAATGAATCCAAACCCAGGATGCTAGATTTCTAGGTTGCCAGAGAATCCAAAGACCTTCAGTCTGTAACAAACAAGAATTATTATTTTTTATTTTTATTTTTGGACTCAGACATAAACAACAGTGTGGTGATTTCTGGTGAAAACAGTATGGAATTTCCTCAAAAAACTGAAAATGAAACTGCCTTTTGACCTAGCAATTCCACTGCTGTGAATATATCCTAACAATCCTGAAACACCAGTTCAAAAGAACATATGTACCCTGATGTTCATAGTAGTACAATTTACAATAGCCAAGTGCTGGAAACAGCCCAAGTGCCCATCAGTAAATGAGTAGATTAAAAAACTGTGGTTCATTTACACGATGGAATTCCAGGCAGCAGAAAGAAAGAAGGATCTCCTAACCTTTGCAACAGCTTGGATGGATCTGGAGAGCATTATGCTGTGTGAAATAAGCCAGGTTGTGAAAGACAAATACCATATGATCTCACCTATGAGTGGAACCTAATCAGCAAAACAAAGAAGCAAGCATAATATAACCAGAGACCTTGAAATAAAGAACAAACTGACAGTAACTAGAAGGGAGGAGGATAACGGGGAAAAGAAGGGGAAGGGCCTAGTCAAAGAACATGTATAAAGGGCCCATGGACCAGGCCAACAGTGTGGGAATTGACTGTGGGAGTGGGGGCTTGGGTGGACGAAGGAGGGCAAAAGGGGAAAATTGGGACAACTGGAATAGAATAACAATAAAACATTTAAAAAAGAATTTACATAAAGAGAAAGAAGTAGGGAAATGTTCTTTCTCCCATCTTCCTGCACATGAGACAGCCCTGTGCCTTAGATTCTAAGGCTTAGAAACTTAAAGCACTTTACCTTGACCCAATGGCAGCAAAGTAATAAATAATGCCAAGAACTGATTTTGAGAAGAAAAATTCATCTTCAGGTAATTAGATCACAGCACTGACCTGACAACTCCCTTACCTCTGAAGACACATCCCAGACATTTCTGAAAGAATGGGAAACTATTCTAAAGACTTTACCTTATCAGTCCAGTGACAGACTTTTGAATTCTAAGTCCTTTTCTTGTTCTTAAGAATACAAGCCATTCTGAATGTCAAAAAGATATGGGAAATATGCTTATACTGGCACTTGTATGTAACCCAACTTCACTCAGTGGAGTCTCAAAGGAGAAAATCCATCAGGTCAGGGAGGATTCTACATTACATTTGACATCGCAGCTGGATAATTGAGTAGCCTTTTCCCAACTCAACAGGTGACACAGTGGGAGGCACACTTTGAAATGAACAATGGAAATGGTTATCCAGCTCCAGGTGGGCAGAATGGAAAGCATGAGGAGGAACATTCATTGTATTTTGAATGAGTATAGGATGTTCCAGATTTTCCAGAGAGATGAGTCAGAAGCCAGAGAAGTGGGTAATATTCTGGCAAGAAATGGGTGATCATAGGGTAACCTAGGTGGTAGCACTCCATTGAGCAGTAGTGCCTCCTGACGTCAAAATAATATCTCTTTATTAACAAGATGTACCCAGACCTATCTTTGTTTTTTCAGAATGCGGATTAAATATCTCACCAAATGAACATAGAGGCTGTTGAAATGTTTTTTTTTTTACCATGACTTTCTGTGTTCATTGATCATTCCTTCCTTGTCCTAGGATTGATGGATGCTAGTTTGATAAATGCTTAACTGGAGAAATATTTGGAAGGTAAATTCATTATGACTGCTGATTGTTTAGGTATAGGGTGAGAGAAGTGAAGAGTCACAAAGATTCTTTTATTTTTAGCTGAGAAATTTCCATGTGCAAAGAAGCTTAAATTAATACTATAAGAAGATTAACTCATCAGAAAATACACTAATGCCAGTGGGTGGAGCTGATGTGGGCAAAGAAAGGGATTAATAATTTGTGGAATGCGGTTTCTGAGCTGGTCTCCAAGTTGATTCTTTGTATACTAATTTCCATATAATGTAACAAAGATGTTTTGTAAAGCACAATTTTTTGAAAATAAAATGTATCATCTTGGGTGGAAGCAAATATCTCTCCACTGATCTCATCCCTGAAAGGATTCAAGAAAAAGCTTATTATTTGACCACCATTGGGGATGATGTACAGCAATTCTCCTTGAATTTTTAGGTGCTGAGAATTACTTGGGGATCTTGTAAAAATGTGCATGTTGATTCAGTAGGTCTGAGCTGGGGCCTAAGACTCCGCATTTTAAGAAACTCCTAGGGGATGCTGCTGCTGCTGGTCCATAGGCCATATCTTGTGTAGCAAGGATGTAGAGCAAGTCTCAATCAATTAATAGTTATGAAGTCAATTTAATGAGTTGTTATAAAGATTAAAAACAGATTTTAAATAAAACAAAAGGAAACTTTCTGAATTCATTGCACATAGTAAGAATATGTATTTTTAATGGAAATTCTGTTTCAGTTCGGATTCAGTTTGTATACACTGGATCATGTATTATATGTATTTCTTTGATTTGTCTTGGGTCACAAGCAAAAAATGCTGAAAAGCTATGATTGTGGAGGAAAATGGTACTAAAAGATTTAATTAGATAACTATTTAGGTTCTTTCCTCCATGAAATTTTATGATTCTGTGCAATCTTATATTTCTTATTCAAATCTCTCCCTCTAGCATTCACAGAATACTCAAAGAGGTTTGAGCATCACTTGACTCCATTAATTTTATCCTCATAGTGGGGGCCCAAAATGTTGAAGATGGCAAGACTTCATGAAAATGTGTGTCATTTCCCTGTGGTTTGTGTTGTGATGAAAAAGCCCTGAGACAGTCCCTGCTTCCAGAGTGGATATGTGGTTCTTATTTCTGTTGTTTTGATCCTGGGGTCATTTGTTAAATTACAAGGAGGCTGCTAACTTCAATTTGTTAATTACAGGCAAAGCTATTTAGGAGTAAAATAAGAACCTAAAAGAGTTAACATCATTTCCAAAGCCACCTTATTTACGAGGTAATAACTCAGATTCTAAATAATTTTGGATCATTATTTTTAAACTGTATTCAGATTGCATTTGAAATTCAATCAATATACAGCCAAAGAACATATATGAATATAAGCATAGCCCATGGACACAGGCAACAATGTGGTGAAGGCTGGGAGGGGGCAGGGTCTAGGTGGAGGGGTGCAAAGGTGGGGAGGGGGAACAGGGAACATCTGCAATAGTATCAATAATAAAAAAGATACAGCTTCACTTGTGTTATCACTCTATAATTTGTACCCCAAACATCTTAGTTTGAAAGACTATATGCTTAGAAAGGTACCAGTGTTTTAGGAACACATAGACACACACACACATGCAGCAGTTGTAAGTTTAGTGTTGGAACAGAGCAACGAAGGGCAAGTGAAAATAGCAGCAAATGTAAAGTATGTTTTATTTTAATGAGGTGTATTTCAGTTTGGAGGTAAATTTGCTGTCTGAGAAGTAGTTTCTACTATGTAACTTCTCTTCTTAGCATCTGAATTGAAGGTGTTAGATCTTGCCACTCTAGTGCATGTGACTTCTTTAATAAAAAGCTGGCACAATTTGAATTATCCTGATTATAAAAGTAGTAGACACTATATTTAAGCACCACATAAAATATCCACTATTTCTGTGCTTTCTAGTTGTTGCATTACCAGATAATTTTCTCATTTAAAAACATGACCTGTTGTTTCAAATAACCTGTTGGATAAAATCAACACAATATTTTCTTCTTGGGTTAAAAAATAACTAAGTCCAAGTCCAATCCAGGTAATGACTACCAATGCTAGAATCATCTAAGTTGATCTTATGGCATTTCAACAAAATCTGAATGTTTTGATGCAGAAAATAGAATGGGGCAATGCTAGCCACTGAAGCGCAAAATGAATCAACTTTGTGGAGAAATACAAATAATTGAATGCCCTCAATAACATCTGGATAGAATTTAGGAAATACAGGATAAACACGAACTGAGCCCTGTCTCAAAATCTCTTTTAGTTGGTTTTCCTGAATTGGTAGGATTTCAAAGATGAAAGGTCAAATACATATAAGTCAATTCAATTGAACAAATCTGCATTTACCTAGTGGTGGACCTTGACATTCTCTTCTCATTCTCAACTGCATTAATATTTGACATATGGATAAAGATAAAAATCAAATTATAGTCCATGTTCTAAGGGACCAACAATTAACAAGCTTATAGATTGTCTTCTGCTTACATTTCAAATACTCAAACTAATTGTTTATATGTCAGGTTATGCCTTGATTACAGGTCAGTAAGAACCCTTACTAGAAAAAAGTTGGATTGCCATAGTATGCTTGAATTTCACAAGTTTCCAATGAGCTAAACTGAGTTCATATTTGCATAGTGACACATCAGTTTCATTTGAACATATAGCTGATGAGAATTATTTAGAATTGGAGTTTGGATAGGAGGACACATAATGGACATCTTTTTTTAAATTGTATTTTTCAATAAAAGTTTACACTCAATATGATTTTATATTAGTTTCAGGCGTACGGCATAGTGGTTAGACAACCATATACTTTACAAAGTGGTCCGCTCAATATTTCCAGTATCCACCTGGCACCATACATAGTTATTACAATATTATTGACTATATTCCCTATGCTGTACTTTATATCCTCATGACTATTTTGCAACTGCCAATTTCATGGACATCTTAACTGCCCTACCATACTTTAGGCAATGGCTGCTCTTTAGACATGGCATGTAGTTGTTTTATAGTGTTTAATTTTGGATGATATGGTATTTGAATTTCACTTGTTATTTTGACTAACAATAAGTACTGGAGACAGTGAGTAAATGTAGATATTTATCAGTAATAGTACTTCTTCCTTCAACATATTACTAAAGATGACTTAGTGATTATAGGTAGAGTAGGTCTAATCCCAGAAAGCATGCTTATCAAATCCAAGCTTTTACTTGAATTGGGTGTAGAAAAATAGGGTTAGAATCAATTGGGTCTTAATTATCAAGTCCAAAGTTTAAGACTTCATAAAGAGCAATAACTCAAGAAATAGTGTACCCCTTCAACTATTTCATGCTACTGTTGTTGATGAATAATAATGATGTATCCATTCCCAAAACAGATTACTGTATAATGATCTTTTAATGACCTAGCACAAAGGTGTAAAAACGCTAGAAATTTCAGGTACTAGAAGATACAAGTAGGAGAGAGATTTGTGGCAGTAAATACTTTCAAAAATATGTTTATAGATGTCTAACTAGTAGATTGCCTGGAACTGCATATAAAGAAATATTTTTAAATTAAAAACATTCAAAGCTAGGAATGAGAAAATCTGTATTTAACATTTGATTGCCAAGATTTTATCATTTTACTTAATTGTTAGATAAACTCTGCAATATATTACATATGTATGTAGGTGACTGTCAAATATATAGAAAATATATTTCTTTTTTTTTAAGATTTTATTTATTTACTTTTAGAGGGGAGGAGAGAGGGAAAGACAGGAAGAGAAAAATCTATGTGTGGTTGCCTCTTATGCGCCCCCTACTGGGACCTGGCCTGCAACCCAGGCATGTGCCCTGACTGCGAATCGAACCAGCAACCCCTTGCTTCACAGGCTGGCACTCAATTCACTGAGCCATACCAGTCAGGGTGGAAAATATATTTCTTTTTATTCTGCTTTTACTTTCTCCTTTCTTACTGTCATCTTGGTGAATGGAAACTACCTATGCACCATATACATAAAAATCATGATTTTTCTCCTCTGCAAGTTTTATTTCTAAGATTTTTTTAAAGGTTTCAAGTCAGATACAAAATGGAAGGAAACAATGCCAAACTTTTTATTATTTTCAAATTTTCCAAGTCATAATTAATTGGAGAAATGCTGCTTTATTACCCCTCACAAATAAAGGGTAATGAGAAAGGAAAAATGGTTTATGTTGATGACTACAATTTTCCAACTGCTATAAAAGAAGCACTATTTCCCAGATAAAGGGTGCACTCACCCACACATTTACACAAACTGAATTGTTACTTTGACTTCCATTCAGTTTGGCAGTAAAGTATGACTGAACAAAATGTTCACAGTAAAGCCCTGTAACCAGATTCAGAATACTAAACCAGTATGGACTTAGCTATGGTTCATTAATCTTTCAGGGAAACACAAGAGCAAAAGATAAATCAGGGGCCATGCCAAACCATAAAGTTTCATTTGTTTTTAACTATGAAGTGATACAAAATATAAAAATGACATGTTCAAATGCATCTAAACACCCACTTGTTGAATGGATGTATAACTTTGTCATTTGCTACAGATGAAGAAACTGTCACAAGGCCTGAACAGTGCCAAATCCTGACTTCAAGGTTAGTGCTATTTTTCCAGGATCATGGAAATGGCAAGAACTCAGAAACTGAAGGTGGGAGGAGGGCAAACAAAATTCTGTGTAAAAAACTGCATTTTAGACAGTTCTACAGTATATGTTAATTTTTTTTTGCAAACACAGGGAGATAATGGTGGAATTAAAATTATATTTTTAAAGGTTGAAATGTTCCCTGAAGCATGAGGTGGGTATGAACAAGGCAATAAAAGGCCAAAATAAAACCTGGCAAAATTTCTGTATGTTGAAATACTATCCTGTAATGTGAGGTAAATAAAACAGAAAATAGAAAGACCTTAATCATCCTTGACCTGTTATCTGAAATGAGTTCAATAGTAATTATCATTTACACAAATTAATTGACATTTGTAACTTTTTCTAGAAGATAAACACTATTCCACACTAACTACTTTTGCAGAGATCTGGCAACACAAAGAAAGTAGTTTTATGCTATTTTCCATTAGAAGATAATTATGAACTTTGTATATCCCTCTCCATTTGTATTCTTTTCAAAGTTAACCTTAGCCTTGTACATGCTGTTTTGTTTAGTGTCCTTGTGCCTGGTTTTAATCTTAAATAAAGGGATGAGAAATACTTTTTTTTAAGGGAGGAAAAAAAATCTGAAAAGCCACTTGACAACAAATGCAAATACTGCAATAGTTTTATTCTGATTCACTAACCTCTTCTACTTGTTAGGAGCTTTGATTTGAGCTAACAAGGTTATCAGATTGTATGTCTATTGTCCTGTTATGACTTCCTTGGCTGGGTTCCTGTGGTAAACAGTGCTGATGTGATGTTTTGTTCAGGAGGCAGCACAACAGGGGGAGGAGGGAGGAGGGTCTTTGGAGGGGACAGGGTCACAGAGCTGTCAAGGCCTTCCCAGTGGTGGAGCTGTAGCAACGGCTACCTAAGGTCAATTCTAATCAGTGCTTCAAGGTGCTGACCTTAGGGCCAGGTTCCCTTTGACAACCTGGAAACGGAATAAACTATGATTTGTTCTTTGGAAGTGAATGCAAATTGCTGCCAACAGAAGAAATGAAATGAAAGATGAGAAGAAGTAGCAGGTGAAATACTGAATCTGGTCAAAGTAAAAGGAGCTCAGGCCTCAATTCAGCACTGACCTATTTTTTGTAAATAATTTTCAATCCACACAATCACTCACCAAGTTGCTCCAGATAAATCTACCAAGGGACGAATGTGATCATATTTACAAAGGAGTTTAAATAAAACATTTGTATGAAACCTTATCTAATCAGCTAATGAAAAATACAAAGCATGTTTTTTCCTCTCTCCAAAGTTTGTTGTGTTCTGTGTCACTATTGTTTTGTCAAAAATAGTCTTTGCAGTATTAATAAGAGTTAATTGAGTAGAAACTAACTATTTTAGTAGCCTGCCATGACGAAGCAACCATGTGAGCTAAAACCAGCCTGAAAGTAAGTATTTTAGATGCCTCTTTATACATCAATGTCCAGTTTTAGCTAATAGTCCTAAATTACATTTGTCACATACATGATGTATCAGTTTCCTATTACTGCTGTAACAAATTACCAGAAACTTACTGGCTTAAATCAACACAAATTTATTCTATTACAGTTCTGGAGGTCAGAAGTTCAAAATGGGTGTCACTGGACTCAAATCAAGGTGTTGGTAGGTCTCTTTTCCTTCTGAAGGCAGGCTGTAGAGTAGAATGTGATTTCCTGCCTTTTACAGGTTCTAGAAGCCATCTAACTCCTTAGCTGGTGGCATCCTTCCATCTTTAAAGCCAGTAATGATCAGTCATCTTTCTCATGTTGCTATTTCTCTGGTTCTGAATCATCTGTTTCCAACTTCCACATCTAAGAGGTCCTTGTGATTACATTGGGCCCACCTAGATAATCTAGGATCATCTCTTAAAGTCAGACGATTGGAAACCATAATTCTGCCTGCAAACTTAATTATCTTTGCCTTGTAACATAAGATATTCACAGATTCTAGGGATTAAGACATAGATATCTTTGTTGGGGAGGGGGGAGGCCTACCAAACACGATATCAACAGAAGTAATGAGCACTACGAGGCAATTTGTATAGGATAAATGTCAGTAAGTTAATGCTATGAAACAGATTCCTAGAGTAGATGTGGGCAACTTAAGTCAGGCAAATTTCAAATAGCCACGTATTATCGCAGACATCCTCCCATTATACCTTGTTTTGTCCTTCAGTCTAGGATCCTCATAATACACAGTTTCTCACACAATTATTGGGCTATCGCTAAGCCTAACTATGTCAGCTGTTTTTCAAACTAAATAGCTATTGATAAGGAAGAAGCCATTTATAGAAATTAGTTTCAAAACAGGAACATAGAGCCCACCATGTGCCACTGAGGTGTTAAGAATAGGACATGTGGTATGATCATGGGAAACACATACATGCCCTCATAAGACTGCTGTGTTTATGCATGACTAGAAAGGTAATTCTTTGACATGGAACAGACTGACATCTGTCACGGGGAAGGAGGACTGCATGAAAGAAGGTGAAGGGATTAACCAAAGAACATACATGCATAACCCATGGACACAGACAACAGGGTGGTGATGGCTTGAGGGAAGGGGACTGGGGGCTGGATGGAGGTTTGAAAAAGAGAGGGAAAGGGGGACATCTGTAACAGTATGAACAATAAAAATAAAGTTAAAAAAGGTAAGCCTTTCCTTAAACCTATGCTACTTAAATCTTTACTCAAAATAACTAAGAAGAAAGAGGCAAACTTTTGTCCAAAGGTGATCTTCTTTCTAGGACATATTGTATAAGAAAAGGGTTTGTTTATATAACCAATGGTTCTGAGAAGCAGTCTTAAATTCTTTTTTTCTTTTTATTCCATGAAGTGTTCTAGAGCCCACTGGAATGTATCTGTCAATTTATGAATTGTTGGTGCAAAATTTTACCTCAGATTTATTAGGTTAAGGATTTAATTCCAATGCAGTGTGTTTATCTTCATTTTTGACATAGCTCATTTAACAAGGGTCATTGAAATATTCTGAGACAGATTTTTGCTGGCAATTTTGAGGTAGAAGCTTCTGCCTTAACTAAAGTAACAGACACGGAAGAAAACAACCCTGATTCTTGTGCTATATCATCCAAACTCATCTTCTATGCTGAGTAATTTAGCAAAACACTTCTTAGCACGGCATACTCATACATGTGCATGATATGGTCCTTGGCCAGAAATGCCTCTGTAAATTATTTCCTACTACCTCTCACTTAATGTTTCCTGAAATCATATCAGACTTCCTATAATTCTCTGCACAAGCCATGTTGTGTGGAGCCTCTGTGCCTTTCCTTTTGTTGTTTCTTGTTTGCAGCACTTTTCCCAGTTTCTTTACTTGCTTTATCCCTAGACTTACATCAAGACTTTTCTTAGGTGTGACTTCTAAAAAATTCCCTTAACTCCACAGTTAACCTATCTTGGTTGGTGGTTCCCTCACTGTTTTTAGTGTTTATGCTCTTCTTGACTTCATAATGGTCTTAATCTCTTGTTTCCCCAGCAATTATGGAGAAAGTCTATAAGAGCTTCAAGATAGCAGGTATGATTTACCAGGGCAAATTCTATACACTTGACAGGAGAAAAACTAGATAAGAATGAGATTCTGCAAGTGGATCACAGCTATAAATGACCAGTTTGATCTTCAGTGTCTAAGAGACCAATGAGATTATGCCTGTCCTCTATGACATCAGAAAGATCAGGAACCAATCTTCTGATTTTCAGTTTGTACTACACCTTTAAAATTGTTATATGCTTTTATGACTACTGAATATTTCTTTCAATTTTCAAGTGCGTTCTACTATGTTAGAATTGGGACAACAAATTCATATTCATAGTTAACTTAAAAATTGAGTCATATCTTCTCTCAGCTTAAAATTCCTATATTTTAAAGACTACAGACTTGCTGACATGGTATAAATAGAAGTAATTTCCAAATTGTTCTATCTAAACTCACCTCTTCCAGTAAACTACCTCAACTGGTTTAACTGGAGAAAATCCCTAAAACACATCTCTGGCCTTGGATTTTCCCCATGGCTATTAATATGAATCTTATAATGAGGCTCCCTTTAGGTGGTCCCCAGATATTGATTAAATTAGATGACAATTTATGTGCTTGCTTGAGGGTTGGGACTGAGTGGAAAGTGGAAAGCTGGATATAACTTGTGACAATTGATAAAAGCTATAGTTACTATTAACTCCATTAAAATTCTCTCTCTTTGGCTAAACAGACACTCCCACACTTGCTGAGGTCAACTGATGGAATGAATTTCTACCTCATGGCCATAGAGAACCTGCCAGCTTTACAGAGGAAGTAAAGTTCTGCAGAGAGCACTTCTATTAGTATGTACCAAGCCATATTGGCAAGATTGTGAGGCAAAATTAGAGCCGGGATTATCCTTTCTCCTGCCAACTAGTAGGGAAAATAGCTATAAAGTAAGTGAGTGTGTGTGTGCATGTATGAATTCTTCTATTCTGCAAAGGAAAACCTCACATAAAAGAATCTGAAAGAGACCTCTAATCAGCACTATAATCCAGATAATAGTTTTTAGTTACATAAAAATAAGAAATAAAATTATGAAAACTGATTTATGTAAGGGGTGGTATACAGAAAAATGCTTTGTGTTGAAAGAAACAAGTAAAAAGTGTGTGAAGTTAAAACTTTTTATGAAATTGAATTTTGTAGAACTTTTCATCAAGTTTAAATATGTGTGGGAATGAAGGTTGTAAGAAATTTCACTTATTAACAAGTATGTATTTTTTGATTCAAACATACTTTGTTGCAACTGTATGAGGAATTTTATAGTCTTGTAGCATATTCATGAGCGATTGAAACATTTTTCTTAAATCCAAAATAAAAGCTTTTGTTTAGTGGAATCATTAAACCCTGCTGGACAACTGAATGTTACAAAGTTATTTTTTAGACATTGGCAGTACAATAGCAGGTCTTTAGAAGGGTTGAAATTGTTCCTTTGGACCTAAGAGATGTCTCTTTTATTCAAGCCTGGGGGTCAACTTCAGTCATCTTGGGAGAATTTAATGACATATTTCCCTCTTTACAGAATGGACTTGGGGAGCAGGATGAGGCGAGGAATTCTGAATACTAGCAATTAACTTTGCATTAATAGGATTGGAGCCTTTTAACTGTAAAGGTCAATAGGCCAAATTCCAGTTACCTCAATGAAGACCAACTATAATAAAATAGAGCAAAGTCTAGTTTTTCTGGTATGCTATCAACTAGAAATTCCTATGAATGGGTACTTCTATGCAGATCATTGAAAACTGATTATCCACGAGTGACCCTGAGGCCTAAAACATTCTAGAAGCTTTCCCAAATTATTAAAGAAATATGAAATGATATTAGTATCATTTGAATGTTAAACATATTTTGTAGTATACAAATTGTTTTTAATTTTTTTACCTTTTATTTTTGATCTTGGAGAGAAGGGAAGGGAGAGAAACATGATGTTAAAGAGAAACATCAATTTGTTGCCTCTTCTGTGTGCTGGACAAGGGACCAAACCTACAACCCAGACATGTGCCACAACTGAGAATGGGACCGGTGACCTTTGAGTTTGTGAGATGATGCCCAACCAACTAAGCCACACTGGCCGGGGCTGAAATGTTTTTTAAAATTGAGCATCCAAGCATGGTGCAAGAGTATAGTACCTTCAGTTTAACAGATAATTTGACTAATGAGAAATACCATTTTAAAGACAGATTTGATGTAGAAGTTCATTTCATCATTCAGTATAGATTTACTGAGCATCTACAATATGAGAGAAAGTGTAGTAGGTTACATAAATGCTACAAAAAGAGCAGGACAACACCATTCAGGCCTTCACAATCTGATGGGGCAGTAAGATATGTACACAGGCAACTACAATAAAAATATTTAAAATAAATACATTAAAATATGTGCAAGCCACTGCTGCAGAATCTCAGAAATGTTGCAATACTTCACGTGAAGAACACTGTCTCACCCACTCCAGTGGTTCAGTTTTTCTCTGAATTGTAGGCTAATAAAACACCTAGATTTATAATTTAACATCTGATATTTGATCATTGTTAACCCTTGAAAGGAGGAACCAGGTGTTTTAACAAGGAGATGTTTGTGGCAAATTATATTCTTTTTATTTCCAGGGCTGATTTTCTGATTGGTTGTCTACGTTGGTAGTCTCTCTCTCTGTGAACCTCTGAACCCCCCCAAAGCTGTAAAGTGCATAAAAGAGGCCAGTATTCCCAGCTGGAGGAAGGACAGTCTTCAGTCATTTGCTCACACTAACTATGTGCCCCTTTTAGAATGTTATTACAAGCACTCAAGGAGTGCCTCTTATTTAGTTAACTATATATCCAGCATCTGGCATATCATACTTCACTTAGCTGTATTTCTTATGTGTCCTTAATTTTGCTATACCTTACATGAGTAATTGGGTGTATATAAAGGTTTGAGCAGGTATGGAAAAATTTAACACCTGATCATTACCTAATTTTCTAATTTTAGCTTTTAATTAAAATGTACTTGATTTGTCAACTGTGCCTTTT
Source organism: Phyllostomus discolor (assembly GCF_004126475.2). Taxonomy (NCBI): domain Eukaryota; kingdom Metazoa; phylum Chordata; class Mammalia; order Chiroptera; family Phyllostomidae; genus Phyllostomus; species Phyllostomus discolor. The sequence continues at coordinate 15,892,303 of NC_050198.1, read as the reverse complement.
TTTTTCCAATCAAAATCTTTATTGGCTGTTAGGACTTCCTTGCTAGTCAGGTTCATGGAAAGAAGGTTTCTATTTTATTGCCAGTAAATGTGTTATACACTATTTTCTTTAGGTATCTATTAAAAATTGCAATGGAGATTATGTATAACATATTTTTTGTGGTGATATCATGTTCATCTGTAGGCTGATTATTTTCTGTTGTACTTTCAAATCCATTTTCTATCTTTTACTGACCTACTTTATGGCCCCAAGAGTTTGACCAATGTGAATGAAAGGGATCTCCTGGGCTCTTTTGCTGGAGGCTCCAGGTTGGGTTTGGCCAATGGGGGTCATCAACAGATCAAAGATTGGGAGAAGAAAGAGAATAAGGCTGGGGCATTCCTTCTTTGCTTCATTCCTGCTTCAGGCTATGGTTCTAGCAGTAGCTGTATCCCTGCACATCTGTTGGCAGCATCTCTTCCTTGATTCCAGTTCTCATTGGGCTCTGTTTCTTTTCCTTACCTCTTCAAACCTAAAGGTGGTAATTGCTTCCCACTGTTGCTAGTCTCTGAGTGCCTCATTGTATCTTATTTTCCCCCTTAACTCTGTGTTAAAATCTCTTAATTTTGAATCATGTGTGGGTTAATTATATTTCCTACTGGGGTCCTGACTGATAAAACTTCTTTAAAAAGTGTTATAATTCCCAGGAAGAAAATACTAGGCTTTTATAAAAATCTTGTTTTCTACAAAACAGAACAAAACTTTTGACATGATTGTCTAGTATTCAAATACAAGGTATTGTGATAAGGTTAACAATGAATCTCCGGGAGACTCTGGGAGTCAGAAACAGTCATACATGCTCACTTAGAGTTTTGTTACAGACCCAGTTCTAGTCTTGCCGCATTGAGTCTCTCCCAGGCCTTTAAATCCACCCTGTTGCCAGAGGAAAGTGAATTAGACACGGAGGGAATCATATTGTTGCTCTCCTCAAAAGTGCTCATCATGTCAACTACCTACAAGGTCTGTCAGGACCTGCTTGCTGCTTACATAGTCAGCATTATTACTAGGCACTTCCCTTGTCACATTCAATGGAAGCACTTGGAATTTTCTAAGTACTCTATACTCTCTTATGCCTCCACAACTAGGATGCTCATCTTATTTGTCTGGCTGCTTAATTCTCTAAGGCAGATTCAAGGGTTCCTTCTTCTATGTCTCCACAGTTCTTTGTGGAATCTTCCATTTTAATCCTATTTATCTTAGGTTACTGTAATTGTTGGTTCATTTGTCTGTCCCTCCACAAGACTGTAAGCTTGTTGAGGGACTCTAAATCTTTTGTCATTGCATTTCCATGCTAAGTAAGCATTGTCTGAGACATCACTGAAATCTGATCAATTGGTGGTTTTCAATCTTGGCTACATATTAGAATCACCTAGGGAGAATCTTAAAAAAAGCTTGATGCCCAGGTCTTACCTCATCCAATCAAATTGACATCCACAAGGGGAACCCCTACATCAGCATCTTTTAAATTCCCCAGGTGATTCTAATGCGTAGATGAGTTTGAGAACTGTGATATATAGTTGTTGAATGAATCAAAACATGTTAAGGGCAATTTAGAACAAGAAAGTAGTGCAATAGAATGTTAATAGTAATTTTCTCTGGGTAATGGGATAAGCTGCTAGCTTTGCATTCTTTGTACTTTTCCATATTTTCAAGATTTCTTACAATGAATATATATCATCTCATTTTTAGAAAAAATAAAATTATTAAGTGACTCTTATCTATTAGCAATGTGAAAACTAAATGTTTCATAAATCTTGGTACTTGAGGATTAAACCAAAGATTTTACTTATAAACCTTAGGCACATCACCTGATGCATGTGTGTCTGTGTGTTCAAGAGGTTAAAGGGACAAATCCCTGCAGTCAGTGACCTGGTATTGCTCCATTCATAATATTTACTGTTCAGTTCCATTGATTCTTTACAAGAGAAACTTATTCCAGGGTTGAGGAGACAGTTATTAAATAATGGACACCATTTCACTGCTTTCACATTCACAAATAGGATATAGTAAACATATGCCCTTTGCTAGAGCAGGACTGTGGGATTTGTGCAAAAGTACTCACATGCTAAAACAAGAGAGAAAAACATGGTGATGATAGTGAAAATGTTTCATCAGCATTTAAACTACAAATAACTGCAAATATCATTTTTTTTCCTAATCTGAGGAAGAAGGTAGATATTGTAAAAAGGTACTGAGGGAAGGTAGTTGTGCTTTTGTGGGATGAAAATGGCTGGTCTTTGGGGATGTGCTCTAGGGCCTGGGAACAGTCACTGCCCAGCCTCTGGAGAAGAGCTTATGGTTTGGTTCACAGAGCCCACTCATTGGATACAGCATAGAGTTCCATAAAGCAGGACCGCCTTTTGCTTTTTTAAGTCTGCCTGCATTAATAATTCTGTAGTGTGCTAGCCTCTTATTCAATTGGGACTAGCTTAGAGATACAGCAGTAGTAGAGGTGATATATTTAGTAAAACATTTTATCTGAGTTCCAGTCATGCATTGCTTGGTTTGAACAGAAGCTTTTCACCTTATATGAAGAAGCTATGGCCCTGAGAAAGGGGCCAACATCCTGACGTTACCCAGTAAGTTTGTGGCAGTATTCTGGATGCCAAAGTGCCAGACCATGCTGTCTTGATAATGCCAACATTGTTCCCAGGCAAGCAATGATGCTACTGGGGGTTACATGCCCTTTGGGATGCTATGGTAGGTACTCAGGTGGTATGCGAGCATGTACTCTGTCACTTAGTGGACTGGGTAAGGAAAGAAGACATCCAATGAAGTTCTATCTGTTCCTTGTATGGAGTGGGGATTTACTTAACAGTAACTCCTGCCCAATTTGATTTTTATAATTTTTAATTTAATAATATAACTTTCCACAGGGTACCATCTTAGAAATAGCATAAAGAGTGAAACCAAGGCCCAAAGCCACTGGTGAGAGCAGGTGGAAGGCTTTCTTTCAATTCTACACTTGTGGAGTATATATGCTCTGGTCCATCATTGCAGAGGCAAACAAAATAAATTAGGGTGTTTAACATTCCTTAACCTCAAGTGTTTAAGGATTTTCACCACCTTGGTCAGATAACCCACTACAGAAGCAATGTTTACATAGTATATTGAAAGAAACAATTTTCTCCATCACTAAGAAATGTGTAGAATGCCTAATATAGTACCTAGAACAGACATGTATGCAATGATGGTAGCTGCTCTTTTTTAAAAAAACATTTTTTATTGTTGTTCAAGTACAGTTTCTTAATATTTTTACATTAATCAGTTGTATTTTAAAGAGTAGAAAAAGTGGAAGTGAACCAGTTTCTCTTACAAACTATATATTGGCAATATTATATGAATTGTGACTTGTAAGCATTTCTAGTAAAATCCAGAAAATTTGGATAGAAACTTTGAGGGTGAACATCAATAGAGAAAAACTCTGGTAAAAGGTTTTGTCAGCATCTGGATACAAAAATATTCGGTTGGCCAAAAAGTTCATTTAGTTTTTTTTGTACAATGGCTCTAGTAGAGCTTAGTTGTCTTTAACTTCACTCAAAACAATTTTATTAGATTGTATTGTGACAGTTGTAATATCATCATGCATTAAAAAACTTATCAAAATTGGTGAACTTTTGTGCGGCCACTTTAATATTGAAGGTGGAAGAAAATATGCAACACTTTCTGTGTAATATGCTTTGTCATTTCAAGAAAGGTAAAAACACAACAGAAACACAAAAAAAGATTTGTGCAGTGTGTGGAGAAGGTGCTGTGACTGATCAAACATGTCAAAAGGGGTTTCTGAAGTTTCTTGGTGCTATTGGCATTTTGGCTAAATAATTCTTTGCTGTGGGGCTCTCTGATGCATTGTAAGGTGGTTAGCAGCACCCCTGGCCTTTACCTACTAGATGCCAATAGTGGGAGATAGCCAACACACTGAATATGTTCATATCAATAAAGTTATTGGTGAAAATGAAAATTGTGTCCTTTATTTTACAGAAAAAAACTAAATAGACTTTTTGGCCAGCCTTACATGTAAATCAGCACACAGGTTCTAAGGTAAAATGTCAACTGGACTCATTTACGAATCAGAAATTCAAGGATGGAGCAGGGCTGCAGGTCAAAGACAATAATTTTTCTGATCTCTTTGTTAAGCATGTTGGTTGAACAGGTTTGTGTTTCCCCCCAAACCTTAGTAATCATACACTCTTTTTTCATACAATCTTTATAATTGATGAGAACTGGACAAATCAACATTTTTTCTCTCCATCTCCCCTCATTGTCTTTCTCAAAGGTTTAAAATGCTTCATGGGTAAAGCTGCATGTTGTCCTGAATAAAATTTTTTAGTGGTCAAATACTAAAATGATGAACTTTATTGTGAAACAGGCCAACTAAAAAGAGTGCAATTTTTAATGACTTGAACCAAGAGTCTTGATTATTGTAACTAACACTACCATTGGCTGGGCTCCAAGGGTGAAAACTAACTAGAAAGTGCTTTTATATATTCATTGTATTTTCATGACAATGGTTTTAAGGAAATGATGTGTATATGGGTCTTCATGAAAGCACACAAAAGCTATAAAGAGTTAAAAAATCATGAGAGGTGACTGTATGAATAAGACACTTATTTTTATAGATATGAAACAGCTGGGAACCAGTCTATTCTTTTGTTTGTTATATGTATACTAACTTGACTGATCATGTGGGCTAGTAGGGGCAAATGGGGTCAGTTAAGAGAGAAATCATAATCATTGGGACCTTTTAACCAGGATTTAGATTACATTGTGAAGAAAAAGTCTGGTTTTGATACCTACATCTCTTCACATTATGAATTTGGGATACAGTGATATAAAATGTGGAGAATAAAAACATGAATAAGAACCAGTACCTGACCCTACATTGTTTACATTTTAGGAGGAAAGATAAGATATGATTATGTCATCAATATATCCTGCTTGACTAGCTTAGTTACAAAATAAGGTTATATTTCTTTTAAATGTCTAACTAATCTGTATTCATTAACTTCTGAGACAGTGCTAGACATTGAGTAAATGATTAAAAGTTTATAATTCAGTTAGTATTTATCTGATATTATAACTGATTGTATATGGCTAGGTTTTCTCAAACAGGATAAACTGAATCTAAATGTTTATCCAGTACCTTCCAATGTACAAGGTGGGGAAAAAGTAGGTTTACAGTCATTCATATAGAAAATAATCAATAATTAATAATACAAGAGGAAACCCCTGTTTCACATACTCACAAGTATAAACCTACTTTTGCCCCACCCTGTATTGTACAATGTTCATTCTTGTTCAGTAAAGCTGTAGCCATGAAATACTTAAGGGGAAATTTTTCTTACACTAAAAAGAATCAGACCAACATGGATTGGAAACAACCTAAATGTCCATCAATGGATGAATGGATAAAGATGATGTGGTGTATATATACAATGGAATATTATTCAACCACAAGAAAGGAGGAAATCCTGCTGTTTGTGATGAACCTTGAGCATATTATAATAAATGAGGTAAGTCAGAAAAAGGCAAGTAGTACATATCACTTATATGGGGAATTGAAAATAGTCAAACTCATAAAAAAAAGGAGAGAGAGAGTAAAATGGTGGTTACCAGGGGATGGTGCATGGGAGGATATGATTGATGTATGTGGGAATTGACTGTAGGAGGGTAGAGGAGGGTAAAGGGGGAAAAATTGGGACAAGTGTAATAGAACAACAATAAAAAAGGTACAAAGTTACAATGAGTAGTAAATAAGCCACAGTGATTGAATGTGCGGTATGATGAATATAGACAACAATATTGTACTATAATTATATAATGTGATAGATATTGCTACCACAGCAATCATATTACAATACATAAATGTATCAAAGTAACCCATTGTACACCTTAAATTTATACAATTTTATGTGTTAAATACATTCAATTAAAAAAGAATCAGAAAAGTTACTCACATGGAGCTCAAAAATATGGAAAACAAAACTCTCCATGTATCATCTCCTCAACAAAACTGAAGGAAAGGCAAACTTTTTATTGTCTGAAAATATAATCTAGGTAGGGGGCACATGAGAGGCAACCATACATTGATGTTGCCTCCCTTCCTCTCTCTCTAAAAATAAATAAAACTAAAAAAACCCCAAAATATAATTTCAATTCTAAGACTATATTTTTCCCTTAAGTTTCAGAATTCTTCCCAGCACATGCTCTTTCCAAATGTTTTTACATCTTCCTGTGTTATGGTCAATGTTTTATTCTATTTAAGACAGCTTATTTGTTAATATTCTATGTGATCTTAATTGAATTTTGAACCTCTATTTAAAAAACCAAGGGCTGCTTGATGAATTGAAGTTTCATGTCACTTGGCTGTGCCCTTTCAGGATTTCATTAGCATAGTGAGACAATATGAACTATAAATAAGCAGCAAAAACAATTAAAACAAGGGAAAATACCAAGGAAGTTATTTTTACCTAGACAAATCTGAATATGCAACTATGCAAAATGCACCTCATTGTCTTACAGCTTTTTACTCAGTTTCAAACTGTAAATTTTTCATAATGAATTTCAATAAACAAAATATTTCTCCCCCCAAGCTTTATCAAGATATAATTGACATACAGTATTGTGTAAGTTCAAGGTGAATAACATGTTGATTGGATACACTGACAGGTTGAAAAGTGATTACCACCATAGCTGTAGCTAACACCTTCATCAGTTCATATAATTGCCATTTCTTTGTTGTATGAGAACATTTAAGATTTATTCTCAGAGTTCCAGCCAAGATAGAGGCATATGCAGAAATGCTTCGCTTCCTTGCACAACCAAAAAGAGGATAACAATCAAGTTAAAAACAAAGAGCAACCAGAACTTCCAGAAAAACCTTTGCATGGAAGTCCAACAACCAAGCAGTTAAAGAAACATTTATCCAGATGACAGCACCACAACGCACCAAAGAGGGTTGCTCCACCCTGGTGAATACCTAAGGCTCTGCCTGTTGCACATAATAGGTGTGCTGAGGCAAAGAAATATGGCCCAAATGAAAGAACAGATCAAAAATCCAGAAAAAGATCTAAGAGACAAGGAGAGAGACAACCTGTCTGATGCAGAGTTCAAAACACAAATATCAAATCAGGATGCTCACAGAACTGATTGAGCTTGATCACAAAATGAAGGAAGAAATGAAGGTTACAGAAAGTGAAATAAAGAGATATATACAGGGAACCAACAGTAAAGGGAAGGAAGCTGGTATTCAAATAAATGATTTAAAACAAAAGGAAGAAATAAGCATCCAACTGGAACAGAATGAAGAAACAAGAATGCAAAAAAAAAATGAAGAGAGGCTTAGGGACCTCTGGGACAACTTTAAACATTCCAACATCGGAATTATGGGAGTGCTGGAAGGAGAAGGAAAAGATCAGGACATTGAAAACTTATTTGAACAATAATGAAGGAAAACTTCCTCAACCTGGTGAGGGAAATAGATTTCCAGGAACTCTATGAAGCCAAGAGAGTCCCAAAGAAATTGGACCCAAGGAAGAGCATACCAAGACACATTATGATTAAGTTATTTGAGATTAAAGGTAAGGAGAGAATCTTAAAAGTAGAAAGAATAAATGAGAGTTACATACAAAGAAGTTCCCATAAGACTATCAGCTGATTCCTCAAAAGAAACCTTACAGGCAAGAAGGGGCTGGGAAGAAGTAATCCAAGTCATGAAAGGCAAGGACCTCCATCCAAGATGACTCTATCCAGCAAAGCTCTCATTTAGAATGGAAGGGCAGGTAAAATGCTTCCCAGATAAGGTAAAGTTAAAGGAGTTCACCAACAGCAAGCCCTTATTATGAATGTTAAAAGGACTTATCTAAGAAATAGATAAAAAATTATGAACAGTAAAATGACATCAAACTCACAATTATAAACAACTGAACCTAAAAAACTAAGCAAACAATGAGAACAGGAACAGAATTCCAGAAATGGAGATCACTGGAGAGTTGTCAGTGGGGAGCAGGAGAATGGCGGCGGGGAAGGTACAGGGAATAAGACGCAGAATAAGTAGGTACAAAATAGACAGGGGGAGATTAAGAATAGTATAGGAAATGGAGTAGCCAAAGAACTTATATTTACAAGCCATGGACATGAACAATGGGGGAGGGGGTGATGGAGGGTGAGTGGTGCATTACAGGGAGGAGAGGGATAAAGGGAAGAAAAAATTGGGATAACTGTAATAGCATAATCAATAAAAATACTTAAAAAAGAAAAAATTATTTTGTTAGCAACTTTAAGCATAAAATATAGGATTATGTGCTACAAAATATTTCTTGAAAAGTATTATGATATAAAGTATCCCCAACTTCTAATCTCATACTGCTCATTAGTTATAAATGCCATGCAAATTGGTATTCTTATAATCATGAATAAAGAAATGGGGTATTTACCAATTTTGAAATTTCAATGACAAGGTTTTCTTCATTAGGCAAAACATGTCATTTGTTTCCCAACACTTTCAAATTAACCAGAACATAATTGAACGTTAATAAAGTACAAAACATGCACATGGTGGATAATTTGTCCCATTCTTTAGATAAAGGTTAGATTGCCACAGGGAAATAATAAAAGTTAGCTTTTGAGAGAAACTTTAAATGGACAGTTATACAAGTAAATAAAATAAACTACTGAATTAATTACAGTACTTAGTTTAGCCTCTTAACTATTAAGGGATGTACTAAATGTTTGCTAAATTAAATGGAGTGCTATCACTTTAGAGAAAATATTTTATTCTAAGTTATTTTATTAAGCTGTTTGATCAATTTAATATGACCTTGATATAATTGGCAATGTTCAGAAATCATAATTATCTTTTTTATAGAATCTAAGTACTGGTAAATAAGGTCATCTTTAAGGATGCGTGAATACAAACTAAACTGAAAGTAAATAAATTTAAGAGCTCCCAAAAACTGTTGAATGTATAAAAACTTGAAGGACTTTAGAAGAGGTACGAATTCACCACCCACAAATGTTAGTGCTTGATTTGTGGGGAGAGTTTGCAAATAGTTGTATACTACCAAGATATTAGATTCAGACATTATTTTTGGATCAGATTTATTATCTGTGAATTATCTTAAAATTTTCTTGGATATATAATTTTAAACAGGGAAATAATTTGGTATCAGTATATTCAATTTTATTAATATTTAATATATTTACTTAAATTTATATTTATCTAAATTAACTATTACTTTGGGCTATTTGGAAAAGACTAATGAACTCTCAGCAGTATGTTAGCCTTTGAAAAGTAGTTGGTTCTTAGAAGCAATCCATGGCACACCTACCTTCACATTGTGATGATGGACTATGGCAGACATACACTTGATTCCTGACTACAACTCCTCGTTCTTAATATGAGGATAGAAAATCTTGCTTTTCTTATTTGAGTTTAGGCATTGTAATTAATGGCAGAAAAGGCTAAAAGACTCCATTTTTATCCTTTTATCTCCACTACATCCTCTTTGCCTTGATTTTCACTAGGTATTTCATTATGGCACTATAAAGGTAAATCAAAGGACGTCTTCTCTTTTGAGAACCATTTGGATGACTACAGGGATTTTGACCAGGCTGTGAGTAACCTGCACAAGGCACAAATCAGTGGACTAATTTAGTAGTCAATAAAGATATCTGATTTTTGTTACTACATTATTAAAAAGAAAACAGAATAAATAGTACCTGAGTTGAAGAAAAGTGCAGCAAAAAGTCCTTTAAAAAACAAAGAATAAAATTATAACAGATTAATTCAAAGAATTATTGTTCCTCTGTGAAAAGGACAAGTTTGAGGTTAATGTGACATTACGTATGAAATACTGCAAAACCTCTTGGCCTTGAAAAGTATGTCAACATGCTGCCAGCTTTGGGTTACCTTAGTAACCAATAATACAATAAGACCTTGTGAGTATTTAGTGACCAAGGAAAGTGGGAAGCCATTTGAATGTTCTAAGTGGAACCAAAATAATTTTTTTCATTACATTCAACTGGTTTGTGTTCTTTTCTTTCCTCATTTCCAAGCTTTTAGAATACATTTAAAAAATTTTGAAAATAATTTGGTTAAAAAATAAGAGCAAAAAATATTACTAGGAAACCTAAGACAAATTGTGCTGCAGACATAAATGGCAGTTTGTATAAAATCCTTACTTTAAAGCCCTGGCTACCGTAGCTCAGTGGATTGAGTGCGGGCTGTGAACCAAAGCATCACAGGTTCGATTCCCAGTCAGGGCACATGCCTGGGTTGCAGGCCACGGCCCCCACCAACCACACATTGATGTTTCTCTCTCTCTCTCTCTTTCTCCCTCCCTTCCCTCTCTAAAAAATAAATAAAATCTTTAAAAAAGAGCAAAAAACAAAATGTTTTAAAAAATTCTTACTTTAAATTAGCATTAAAATCAACAATAGGTGACACAGAAGAAGTCACATGAAACACTTGAGGTCATTCTTGGTTACACTTTTGAATCTAAATAAATTTTCTGGTTTAAAACAGTCAAGATAAGAACATTTTTCAGTAATATCTTGGTACAATTTGTTACTGCAAAGGTAATTTTTGTGATTTTTTAAATATATAAATAGGCTACATAGAATATGTAGAATTGTTAGTGACTGGGAATTTATCCAATTCAATCCTTCCTTTCCCCAGGCAATAGTAAGGCTCAGAGAGGTCACCAGGCTCACTAGGGAATCAGCAGGATAGGAAAACTCACTACTTGACTGTCACTGCTTCTCTCTCTACCATGCTGCCTTTCCAACCATCACTATGAAGGGTATCAGATCTGGTCACTCACTTGTGCCAATCAGCAGATTGCCTTTTTTTTTTGTCTTTTTACCACCGAACACTTGCTTTTCTAGCATGGCCCTAGCAAAACAAAAGAGAAATTAGGCTTTTTAAAAGACAGCCTAAATGGAAATATAATTTACATACCATAAAATTCACCCATTTTAAGTATATAATTAAACAGTTTTTAGTATACTTACAGAGCTGTGCAACTATCACTACAACCTAATTTTAGAATTAACTCAGAAAGTTAACCTGTCTTGCATGGTTCATTTAGGTGAACTTTTACTCAGGAAGTATTTAATCTTTCCAATTTACAGATATAGAAAATTGAGACCCTAAGAGGTGAAACAACTCAACCCAGTTTGCCCATCTAGGAGGTATCAGACCTAAAATGAGAAACCAAGACTGGGACCAAAGCATATATTCTCTGCACTGTGCCACCTCAGTTCTCTAAAATGAAGAGCTGTCCAAATATTTAAAAAGTGGTTTCTCAAGCAAAATATAACCAAAGACACTGAAATAGAGGCCAGGCTGACAGTTCCCACAGAAGAGAGTAGAGGGAATTTAAGGGGACAGTGGGAAGGGTTCACAGGAACAAACTTAAAGGACACATGGTCATAAACTAAGGGGAGGGTGGTAATGAGAGGGAAGTGGGGAGGGGTGGGTGGGGGGACTGGATTGGGAGTAAAAAAGAGAAAACTGTATTTGAATAATGATTAAAATAAAAAAAAGAAAAAAGTAAAAAGTGGTTTCTTTCTTTATATAAGTGTATACTGTATTTTGAAGCATTTTACAATTTATGAGTTGGATATACTATGCCCCTAAGTAAAAAAAAAAATTCAAGAACTACTATGAATTAATTCTTAGGGAGAAATATGTAAAAATGGACTATAAAAGAGATAAAGCAAAAGAAATAAGGTAAAAATACCTTTACCACTATGACTAGGAAACAGATCTATAGGGAGTCACATCCATGAGTCTTTGGGTCTGAGACATTGCTGGTCAATTGCTATTGAAAGTCAGATCATTTGTTGACGATACCCTTCAGCTCACAAGAAAGATTACATTGACAATGACTGCTTTTGGGACACAGAGTAAAATTAACTTCTAGGTTATCCCCGTCAAGGACCATTAAGTCCTGAACTACGAGGGACACTGTGAACAAGTCATATTTTAACCTCCCATGAGCACACGGCCGGCAGGTTTCGGCCCCTTCTCCTCCCTTCAACAAATCTGACCTTCACTGAAATTTATGTGAAAATGAAAAGGGAGAAGAAAGCTGTGGCCCTGCCAAATTCTGATGATGTTACTCATTTTAATTACTAGTATTTGGAAATTAAATGGCCTAGGGCTTGTTCGGCAATTTGTTTCAGGAAAAAAAAAATGATTTAAGCAAGCCACAGGGTCCCAGCATCTTTTTACAGCAGGTGTTGGACAAGACATTCATTTTTCTTTTTACAGAGTGTCCTTGTAAGCGTAATAGCAATTAGGAAGCAAGGCCTTCCCATGGAAACCTGAGGCTCGTTCTGACATTCTTCCTTCAGCTACTTCACTGCTTATAGTTTTTTCAGCCAGCTTTGCAAATGCCTGCACTTGAAAATTTCCTTTAAATAATGTCACACTTTGAAGAATTTTTTTTGGGACAGGTAGAGATTTTAAAGGATAATGTGAAGACTACTTTAAAGTTCATCAACTTCTTTGCTTGTCTTCATGTTCTGTTCTTTAGCTCTGGGTTTAAAATGCCATTAATACAATACACTGAGGCAGTTTAAAAGAAAAGAAGGAGGAGGGCTATAAATAAAATTTGATTTGAATATACATTTCTATCAAGTGAAATTAGCTATTGGCTATATTTTCATGTGTAATAGGTCACATGTGGATTACACTTTAAAAACAGATTTTTAAAAAGCTTGAAAAGTTATATATGAAATCCCCATGAACACCAACTAGTTCTCTCTTTACCTTTTAATAAATTTTTTTTCATTCACTCTAAAACATTGCTCAAACTTAAAATACTGCTTTGTTTTGTTTTGTTTTGTTTGCTATCCTGTTTGGTTTAAGATCTGCTAATTAACAATTGTGTATATTTGAAAAGAAACCTCAGCAAAAGCTAAAACAATCTTATTTTTCATACTAGTTTATACTTATAGAAATTCTCAAAATAAGATGACAATAGTTTACTTTTGTGCACGGTGTCTATGGCACAGTGTAACTATTAGATATTTTACTATAACTCTTATATTCTTCATAGTGTTATATAAACTTTTTTCTAAAAGAGTGGATGATGAGAACCACCCAGGAAAGAGGACTAAAACAATATGGCCTTCAAGCAGGTGGTAAGGAGATTAGCTGCATTAGATCAGGTGGGAGAGACCCAATACTATAAGAGAGGGAGGGCTCCTATGTTCTCGCCTTGAAAATATGGGCCTAAGTCTTAGACTCTTTTTTTTTCTTTTCTTTTTTAAGATTTTATTTATTTATTTTTAGAGAGGGAAGGGAGGGAGAAAGAGAGAGAGAGAGACACATCAATGTGCGGTTGCTGGGGGCCATGGCCTGCAACCCAGGTGTGTGGCCTGATTGGGAATCAAACCTGCGACACTTTGGTTCACAGCTCATGCTCAATCCACTGAGCTACGCCAGCCAGGGCAGTCTTAGACTCTTTAGTTGCATCATTGAAGCTATAAAAGCAGAAAAAAAAATAATTAAAATCAAAATCATAGTAATATTACCTTGTACTAAGTGTAGAATTACCTTTTGCCAATTCAGTGATAATCTCTTTATGTTTTCTTTTTAAGATGCTTAACATATTTTAAAAAATCTGACACATTGGAGAATCTTACATGTGAATTGATTTTAATTTGAAATAATTAATATTAGATTTGTGACTTTGAATTAAAAGGTATAAGAGAATCTATTTTTGAGTTTATAAGTATTTAAATGTACAAGTGGTTCTGATTTACTATATTAATATTTCTTCTCTTTTAGAGTCATAGGAGTTGCTTAAGTGAACAGAAAGATTTTGTTTGTTGGGTTTGTAGTGCCATCCTGGGAGGCTTTCAGAGAACTTGCAAGAATCACATATATTAAATTTGTAAATCTGGATTATGATTCCTAAGGGAACTTAAGTAAACTTGAGGTTAATTGTTTAGGGTAATTTAATCTATCAAATGTGAGCTAGTGAATATTAATCAATGAATAAGTATAAATGATTATGTTACATTTTAAATTAAAAGCCCTATATCTGTAACCAATACAACAAGATTTGTCATTGAATTTAAATGCCTGAGAAAATCTGAGTTTTGAATTTTGTGACTTTCCTGAAATATTCATTAAAACATATGCAGCAGCAAAATTTTCTTTTGCGAACACCACCATCAACAATGAAACACCCTCAAATGTTTAATAACTCAATAAAGTAAGATTCCCTGTTTGATGAGCATCAATTTTTATATTCATAATTATATTGCAAGTTTTGTAAAGGCATGGGCTGTATCTAAACTTTCTTGCAATCTCCCCCTTTACTCCAAATACCTACCACCTCCTATGAGGATATAAAATGCAGATGTTTATTAGTCAACATTGGATATTAGTCAAATAACCAAATGATAAATATCACTGTAGGGTGTGATATAGAAAATCAGTTCTGTTGAAGAGCTGTGTTCATTGAAAATTGGACTTGAGATGCAATTAGGACCATTGAAAATTTCCATGTAGTAGTCTTATAAAAAGGTACATATATCAAGATGGCTCAGAGCTCTGAAGGTGATTCTCCTTCCTCACCATTCTGAGATTTTGAGTAACATAAAAAAGATAAAATTAAGAATGAAGAGGGGACACAAGACTGGAAGAAAGAAGGAAGTTTTGCCTGGGATAGAAAATTGGGGTAAATATTCTCTGAAGTTCTTCCTAACTTGAATATATCTTAATGTCAAGGAAGGAGATGGGACAATAGCACTATGAAATGGATGCTGAGGACACTGAGGCAATGAAAGTTTAAGTAACCTGCCAAAAGTCACCTCACTAGTAAGGCACAGAACTGGAATTCAGACAGAGCCAGCCTACCCTTGAATATGTTACCCAATAACATATTCAGGTATACCTCAATATGTTATTGGTAAAGGATTTATTGAATAATTACTATGGAGAACATGGCAGGTGGCAGTAAGCTCTCTGAAGAAAAGTAGAGAAGGCAAAGAGGCATAGAAAGAGGGGAAACACATTGAGATATGTTGGTCATGGAAGGCCTATGAAGAGATGAGTAGATATCTGAAAGAAGAAAATGAGAGGGTCATGTGAAGATGAGGTGGAAAGAGTTTAAGGAATTGTAAGGAATCCAGTGTAGCTAAGAGAAAGTGAACAGCTAAAAAGTATAAATCAAGTCTCAGAGGTGACCAGAGACCAAATCACACTAAACCTACAGGCCATGATAAAGATTTTATCTAAAGTAGTGATGGTATTTGTAGCTTTTAGTTGACTGTATATTTTAAGGAAAGCATATAACATTTATTAGCCAGTCTATAAATATGTGGAGACGAATGCAATAGGAAACTGCTTGGCGTCAATGCCATGTGAGAATAGGGTGATGTGTATTAGTAGCTGTGACAGTACAGATGGAATTCTTGAGAGAATTTGAACAAATTGTTTTTACTGAACATATTAAAGACAATGGTAGGAAATTATCATTTTATGAATAAAATGAATGGTTCATGTGTAAATGGTATTTTATCATAAATAACTTAAAGCGATTAAGAAGTATGATTTAAAAGTTGGTTTCAACAGAAGCTACTCATCTAGAGATATAATAATAAAGTACTATTAAAATTACTTTCTTTACTACTGTTGATTAACACTATCTCCAAAAGTCCATTTGTTTGCCATTTTTATTATTATTTTATTTTTTCTATTTATTTCTAGACTCCACCCTCTCATAAAAGTCTAGAATTCCTTGTAGCCTTAACATGTAGAATTTTCCTTCCAGTGGTTCTCAATAGCGGGCTATTTATATTCCTAAAAGCCATTTGTCACAATGACAGTGGGCAGGGTCATTAGAGGGCAAAGGCCTGGCTGCTAAATGTCCTGCCTTCTAAGGGACAGGCTCTCATAATGAATTGTTCTTCCCCAAATGACAATACTACCCTAGCTGGAAGCACTACATGCACTTGAGATTCCTTTTTATTAATAAATATGGATTTTTTGTACCTAATAAATTTCTAAAGATGATTTCCTGCATAACATTTTAATGATTTTATTAATTTCCGCCAGCCCATTTTAAACTGCTTCACATCAGTAGCTTCTTTTAGTCCTCTATCTTATTAGTATGAAAATGAAGTGGGTTTTGTAGGCCAGATTATAAGAATAATATTGTTGGAAGTATTTGATCTGATTGAAAAGTATTTTAATGTATGCATATATTATACAGCTCCATATAGAAAGGTAAATTCATTATATTTGAAAAGGTCAAGCAAATATTTACAATGTGATTCCATCACAAGTAATACATTTTCATAAAAAATGAAGGATTCAGGTACACTGGTAGTTAAATATGTGTGACCATTTGTTTTCTAATGGCTAGAGTTCTGTGCTTTCTGCCTGATTGATTAGTAGTTGGAACAGATTGGCAGGTAAGGAATGGATGATTAGACAAATTCTATGTACAGATTAATCTTCAACATCCTACAGCATCTAACCATTAACATAATTAACCAAGTTGGCTCCCTCAGGTTTTACATCTTATAGGGCCATAATGGTACCATTTTCACTTATTAAAATGCAGAAGAATGACCCCTGAGCATATTTTCTTGACCTTGAATTTTTTTCTTTCATAAGTTTCCAATGGCAGACTAAGTAATTTATAGGGAAACATTTCATGCCAAGAGAAGTAGCAAGGTTGAAATGCAGATAAATATATTCCCATTTGGTAGATGATCTCAATAGCACCTTTTTGTTTGGGGCTTTAAATTTTAGAAAGTGCTTTCACCCACACTGCCTCCATTTCTTCTCACCACAGCCCTGTAAGTCAGAGCAAATATTGCCAGCAAACATTGTTTCTAAGAGGTGATGTACAACTAATGCACTAGCAGGTTAAGGGATTTCCAGAGGTCACTTGGCTGGTTGGAGTGAGCTCAAAATAAGATTTGCTGAATCCCAACCTACTCTCTTTGTGCCTTTTTAATTTCACCATTGAAAGAAAGTAAACTGGGAGTGGAAATTCTGCCCTCTGTATTTGGATACAATCCAGATGAGATTTCATGCACCCAAGATTATAGGTTACTGGTAATTCCCGCAAATGAGTGAAAAGCATTTAAGTAAATGTTCTCACTTTTAATTGATCACTTAACACATTTAGCTCTATATTTAATAAACATGAAAACTCATTTGGACATATTTCAGAAAATACGAAAGACACCTTTTTTAATCTGAGGAGGTTTAAAAATTAAAAGCCATGAAAACAGTTAATGATTTCAGGTGGGATGCCAAATTAAACTAAAAGTCCAGTAATAGCCCACAGAGGATTTCTTTGGATGGAAAAGGAAGGTCTGCTGGAAAGATGACCTTACATTCAGTTTGAGTCAGCCAATTCATTAAACAACACAGCAGCAAAACAAAGTTATGTCATTTTTCCCCCCTAATTGATGGTGAGTGTCCTTTTTCAATTTTCACTTTTTCAGCTGGTGATTTGGCATCCTAGTAATCCTAGTAGACCCATCAGATACTTTGACTAAAGCTATTAGTTACAGATACCCCATTTCAGAGTAATATGCTTAATTTATTTAGTTAAGGAATTATATAAATGCATCCCTTGAAAATGAATACTTGTTTCTAAATGTGGAACTCAATATATAAAAAGCAAATGAAATTTAAGTTTGAAAGAAGTATATAAAAAGAGTATTGCAACATATTTGAGGAATGAAGACACAGCAAAAAGGCAAGGACAGGTATAATTTTAAGAATGAGCAACTTACAATGATATTTAATTTTTCTGAACATTAAAACATGAGTTTTATGAGCAATAAAATTTCAGAAGAGGGCATTACCCAGGGAAATTATTGACCATGTGAAGTTAATGGACCTCTCCCTTGCCTTGGGCTATGAAACCTTTTAGCTAGTCATCCATCAATCTTGGAAAATGCCTATACCAGAATCATTAATGTGTGAGAAAGTTGAGAAAAGAGTGATGTAGGAATAAAAAAGATACAAAAAGGGTACAAAGTTTACATCTAAGGAGTCATCACTAGGTGTTTTTACACAAATATTCTATCAAAGTTGTATAGAGATTCTCTCTTTCTCTCTCATAATAATTCTCTTTTATGCCTTTGAGATATATACCAATTCAGAAAAAAATTATTTAAAGCAAAATAACTTCTAACATCACTTTACCAAAATACAAATGAAAATTTTTAGACTAAGTTAGTCCTAAGAAATGTTCAGACGTTTGGCAGAGCAGGGAAAGGGGAAGTAGGAAGATGTGCAAGGTAGAGGAAGAGGACTTGGGGAAGAAATGTGGCTTCTGACAAAGGAGGAAGCAGCAAGGTGGGGTGCACATCCTAACCAGCACCATATCAGAGTTATTTCCCATAATTGTGTTGTTGAGACAGTGGGCTGTGACATTAGGAACCAAAGGGGCTAATCTTACATTGTCTGCTACTTTTTCTGGGTCTAACTGATCTGTGTTGGTTTTAATAAATGATTAATTATTTCACTTTAATAAACCATTTTGGGGGCATTGAAATGCATGATGCCAGCATTTTCATATTATTTATTAAGGTCAACCTGAAAATTCCAAATGGCATTAAGAATACTTCTTAAAGTAATCTATTTCCCATGCTTTATAATTACTATTTTATGTTAAGTGGAAACAAATCAATCTAATAAGAATTACTGTTATTATATTGCAAAACTAAAATGCAGAATGAGTGATGGTTACAGTCCAATTATAGTTTTTGAACAAGTCCTTTTTATTCTCATTGAGAGTGAAATCACAATGAGATATCACTTCACACTGGTGAGAATGGCCATCATAAACACAACAACAAACAACAAGTGTTGGAGAGGTTGTGGAGAAAGGGGAACCCTAGTGCACTGTTGGTGGGAATGCAGACTGGTAAAGCCACTGTGGGATACAGTATGGAATTTCCTCAGAAAACTAAAAGCAGAACTGCCTCTTGACTATGCGGTTCCACTACTAGGATTATACTCTAAGAATTCTGAAACACCAATTCAAAAAAACCCATGCACCCCAATGTTCATAGCAACACAATTCACAATAGCCAAGTGCCAGAAGCAACCTAACTGCCCATCAGTAAATGAGTGGATCAATAAACTGTGGTACATTTACACAATGCAATACTATGCAGCAGAAAGAAACGAGCTCCAACCCTTCACAACAGAATGGATGGAACTGGAGAACATTATGCTAAGTGAAATGAGCTCACATATAAGTGAAACCTAATCAACAAAACACACAAGCAAGCAAAATACAACCAAAGACATTGAAATAAAGAACAATCTGACAGTAACCAGAGAGGAAGGGGAAGAGAGGTAATAAGGGATAATAGAGGGGGCTATCAAGAACATGTATGAAGGACACGTGGACAAAGCCAAAGAGAGTATGTTTGAGGGTGGGAGGCAAGGATAGGTGGGGCAGTGAGGGCATGGTATGGTGAAAATGGAGACAATTGTACCTGAACAACAATTAAAAAAAAGAGAATAGGCCAAAAAAAGGAAAGGCTCATTTAAAGCAAAAATAACAGTTATCATTATTTACAATGGGCTGATGAACATGCCAAGAAACACTGAAAGCATATAAAATATCTATACTTGTCCTTGGGCAGCTCACAATATGTTTTGGTAAGAATGATTAACATCTATAAAATGATGATGACTATGTTAATATTGGGAATTCCATGATATGCCATAGAAATTCAAAGTAGACGGAGGTCAATGAAGACAGAGCAAATGGGGTTTTTGCTGCCCTGGAAGATGGGTGGAGTTTGAGTCTCTAAAGGAAGAAGCACAGGCATTCTAATAAAGGTCTAGGATAAACAAAGTACAGATATTATACTTGTGGAGCTAGTGTACAGACAGCTGAACAATCAGTGTAAACCATATGTATAGAAAAGTAAGGAGAAATGAGGTTAGAAAGGTAAGTTTAGACAATATGAATCAGCTGAAAGAGCAATGACAGTGATTAGACACTCGAAACCTGAAGTCACACCCAGATTCTGCCAAATACAGGTTGGGTGTGATATTTTACAAACCATTGCCCATTCAGAGTCTCAGTTTTCCCATCAGTAACATTACATGTTTGATGAGGATTCAATAAAAATGTATAAGCTTGTAAGTGTTTGCACAATTCTTATGATTATGGAAACATGGCATTAGAGCAGAAGTACTGAGACTCTATGTAGTAAGACATTTGTTGAGCAGGAAAGTAGAAAAATTATAGTAGTCTTAAGAAAAATTACTCCTGGTAATGGCAGTCAAGACAAACTGGCTGGCTGAATACCAGACTCAGGAAAGCTAGTCATTAAACTACTGTAGAAGGGCGACATATCAAATATGGATTATGGCAATAGCAAAGGAATGGTGAAAAGGGGTTGTACTCTAAGTTCTGGAATATTTGCTGTCTTTTTGGATTTCTTCTTTATGGATATTTTAATAGCATGTGAAATCTACCTTGTGCAAAGACTATTTTTTTAAAGATTTTATTTACTTATTTTTAGAGAGAGGGGAAGGTAAGGAGAAAGAGAGGGAGAGAAACATCAATGTATATTTGCCTCTTGCACGCTCCCTACTGGGGACCAGGACACAACCCAGGCAAGTACCCAGACTTGGAATTGAACCAGCAACCCTTTGGTTTGCAGGCCCATGCTCAATCCACTGAGCTACACCAGCCAAGGCCAAAGACTATTCTTAAATGTAGGTGAATAGGTACTATTGATAAGTGATACTATTCTATTCTTATATTGTCAGGAATAATTCAAATGAAATAAATGCACTTCATTGAGCTTGTGTATACAAGATATAATGATAGGCACATATACACACATATACACACAAACACAGTATTAATAGTAATGACAGCTCTAAAGTCTAGTAGTAAATATGAGAGAAAATTCTCAATCAGGCAGGAAACAATGAATGATATGATACATATTATTATTAGCCAAGAATAACTTTCCTTTTTTTGAACAGCTGAAATCAGTTCACTAATCATCAATTGTCAACCAGCACATCAATTACTGTTCAACAAGGTTATAGAATCCCATCATCATCTGTCTTCATGTATACGCAATTGTAAAGAATGCTTAAAGCAACACCTAATTTTATAATAAGTGATCAAATCCCTCTAGATTTATAAGAACAACTGGCTACATTAGGGAATATTTATGTCCTAATTTCCATTTGGCATCCCCAGCTTAGGTCACCAGTAGTAAGGTGCAACAAATAATTATGGTACATTTTGGGGGTTTGAGTCAAAAAAATCAGACTCAGGAGACTGCCAGCCTAGATGGAAGCATAGGTAGACACACTGTGCCTCCTCGCACAACCAAAATAGGGACAACAACAATTTAGAAACAGAATAACCACCAGAACTGACAGAAAATTGATCTGAATGAATGGAAGTTGGACAACCAAGAAGTTAAAATAGACACGTTCATCCAGATTGGTGGGAGGGGTGGAGTTGGGCAGCCGGGTGTGGGTAGCAGCATGGAGAGCAGAGAGCGTTGGGACCAGATGTGTAAGGCATCCGGGGGTGAAAGACTGCAGTGAGTGGACCCTGAGCACGCAAGCGGCAGCTGGCAGACCTCGGCCAAGGGGTGGCAACCGGCAGACCCAGTGAGGCGGTGATTGTGAAGCAAGGCACTGCAAACAACCCAGGATCCCAGCGCTGGGAAATAGAGCCTTGGGGCACTGATTGAAAACACCTGTGGGGAGTTGAGGTGCAAGGAGACATTCCCAGCCTCACAGGAGAGGTCCTTAGAAAGTCCCACAGCATGCACAAGCCCACCCACACGGGAATTGACACCAAAGGGACCCAGTTTGCTTGGGGGAAGCAGCAGAAGGGACTGAGGTCCAACGGAGAGTGGAGCAAGTGCCATTGTTCCCTCCCAAAACATGCCCCCACATACAGCACCACAACCCAGCAACTGGGATGCCCCGCCCTGGTGAACACCTAAGGCTCTGCCCCTCATATGTAACAGTCTCAACCAGACCAAAGGAAAAAAAAAAGAAGATGGCTCAAACAGAATTGGAAGCCTCAGAACTAGTACTTTTAAGCGACCGAGAGATAGCCAACCTATCAGATGCACAGTTCAAAGCACTGGTGATCAGGATGCTCACAGAATTGGTTGATTTTGGTCACAAATTATATGAACAAATGAAGGCCACAATAAGTGAAATGAAGAAAAATGCACAGGGGACCAATAGTGATAGAATGAAAGCTGGGTTTCACATCAATGGAGTGGATCAGAAAGAAGAAAACAATATACAATCAGAAAAGAATGAAGAAATAAGAATTCAAAAAAATGAGGAGAGGCTTAGGAACCTCCAGGACACCTTTAAACAATCCAACATCCAAATTATAGGGGTACCAGAAGGAGAAGAGGAAGAGCAACCAGTGGAAAACTTATTTGAGCAAATAATAAAGGAGAACTTCCCCAATCTGGCAAAGGAAATAGACTTCCAGGAAGTCCAGGAAGCTCAGAGAGTCCCAAAGAAGTTGGACCCAAAAAGAAGCACACCAAGGCACATCATAATTACATTACCCGAGATTAAAATGAAGGAGAGAATACTAGAAGCAGCAAGAGATAAGGAGACAGTAACCTACAAGGGAGTTCTCATCAGACTGTCAGCTGATTTCTCAAAAGAGATCTTACTGGCAAGAAGGGGCTGGAAAGAAGTATTCCAAGTCATGAAAGGCAAGGACCTACATCCAAGATTGCTCTATCTAGCAAAGCTTTCATTTAGAATGGAAGGGCAGATAAAGTGCTTCTCAGATAAGGTCAAGCTGAAGGAGTTCATCATCACCAAGCCCTTATTTTATGAAATGTTAAAGGGACTTATCTAAGAAAAAGAAGGTAAAAAACATGTAGAGTAAAATGACAGCAAACTCACAATTACTAACAACCACACCTAAAACAAAAACCAAAAGAAACTAAGCAAACAACTAGAACAGGGACAGAACCACAGAAATGGAGATCACATGGAGGGTTAGCAACAGGGGAGTGGGAGGGAGAAAGAGGGGGGAAAAGGTACAGAGAATAAGTAGCATAGATAGTAGGTAGAAAATAGACAGGGGGAGGGCAAGAATAGTATGGGAAATGTAGAAGCTAAAGAACTTATGACACATGGACATGAACTGAAGGGGGGAAATGTGGGTGGAGGGGGTGGGCAGGGTGGAAGGGAATGAAGGGGGGAAATGGGACCACTGTAATAGCATAATCAATAAAATATATTTAAAAATCAGACTTAGAATCAGAAGACTTATATGCACATCCTGGCTACATCTCTTACTGGTTCTGTGACTGTCTGTGGTTGATAGTTTTGTGTTTTCCAAAAAGCAAATATGATAAGGGTCTGGGACTACTTCATAAAGACTACCCATACCCATAACATATCTCTCATTCTTATTCTAAGTCTTTAGGTATTTACCCCAATTTCCTGCCAAACCAGATGCCATAGATGAATGAGGCAGAAATATAAGCAAAATAACTTCAAGGAGGTGTACAAATGAACTTAAGAAATTTACTTTGGTGAAGGTCACCAGTGACTCACAACCATTTTTAGATAGATGAAGTTATCTGTACTGTCTTTGAATAGACTTTTCCCCCCAAAAAAGACCCATAATTGGCCAATAAATATATGAAAGTATCCTTGACATCACTAATCTTCAGGAGAACACAAATGAAAACCACAATGTGATATCACCTCAATCCCTTAGGATAGCTGTTATAAAAAAGACAAGAGATAACAAGAACTGATGAGAATGTGGAGAAAAGGAAAACATTATGCATTGTAAGTAGGAACATTAACTTGGTACAGCCACTATGGAAAACAATATTGAAGGTCCTCAAAAATTAAACATGGAACAATCATATGATACAGAAATTCCACTTCTGGGTATATGACCAAGGAAATAAAATCAGTATATTGAAGAACTATCTGCACTCTTGTGATCATTGCAGCATTATTTACGGTAGTCAAGATATGGAGACAACATAAGTGAATGGGTAAAGAAAATGTGGCATATATGTACAATGGAATTTTTTTTAGCTATGATAAAAAAGGAAATCCTGCCATTTGTGACAACATGGATGAACCTGAATGACATTATGCTAAGTGAGATAAGCCAGATGCAGAAAGACAAACAGTGAATGATCTTACTCATATGTGGAAGCAGAGTAGAATGGTTGGTGGCAGCCAGGGACTGAGGGGTTGGAGGAAATGGGGAGATACTGGTCAGTGGGTACAAACTTTCAGTTATAGGATATAGAAGTTCTGGGGCTCTAATGTACAGCATGGTGACTATGGTTAATAATATTGTATTGTATACTTGAAATTTGCTGAGAATAGATATTTTTTTCCTTTTTATTGAATTTGCTGGGGTGACACTGGTTAACAAAATTATACAGGTTTCAGGTGCACAATTCCACAACACATCATCTGTATACTGTATTGTGTGTTCACCACCCCAAGTCAAGTCTCCATCCATCAGCATTTATTCCCCTATGACCTCTTCCACTGTCCCCAGCTCCCTATCCCTGAAGGAAGTAGATCTTAAGTGTCCTTACCACATGCAAAAAATGGTAATATGTAGAGTGCTGGATATGTTAATTAGTTTGATTGTGGCAATCATTTCACAATATATACATGTATCAAATCATCAAGATGTACACTTTAAATATATACAATTTTATTTGGACATCTGAGATGGCAGAGGAGTAAGTGTATTTGTAAATTATACCTTAATAAATATTTATGAAATTTCTTCAAAAATTATCTATAGAAAGAAGGCAAACATGAGGCCCATAGATATTTTAAAGATTAAAATAAATTAAATCTAAGCAAGGCTACCCATGTAGCTCATTCCTTTCCTACCTAAATAAATTGAAAAATAGAAGGTTAAAAACCCCCTTCACTTCTTCAGAGAATTAGTAATTTAATTATTATAGTAAGAAAAGATTGTAAAAGGGCAGGGCACAGAGCACATGAAAGTTATAAGTTATTTAAAGTTGCCTTCTTTGATTAACAAGAATTCCCAAGTTGATGTTTTCCCTTTTTAAGTCTTTTTAAATGTTCCTTTTAATTTTAGTTTAGTCTCATTTTACCAATTGTTACCTTTTCAGACTAATTGCTATATCACATCTCACTTATATGATTCCTGATTCCTGTTACTATCTTTAAATTGCATTTAAAACAGGAATGTCCATGAGGGTTCCCTTTTCTCCACATCCTTGCCAGCACTTGTTGTTTGTTGATTTGATGATAGCCATTCTGACATGTGTGAGGTGATATCTCATTGTGATTTTAATTTGCCTCTCTCCGGTGATTAGTGATGTTGAATATTTTTTCATGTGTCTATTGGCCATCTCTATGCCCTCCTTGGAGACCTGAGTCCTTTGCCCATTTTTTAATTTTTTATTAAAAACTTTTTTATTGTTGTTCAATTACATCCCCCCACTGTTGTCTTTGTCGATAGGTCCTTAATATACATGTTCTTTGACTTCACCCTTCCCCTTCTATCATTCGTTATCCCCTGCCCCCTCCCCTCTCATCACTGGCAATTTATTCTTTATTTCCATGTCTCTGGTTCTATTTTTGCTCATTTGTTTGTATTGTTGATTAAGTTCCACTTATAGGTGATATCATATGGTATTTGTCTTTCACCTCCTGGCTAATTTCACTTAGCATAGTACTCTCTAGTTCCATTCATGCTGTTGTGAAGGGTAGGAGTTCCTTCTTTCTTTCCACTGAATAGTATTCCATTGTATAAATGGACCACAGTTTATTGATCCACTCATTTACTGATAGGCATTTAGGCTGTTTCCAGCATTTCATTTGCCCCATTTTTTTTTACTTTAAGAATCTCTCTCTCTCTCTCTCTCTCTCTCTCTCTCTCTCTATATATATATATATATATATACACACACACACACACACATCATATATATGATATATATATATATATAGATATTTAATGTTCAAGCTTAATGCTAGGTGAAATGGACAAATTTCTAGAAAAATATAATATTCTGAAACTGAATCAAGAAGAAGCAGAAAGCCTGAACAGACCAATAACAGCAGATGAAATTGAAGCAGTAATCAAAAAACTCCCAACACCAAAGTCCGGGTCCAGATGGTTTCACGGGAGAATTCTACAAAGCATTTAAGGAAGAACTAATCCCTATCCTTCACAGACTATTCCAATAAATCCAGAATGATGGAAGACTCCCAAACCCTTTTTATCAAGCCACCATCATCCTAGTCCCAAAACCAGATAAAGACACAACAAAGAAAGAAAACTACAAGCTAGTATCACTGATGAACATAGACACTAAAATCCTCAAAAAAATATTGGCACACCGTATCCAGCAATACATTAAAAAATCATATACCATGATCAAGGGGATTCATCCTAGGGATGCAAGGATGGTACAATATTCAGAAATCAATAAACATAATACATAAAGACAAAAACCACATGATCATATCAATAGATGTGGAGAAGGCATTTGATAAGATACAGCACCCATTTATGGTAAAAACACTCAGCAAAGTGGGAGGGAGCATTCCTCAACATAATAAAGGCCATATATGAGAGACCTACAGCCAACATCATACTCAATGGACAAAAACTAAAAGCTTTCCCACTAAGATCAGGATCAAGACAAAGGTGTCCGCTTTCATCACTCCTATTAATTATTTGCCTACTTTTTAAATTGGGTTGTGTGGCTTCTTGGTGTTGAGTTATATAAGTTCTTTATATATTTTATAAATTAACCCATTATCAGATGTAATATGGGAAATATGTTCTCCCGTTCAGTTCGTTCCCTTGCTATTTTGTTGATGGTTTCTTTTGCTGTGCAAAACCTTTTTAGTTTGATGTAGTCCCATTTGCTTATTTTTCCTTTATTTTCTTTGCACAAGGAGATATATTAGCAAAAATATTGCTATGAGAAATGTCTGAAATTTTACTGCCTTTGTAGCCACTGTGGAAAATAGTATGGAGTTTCCTCAAAAAAATGAAAAAATGGAACTGCCTTTTGGCCCAATGATTCTACTGAGAATATATCCAAAGAAACACAAAACACTAATCTGAAAGACTATATGTACCCCTATGTTCACTGCAGCATTGTTTACAATAGCCATAATCTGGAAACAGCCCAAGTGCCCATCAGTAGACGAATGGATAAAAAAGTTGTGGTACATTTACACATGGAATACTATATGGCTGTAAGAAAGATGGAGTTTTATCTTTTGTGACAGCATAGATAGACTAGAAGTATTAATATTATGTTAAGTAAAATAAACCAATCAGAGAAAGAAAATACCATATCCTCTCACTTATATGTGGAATCTAATGAACAAAATAAACTGACAAAAAAAATAAAAACAGAGGCATGGACACATGGAACAGACTGACAGATGTCGGAGTGGAGGGGTGTTTGGGGGCTGGACAAAAGAAAGTTAAGGGATTAAGCAATGCACACACACACACACACACACACACACACACAGAGGCAACAGTTTGGTGACAGCCAGAGGAGAAGGGGGTGGGGGGAGGTGGAGGTGGACAAAAGGGGGAAAATGGGAATGGAAAAAGACTTGACTTTGAGTGGTGGGCACATGATGGAATGTGAAGATGATGTTTTGTCCAGTTGTACACTTGAAACCTGTATGGTTTTATAAAAAAAGTCACCCTAATAAATTCAATTAAAAATAATATTCCAAGGAGAACTTGGCCTAACTAAACATGTCTCTAATTCAAGTACAAAAAATGCTCACAAATGTCCAGCTTTATCTAACCTGTCAGCAGTTTTGACACAAACATGAATGTACAACAACAGTAATGGAAGAGCAATATTTCTCTCACAGCAGTTTGTCCATTTGCCATAAATGAATGTAAACATAGGCTGTAGAAAAATTGTCACCCTTCTGATAAGGGTTGCCTTACTTGTGAGAAAACACCAAAAAAGTCACATTAAAATGGGTGAGAGTTCATTCCCTGGCTGGTGTGACTCAGTGGTTGAGTGCTGGCCTGCGAATCAAAGGGACACTGGTTCAATTTTCAGTCAGTGCATATATGTCTGGGTCACAGGCCAGGTCCCCAGTTGGGGGTGTGCAAGAGGCAACTGATGAATGTTTCTCTCCTTCTGTTTCTCCTTCCCTTCACCTCTAAAAATAAATAAATAAATAAATAAATAAATAAATAAATTTTAAAAATAAAATAAAATAGGTGTAACTTCAAAATGTATCTCATTAAAAGGAAAACATTGTAGGCTGATGCCTTGACTGGATCACTTATAGAGTGTGACTGAGAAAGAAAGAAATCCTGTCATATTTGCCTCCCATGTTACACATTGCCATTCTGTCAAGTCAAATCTAATATAAATGAATCACATTAATCAGAAAACGTGAATTTTTACATGACAAGCTAAAGGGCCATGCCATTTTCAATTAGATTAGTGATCTAAAATTAGCTATTGACACAAAAAAGTATACATGGTCAATTTGCCTGCCTGAAACTGAAAATTGAACAAGACATATTGGATAATAGATAGCCCTAAAGGGGACATGGCAGCTGTAATTCACTCATGTTGTTCAGTTGATGTCACAAGCCACCAAATAATATTCCATCTTGTGCTCATTTTGAGAGGGTTGGATTTAACTCAAGAAAATACTTAGATCAACTGTCCATTGATTTGGTTCTTTGAGTACTAGGGGGTGAGTACAAGAAATAACATTTGCTATTATTTCTTTTTTAAAATTCTATTTTATTGATTATGCTATTATAGCTGTCCCAATTTTTTTCCCTTTGCCCCCTTCAACCCAGCACCCCCCACTCCCTCAGGCAATCCCTCCACCATTGTTCATGTCCATGGATCATGTGTATAAGTTCTTTGGCTACTCCATTTCCTATACTGTACTCTATATCCCCATGGCTATTCTGTAACTACCTATTCATACTTCTTAATCCCCTCACCTCATCATCTATTCCCTCACACCCTCTCCTACCTGGCAACAATTACAACGCTCTCTGTAACCATGGTTCTGTCTCCATCCTTGTTTGCTTAGTTTGTTTTTTAGATTTAATTGTTGGTAGATATGTATTTATTGCCATTTCATTGTTCATAGTTTTGATCTTCTTTTTCTTAACACATTGTGTACCACTCATGAGTTTTCTCATGTTTCCAGCGCCATCTGTTAAGGACCGCTCATGAGTTTTCTAGTGTTTCGCGTGCCTCAATCCACAAGCAAAAATGAAGTATAAACAGTTTCTGCTATCAGAAGAGTCTCACAAACAATGGGAAGACAAAGAAACAATTCCCAAATGAAAGGAAAGGAGAAAGCCTCAGAAAGAATGCTAAATGAAATAGAGGCAACTCAACTATCAGATACTGAATTCAAAGCAATGATTGTCAGGAAGCTCAATGAGCTCACAATGAGCTACCAGAAACTACAGGGAAGCTACAATGAGCTCACTGCAAATGACATCAACATAAAAAAGGAAATAGTATCAACAAGGGCCAAGAGGAAATGAAGAACAGTTTCTGCTATCGGTGGTGAGAGACTGGATAATGGATGACAATAATGAAGGCTCTCTGGAACTAGAGACAAATCTGTCCAGCCCTTCCCCTGGGGGTGCAAGGAGAGCACCTCGTAAAGATCCACCCAAAAGGTTGTCAGGTGATATGAAGCAGCATGAACCTATGTGTATTCCAGTGAGTGGAAAGAAAAAATTTCCTACGAGGCCTGCAGAGTTTGTGCTGCCCATGGAAAAAGGAATGAATCTAGATACTTATGTAAATTTTGTTTGGTCCCTCTTCATAGAGGAAAATGTTTTACACAGTACCATATGTTAAAAAAGTACTAGGAACTTTAATTGTTTAATTAGTTGTTTAATTGTTTTTGTAAATAAAAATGTTATTATTATTGAAAAACAACACCTAAAGTGCATTATGATCTGTAGTTATGATGATTTAAATAACGTACAGTTTGCCCTATCTCTTAGAGATTTCTATGCAGTACACAATGTGTTAAATAAGTCCCTTTAACATTCCATATAATAATGGATTGTACTGATGAACTCCTTCAGTTTTTTTCTCATCTGGGAAGCTCTTATCTGCCCTTCAATTCTAAATGACAGCTTTACTGGGTAGAGCAATCTTGGCTGCGAGTCCCTGCTTTTCATGACTTTGAATATTTCTTGCCAATTGCTCTAGCTTCCAAAGTTTCTTCTGAGAAATCATCTGACAGTGTTATGGGAACACCCCTGTAGGTAACTAACTGCTTTTCTCTTGCTGCTTTTAACATACTCTCTTTAACCTTTGGCATTTTAATTATGATGTTTCTTGGAGTGGGCCTCTTTGCATCCATCTCATTTGGGACAATCTGTGCTTCCTGGATTTGCATGTCTATCTCCTTCACCAAAGTAGGGAAGTTTTCTTTCTTTCTTTCTTTCTTTCTTTCTTTCTTTCTTTCTTTCTTTCTTTCTTTCTTTCTTTCTGAAGATTTATTTTATTATTTTTTTCAAGTAGATTTCTAATTTCTTGTTCTTTCTCTTCTCCTTCTGGCACTCCTATAATACAAACATTGGAACACTTGAAGTCGTCCTAGAGGCTGCTTACACTATCCTAGTTTTTTAGATTCTTTTTTCTTCTTATTCTGATTGGTTGTTTTTTGCTTCCTTATGTTTGAAATCATTGATTTGATTCTCGGCTTTATCCACTCTTCAGTTGTTTCCCTGTAAATTTTTCTTTATTTCAATTAGTGAATCCTTTGTTTCTGACTGCATTATTTTTATGCTGTTGAGGTCCTCACTAAATTCCTTGAGCAACCTTATAACCAGTGTTTTGAACTTTGCATCTGATAGATTGCTTATCTCCATTTCGTTTAGTTCTTTTTCTGGAGTTTTGATCTGTTCTTTCATTTGGGCCATGTTTCTTTATCTTCTCATTTTGGCAGCCTCCCTGTGTTTCTTTCTATGTATTAGATAGAGCTGCTATTACTCTCTGTCTTGGTAGCATGGTCTGATGTAGTAGGTGTCCTGTAGGGTCCAGTGGCACAGCCTCCCCTATCACCCAAGCTGGGTACTCAAGGTGTGCCCTTTGTGTGGGCTGAGTATACATTCCTT
Source organism: Phyllostomus discolor (assembly GCF_004126475.2). NCBI lineage: Eukaryota > Metazoa > Chordata > Mammalia > Chiroptera > Phyllostomidae > Phyllostomus > Phyllostomus discolor. The sequence goes on along the minus strand of NC_050198.1, from coordinate 15,861,092 downwards.
TTGTAGTTGACCCTTGATTGCTGTTGGTAGGTCAATGGAGGGATTTACCCAGGATAGTCAGCTACAAGGACTGGGTGTGACCACTGACCACCAACCTCCACCCTCTGTGGAGGACCATCTTTGCAGGGGTAGGGTGGTAGTACTCTAACATAGTCTGGAGCTGTCCACTGGGTGCTCAGGCCCTGGGGTTTTCCAGGTGGTGCAATCTAAGGTCAGCCTCCACTTATGTTCTTCCCAGGGCCACCCTGCATGACCTATAAAGCAATATGAGATGGCTGGTACTTGTGTTAGGCTTGGAGATTCCCAGGAGAGCCAAGCTGTGAATCTATGCTGGCTGCTACTACTGTCAGACTTGGGGCCATGTAGCAAGAGGTTCAGGGGCTGGCGATTTGCTGAGGCTGGCTGTTGCTTGTTTGAGAGAATTTAGGAAATTGTGAAGCATGACCCAAGACCAACCATTCATATGGAAAAGTCATTCTTAATAACTTGAGTGGGCTCATAATTTGGGTGGGGCAGAGTGTCAGGAGATATCCAGGACAGGGCGAACAGTATTAGCCAGGTCAATGGAGTCTCAGATATAGCACCAGCCTGCTGGCACTGTGTCTCTGTGGGAGGAGAGTTCAGAAAAGGGGCAATGGCTGCTGCCCAGTCTTCTGTCTTGGAGAAAGCTGTCCCCCAGTTCTCACCTTGATGCCAGACACTTCAGTTTCTCCCTGTATGCCACTGGTGTCTTTCAAACTGCTACTGAGCTGGAGTTCAGAAGGAATGAGTCTGAGTAAGTCTGTGTGTGTGTTCCTTAAGAGGAACTGCTTGGGACTCCAGAAGTTTTTTCAACTGACTCAATCCCCACTGATTTTTGCAGACACAAGTTGTGGGGACTTACCTTCCTAGAACTGGACCCCTGGGATGGGTGGCCTGGTATGGGGCTGGGCCTGCTTGCTCCTTGGATTTCACTCCAAAATTTTTGTCCTCCACATGTGGGTGAGAGACCAGCCCCTTCCACATCTCTACCCCCTCCCCACCAGTGTGGATAGATGTGGTTTCTTTAATTTCATGGTTGTCAGACTTCCACTCAACTTGATTTCCGAAAGTTCTGAGTGATGGTTGTCCTACAGTTTAGTTGTAATTTTCATGTGGTTGTGCAAGGAAGCAAGCCATGTTTACCTATGATGCCATCTTGTGCTATTGTTTCAATTGAGAAGCAAATTAAGGTGGCAAAGGGGAATGGTTCATTGGTGGATGAATATCTCATTATTGATGTGTATGAGTACTTTTGAAATGGAGAAACATGTCTTTATACAAACCACACTTAAGCTTTCTATACTTACTTTTTCCAATTTCACAATTTAAATAATATAACCACCTTACGTTTATTACAGGTCATTGCCAGTTTTGGTGAAAATAATATACATAAATGGACTTTAAAGAATTAAGTGTTTTCACATTGTTACTACCATTATTGTTACTTCAAAATGTAACTAGGAATCATTTTGTAAAGTTTACTTTGTAAATTGTGTATATTTGCATCTTTTGTACATTTGGTGAGGTAAGAATAGACAATTAACAAAGTCATGTAGCAGAGTTTCTGTTAGTTATTCCAATATGTGTAATGTTTATTTGTCAAATTGAGGTTCTATGTCTTGATCTCAGGCTCTAGAAATAAAATGCAAGAGGCAGGAAATTTTGGAAGAATCTGGCTCATTTCCAAAGACTATTCTCTAGAGCAGTTTTAGGTTTACACACTCAATTTAGAGGATGGTACAAAGATTTCCTGTATACCTTTTGCCCTCACACATGCATAGTCTCCCTATTATCAACATCACTGACAAGAATGTTTGTTTGTTTGTTTGTTTGTTTTTAACCAGGGATGAACCTACATTGGCACATCATTATTACCCACAGCCCATAGTTTACCTTTGGGTTCCCTGTTGGTGTTGAGCATTCTGTGTGATTGGACAAAAGTGTAATGATGTATATCCATCATTTATATCATACAAAATATTTTTGCTCCCCTAAAAATCCTCTGTACTCTACACATTCTTCCCTCATCCTCAGCCTTTGAAAACCACTAGTCCTTTTACTGTCTCCATAGTTTTGCCTTTTACAGAATGTCATACATTTGGAATCATACAGTATAATTTGCTTCTTTCACTTAGTCATATGCATTTAGGGTTCCTTTGTGTCTTTCTAATGGTTTAATAGCTCATATCTTTTTATTTATTTATTTAAAAGATTTTATTTATTCATTTTTAGAGAGAGGGGGAGGGAGGGAGAAAGAGAAGGAGAGAAACATCAGTGTGTGGTTGCCTCTTGCACGCTCCCTGCTGGGGACCTGACCAGCAACCCAGGCATGTGCCCTGAGTGGGAATCCAACCAGCGATTCTTTGCTTTGCAGGCTGGTGCTCAATCCACTCAGCCACACTAGCCAAGGCTATTTTGTTTTTTAGTTGACTTCTACAGCTTTGAGGAAAACCTACTGGATTACTAATATAATAAAGCATATTAAGAATGCAGCAATTTTGAAAATAAGCAATAGAGTTGAATTATTACTTCACAAAGAGGGATATCCAAGTGGTTTAATAAAAATTCTCAACATTATTATTGTTCTCAGAGAAATGCAAATTAACCTTAATGATACACCACTAAATACCTATCTAAAATTAAAGACACTGACAACACTCAATATTGACAAAGATGTGGAACAACTGGAACTCTCATACATTGGGGCCAGGAGTGTAAATGGAAACAACCACTTTGGGTAAATGTTTGTCAGTATCTACTGAAGCTAAATATAATGCTGACCATTACAATCTTAGATTTATACCAAAGAAAATGAGTGCAAAAGTATGTGAATGTTCTTAAAGGCTTTATTTACAATAGCCCCAAACTAGAAACAACTCAGATGCCAATCAACAGTAAAGTGAATAAACAAATAGTGGTACATTCATTCAGTGGACTGTACTCTTCAATGAACAATAATGAATGACTGCTGCATTCAACAATGTAGATTTCTGTCATAGACATAATGGTGAGCCAAAAAATCCAGACCCAATAAAGTAGTTTCCATTTATATTTGTTTCAATAATAGGCAAACCAAATGTATGGTGATAGAAGTCAATAGAGCGGTTCCCTCTGGGAGTATGGTATAAGTAGCAAGGTCTTAAGGGAACTCTCTGGAGTATTAGAAATGTTCTATATCTTGATCTGAGTGGTGGTTTCCCTGTTGTATGTGTGTGTGCAAAAGTTCATTGAGTTGTGAATTTAAGATTTATGTTATAGGGGGATAAATTGTGATAGATGGACACTTGACTTGGGGTGGTGAACACACAAGACAGTATATAGATGATGTGTTGTGGAATTGTGCACCTGATACCTGTATAATTTTGTTAACCAGTGTCACCCCAGCAAGTCCCATAAAAAAGATTTGTGTGCTTTACTGTATATATCTTAAACCTTAATACAAATTTTAAAAAATCTCTAAAAGTACAAGAAGTTAATTTCTGAAAAAGTGCAAATATTTAAAAAGACTTGAAATTTACAGCAATATCATTGAGCCATACTAAAAAATGTCAAAGCAATACTCAAAATGATAAGACAGCATAATTTTAAAATTCTGCCAGTATGATGATTCCATTATGACACATTTTCCCACACCAACTTCATCAATTTGAATAGGCTTGCCAAGTGCTCTCAATATGGTTGAAACATTTCAATTCCCATTCAACATCATTTAAAAAATAACTTCATGCACATATTTTGGTGAGTATACCAGTTTCTCTCCAAACATTTTTTATATCTGTATGCTCCATTCAGTTATGTAAACCTGTGTGACTGTTTGCAGGATTATTAATTAAAAAAAGAGCTTTAAACAAAAGGACAAAGTGGAGAATTCTTTTTGTATACTAGAGGCCTGATGCAATTAGGACACAGAGTAATCTGAAAACAAGCTGATGCCCAAATGCTTAATAAGAATGATTAATTTGTAGACTTCTAGGCAATACGGCAGTGCAGGTAAATGTGGTACTTGCCTCCTCCCACAACCATATCAAAATTACAAGTAAACTATAAAACAACCATCATTCAGAACTGCCTGAAATCTGTCCGAATGGATGTCCTACAACTAGGGAATTAAAGAAGAAACCACATCGAAACTGTAAGGATGGGCAGAGATGTGGAATAGGCTAGTCCCATACCCAAGTGTGGTAGATAAAAATCAGGAGGAATATCTCAGCTGTGGAGGTCTCCCCTGAGGAGTAAGGGGCCAAACCTAGGTTCCCAGTGTCAGGAAGAGAAGCCCTAATAACTTCTGGCTGTAAATACCAGTAGGGATTGAGACTGAGAAAGACAGAGGGCTCCTGAAATCCCAGGCAGTTCCTCTTAAAAGAGCAATGCATGGACTTACACCCTCTGAACTCCAGCACTGAGACAGCAGCTTGAAAGGCACCAGAGGCATATGAGGAGAAACCAAATTGTCCAGTATTAGGGTGAGAGCCAGTGTGGGCAGCTTCTCCCAGAAAGAAGTGCTGACAGAGGCCACTATTCCTTTTCTGGGCCCTTTCCAAATAGAGCCAGCTGGCAGATGCCATATCCGAGTCTCCATCAAACTGACTGATACTGTTTGCTCCACTGTGGTGATTCCCTGAGACCCTGCCCTGCCCAACCTGTGGACCACCCAAACCATTGCCAGAGGCTTTTCCATACCGATGGCCTGTCTTGGCGTGTCTTGGCTCATTCTGTAATGGGGTGCAGCCAAGAAGGGAGCTCCAAATAGGGATTTGTAATAGGGTCCAGAAGAGCTTGGAGATCACTGGCTCCACACCACAGGGCCACACTTGCCCAGAATGCTGGCAGCTGTGGCCAATTGTGAGAGGAGCCGGAAATGGGGCTGCAGAGGAAGATTAGCACTGGGATTTAAACAGAGGCACAGCAGCCATTGGGGGTCTCTTTTTTTTTGGGACCATGCATCTGTTTAGGACCACGTGGCTTTGGTGTCTTGGTTGTGACCATGAGGCTTGGGTGAGAATCAGGACCACGAGGCTTTGGAAATGCTCCCTTTTGCCATGTGGAGGGTGCTGGGAGGACTGTGTGCATTTGTGGGGAACCTTAGTTTGTGTTATTTCAAATGAATAATAAATTCCTTTCCTTTTCACTGATCTCTGGTATTAAGAGACACCTTTCCTCAGGCAGCGGGCAAAACGAACCCAGATAGGTGGGGAGGAACCCCCTGTAGACTGTAACAATGCTTCAGACTTTCCTACAATTTCTCAAATAGCACCTGGCCTCAGAATGCCCCCATACCTTTCACTAAGTGGCCCCAGGCCTGGTGCTAGCAGCAGCTGGCCTAGTTCACAGCTTGGCCACACTTGGGCACTTTCAAGTCCAGCACAAACAGCAGCCATCTGCAGATGGCTTTTTGTAGCTTATGCTGCATGGCCCTGGGCAGAACACAAGCAGAGGATGACCTTGGCCTGAACCTCCCTGAAGGCCCCAGAGCCAGTGTACCAAGTGGAAGCTATAGACCATGTCAAAGCACAACCACCTAACCACCTCCACAAGCAACACACTCAAAGGGTGGACTCAGAGAGCACTAGAGCCCTGCTGAAGTAAGCTCTGCTCTGTGGGGTAGGCCCTTGCACAGCTGATCCTCCATGATGGTTGGAGGCTAGTGATCAGTGGTCACAGCTGGTCCTTGCAGCAGATTGGCCTGGGGGTAGATCCCTTCCACTGATGTGCCAACAGCAATCAAGGCTCAACTGTGAGAGGAGGGTATACTCAGCCCACACAAAGGAACACCTTGAGTACTCAGCTTGGGTGATCAAGGAGACTGTGCCATTGGACCCTACAGGACACCTACTACATTAGTCCACTCTACCAAGCCTGGGAGACATAGCACCTCTACCTAACACATGGAAATAAACACAAAGGCTGTCACAATGAAGAGATAAAAAAAATCCCAAATGAAAGAACAGATCAAAACTCCAGAAAAAGAACTAAAAAAAATTGAGATAAGCAATCTACTAGATGCAGAGTTCAAAGCACTGATTATATGAATGTTCAATGACCTTAGTGAGAACTTTAACAGAATAAAAAAGGACCAGTCAGAATGAAATATATACTCACTAAAATGAAGAATAATTCATGAGGAATCAATAGTAGGGTAGATGAAACTGAGAATCAAATCACAAATTTGGAATATAAGGAAGCAAAAAACACCCGGTCAGAACAGTAAAAAGAATTCAAATAAATGAGTATAGCATCAAGAGCCTCTGGGAGGAGTTCAAGCATACCAATATTTGCATCATGGGAGTGTCTAAAGGAGAAGAGACAGACCAAGAAATTGAAAACCTATTTGAAAAAATGACAGAAAAACTTCCCCAGCTTAGTGAAGCATATAGACATACAAGTCCCACAAGCGCAGAGTCCCAAACAAAATGAACCCAAAGAGGCTCATGCCAAGATATATCATAATTAAAACACCAAAGGTTTAAGACATAGATCGAGTCTTAAAAGTAGCAAGAGTTATAGATGTAGTTACCTACAAGGGAGCTCCCATAAGACTGCTAGCTGATTTCTCAACAGGAACTTTGCAGGCCAGAAGGGATTGGCAAGGAATATTAAAAGTGATGAAAAGCAAGGACCTACAACCAAGATTACTGTACCCAGCAATGCTATTATTTAGAATTGAAGGACAGATAAAAAGCTTCCCAGACAAGAAAAAGGTAAAGGAGCTCATCACCACAAAACCAGTATGATAATAAATGTTAAAGGGTCTTCTTTAAGAAAAAGAATAAAAAGATAAAAAATACAAATAATAAAATTGCAATAAGCATGTATCTATCAATAATTGAATCTAAAAAATAAAATAAACAAACAAGCAGAGCAGAAACAGACTCATAGATATAGAGAACATTCTGATGGTTGCCAGATGGGAGGGGATTTTGCAGGGAATGAGTGAAAAAGGTGAAGGGATTAAGAAGCACAGATTGGTTGTTACCGAATAGTCATGGGGGTGCAAAATACAGAATAGGGAATATAGTCAGTAATATCCTAATAACTATGTATGGTGTCAGATAAGTATGAGATTGATCAGAATGATCACTTAGTAGATTTGTAATGTCTAATCACTAGGGTGTGCACCTGAAAGTAATATAACAATGTATGTCAATTATAATTGAAAAATAAAAAATGATTAAAAGGATGCCAGGCCTTTCAGGGATGCCTGATTAGTTTTGCAGAGGGAGGAATCCAGTGTTACTACCTGTTTATGTCTTATTTAACACATGCTCTTGTAGCCCAAGCTCTCCCGACACATCATGAATCATAAAGTGAGTTATGAGTCCCAGTTGAAAATCAGAGTGTGTAACTGAGTCACACTCCATTCCAACCTGTAGGCCTGAGCTCTAAGGGGGCAACTGAAAATGTCTGGATTTAATTATTATATAGTGTTATTTTTTTCTTCTTAGAGCTTACAGCAACTAAATATTACATTGAAACCTCCAAAAAAGAGAGCAGTAAGAACCAGACAGACAGTTCCCCAGCGGCCTTCCGACAGGACTTGGAACTTCTGATTTATTTTCTTAGTGAGGGTGATGGTGTGGGAGGAGGAGAGAGAGAAATCATTGTGTACAGATTCAAAGGAGACCTTGGGAATGATACTGCACATAGGTAGCTTTAAACCTGGATTATGTCTTTCATTCCATTCTTAGGAAACACTACTACCCATATTATAAATAATATCAATAAAATGTTAATATATACTGGAGTGCCAGCTCACCTGGCAAAAAGGTGTCAGTTTAGTTTGGTCTTAGCAGCATAAAGAAAACTGCAGAATGATTAAGTCTCATGACTCCCTTTCTGTCCTAATAATAAAAAATGGTCTTATTACTGCACTAACTATGTTTGAAGGAGTAAATAATGATGGGTGGACTGATTAATACTGAAGACTGGATTCTGTAACATAGCATCTAATGTAACAGAATGACAGCCACTTGTGCCTGTTTATGTGTCTTCCCTGGTAGTTTCCAAGTTTTCTTGAGTTTGGACAATTTTTTTCATTCATCTTCATATGGAAGAGCCTTGTATGTAGTAAGCACTAAAGAAATTTGCTTGTTTATTAAAAAGAATGATTAATTTGTAAACAGTGCTAATTGTTTGCCTCAATATACATTGTTGTACTAACTGATGTATTTTTTAAAAATTATTTTATTGTTGTTCATAAATTCAAGGTGGATAAAACATTTAAATATAATTCATGACACCATTAAAGTCCTAGAGGAGAACATAGGCAGGATAATCTCAGGTATTTCATGCAGCAATATTTTCACTGATATGCCCCCTAGAGCAAGGGACATAAAGGAAAGAATAAACAAATGAGATCTCATCAAAATAAGAAGCTTCTGCACAGGTAAAGAAAATGGTATTAAAATATAAAGAGAACCAACTGTATGGGAAAACATATTCGCCAATGATACCTCAGACAAGGGTTTAATCTCCAAAATATATAAAGAACTCACACAACTCCACTATGAGAAGACAAGCAGCCCAATTAAAAAATGGGCAAAGGACTTGAACAGACACTTCTCCAAGGAGGACATACAGAGGATCCAGAGACACATAAAAAGATGCTCAATATTGCTAGCGATCGGAGAGATGCAAATTAAAACCACAATGAGATACCACTTTACACCAATCAGAATGGCCATCATAAACAAACCAACAAAGAACAAGTGTTGGAGAGGTTGTGGAGAAAAGGGAACCCTAGTGCCCTTTTCTAGGGCACTGGTAAAGTCACTGTGGGAAACAGTATGGAATTTCCTCAGAAAACTAAAAATGAATCTGCCTTTGACTCAGCAATTCCCCTGCTAGGGTTATATCCTAAGAACCCTGAAATGCCAATCCAAAAGAACCTATGCACCCCAATGTTCATAGCAGCACAATTTACAATAATCAAGTGCTGGAAGCAGTCTAGGTGCCCATCAGTAAATGGATGGATCAAAAAAACTATGGTACATTTACACAATGAAATTCTATGCAGCAGAAAGAAAGGGACTTCTACCCTTTGCAACAGCATGAATGGAACTGGAAAGCATTATGCTAAGTGAACTAAGCCAGGTGGTGAAAGACAAATACCATATGATCTCACCTTTAACAGGAACCTAAACAACAAAATAAACAAACAAGCAAAATATAACCAAAGACACTGAAATTGAGAACAGGCTGACAGTGACCAGAAGGGAGAGGGGAGGGAATCTCAGGGGAAAAGGGTGAACAGTTTGCAGGAACAAATATAAAGGACACATGAACAATAATAAGGGGGGGGTGGAAAAAGGAGGGAGGTGGGGAGGGCTGGGGGGTGGGCCGGGATGGGGAAAAAGGCAGAAAACTGTTATTGTTGTTCAAGTACAGTTGTCTGCTTTTACCCCTCCCACCACTCCCCCCAACCCCAGCCATCCCTACTTCCCTCCCTTGCCTCCACCCACTCTTGGTTTTGTTCATGTGTCTTTTATAGTTGTTCCTGATGTCTTGAAAAGTCAAAATAATGCATACTGAGCTTTCAAAGTATGGGCCATTCTTCAAGTTCCATAATAAAATAGGCTGTCCAGAGATTAACTTTCTGGCTCTGTTAGCACTGGAGAACAAAGCCAAGATAGAATAAAAGCAAGAGTCCTTCCAAATACTGAATGTTTATGGGAAGGGTTTCTTATTTTACTCAGCCCATTCACTCACAATGTTTAGAATTCTGTTAAGGAATTTCTCCTAAGAAAGGGATTCCTGTACTTCACATGATTTATTCTTTTTCATTACAAACATATTAACATCCTATGACCCAATCTGTAAGTATTTTAACATTTGGACAAGCACACAAAATTTTAGGCCTAGGGTTGCACACCTTGGAAGTAGCAGAGGCTCTTCATATTGTGGATAACTAGTGTTTGGGAGGTCTTGAAAAAAAGAGGAATTAGACATAGAAAGTCAGTAGATATGTTTAATTAGAAAGGGGAGAAAGAAAGGTAGGATAAGAGGATCATATTTTAGTGCTATGCCATGTAGAAGTGCTTTTAATCATAAAAAATAATAGCTTTTCACACTCACCAATTATGCCACTTCCAAAAGAGCCAAGAAGGAGTGAAGACAATACTTCCGTACAAGATTAAGAATCTGAAACACAAGTCAAATAAGTGTTCAGCCAAAAGGAACAAACAAACTGAGACCCCCCAAATCCTGATTTATTTACCTCTAAGTACTGCTCATATACTACTCTGGGGAGCTCTATCTTTGGTTATAGGTAGAATTAGGATTCTAAATGTACTTTTTTTAAAGATTTTTTTTTTAGATTTTATTTATTTTTAGAGAGGGAAGGGAGGGAGAAGTAGAGAGAGAGAGAAACATCAATGTGCGGTTGCTGGGGGCCGTGGCCTGCAACCCAGGCATGTGCCCTGACTGGGAATCGAACCTGCGATGCTTTGGTTCTCAGCCCACGCTCAATCCACTGAGCTACGCTAGCCAGGTAAATGTATTTTTAAAATATATGATACATCTTCATGTTTCAAAATTTAAATCATTTAAAGGTTCTAAAGTAAAATTCTCTTTTCTAACTTTGTCCCTCAATCATCCTGTTTACCTTCGCAGAGGCAGTTACCTGTTTTTATTTTATTTTCCAATTATAATTGACATTCAATATTATTTCACATTAGTTTCAGATGTACATCATAATGGCTAAACAATTATATACTTTACAAAGTGTTCTCCCTGATAATTCTAGTACTCACCTAGCATCACACAGTTATTACAATACTATTGACTATATTCCCTATGCTGTACTTTACATCCCCATGATTATTTTGTAACTACCAATCTGTGCTTCTCAGTCCCTTTCCCTTTTTCATCCAGCCCCCCAATCAGTTTCTTGAGGACTCTTCCTAATACTCATAAGAGAAAATACACAAATGCACATGCACACACACAAAGATTTTCAACTTTTATGCAAGTGGTAGCATACCATACTTATTACTCTATCCCCTGTTTGTTTAATTTAGTATAAGCACATTATGGATATGTGCATACATGGTCTTCCTCATCACCTTGTTGAGGCAGATACTACTGCCTGGGAGTCACCTAGTTTTGGCACCAATACCACTTGGTAGAAGTTTAGGGCACCAAAGGCCAGTTCTTTGACTTTATGTATTCCTTGGTTAACTTCTGAACAAGAAGCCTGCTGTTTTTATTATATATTTTTTATTTTATTTATTTTTATTGTTGTTCAAGTATGGTTGTCTGCATTTCCCCCTCCACATCCCCCCCAACCCCACCCATCCCCACATCCCTTCCCTAATCCCACCCCTCCTTGGTTTTGTCCATGTGTCCTTTATAGTTGTTCCTGAAAACCCTTCATTCTTTTCACCTCATTATCCCCTCCCACCTCCTCTCTGGTTATTGTCCATATGTTCTATTTTGCTTGCTTGTTTGTTTTGTCAATTAGGTTCCACTTTAAGGTGAGATCATATGGTATTTGTTTCTCACTGCCTGGCTTATTTCACTTAGCATAATGCTCTCAGCTCCATCAATGCTGTTGTAAAGGGTAGGAGCTCCTTTCTGCTGTGTAGTATTCCATCATGTAAATGTACCATAGGTTTTTGATCCATTCATTTACTGATGGGCCAGAATAGAGAGCTCAGAAATAAACCCAAGTCTCTATGGTAATTAATATTTGACAAAGTGGGAGGAAGCATACAATGGAGTAAAAATAGCCTCTTCAACAAATGGTGTTGGGAGATCTGGACAGCTACATGCAAGAAAATGAAACTTGATCACCAACTTACACCATACACGAAAATAAATTCAAGGTGGATAAAAGACTTAAATATAACTCGAGGCACCATAAAAGTCCTAGAGGAGAACATAGGCAGGAAAATCTCAGATATTCCATGCAGCAATATCTTCACCAATATGTCCCCTAGAGCAAGGGGCATAAAGGAAAAAATAAACATATGGTACTTCATCAAAATAAAAAGCTTCTGCATGGCTAAAGAAAACAGCATTAAAATGAAAAGAGAACCAACTGTATGGGAAAACATATTTGCCAATGATACCTCAGATAAGGGTTTGATCTCCAAAATATATAAAGAAGCCTGTTTTGTTCTCTCATAACTTGACCCTTTTACCATTCTGTGTTTTCTTCTCTTGATTCCTCTAACTACTGGCCCTGTTGAACTGTGGATTGTATTGCAAACTTGATTACACTGTTAACAAACTCCTATTCATCTTAAGTTTTGGGGCAAGAAAGCCATCTCTCTTCTTGCCTTAACTGTATCTAGGTCCTTCCTCAGTTGCCTACTCTCTTGCCTTTAGCTCATTTTAGTAGTTTGTCAGGTCTCCAAAACAGTGTGATCCATGAATCTAAGAGATGAGCTGGCATTTCAATGCATTATCAATGCTGCTTCCAGACATTTTTTATTCCTCTTGTAAACTCTTATTTTCCTTGCAGATTCTCTACAGTAAGTATTTCACCCTCAATTCCTTTTAATTGTGTCCAATCTACTTGCCACTTGGTTATCTATTTCCTCACCAAAAACCCAGATTCCCAGTCCTCCTATCCTGGCATAACTCTAGGAGAGTTAGACATTCATGGAGATAACTTATCCACCTTAATGACTCTGCAATCCCTTTAACTCCCTATTTAAAAGCTCATGTACAGTATCCTGTCATGGTTTAGAAATCACTCCACTTAAGCTCCCCACTTTCTGACCACAGTTTCCTACTTTGTATCTTTCTCACCACCTTATTCCCACCTGGTAGCTTTACTCTGTTAAAGAAATTTAAAACTATTCACACACAATGGTTCCACATAAATTTATGGCCTCCAAATTTGATTGGCTTCCCTGTAAACCTACTGGTCATTTTACTTACTCTTGGTCAGCTCTCTTTTACATTGCCCTCAACGACCGTTCCAAAACATCAAAACTTACCTGAGTCCTTCCTCCATACAACTGCTTATTTCAATCTCAGCAGATAACCTTGCCTTTAAATCAATGGAAAACTGAGGTCATCAGGGAGATCTTACTCAATTTCTCTGTAAACATGTCTATATTCATAAGTTTTTATTTTCTTTCCTTCACTCTGGAAGTATGCAGTGTTCCTTACCAGAGGCCAACCCACGCAGGTGACTCAACTCAATCTCTCTGTGTTTTTGCCCTGTCCTTGCTCTGTAGTCCTTTCTTTCTCAACACCTTTATTGGATTCTCCCCTCAGTCTATAAACACCTGAAGACCTTTCCATTTTAAAAGGTTCATATGACTGCATCCTGTTTAACTACTGTGCAGTTTCTCTCTGTTCCTTCACTTTCAGAACTTCTGAAAGTGTAGAAAAATTTGCTTTCTTGGGATTTTTAACTCAATCTTACTCATTGAGCTCTGAAATTTGTCTTCTTCAATTCCTCTACTGAAACAATTTTCTCTAAGATATATAATGACCTAATTAACAAATATAATATATATTTTCCAGTCTTAACTAACCAGATTTTGCTTTGTCTTTGACACTGCTAAATTGCTTTATCCTTTCATAATGTAATTTGTCTTCCCTCATTATAAAAGCAGTACTCATTCATTACTCTCTTAGTCCATTCAGGCTACTATAACAAAATACCATAGACTGGGTACTTATAAACAGAAATTTATTTCTTACAGTTCTGGAGGCTAGAAGTCCAATAGCAAGGCACCAGCATAGTCAGGTGAAGTCTCTCTTCCAGAATGAAGACTTCTCATTGGATCCTCACATGGCGGAAATGGAGGAGGCTCTCTGAGCTTATTGTATAAAGCACTAATCCCATTCATGAGCATTCTGCCCTTGGCATTCACCTCCCAAAAGCTCCAATTTCTAATAGTATCCCCTTTGGGAAGTAGAATTAAACATATAAATTTTGGAGGAATACAACATTCAGACCATGGCAAAGGACAAAGAAGAAAAATGTCACCTGTAATAACACTAATCAGTGATAACCACTATTAACATTTGAAGTATATACATATACATATATATGTAGGCACAATTCTGTGCAGTAGTTTTACCTGCATTTTATATAACATTATATCGTAAATATTTTTCAATATCCTTAAGTATTTTTTAAAATGCTTCTAACTGCTGCATGATATTCTATAAAATGGATGAATCATCATATATTAGCCATTCCCCTACTACTGGATATTTGACTCACATTTTAATCTTTTCTATTATAAATAAAGGTGCTATATGTATTCTTGTACATAAGTCTTTAACAATTTCCTTGGGATTATTTCTTTAGAATAAATTTTTGAAAAAATTATTGGATCCAAGGGTAAAAAATACTTTTGAGGTTCTGCTTCACAATGCTGAATTAACTCTCAGGAAACTGATTCATGTTCTCAATTGCAATGAGTATGGGTACCTGTTTGCCATTTTTTGTCATAAAACTTTCTACTCTGTTTCCACTATAATGTTCTTTCCTCTATTTCCATGATAATACCCTCTTCCAGTTCCCCTTGTACCTCTCTGACTTTTTGAGGGAGTTCCCATTTTGGGAGTTTTTCTTCCTGTAACGGTCCCTAAAGTTGGCTCCCTCCATAGTTACATACTTAGCCCACCATTCTTCTCACTCTATTGTCCTCTAGTGTTATTTCTTCTACTCCAGTAATTTGAACTACTTTCATTAGACTTAAGACTCCTAAATACAAAACATCAGACCTGGCCTCTCTCCTGAATATTATATTGATGTATAGATCCAACTGTAGGGCTTTTTTTTGTTATCATACAAATAACCAAACACTCAACCTGCATCATCAAAAGAATGATCTGAGTACAACCAGCCAAAAAGTCACCCAAACTTAAAACCTGGGAGATATATTTGCCTTTTCTCATTTGGTCAACCCCATCACCACAGCCCACCATGACAAGGAAAGAGGACAATAATTTTAATTGCTAGACACCTAAGTAGAGAACATATCAAAGATAGGAATATTCTCAAATTTCTTGTTGTTTGTCTTGTTTGAAGGAGAAACATTTGGTACATTTTGTTATTGGTAGAAGTTAGTTACAGCTAAAGGTAGGGCTTAAACTTTCTTGATGAGTCTGGTTAAAGGTTTGTCAATCTTATCTTTTCAAATACCCAGTACTTGGATCCACTAATCTTTTGTATTGTTGTTTTTAGAGTCTATTTTGTTTATTTCTGCTCTGATATTTGTTATTTACTTCCTTCTACTCACTTTGAACTTTGTTCGTTGTTCTTCAATTAACTTTAAGAGTAAATTTAGGTTGTTTATTTGAACTTTTTTTTTTTTGAGATAAGCCTGTAATGCTATGAATTTCTCTCTTACGACTGCTTTCTCCATGTCCCAAAGATTTTGGATTGTTGTGTCCTTATTTTCATTTGTTTCAAGGTAACTTTTGATTTCTTCCTTGAGCTCACTGTTGACCCAAGAGCTAAAATTTTTATTTCTGACTTTCAGTCCAAAATAGTACTCTTCCTCTTGGAACTTATGTTCTAACCTATGTGTATAAAAACCTTAAAAAAAAACAGCAAACCATACAGAGATATTCAAAATATAAAATCATATTACAGTTAAGCTGTAAGACATATTTGACACATCCAATTGAACAGCATCATTTTGTTTCTTAACAATCTGGGGGACAGAGATGTTGCATGGCTTACTCAAACATGTGTGGTTAGTTAGCATCAGATATCATTAAATCTAATTCTTATCATTCTTGTTCCAGTGTCTGTTATATTACATAAACATTTCCACATATCTTAACTGTTGACCTCTGACAAGTTCTACACAAAGATATCCATGCACAAGCAACTTATGGAAAATCCTGCATAACACACCTTATAGAGGATCATAACCAGGGCTGCACTATGGTATTCATAAACTCTAGATACTTTTGCCTTTGTGGGCTGCTTCCTTCATAGAAAACTATTAAAATAAATTTTATGACTACATTGGTATGAAGATTAATGTAATACAGGCTGGATTCATCATTGTATATTCATAATTATATTTTCATTTTTTCTTATGTTAAAAAATTAAAATATTTTTGTGGGCTTCTAAATATATTATGGGCCCTAGGCACTGTGCCTACTGTGCATAGTATATAAATCAGTCCTGTTCATATAGCATAGTAAATACCCACAGAAATCTTGTGAAGAAAAAACTATTTACTTTGGCTTTATGTAGTACTTCCAAATTTTTTGCTCACAAGATTCTATTAACATCTCAAAGCTCACTGGTGTTCTATAAGTCACAGTTTAGAAAAAAATTTTCACTTCTCTCAAACTTCAATGATAATCACTTTAAGCTAGATAGCAATGCAAAATCAAGTCACTTTGACTTGGCCATAGTTGAGATCTATGAGTTAGCTGTAAAATACCCATAAAAGCCTCTTCAAGATGTTTTATAGAACAAGAAAGCACATCAAATTTTCACATATAGTTCACACTAACATATGGAATACTTGCAAATTATAATTCATTTACTCATTTTTCTACAACATGGGAATGACAATACACCATTAACTCGTGCTTTTCCATCTTAATCTAATCAAATAAAATTTTGATGTCTCTAAAAGTAGATTCCTAAATCATTTTCAGAAGACAGACAATAGAAGTTTTATGAATTAGAAATGAGCCAGTATTCATTGCATCTAGTGACTACTTTAAAAAGTGGCTGCATTCTTGTGCTTTTGTGATTCTTTCAATACATTAATATGAAACGATCAACTAGTACACCAGGTCTTTAATAACTCTTACCTTTATTCTTTTTAAGAAGGGTTTGCTATGATTGTAACCAGAGAAACTTAGGACATTATCTGAGGTCTGGAATGAGAGCCATCCCTGAGGATCCAGAGAAACATCTCTTTTCCTAAGGGTGTGTTAGTTGGTGAAGAAACAGATATCACCTTAGGAGCTACATATATTCTCTACATATGTGACTTAAGCAATTAGGTTCAATTCAACAAGATTCTTTAAGTACCTTCTGTGTGCTAGGTACTAGGCATGAATGAGATATAGCCCCTGGGAGTAAAGAGTTCAAGTCTAATATGAAATAAACAGCAAATTTTAAGATTATCTGGTGAGAGGTATGCAGAGAACATTATGGGAACATATGGGGATAGCTTGTGTAAAAGGGAATGTGAAAAGAAAGGTAAGGCGGTGATGATGTTATTGAGGAATGGGAGATGAGCAAAGAACAGGGAATGGCTCCTAAAGGAAACACTGTTTGGAAAATGGGGTGTACTCTGTTTCAGTTTCTAAATATAAATATAAATATAAATATAAATATACAATAATCTGGAATATGCATGCAGCAAAACTTCATATTACATTTAGCAAGTAATTTGAAATTGTAGACATGAGAGAGACAAAGAGCTGTTATGGCAGAGTTGATATGCTTGCTTTTTAAAATTGTTGCTAAGTAAAGTTGTCTCCATTTTCACCCCACCTCGGCTCCCCTACCCCACCCATCCTTGCCTCCCACCCTTAAACCTACCTGCTTTGCCTTTGTCCATGAGTCCTTTATACATGTCCCTTGATGGACCTTCCCCTATTTTCTCCCATTATCCCCCTCCTCCCCTCTGGTTACTGTCAGTTTGTTCTTTAATTCAATTTCTCTGGTTATATCTTGCTTGCTTGTTTGTTTTGTTGATTAGGTTCTACTTATAGGTGAGATCATATGGTATTTGTCTTTTACCACCTGGCTTATTTCATGCAGCATAATGCTCTCCAGATCCATCCAAGCTGTTGCAAAGGGTAGGAGCTCCTTCTTTCTTTCTTTCTGGTGCACAGTATTCCATTGCATAACTGTACCTCAGTTTTTTGATCCACTCATTTACTGATCGGCACCTAGGCTGCTTCCAACACTTGATTACTGTAAATTGTGCTGCTATGAACATTTGGGCTCATAGGTTCTTTTGGATTGGTGTTTCAGGATTCTTAGGGTATAATCCAAGCAGTGGAATTGCTGGGTCAAAAGGTAGTTCCATTTTTTGTTTTCTGAGGAAATTCCATACTGTTTTCCACAGTGGCTGCACCAGTCTGCATTCCCATCAATAGTGCACTAGGGTTCCCTTTTCTCTACAACCTCTCTAGCACTTGTTGTTTGTTAATTGATTAGTGATGGCCATTCTGACCCGTGTGAGGTGGTATCTCATTGTGGTTTTAATTTGAATCTCTCTGATGGCTGGTGATGATTACTTTTACGATGAGGAAAGTATTTCAATATGTGAAAATCAGTTACGAACTTATAATAACCAAATCTCTCCCAGAGCTATATTTTTATAAAGATCTTATGATATATTGACAAGTGATGAGTCAGGATAGGATAGACTTATGCCAAAGTAACAAAAAAACAAAGAAAAATCTCAGTGGTTTAACACAAAATTTATTTTTCACTCACAAAGTATGCTGTGGGCCCAAAGATTCTCCAAGGTAAATACTGCCATGAGATGACCAGAGATGGAGGCTGTTTTGATCTTCCATCTCCATTAAGTCAACATGAGACTTCCCCCACAACTGGTGTGACAAAGGA
This sequence comes from Phyllostomus discolor, assembly GCF_004126475.2. NCBI lineage: Eukaryota > Metazoa > Chordata > Mammalia > Chiroptera > Phyllostomidae > Phyllostomus > Phyllostomus discolor. The sequence goes on along the minus strand of NC_050198.1, from coordinate 15,842,538 downwards.
AGAAGATACTGACACGTTAAACAATAGCTATGAAATACTTTGGTTTGAAAATATTTCTGCTCCCAATCTATTGGCCAGAACTAAGTACATGGTCCCCCAAGGTGTGGTATTCCTGTGTCTAGAAGGAGAGGAAAACTGGATATGGGGGAATGCACATGTCTCTACCACACCAGCCTTTAGATAGAAATGTCTTTTTGCATACTCAAAGACTTAACTCTCTGAATCCATAATAGTGGATTGGTACTCTTTCCAAATTAAAAAAAATAGAATCAATGTTTAAAGGCAATAAGGGAACACAATGTGACCAACTGACATGTTCGACCATACAAAATTTATAAACTCTCACATGATGCCATAAATACATCTTTACATGTGCACAAGAATTAAATAACAAACGAAAGAGCAAACTAGTGAAAAATGCAATTACCTTTGAAAAATGCAAATAAAAATAAAAACATTCAAACCCAAGTACATAAAAATAAAGTACTTGCAAAGACAATTTGCAATATAGGAAGTAAACAGCTGTAAAGTAAAAAATATATTCAGCTTCCCAGGAAATATACTAATTGGAAAGCCATGAAAAGCATACCCCTTTGTGCACAAATATAATTTTTTCATGTGAATGGCAAGATTAGAGATACTGTGAAATGTATGTCTAGGGAACCTTTGTTGCAAGATGGTATCTACCTCCACTGCTCTCAATCCTTCTAATAAATACAGAATGTGCTGAAATTAAAAAAAAAAGAGTCAGAGTGTTTAAGTTTTCTATATAAATTTTCAAGCAGTTAATTAACTCATTACATATAATTTTAAGCTTAAAATCTATGACAGCTTTTAGGAAAAAAACATAGGATCATTCGAAAGCTAAGGTCAATAGCCACTGTGAGTGTTTAAACTTATCTTTCTAGAATAGTAGAATATTTTTAATTTTTTTATGATGATGTATCTTTCTCAAAGTGAAGTGCCCTCGTCAAGATTAACCAGAGTACTTTCTAGGAATGAACATTTCCAGCCCCACCTACAGAATGAGACTCTGGAGGCAGTGAGCTACAAGCTCTTCTAGGAATTGTTGCACATTGACGCTTAGGAACCATTGCCCCAGAAGAAGCAGATGGTCAGTGATAGGAAAAGGAAATAATAGGCTTTCTTGAAGCCCAGTTGTAGATTAGAGCTTGCCTTGAGGCTTGCCTGGTTAGCCTCAGATCAAGAAGGTCTCGTCTGAGTCATGCTAGTCCTGACCAGAAGAAATCTCAATAAGCAGGAACCTCCTGGGAGAGCTCCCCACCTGTCTATTAAGCAACAAAGCCCTTTAACAATCCTTCATTGGACCTAGTTTGAGCACAGAGCTTGTTCAACAGTCATGCTTTTTTCTCTGATGTTTTTATTTTCACCTCTTGTCTTTTCTGGGTACCTTCATTCCCTAGGTGATCTAATCTAGTCTCATTGTATTAAATGCCTTCTATATGGTAACTCCTTGCAAATATATATCTCTAGATTGAACCTCTTTTCTGACTCTAAACTATTGCCTGTACAACATCTTCATTCAGATGACTAGTAAGCTTTTCAAAGTTAACATGTCTAAAACTTATCCCCTGATAGTATTCCCCTGAATATTCTCCTCCCATAGTCTGACTCCCCCATCTGAGTTTATGCCAACTTCATTCTTTGTTGGTTTAGGCCAACGTTCTTGGAGTCATACTTGACTTCCCTTTCTCCCACATATACTGACCAACCTCCCAATCAATCGTCTCAACTTTGCCTTCAAAATACACACAGGGCTTGATCACTTCTCATTGACCCACACTGTTACTACTCCAGTCTGAGTCCCCAGTATTGATCTGGCTGATTGTAGTAGCCACATAAATGGTCTGTCTGTTTCTTTTTCCTCAAATACCCTTTCATCTATTTTCAACATGGTAGCCAACATGACTTTGTTAAAATATTATGAAAGACCATAAAAACTCAGGTGTTTAAAATCCTCCAAAAAGCTTCCCACATCACTCAGAGGAAAAATCAAAGTTCTAATGATGGTCTTCATGGACTTGCATGATCTGGCCTTCCTTTCCAACTTTATCTCCTTCTACACTTTCCTTTATCCTCTCATTTCAGATACACTGATTTTTTTTTTACTTCCCAAACACACCAGTCCTGGACTCTCCTTTGTATCCACTATTTCACCTGCCTGGATGATTTCCCCCAGATATTTGCAGGTTGTTCTACAAAGGGCATCTTCTCAATGAGGATATAGTGATAAGTGCTAAGGACAAGGAGAGAGGATATAGTGTGCTAGATTAGGAAGAGGGTGTCCAACTGTAGCTGAGACATCATCTCTTTGGAACAGTGAGATGGCTGCTACACTGGCCAATCTTGATTGCAGCCTGAGAGATCCTGAGCCAGAGGACCCAGTTAAGCTATTCCTAGTTTCCTAACCCACAGAAACTATGAGATAATTAATATTTGCTGTTTTAAACCACCAAATTTTGAGGGGTGGTAATCTGTTACAGTCATCAATAATTAACACAATGGTAAAATACTAAAATGTATAATTATATGCAAGAGTATCTTTTTAAGGTAACAATGTGATAAAGGAGTGGCAATTTTGAGTGAAGACCCATATTCATGGTAGCATTTATCAAACTGGTTATTTTTACTCATTCATTCCACAAATATTTTATTGAGAATCAACTCAGTGATAGGCTGAATTCAAGGTAGAAAAAGTGACTACTTTAATGGAGTTTATAAACTAGCATAGGGTGAGAGTTATGGGACCAAACATCAGCTCCAGAAATAAATGATTAATAATTACAGACAAAATAAAACCAGGTTATGCTATACAGACAGACTGGCCATAGGGGTGGGGTGTCACTTTTGAAGGCCTCTTGGAATTTGTAATCCCTGAGTTGAATTCTCACTTATAAGATCCAGCAATAAAAAATCTGTGGGCAGAATATTATAGGCAGAAGGAATAGCAATGCTGAGCTGGGAATAAGAATAGTGTGTATACAGATGTTAGATCATGTAGGTAGTATGTTTGGATTTTATTCTAAAGGTAGTAGAAAACCCTCAGAGAGTTTAAACGGAGAGTAGAACATTTCAACTTTACTTATTTTAAGTATATTTTATTGGTTATGCTATTACAGTTTTCCCAAGTTTTTCTCCCCTTCATCCCTCCTCTGCTCTGTACCACCCAGCCCTCCAGCCTCCCCCCGCCCCCACACTTAATTCATGTCCTTGGGTTGTAAATATAAGTTCTTTGGCTTCTCCATTTCCTATACTATTCTTAACCTCTCCCTGTCTATTTTATGCCTACCATTTATGCTTCTTGTTCCTTGTACCATTCCCCCCAACTCTTTTCCTCCCTCTCCTCACTGAAAACCCTCCATGTGATCTCCATTTCTCTGGTCCCATTCCTGTTTTAGTTGTTTGCTTAGCTTTTGTTTTTTTAGGTTCAGTTGCTGATAGTTACAAGTTTGTTGTCATTTTACTGTTCATAGTTTTTGATCTTCTATTTCTTAGATAAGTCCCTTTAACATTTCATATAATAAGGGCTTGGTGATGATGAGGTCCTTTAATTTTACCTTGTCTTGGAAGCTCTTTATTTGCCCTTCCATTCTAAATGATAGTTTTGCTGTATAGAGGAATCTTGGGTGTAGGTCCTTGCCTTTCATGACTTCAAATACTTCTTTCCAGCCCCTTCTTGCCCATAGGTTTCATTTGAGAAATCAGCTGATAATCTTATGGGTATTCCTTTGTAGGTAACTCTCTCCTTTCCTTTTGCCACTTTTAAAATTCTCTCTTTATCTTTAATCTTGGGTAACTTAATGATGACGGGCCTTGGTGTATTCCACTTAGGTTCAACTTCTTTGGGATTCTCTGAGCTTCCTGGAGTTCTTTCAAGTCTATTTCCTTCACCAGGTTGGGGAAGGTTTTCTTCATTATTTGTTGAAATATGTTTTCAACTTTTTGCTGTTATTCTTCTTATTCTGGCACCCCTATAATTCTGATTTTAGAGTGCTTAAAGCTGTCTCATAGGTTCCGAAGCCTCTCCAAATTTTTTGAATTCTTGTTTCTTCATTCTGTTCCAGTTGGATGCTTATTTCTCCCTTTTGTTCTAAATTGTTGATTTGAGTCCTGGTTTCCTTCCCTTCACTATTGGTTCCCTGTATATTTTGCTTTATTTCACTTTGGGTAGCCTTCATTTTTCCCTTCATTTTGAGACTGAGCTCAATCAGTTCTCAGAGCACCATGAGTGAAATAAATAAAAATCTACAGGAACCAATAGTGGAGGGGATGAGATCAGGGCTCAAATCAATGTGTGGAACATAAAGAAGAAGTAAGCATTCAACTAGAACAGCAAGAAAGGAAAATAATTTAAAAAGACAAAAATAGTATAAGGAGTCTCTGGGACACCTCCAAATGTACCAACATCCTAATCATAAGGATGCCAGAAGAGAAGAGGAAGAGCAAGAAACTGAAAACTTATTTGAAAAAATAATGAAAGAAAATTCCCTAATTTGTTGAAGGAAATAGACATACAAGTCCAGAAAGCACAGAGAGTCCCAAACAAATGGGACTCAAAGAGGAATACACCAAGACACATCATAATTAAAATACCAAAGATTAAAGATAAAGAGAGAATGTTAAAAGTAGCAAGAGAAAAGAAGAGGGTTACCTACAAAGGACTTCCCATAAGACTGTCAGCTGGTCTATCAAAAGAAACTTTGCAGGCAAGCAAGAAGGGATTGGCAAGAAGTAGTTAAAGTGAAGAAAAGCAAGGACCTACAACCTATATTACTCTATCCCACAAAGCTATCATTTAGAATGGAAGGACAGATAAAGTGCTTCCCAGACAAGGTAAAGCTAAAAGAGTTCATCATCACCAAGCCCTTATTATGTGAAATGTTAAAGGAACTTATTTAAGAAAAAGATCAAAACTATGAACATTAAAATAGCAGCAAATTCACAACTATCAACAACTGAATCTAAAAAAGCAAACTAAGCAGACAAGCCAAATAGGAACACAACACAGATATGGAGATCATTTGGAGGGTTATCAGCTGGGAGGTGGAAGGGGGAGAATGGGGAAAATGGTACAGGGATTAAGAAGCATAATGGATAGGTACAAAATAGACGGGGGGATGTTAGGAACAGTATAGGAAAAGGAGTAGCCAAAGAACTTATATATATGACTCACAGGCATGAACTAAGGGGGGCTGCTGGAGGGAATGGGGGTACCAGGCAAAGGGTGGCAAAGGGGGAAAAATTTGGGCAACTGTAATAGCACAATCAATAAAATATTTTTAAAAATAATATATTTGGTGTTTATCTTTTACATTCTTGTTTTTACATTATATTCATTTGTATTATTATTTATTACAGTTGTCCCAGTTTTCCCCCTTTTCCCCTCCTCCACTCATCCCACCCCCCACAGTCAGTTCTCACCCTGTTGTCCATGTCCATGGGTCATTCATACATGTTCTTTGTCTAGTCCCCTCCCCTTCTTACTATTATCCACCTCCCTCCTCCCCTCTGGTCACTTTCAGTCTGTTCCATGTATCCTGTTTCCATGCCTGTGGTTCTATTTTGTTCGTTAGTCTGAGATACTTAAATACAGAAGCCTTGACAATGTAAAACAAAGGGAAGATGATGAAAGGTAAGAAGTTGAAGGAAAAATGGAAAAAGAGGGATCCCTTCATCTCACAATGGTGGAGAGTAGAGAGATGACAGTTAAAAGTTGATAGAACATGAAATAGAATTTAATGTGCATTATTTAAAGCTATAAAAGAAAATAATATAAAATCAAATAATAATATAATTTAAATAAGTTAGAAGGAAAATATGGAGAATATGGAGCTTTATGTATATTACATCAAGTTATAAAAGCAACCACCAGACTACCCCAACATTAGCATAATTAAGTAAAAATAGAAGTAAGTGATGGGGAATTGGTGTTAATTTTGAGTGAAGTCTTCATTTTTTCATACAAGGTTGTAAATAGATATAAGTTAAAGTTAATAAATCAATAAGTAGGTACATAAGCATGTTAATTAGAGTTACTAAAATAAATATCCAAAAAACTAAAAAGGTTAAAAAGGCTGCCCTTGAAGAATGCCCCTAAGGTGTGACAGGCTAGGCTTAGAGATGGTTGCTTTTCACTGTAATCATTTTTGTACTGCTTAATTGTTTACCATGTGTATGTACTACTTTGATAAAAATATGGAATTTTAAAAGTAAGAATTATTTGGGGAGATGATCAACTCTAATCTTCTTGGTGTGAATGATTTCAGTTCCTACTTTGGAGAGAAGAAAAAGAAAGGAGAGAATCATAAATGAGAATGAAGATGCATTATGGGATCCAAAAATTGGGGAAGATAAGACAAAAAGAATCATCACCAGGTTGAAAATAAATGGTAAATAAGAATTCTTTATTTTATTACTCAGATTTTTTCCTTCTACTTTGAAATTCCATCTGATTTAAAATAGTTCATGGTTTGAGAACCTAGTTGACATATGCAGTAATACAGGTTAAAGTGTGCTGGTTCCCCAGTCTCTCAACATTCCAAGTTAATTTGTAGTTTACACTATTTCCAGGTAAATCTGTCAATTTGATCTTATCACCCCATAATCAAAATCTTTAAATTATCTTCATTGCTTATTCAATCAAGTATTAAGTCCTCACTCTGGCATTCTGGGCATTGAGTAATATGATCTCAATGTAAAGATTGCCTATGAAAATATTACTGGTAAGTATTAAGATGGGATTTCAATGGAGGCGATGTTGCCTTGGAAGCCTGTGCACTTTCATCCTATACCAGATCAATTTTCAATCTTTTTCATCTTGTGGCACCCATAAACCAATTACTAATATTCTGGGGCACACCAGAAAATATATTATATATTTTTGCTGACCTAATAAAAATAAGTATAATTTTGATTCATTCACATGGGATGGCTATTGTGTTTACTGCTGTCATTTTTTTATTTGACAATCCAAGGGAAAAGAGGTCAGTGCTCCTGACTAAACAGTCAGGTACTGCATGTTTTAAAACTTCTTGCAGCACACCAGAGTTCTTCTTACAGCACACCAGTTGAAAATTGCTGCTGTACTATATAGCCTCTCATGTGAAACTTACATGCACACATAGAGATACATACAAGAATGGTCACTGTAGCATTGCATGCAAGAGTGAAAACCTATAAGTAACCTAGCTTTCCAGTAATATGAGAAAGAATCAGAAAATTGGGTAAGGTCATATATAGTACAAGAATCAGGAATAGTTAAATCAAGTAGATCTATATGTTTTTTTAAGTATATTTTATTGATTATGCTGTTACAGTTGTCCCATTCTTTTTTCTCCCCTTCACACCTCTCTGTCTAGTATCCCCCTCCCGCCAGCATTTGTCCTCCTTAGTTCATGTCCATGGGTCATACATATAAGTTCTTTGGCTTCTCCATTTCCCATACTATTCTTAACCTCCCCTTGTCTATTTTGTACCTACTAATTATGCTTCTTATTCTCTGCACCTTTGCTCCCATTCTCTCCCTCCCCTTCCCTGCTGATAACCCTCCATGTGATCTCCATTTCTGTGATTCTCTTCCTGTTCTAGTTGTTTGCTTAGTTTGTTTTTGGTTTTTCAGGTTCAGTTGTTCATAGTTGTGAGACTGTTGTCATTTTACTGTTCATAGTTTTGATCTTCTTCTTTTTCTTAGATAAGTCCCTTTAACATTTTATATAATAAGGGCTTGGTGGTTATGAACTCCTTTAACTTGACCTTATCTGGGAAGCACTTTATCTGCCCTTCCATTTTAAATGATGGCTTTGCTGGATAGAATGATCTTGGACATAGGTCCTTGCCTACATACAGGATGTAGGTCCTGTATGTGGGGGAGAGGTCAGAGAGGGAACAATGCTGCTTGCTCAGCTTCTCGCCCTGCTTTCAAGAGACTGGAAATTTGTCCTGCCCCCACAGGTTTTAGAGTCAGAAGTTCTGAGGATTTATTTTGCCTGTGCTGGAACCCTGGGGTGCATGATTTGTCTCGCTCCCCAGTTGTTCCTCCCAGCTTATCTGTACTTGAATGTGGGACCGACCATCCAGTCTGCCAGCCTCTGCCTTGCCTTGTGTCCTCTTCACCCCAGCTGCTTGTCTCCACCCTTCCTACCAGTCTCGATGAATATTTTTTCTTTAACTCCTTTGTTGTAGGACTTCCATACAGTTTGATTTTCTGGCAGTTCTGATTATTTTTTGTCCTTAAATTGGCTGTTTCCCACCAATTCAAAAGAACCTATGCACCCCAGTGTTCATAGCAGCACAATTTACAATAGCCAGATGCTGGAAGCAGCCAAAGTGCCCATCAGTAAATGAGTGGATCAAAAAACTGTGGCACATTTACGCAATGGAATACTATGCTGCAGAAAGAAAGAAGGAACTCCTATGCTTCGCAACAGCATGGATGGAACTGGAGAGCATTATGCTGAGTGAAATAAGGCAGGTGGTGAAAGACAAATGCCATATGATCTCACCTATAAGTGAAACCTAATCAACAAAACAAGCAAGCAAAACACAACCAGAGACATTGAAATAAAGAACAAACTGACTGTAACCAGAGAGGAGGGGGGAGAAGCATAATGGGGGAAATTAGGGGAAGGTCCATCAAGGAACATGTATAAAGGACACATGGACAAAGCCAAAGGGGATAGGTTCAAGGATGGCAGGCAGGGATGGGTGGAACTGGGGCCAAGGTAGTGTGAACATGGAGACAACTATACTTGAACAACAATAAAAAATAAATTTTTTGTTTCCTTCTTTTGGTTGTATGAGGAGTTAAAGCATATCTACCTACTTCTCCACATTGGCCAGAACTCCTGGATCTATATGTTTCAATAGGAAAAATCACCTAAGCAAAATGTTGAGAATAGCAACTTGTAGAAGATTACATATATTAAGATTTCATTTATGTAATGTTTAATAACATTCATATCTTATAAAAGAGAACAAAAAGAGTATCAGGAAAAAATCAAATCAGGATGATTGTTATCTCTATGGAGTGTGGGGAAAAAGACTAGAATTAGGAAGGGTACAAAGGAGGTATCAACTCTCATTATATTGTACTTCTTACAAAGAAAAGACCCATAAAACAAGGTAGCAAACAATTAACATGGGTATATGGGTAATTATAGCATTATCAGTTTTTTCTGTATGTTTAAAAAGTTACATAAAACAAATGTATAGATAGAAAAATAATTGGAAAGATATATAACAATATTCTAACTTTTCATCTTTTTCTTTAGTCTTAATTGATCTAACAGACAATAGTTTGTTCCAAAATAATAACAGTAAAAGTGTGTTGGTGACTGTATCTCATTAACTGAAATGAGCAGCAGCCATGTAATAAGGGATTGGATGGAGAAATTGAGTATACTCTGTTAAAAAGTATCTCCACTACCCATAAAGTGATATAGTATTATTTGAAAGTGTATTAGTTGCAAATCTATACTGTGAACACTAGGGCAGCCACTAAATAAGATAAAAAGAACTATAATTGATACACTATGAGAAGAGAGAAATGGAATCACATGAAATGCTCAATTAAAACTCCCAAATACAACAAAATTGTGGAAGAACACATACACACATACAAGGAAATAAAGAATAAGGACAATAAAAACCAGTTAAATATGCTAGGTATTAATCTAACTCTATCAATAATCACTTTAAGTGTAAATTGTCTAAATACATCAATTAAAAGAGACTGGTCAGAATGAATTTTTAAAAAGCCCACTAAACGTTGTCTACAAGAAATTCACTTTAAATATTAAGACACAGAAAGATTAAAAGTGAAAGGATGGAGAAAAATGTACAATACTAGTCAAGAAGAAGCTGGAGTAGCTACATTAAACATAGTAGACTTCAGAGCAAGAAAATTTATTAAAGATAAAGAGGGGCCTTACATAACTGTAAAGGAGTCTATTCTCTAAGAAGAAATAAGAATCCTTAATATGTATGTACCTAACAGCATAGCATTAAAAGACATGAAGCAAAAACTGATCAAACTACAAGGACATATCAACAAATCCATAACTATAACTATAGTTGGAGACTTCAACATTTCTCTATCAATAATTGACAGATAGGACAGATAGTAAATCAGTGAGCATATAATTGAACTGAACAGTGCCCTTTAATCAACTGGATTTAATTGACATTTATAGAATATGGGACCCAATAACAGTAGAATACACATTTTCTCAAGCTTGCATGGAGCATTTACCACAATTGATCACATTCTTGGCCATAAAATACAACTTAACACATTTATAATATAGAAATCAGAGAAAGTATGCTCTCTAACCACAATAGAATGAAACTAGAAATTAATAATAGAAGCTTAGCTGGAAAGTTCCAAAATATTTGGAGACTACACAACACACTTCTAAAAATAAACATTCTCATATTATAACTGGAAAATAAATAATAGTGGTATTTAAATATACAAATCCATGCTTCAATTCCTTAGGAATAAAACACATTTCCTCTAATGGTTAAAAGTATTTTCCCTTTCTGTAGAAAAACTTAGAACCATAATTTAAGTTTCTACAGGCTTCTATTACAAAACACTATTTCAGTTTCTGAAATGTTGAAGTCTTTCTTTGGAAAGAAGAAGAAACTGAAATTTCATTATTTTATGGAAATTTTTTCTTTGAGGCTTAGCTACATCCACTTGACCTTAGCCCAGAGGTAATACACAATTTAGAAGAGTTCACATTAATAGGGCAACACTAACTTTTCATTTTTTTTAAGATTTTATTTATTTTTAGAGAGGGAAGGGAGGGAGAAAGAGAGAGAGAGAAACATTAATGTGCGGTTGCTGGGGGTCATGGCCTGCAACCCAGGCATGTAACTTGACTGGGAATCAAACCTGCAACACTTTGGTTCGCAGTCCATGCTCAATCCACTGAGCTATGCCAGCCGGGGCCACTTTTCATTTTCAAACTTATATGTAAATTAGTAAGCTGACCTCATGAATTTGTGTTTTAAATACTTGCCTAGCTGCCTCTGGATGAAATATGAGGCATCTTTAATAATATGCAGTAGCTCTTTAATCTTTTCTCTTTCTGCTTAACTACCTATAAAGGTGTATCAGTGTAAGAACATGAATCCTGAAGATAAGTTTCAGTCCACGTTTCCACATATCCCAAATCTAACCATTTCAAATCAGTTGTTACCATGTAGTATCGTCTAGTTCCTTCATTTAGAAAGGAAATCAAACTGAGCAAAGTAATAACTTTCTGGTTAATTGCAGAATGGAGGGGGGTATACTATTCGGGATAGTGCTATAAAAATCAATTCTAAATCTCAAAGACTTAATTAGTTCTGTTCTTGCCAATACAAACCTCAGAGTAGCTATTTCTGGCTAAGAAGTTATTCTGGGCAAATTTCCTCTAAGTAGTGACTCTAGGATCAAGCCATCTTCTTTTTCACAGATTAACTTTGGAATCCTCTACTGGATGTTCTAAATCCAGAAAGGAGGCAAGCAAAGAGAGCTTATCAGATTTCATTGGAGATTTTAGGGGCACAACCTCCAAATGAGGGCATACAGCCTTGCATACAATTCATTGTACGGAACTGGTCACATGTCTTTATCTAAATGCAAAAGTGATGGGAAAATGTATTCTTTCTGTATACCCAGGAAAAAATAAAATGGCTTGATGTCAGGAACACACAGTTGTTTCTGCTATAGAAAGCAAACATATAGAGTTGAAATCATGACTTGTAGTCTATGCTTCTATTGTGCTTAATTGGTTCCAGAATCCCACTCTAGGGTCAGCCATGATTTTCTTCTGATTTAAAACTCAGGACTCTAGAGAGAAAGTCAGATATACCAAGGTATGACCTCTGTCGCTAACAGATAGCCAGATAACAAATACTCAAAAAAGGCCATTCTCTAAAATATTCATTTTTTACTTATTACAGTTAAAGAATAAGAAATCAAAGGTATTACAGGCTCAAACCAAAGTCACATATTGAATCCACTAATGGATATTGGAGTAGAGTACTATCATTCTGGTCTCCTAGCTCAATAATTGATTTTCACTGAACTAACTTTCCAAGATGGACACACAAAGGTTAATAAACAATGTTGTTAGTTGAGAATTATTATCTAATAAATGAAATTTAAATAAAAGAAACCATCAAAGCAATAATTCCTAAGAAAAATTAAGTTGCCATGTTTATTATGTTTTTGAAAAGTACATGAAAAAGTTCCCATATTACTTTTAGAATTTAATAATCACATTAGGTTATTTAGGTTGCTTTTTTCACATTCTTCAATGTTTCTCTGATTTTCAAAAAATGAAACCCTTTGCCAATTAAACATGACATTATTAAAGGATACACTTGTATTGATCAGTCTCATATTTTTTTAGTTATGGAGATGTCATCATTGCTAAAGGTAGACTTTCTAGTAACATAGGCCTAAAACCATAGCTTAAATATGGAATAAAATAATTTGAATCATTTGCCATGATACTGTAGAACTAGAAAGGACTATAGAGTTCTCTTAGCCCAGCCTCTTAATTTACACACTTGTACATACATTCATTCAACAAATTTTAAAAAAGATTTTATTTATTTATTTTTAGAGATAGGAAGGGAGGGAGAAAGAGGAAGAGAAACATCAATGTGTGATTGCTCCTTGAGCACCCCCTACTGAGGACCTGGCCTGCAACCCAGGCATGTGCTCTGACTGGGAATTGAACCGGCAATCCTTTCATTTGCAGGTCAGTACTCAATCCATTGAGCCATACCAGCCAGGGCCATTAATCAAAATTTTAATGCCTGCCATATATTGGCACTGCTCTAGATGCTCTAGTTAGAGCAGGAAACACAAACAAAAATCCTTGCTCTCATGGGGTTTATATTGTTATAAAGGAGGGAGTGAAATATATACTAAACAAACAAGTAAAATGAATAGCATGGCCAGTGGTGAAAAGTAATCTAGAGAGCTAGGGAAGATAAGGTTTGCAGATTTAAACAGTTATTCTGGAAAGTCCTCATCAAAAAGTCTTCAATAAAGATTTGAAGGATGTTAGGGAGAATGAACTCAATACTAAAGTGGTTAAGTTAGTCTTTTAAGGTCAAAGAGTGTTGAGGCTAGAACTAGATATCCTAAATCCAAGTCTGATTTTCTTTATAACATACTACAATATTTGTGCCAAATTATCATCAAAGAATTAGTCACATTTTATTACTCAGATTATACTTATTTAACACCAGTGGTGTGCAGAGCATAATGCTAGATGCTTTAGCAGAGGAATGTGAACTTTCCTTTCCTCCTTTTATGAATTTTCCCATATGGATTCTCATTTCATTTCTATGGTGGCCCTTTGAGGTAGCTATTATTATCATTTACAGGCAAGAAAATTGGCTCAATGAGATTATTTAACCTGCCTAAAGATCTAATAGCTACTACTAAGTGATACAACTTGGATTTGAAACCAGTTAACCCACTCCCAAATCCATGCACTTTTCATTATATTATGCTGCTTAAATCAAATTTTAACTTCCACATGGTTGTGTGTGTTTTATTTCATTTTTATTGTTTATGCTATTATAGCTGTCCCAATTTTCCCCCTTCACCCCCTCCACCCAGATCACCCCCCACTTCCATAGTCATTCTCCACACCATTGTCCATGTCCATGGGTCCATGTATGTTATTTGACTAATCCCTTCATCATCTTCATTCAAACAGTCCTCACCTCCCTCCTCTTCTCTTATAGCTGTTCTGTTGTTTGTTTTATAGAGGAAAAATAGCAGGAGAATAACTGTATGTAATTTCACATTTTCATTACTAAAAAATCAAATTAAATCCATTTGTTTATTAATGTACACAGATAGAATTAAGTTACACCCAGAATCAGTCAGTTCAGCTCTGGAAAATTCAATGCAGAGTTCTAAAATGTAGCTCAGCCTAATTCACTGTAAGTCTTTCCTTCTATCTACCTTCTTTTTTATTTTGCTTGTTTAATTTAAATTGTATGATTAACTTGTGAGTTGGTAATACATTCATATTTTTAAAAATTCCAGAGTTTCAAAGGACAGTTTCAAACTGTCTCACTGCCATTTTTCTCCAATTATCCAGTCCCTCTTCCCAGAGGAAATAAGTCTTTGTTCCAATTTCCCATATATCTTTCCAGTGATGTGGTATGCAAGTACATCAGCTTCTATAATGTAACTGGAATTCCAAAGATCAGATCAGAGTGAGGCCAAGAGAAGCAGAGTTTGACTAGTATTCCTGGCAACCCACTAGACAAATATCACCCAAAGGGAATAATGTTTTAATTATTAATAACTAATAATTTATCCTGCATTCTACACACTATCCTAAGATGAATCTTCCTGATGTGCATTTCCAGTCATGTCAACTAGTCTTCCAAAGATCTCTCACTTATCTGCTATATTGACCTCAAACATCCCATCTTGGAGTTCATTGCCCTATGCTTCTTGTCTTATTTATCTGACATCTCCCCTTTTTACTCTATCATCCAGGAACTACAATAATGCTTTACTGGCATTCAACATGAATTAGTACTATAATTCCTAAAGAATTACAGATTCAATACAATCAGTTGACTTTTTCATCTGAGAGATTATCTAGGTGATGGAAATCTTCTCCCTGTGTAACATTTCTGTTTAACCTCTGGGAACTACATTGACCAATGGAACTGGTTTTCCTGGGGATGAGGGATTTTCCAGGATGTGGGACTTTCTTTGCTAAAAGCAAGAAATCCAGGCAAAGAAGGACGAGTTGGCCACCCTATCTGGGACACCACTAAGGATGCTGCTTCCAGGGTTTTCCAAGACACTGGGAAAGCATTGTAAACACTTCTCGCTCCCATTCTTAGATAGAGAAGACAAGGAGAGACACAACAGGTGTGGAGTAGAGAGTTCTGGTCCTTGAGAAGATGATATCACCATGGTTTCTCCACGAAAGAAAATGGAGTCTTTGCTGCCATTGATGATGTTTTTACTCCTGGTCTGATCCTCAGGAACTACTTACTTTTCCAAAGCCTTTCTCTTTGGCAGTAAGTGATATGGATTTTGTGCTACACTCTATTTCTCTCCCTGGAGTTCATTGTTAGACAAAAAGTGTAGGTTTGAATAACGAGTTGTAGTGGATGCTGGGCCCCACATGTATTTCTTTCACTGGGTTGCTGCACCTATTACCCAGTTGCTCTGAGTGTCAGCTGCTAATGACCCACAGCTGTCCCTTTCTCTGTAGCATTGTCCTCATTGCTCTCTGTCTAAGGAGGGCTGCCCCAGGCAGGAAGTAACATATTCTCCACCCTGTAGGAACAGCAATGGGCCAATGGCTGGCTGACACAAATTATAGAAATCAGTCTTCTTGCCTCAAGGTGGAACCAACCAATTTGTGCCTCAGAGGTTCCCAATGGACCAGGTTGAAACAATTCTCCAGCTGACACTTTTTCCTTGCTTAGCTTTCTTCCTTTACTTCTATTTCCCTTATTTCCTTTCTCCTGAAGGTAGTCTCTAAATATGTCACTTAATAGGATGACCAACTTATCCTGATTTGCCTAGGAATTTCCCAGTTTTAGCACTGAAAGTCTCACCTCCTGGGCAATCCCTCAATCCTGGGATAGTTGGTGACTACACGTGAACAAGAATCTCTGTCTCAGGCTCCGCCTCTAAGGAATCTGCCTAAGTCTTCAACTTACATTATGAATAAGCTAGGGCTGTGAGTGTTCTGTAACCTACTAGGTAGTAGGTTTGGTGGTCTGGTATTAGGAACTGGGAAGGGTTCCAGCTGACCATAGGTTACTCTTGTGTCAATTAGAAGGCACCCCTCTCGTCTAAAACAATCCAACTGGCATCTGGATTAGTAAGCTGTAAATTGCCCTTTTGTGGAGAAAAAGGCAGTCTTTCCCCTGGGGGAATGCAATTCCATGCTAGGGTGCGTGACTTGGCAAAAGAAGTATGGACTGGATTTCTGGGCTTGACACCTTTGTGCAGTGCATGGATTGAATAGTCATAACAACCCTGGAGTAAAGCAGTGAGGGCAGCTCTGACCCACATTTCTATTTTCTCCATCTTCCCTCACCCTGCCATGTAAATGATATAAGGGTGGCAAATTCAGATATTCAAGAGTATTAAACTTTGGCTGGGATCTGCTCTATGTGAAAGGTAAAATGGAGATGTAGGCAATTGAGTAAGCTAGGAAACACCTGTCTAGGAAAGTCAAAGTAACTACCTGCTGTTTATGGGCTAGAATATGAATTCTATTCCTCATTTTTCCAGGGAAGGTCAAAACTTAGAAATTTTCTGTGCCCCAGCTTCTATAAAGGAATTGAGTTAGAATCACCTCTTTGACACATTACTTTGAATTAAATTGCCACCATCACTCAGGAGGGAGCCTTTTAAAAACCATCAACGTTAACACATTAAATCAACATGCAGAGCTACTAGCATTGCCAGACAATGTTTGGATAGCAAAGTGAAATAAGAAATGTATTAAAGTTGTAGTTTTCAAGAACTCAAGTAACCCTAACCCAGTTATATCTATGGATCACCCCTGGAGTGGAATCAGTTTGAGAACCATCTCATTGCAATGTATCAACTTGTTTCAATAAATCTTTCCCTCCACCATGGATTTCAGTATAGGGCTCTAAGTTATGGAGGGAAGAGACTTTTTTCTCTTACATTCTTTGGTATGCCTCCAATAGGAATCCAACAGCAACAACAAACAACAACAAACAACAACAACAACAACAACAAGACATCCATTAAAGTAACAAAAAGTTTAATGACGCAGAAGTGAACAAGGCCATGGAAGGAGTGAACTTTGCTTTATTTCCAGTTGAGCTTTACAGAAAGAGTTAGTCTATGCCAAATGTCTTTCAAAAGTCTGTGTTAAAACCATATCCAATAATACTATAACTGGGTCATTACCCACACACTGCCAGGCCAATGTTTCAAAAGGGACTGATACAATCTCATGGAGAGTTAAAGTTGGAACTCCTCCTCTGACATCTCCAAAATCTATACTGGCTGACAGGAGCTATTTAATTTGTGGAGGTGGAGGGAAGAGACCTGACTTTAGGAATCACTGTCCAGTATGTCAGGAAACCATGGGGAAATATAGAGAAAGTACACAAGGAGGGTGTTCTTGGCTCCTGAACTTGGTAAACAGGGCACAGGAAGTCATAGGCAATGTGAATACTGCTTATGCAATATCCAGGTGAATATTGGATACACCATTTCCTCAATCTCTGGATACTTTAATATTCCAACCAAAATGACAAGAAAATAAACTAGGGAAAAACTAAAAGTAAAGCAGAGCTTCATTCATTTTAGCTTCCTGCATTGCTTTTCTTATTCCCAGGATGGGTACTCATCCTTACACTGTCTGCCTTCCTAGTAGCAAATCCTGTCCCTTTCATAGAGCCTTCCCATTTAGTAAATGTTTTCCAGTGTGATTTTGCCTGAGATCATTTCCTCGATGAGAACTTAGAAGCTGAGGCTGATGTGTCGCTACAATTCCACTCACTCCAGGAATAGGGAACAGTCGTTGACTTCACCCAGTTGCTTGCCTTATGAATGGGAGTCTCTTCCCAGCAGGCCAGTCTAATGGTTTCTGGGAGTACATAAAAAGAGCAATTAACCTAGAGCTGATGGGACTCAGTGCTTAGCACATTACCTTGTATACAGTGGGCACTCAACAAATATTTGGGGGAATAAATGAAAAAAATATCTTTAAAACCACTTACACATATCTCCTCTTAGAATGTTCACTTACTTCATGCTAGTCATTTAACTTCAACCCCATATATTGAAATTTTGTCTTAAAGAGAGATTTTATCTACTTAAAAAATATTTTATTTATTTATTTTTAGAGAGAGGGGAAAGGAGGGAGAAAGAGAGGGAGAGAAATATCAATATGTGGTTGCCTTTTGCGCGCTCCCTACTGGGGACCTGGCCCATAACCCAGGTGTGTGCCCTGATTGAAAATCAAACTGGTGACCCTTTGGTTTGCAGACTGGCACTCAAGCCACTGAGCAACACCAGCCAGGCCTCTACTTTTTATTTTAATGTCATAAACATCTTTTTCATCAACAATCACAGCTGAAAATAAAATGGGATAATCAAAATTATATTAAAATTCTAAATTTTAACAAACAGGAAAGATAGTGCCAATTTCTAAAACATCAGAGAAGGAAAGGAAAAATACTTTTCAATTAAGTTATCACCTTTTATAATGCTTTTCAGCCCTTTTATCTTTTATTTCCTCAAATGAATGAGAAACTCCCCCGAGGCACCTCTTTAATATAATCCTATATCTCCTCAGGAGACATAACCAGCTAATGAATGACTTGGAGGATAAAGATTTTTGCTGCTACCAGTAACTATAGGCACAGGAGTATGTGAAGTCTAGTGCCCAAACACCTGGATTTTGGAATCCAATGGCTTGACTTTGGTTCCTTGAACCAATGCTAGCTAGATTTCTGATTCTAAAAGGATTAAATGAGATAATGCAAGTAAAGTGTTAGTGTCCCGTCTGGCTCAGAGTACATATGTGTTAATGTTGGATACCGTCTTTTTTATTAGCCACGCGAATCATGAAAAAAATTGGGACTACTTTGACCAGTAGGTGATCTCACCTATGAAAACAGAGTCAAATATTTAAGTCTATTGTGAGTTCCACGAGTGAGTGTTAGGATCCTTCAAGAAGCCACAGATTGAGCAGTAATAAAATAACAGGTATGGCATAAAGCAAGCCCAGATAATTCATAATCTGAACAATCATGGGTTTCCACCTGCTTTTTCATTTTCATTTCCAGCTAAGTGTTGTTTTCTTTCCATGCTAGTATTTGAATAAACACTTAAAAGTAAATGAAAGAGAAATTCTCAGGGCAGCAACCATGTCCATGATTAATGCAGTATCATGTTCACCCTTTAACATAAGTGAAGATATCTCTGAAAGCCAGGATTGATGGCCACAAGGAGCAGAAGATGCACTTCAGCTGTACGCATTTCCCAAATGATCAGCTTTGCATGACCTTCATATAAAACCCAAAGGTGTTTATTGGCCTTGTGCATGAACACATCTCAAGTGAAGGCAGTGGCCTTTCCTCACAGTACAAGTGAAAGGTTTTAGATTAGGAAGCAGATGAGGTTAAATTACTTCATTATTTACTTATTGGGGGAAAATCAATTTCTGGAATATAATCCTATTGACCTGACTGGCACTGACCAAGAGCACAAGTAATCACAATCCTAAAATAAATATCCATTCATACCTTGAAAAGACACTGATACTAACCATTCTCCTGTATGCATTAAGGGTATCAAATAACCATGCAAACCAGACTCAAGGCTAATGGGCTTCGTTTTTGAATATGTCACTAAAATAGTATAGTGGAAACTTCGCTTATTTTGTTCTGACCTTGTAAAATTCTCACGTTATATGACTAAGGCTGTTTGTTTTCTATCTTCGGTTAATACTAAGATTATTAAGTTGCCAGACAATAGTGAAACAAGCAAACATCAGTGAAACAAAAAATGTAACCCAATTACACCCAGGAATTAGCATGTTTACATCCAGTCAGCAACAAATTATGGTGCAGTATAACATGCAGAGGCAGAATCCTTAATGACCCCATCCAACTTTCTTTCTCATAGAAATTTGAAGATACTTTTTCTTGCAGGTTTGTCCTTTAGCAAGGATGTCCTAAGCTTCCATCATGTTGAATTTAGCCTTGCAAGGATTTTTAATTAACAGCGATGATCCACAAGCCATGATTTATATGCAAGAAAGATGCCCTATTTTATCTTCTTTCCCCAAGCTATGATATATGGATGTTTCTGATAAGCCAAAGATAAAAGTGGTTTGGACCAAAAAGCACCTATTTTCTCAAAAAAAATCACATTAAGACTGCAGCTGTCAGCAATGGAATATAGTAGAGTCCAGGTGACAGAAAATATAAAGGAAATAGAAAATGGTCAAGCTTCAATTTATGTATTTATGATCAGATCCCAATTTTTCCTGAAACACTTACTTTTTACTCCATGTAAAGCATTATACTTTAAAACTATAATTTGGTGAGGGGTTCTATGAGGTATTAGTAAGGTATGTGATTCTAGTTTAAAGAAAGATTCTTAAATTTACTCATTCAAGTTTCTGCTGCTCATGAGGATATACACTTATTACAATGAACCTGCATTAGCTGAAAATTTATTAGCATTTCTTTTTCTGGTATAACTCTGAGACAGTGGCATATTTTAGAATATAATCAGTGCTGGAAAATCATATTTGTAGATGGATTGAGAATCTCTAGTCCTATGGCTCTGCTGTAAATTAGCTGGTTGACCTTATGCTGTCACTTAATTTCTCTGGGTCATGGTTGACTTATATGCATAAAGGCA
The DNA here is from genome assembly GCF_004126475.2 of Phyllostomus discolor. Classification (NCBI taxonomy): domain Eukaryota; kingdom Metazoa; phylum Chordata; class Mammalia; order Chiroptera; family Phyllostomidae; genus Phyllostomus; species Phyllostomus discolor. The sequence goes on along the minus strand of NC_050198.1, from coordinate 15,822,098 downwards.
TAATTGTGCTGCATTTCTGCCAAGGGCCTTGCAACTCTAAAATTATATAGTTTTATGACTTGATATTTAGAAACTGGAGAAATATCATTTTATATGTTTAGTAGAAATTCTTATAAAGTCATTCATTCATTCAACAACATTTTTTTTGAGGGCTTCCTTTGTGCCTTGCACTCTTCTTAGTGAACAGAATGAACAATTCCATCTTTCTGGAAGTTAAATTCTAGATGGACAAGATAAATAATAGAGAATGAATGCAAGAAATGTCAATTATATAGTAATATAATATCCTATAGCACAAGGGCAATGGAAAACATAAAAGAGTGAGGTATGCAGCATGGGGAGTACAGTGGTTAGAGGGTTGGAAAGGCATGGGCAGGTGGCATTATTAAATAGAATGGTCAGAACCAATCTCATTAAGAAGGTGAGGCTTATGCAAAGACTTGAAGGGGATGAGGAAGTTCACCAAATGATGTCTTATGGAACAATAGTTCAGACAAACTGCACAGCTAAAGCAAAGGCCCTTGATTGAGAAACAACAGAGATACCAGAGTGGCTGGAACTGACTGACCCTAGAGCAAGTGGTAGGAGAAGAGGTGACAGAGATAACAGGCTGATCATGGAAGGCCTGGTGGGCCATTGTAAGGACTTTGGCACTTATTCCGAGTGAGATGGGAGCCATTGCAAAGTTTTGAATGGATGAGCGCTATTATCTGACTTACATTTATCAAAGATCACTCTGGCTGCTATGTTGAAAACATTTACAACCTTGGGGAAAAAAGGTAGAAACAGTGAGACTATGCCACTTTTTGCTTATGTATTTTGTAGAGTGTTTATGAAGGTTATCCAAAAGGACTACAAAAGTGTTTTGAGGAAGGGCATGTTGGAAGATGTGAATAATTTCAAATATTATCTAGGTTTGTGAATGCTGGTGAGTTTGTAACAACATCAGTTGTAATAGATCTCCATTCTCCATATTTCAAAATATTCTGCTTAAGCTGATAATAAAACTTTCAGAAATGAAGATAATGGTCAGTGCTTGAACTATTATTAAATATGTAATCATATCTTCAAGCTCATGGCATTTCAAAGGGCTGGAGGTCACTTATTCATAATACAAAGATAATTGTTCTTTGTATTCTCATGTCTTTGAACAACTATATAATATACTCTCCCCAACTTTTTAAAGTGCTTCTTCTTGTCTCACCTTGTTCTTTTTATTACTCCAAACTGCCTTTCTCTAGCCTTGTTCAATAAGCATTACGTCTCACCACCATTCATTCCTGTCCTGGGATGAAATTAGTAAGACTTCCACATTACCTGTTAAAACTATGGTATTGGCTTTCGCAGTGTAAATTGTTGTCTTACTGGTGATTTCGAGAGCATAACCTTGAACTCACAATTGCTCAGTGACTATCACAAGTTGGCAGGCTTCTCTATAAATATTCAGTGCATTCTTTTCTATAAGGCTAAATCATTACTGTCCACTCACCACACTGTTAGAAATATTCTCTATCTGTGCTATACAATGTTGTAGGACCAGCCACAAATGGCCATGGGGAACTTGACATGTGGCTAGTGTGACTGAGGGCTGAGTTTTTAATTGTATTTAATTTTAATTAATTTAAATTTAAATGTAAATAGTCTCACATGGCTAGTAGCCACTCTATTAGACAGCTCAGGTCTAAATCCTTATTCTATATTATGTCAGACTAACCATGAGACATTCCTGCTCCATGTTTTAGTATTTCCTACAAATGTTTCTCTTGAATGTTCTTTGATATTATGTCACCATCATTTACTAAAGAAATTTAAAAGAAGCAGCCCTATGAAATCCATGGCTATATTCACTGAAAGGAAGTTGTTGAGGGCATTGACAATTGTGTAACACAGCATCCTATTACTATGGCCTCAATATTAGGAAAAGATGTGGTTGTTCTAAAAAGCTTGTCTGTGTGATGTAATTTACTGTGTTACATCCTTGCATTTTCTTTGGGGGAAGACAGTCAAATGGGTGGTTCATCTCTTACAAGCACATATTATATTAAGCCTCTTTGGTTATGTTGTGTTGCTTATCTTACTTTTGGTCTCTTTTTTTTTCAAATATTATATATGTTTCAAAGTTTTATTGCTTAATTTTTTAAGATGCATTTTTTATTGTTGTTCAAATACAGTTGTTTCCATTTTCCCACAACCACTCCCCTGCTCCCCAGCCATCCCCACTTCCCACTCTTGATTTTACCCCCCTTTGGTTTTGTCCATGGGTCCTTTATACATGTTCCTTGACAACCTTTCCCACTTTTCCCACCATTATCCCCTCTGGTCACTATCAGTTTGTTCTTTATTTCAATGTCTCTGGTTATATTTTGCTTGTTTGTTTTGTTGGCTAGGTTCCACTTATAGGTGAAATTATATGGCATATGCCTTTCATTGCTTGGCTTATTTCACTTGGCATAATGTTCTCCAGATCCATCCAGGCTGTCACAAAGGATAGGAGCTCCTTTCTTTCTGCTGCATAATATTCCATCATATAAATGTACCACAGTTTTTTGATCCATTCATTTACTGATGGGCACTTAGGTTGTTTCCAACATTTGGCTATTGTAAATAATGCTGCTATGAACATAGGTTCTTTTGAATTGGTGTGTCAGGATTCTTAGGGTATAATCCTAGCAGTGGAATTGCCAGGTCAAAAGACAGTTCCATTTTTAGTTTTCTGAGGAAATTCCATACCGTTTTCCACAGTGGCTGCACCAGTCTGCATTCCCACCAACAGTGTACTAGGGTTCCCTTTTCTCCACAATCTCACCAGCATTTGTTGTTTGTTGATTTGGTTATGATGGCCTCTTTGTCCTACTTTTTCTGTTCTTATACCCTCTTTGCTGATTTTATTGCTTATTTTAAATGTCACCTGGTGGTATGATATTCAATTTTGTATTCCACAGACAAGCAGAATAAAAGTAAATTAAAATCCTGTCTTTTTGAGGGTGATGGGAAACACTCAATTTCTTCAAAATGCTGACTTACCAAGAACTCATTCTTCTTATTATTTTTGCTCTTCTCTAAATTATCTTCAAATTCTACATATTTTTGTCAGTTGTTGACTCCATACTAATCCTAGGGCACTCAAAACATGCTAGAGATAAAAATGAAAGAATAAAAAGATAATAATATTGTATATAATTCAAATTAGATTACAATTTACTGATTTAAAGATTATGCTTGCTGTATTACTAAATTCTTTGATATAGGGAAGGGATGTTGGAGGGAGGGAGTGTAGGGTGAAGGGGGAGAAAGCAGAGAAAAATGGGACAACTATAATAGCATAATCAATAAAATATACTTAAAAATAATAGTTTCATATACATTTATGTTTATGAACACCTTGAGCTATACTAAGAAGTTAGCATGTCCCTCAGGGTTAAGATCATGCATATTTGTTTTAGAAATGGAACCATTTCAGAAAATGTTCAAGAGTGGCTTCAAAATGAATCTTCATAACATCTGTGAGTCTGACTTAGTGATGATTAATTAAAATTAACTATTTTTCCCATGTCCTGAGTTAAATTTATTATATGATTCTTTGTCTTCATTTTTTTAAAAAAAATGCATCTCTACTTGGGTTTGTCTTCAGAGTCAAACTAGAAACAACTTGAAAACATTTATTATGTGGTTTCTGTGTCAGAGTTTCTGATGCTTTGCAAAAATTTTAATCAGTTACTTTACTTTTGGGCTTTATGAAAATTGTGTTTCTCATTTGGAAAAAATATCTGCCACTTGTTATGATAATTTATAAGTGAGTGACTCAATGTTGGGCAAAGGGAGAGAAGGTGCTTGCTGTTTTAGTGGAATTTTTGCTCGAGTTCTATTTTGGCAGTATGGGCAGTGTTTTGTCATTATCTTCCAGTGAGTCAAGAAGCAGATAATCTTTAGTGGAAAGGGAAGGAAATCAGTCTTTCAAAGTACAGTGTGAAAACCATAGCACTTTATACCATACATGTAGGAGAGCAGTCATATTTGGATAGGTAGCACAGCCTTTCTGTTGATTCTCCTTTTACCAAAAAAACTACTTTGTATTATATTTACTGAGGAAAAGTAAAATGAGAGAAATCTCAATCCTCACAATTGCCTATGCAAGTGCTAGATGTAAATTAATACTCAAGTAAATAACTTGGAAGATGATTTATCTAACATCAAAAAACTGGTAAAATGGTAATCTACATTTCTTCATACTGGCAAATTAATGTTTTTTAAAAAATGAGTTTGGTATCCTTTAACTTATTTTACATTTACTTGCAACTAATCCCTTTGTCAAATGAACACTATAATTTTGACTAAAAAATGCACAACAAATTACAGTTCTTTTCTTCACATTGAAAGGACAAGATTCAACTGAACAGCTAACTTAAATAATTGAAGAGGAAAGTAGGTCAATGCCATGTATTAAATGACTAGCTCCAAAGATAGCTATATCAACTATTGTGATTTAGAGAACTTTACATCTTTGAGAGATGTAAAGTTATTAAGCTATCTTTGGAGCTAGTCATTTGCTTCATTTAAATGTATGGAATTGACCTCAAAGATTATCCTCATATTGAATTAAATATTAACTTAGTTCTGTTCCATCATTTAACACACAACATTTATATTTCAGGACAGAAAATAACTTTTATTGATTTTCAAACTCTAATTACAATAGAGCTCCCTAACAATGTGTCCTTGAAACATGGTAATTATCCAGACATTCTTATCAACTGTGAACTATATATTTGGACCCACTTAAAAAATCATTCACTTGAAGTAATGCCCCTCTTATTCCATCCCCTATAAAAGAGAACTAGCATAAAAGAGTTAGTCTCCAGCTTCTCACTTCCCACTCTCAGACTTTTATGCCCTCTACTCTGAAAGGGTTCTTATCAAGGTCACTAGTGATGGACCTACTTGATACCAAGCCCTATTGATCAATTTCAGTCCCCACCTTCCTTGATCCCTCAGCAACATTTGACACAGTTGATAGTATTCTCTTCCTTGAAACCCTTTCTTCACTTGGGTTTCCAAATTTCCCTCCTATGTCATTGGCTTTCTTCCTTCCAAATTTCATTTGCTAACCCATGCTCTTCTTCCTGACCTCTAAAGAATAGAGTGGCATAGAGCGCAGCCATTGTCCCTCTTTTTTAAATCGACACACTATCCCCAGGCGATATCACTCACTCTTGTGGTTTCCAAGTACTATTTAGATGGGGATGACTCCAACATTTATATCTCCTGCCCTGATATCTTTTCTGATACCAGATTCATATATGGAACCACATGCTTATAGTTCTACTTGAATTAAGAAGCATACCTTTTAATTTCCTTCCCAAACCTACTGCTTCATCAGAGTTTCCTGCCTTATTATATAGTGATACTGTTTACCCATTTGCTCAGACTTAAAACTTATGAGTCATCTTTAATTCTTCCCCTTTCCTTCCACTATTTTCCCAGTTTATTATCAAGTCCTGTGACCTCTTTCTTCAAAATACATCCTTGAATTGACCACTTCTCATTACTCTCATAGTGCTTAGCACAGAACTTGGAAAATATCTTTCTCTTAGACTCTTTAATGCAATCCATCAGCAAATCTTGGCAACCTGTCTTCAGAATATATCCTGAATTCCATTGTTTCTCATATCTACCACAGTTACCACCCTAGACAAAGTCATCTTCACCTCCATAACCTCCTAACTGGTCCCCCAGCTTCACTTTCATATTGGCCTTCCTATAGTGCAATTTCAAAAGCATAAGTCAGATGAATTACTTCCCTATTTAGAACCCTTCATCAGTTTTCCCATATACCTAAATTAAAATTCAAAGTCCCCACTATGACTTGCAAAGCTCCATATCATCTGAGCAATGTCTACTTTGAGCATGTATCCTACTACTGTCCCTTTCACTCTCTTTTCCTGAGACACACTGACCTTGCTACTCGGTGAACACATAGATCTGATCTTGCCTCAGATGTTTCACTTGATATTTCTTGTATTTGTAATGCCTATTACCATTGCAATTCACATAACTCACTTCCTCTTTTCATTTTTGCCTGAAATGTTCACTCCTCAGAGAGTTCCTCCTTGACCAACTTATGTCAGAACTCATTGATAAATTTCCCCATAAAGGATGACCTGATGTAATCAGATCAACTACATGGCAGCTGATCTGATGAACGGCCATCTGATGGAAGGATAAAGCTTAGGCTTTGCATTCATATATCATAGTTTCAGCTCTTGACACAATCATCCAATAATCAAATAACCATGGGCCTCAGTATCCTCATCTGTGAATATTGAATAAAATTAGGAGTAGATATTGTTGTGAAAGAGTTGATAAATAGGCTGACCAAATAATTTATTATCCAAACTGGGATAGACGGAGACTGTATCACCTGCAAAGCCTAAAATATTGACTATCCACCTCTTCACAGAAAAAGATTTCCAATTCTTGTTATGGGGTAAATGCCCTGGAATGGTATAGCTGGGTCATATGGTAGCTGTTTAACTTTTTAAGAAATTGTCAAACCAATTTTCAGAGTGTTAGATAATTTTGTATTTCCACCAGGACTGTGTGAGAGTTCCAGTTGCTTTGCATCCTCATTATCACTTGATAATGTCAGTATTTTTCAACTTTTTATTAAATTTGGTTGGGTGATATTGGTTAATAGGATCATATAGGCTTCAAGTGTATATTTCTATGACACAAGATCTGTATATTGCACTGTGTACCCACTATGCAAAGAATGTAAGTATTTTTTGTTTCAGCCATTCCAATAGTTGTATAATGATATCTTATTAAGGTATAACTTGCATTTCCCTAATGACTAATGACATTGAACATCTTTTCATATGCTTATTTGCTGTCCTTACACCTTCCTTGGTAAAGTGCCTGCTCAAGTCTTCTGACTGTTTTCAAGTAGATTGTACATTATCTTATTACTAAGTTTTGAGAATTCTTTGTATGTTCTGGATACCCCTTTTTAGATATGTTTTGGATATCCCTTGTCAGATATAAGATTTGCAAATATGGTCTCCCAGTGTATAACTTCTCTCTTTTTCCTCTTATTAGTGTCTTTCACAGAGCAAATTTAACAAATTTTGATATGCTTCAGTTTATCAATTTTTTTCTTATATGGATTGTATTTTTGGTGTCACATCTAAGGAACTCTTCACCTAAACTTCTGTGAGAAAGATTTCTCTTATGTTTTGTTCTAATAGTTTTATAATGTTATGTTTATATTTAAGTCTATGATCTATTTTAAAATAGGTCTTGTATAAAATGCAAAGTAGGTTTATATAAAGGATCCCGGCCTGCAGTATCCATCTTGGCTGCGGATGTTCGTCAAAACATGCTAAAAGCATACACAGAGACAACCAGGTTCTGTGGGAGAATCAGGACAGAATGGCCACTCCTCACATGGGGAGTGCCTAGGCCACCCTCTCTCTTGGAGGGTGCCATGGCCACTCCTCACGTGGGGAGTGCCCTGTGTCCATACAGATTTTTATTGAGAAAACAGACTTAGTTTGTGGATTCACAGTCTGGCAGAAAAGATCAAAAGATGTAGACAACCTACAAAGGTGGGGGCAGCACTACTGCTGAGAATCCGGGGAAGGTTTGGTGTTTTTAACATATGAAAGAGGTACAGGTTCCAAAAGTTTCCTGCCTGTGTTTTTAAATTCCAAGATAATAACATCCTCCAGCAAACAGATCTCATAGGATCTTGCATATTCTATGTCCCAGGCCTGATTACCTCAGGGGTCTGCCGTTTCTGTTCTGGGCTGTTTTGCCCTTGCAGGTCTCAGAAGACAAAGGCAGCCAGGAGACTTGGATTTCTTACATCCAAGAGCAAAGACTCAGGCTTTGACAAAGCCAAAGGGGGCAGGGGTTGATGTCTGATCACCCCGTTATTTCCACAGCCCCATGAGTCCATTTTCTGCCATTCCTTTGTGAACGCGTCTGTCTTAGCTTCATTCTCTATGCAAGAGAATTGTTACCCCTCATTGACTGCCGTTCAAGCCAGGGAAATAAATTTTGTCTCCTTCAGTGGCTCCTGGTCCAGAGGTCTTTCACTCAGCCTAAGTCAAGGAGGGTTACAGCTTCTTGAGACCAGGCAGGGCAGCTCCCAACAGGTTTAAGTTTTTTGGTGTATGGCATGTTTTGTAAAACTATTTATTGAAAAAACTGTATTTTTTCTATTGGGTTCCTTTTATAATTTTGTCAAAACTAAATAGCCAAACTTGTCTTTTCTGCATTCTGTATTCTGTTTAGTGTTCTATATGTCTACCTCCCTCCCAGTACCATACTTTCTTGATTATTGTAGCTATATAGTAAGCTTTAATATCAATTATAGTGATTCCTCCCATTTTCTTTTTCTTTTTCAAAATTGTTTTAACTGTTATGCTTTATTTTTCCTTCTGTATAAATTTTAGAATCAGTTTGCTTATATTTACAAAACTACTGTTGGAATTTATATTGGTATTATTTTAAAACTATTGAGCAATTTTGGGAGAATATATTAATACATTCTTAATATATTAAGACTATCCCCTTAATATATTAAGTCTTCTAATCCATGAAAACAGTATGTCTTTCCATGGATTTAGGTCTTCTCTGATTTCTTTCCCAGGTTTTTACAATTTTCAACATACAGATTATGTACATGTTTTGTTTGATTTATTTAATAGGTATAGGGTTATTCAGATTATATACTTTATATCAGGTGAGTTTTGGTGGTTTGTGGTTTTCAAGGAACTAGTCTAGTCCATCTCAATTGTTCAATTTATGTGCCTGAAGTTGTTAATAAGATTCTTCTATTATCCTCCTTATGTCTGTGGGGTCTTCAGTGCTAGTCTCTCTTTCATTTCTGATATTTGTAATTTGTGTCTTCTCTTTTATTTCCCCCCAGATATTTAGAATTTCTTGTGCCTTTATTCCTGATGTTCCAGGTTTACTTTGGTATGATTTCCCTTTCAACTAAAGAACTTTCTTTAGCTATTCTTTTAGAGTAGGTCTTTTGGCTGTGAATTATCTTACTTTTCCTACAGCTGAGAATCTCTATCCTTTGCTTTTTAAAAAATCTTTTTAGAAAGATTTTATTTATTTATTTTTAGAGAGAGGGGAAGGGAGGGAGAAAGAGAGGGAGAGGAACATCAATGTGTGGTTGCCTCTTGCACATCCCCTCCTGGGGACCTGGCCCACAACAAAAGCATATATCTTGGCTGGGAATCAAACCAGTGACCCATTGGTTCACCGGTTGATGCTCAATCCACTGAGCCACACAAGCCAGGGCTCTTTCACTTTTATTTTTAATTAAATTTATTGGGTGTCATTGGTTAACACATTATAAAAGTTTCAAGTATACAATGCTATAACACATCACCTGTATATTGCATTGTGTGATCACCACCCAAAGTCTAGTCTCCCTCTGTTCTGAAGGATATCTTCTCTGAATATAGAATTCTGAATTGAAAATTCTTTTCTTCAAGCATTTAAAAAATGTTCTACCCACCTGCCACCATAGTTTCTGATAAGAAATCCAATGTTATTTAAATAAATGCTGTACAATAAATAATGCATCATTTTCTCTGGCTGCTTTAAAAATTTTTGTCTATAGTTTTAAAAAAGATTTTATTTATTCATTTTCTAGAGAGATGGGCAGAGAAGGAGAAAGAGAGGGAGAGAAACATCAATGCATGCTTGCCTCTCATGCCCCGCAAACTGGGAACCTGGCCCACAACCCAGGTATGTGCCCTGACTGGGAATCAAATTGGTGACCCTTTGGTTCATAAGCCCATGCTCAATCCACTGAGCCACACCAGCCAGGGCTGTCTATAGTTTTTAGCAGTTTGATAATAATGACTCTGTTTATTTTTCAATTTATTTTGATTTGTTTTTCATAGTTGATAATTTCTATTGAAATGGCTTTATGCTCACTAACTCTTTCCTTGGTCACCTTGATTCTGCTATTGACAATATCAAGTAAGGTTTTAAAATATCAGTTGTATTTTTCATTCCTAAACTTTTCATTTGGTTCTTCTTTATATATTCTATTTATTTGCAGATACTTCTAATTTTAACTTGCATTTCAGGAGGGTTTGTGATTGCTCTTTCTAGCATTTTATTATAATTGCTTTAAAGTCTGTGTCAGGACATTCCATTACCTGTGTCATCTTGTTGGCACTTGTTGATTGTCTTTTTCCATGTGAGATAAGATTTCTGAGATTCTTCATATGTTGAGTAATTTTGGATTGTTTTTTGGACATTTTGAATATTATATTGTGAGACTGGGTCTTGTTTAAATTATACAAAGGGTGTTGATATTTTTTAGTAGGTACTTGAATAGGTCAGAATATTTTTGTGATAGCATGTGCTTGACCTGATTTGATTCAGGCTGCAAATTTCAACCTACCTTCTGTGGGTTTTGGTACCAATGGCAGTTCAGTTGTTGAAGGCTTTGCTGGTTATTTGGAACTGTCCCTCATGTACACCACCCAGTGGTCAGTTTGGGAACTAGATGAAGGTCTATCATAGCTCATTCTGTAAGGTATCTGGTAACTAAGATCAGATTCATGCATGCACAGGTTGAGGGTAAACCTAAAGGTTTAAAAACAGCTTTATTAGATCTCTTTTTTGTGTGTTTTTGTTTTAGCTTTACTTTCAATTAAAGTTTACATTCAATATTATTTTGTATTAATTCCAGGTGTACAACATGGTGGTGATACAATCATATACTTTACAAAGTGTTCCTCCTGATATTTCCAGTATCCAACTGGTACCATACACAGTTATTACAATATCATTGACTCTATTCCTTATGCTGTACTTTACATCCTCATGACTATTTTGTAACTACTGGTCTGTACTGCTCAATTTCTTCACCTTTTTTACTCAGTCCCCCAAACCCCCATCCCTCTGGCAACCATCAGTCTGTTCTCTGTATCTACAAGCCTGTTTTTGCTGTGTTTGTTTACTTATATTGTTCTTCCACTTCCACATATAAGTGAAGTCATATGTTACTTGTCTTTTTCTGTCTGACTCATTTCACTTAGCATAATACCTTCTAGGTTCACCCATGCTGTCACAAATGGTATTGGATCTGTTTAACAAGCTCCTCTCTCTCTGCTATTGTTCTAGTATTTTCTGGTTCAGTGGAGCTCCAGAAAGAAAGCAGTTTTTTTAAATGATTTATTTTTTATTTTATTTTCCTTTTTTCAAAATATTTTCATTGTTGTTCAAGTACAGTTTTCTGCAAGAAAACAGTTTTAATAATTATGCCAGGAGAACAGGCATAAACTGGGCTATCTCAGCAAACTGAGTCACATAGTTCCTGCACTAATAACAAACAAGGAAATGGAAAGAAGCAAAGCTATTCACTGTATGGCTAACAGGAAGAAGAAAAGACTTCCAAGTATAAACCACCTAAAATTTGTATTGTCTAAATAGTTTGGGATCATGAGTTACAGCTATAATTGAAGAGTAGGGACCAACATGACATTCAGAAAGGGGAGGATACTAAGGGATTAAAAAACCTTATTAAAGCCCGGTACAGAAAATAGCTAGAAAAGGGTACCACAGATAGATCATAGCTACAAAGGTGGTTTTTTCCTGACTCTCTTATAGATTTACCATGAAGATAATGAAATTTCAGTTCTAGTGCCCCACACATCATAAGCCCCTTTCAAGCCCTACTCCAATTTGAGTGCATGTAATTCTGTACTTACTGTCTTAAATAACCCCATCCCTCCCCCACAAAACTTTTTAAAGTTTTAGGTGCTACAAAACCTGAGTTTACCCTGACCTGGTAGCAGTTTCCCTCTGAATAATGCACAGAAAATTCTTCTACCTTCACACTCTTTCTTCCCCTAAGAATGTATCCCATTTTTGGCTCTAAATACAAATTGTACATTTAGAGAAAAAAAGGAAATCTTAGTTGATTGTTGGTTCTTATCCATAGTGAAAAGACCACTATGACAGTCATGAAATTTTGTTCTGAAAGACAGACAAGACAGAAATCACACATCTTTGACAATCTTGCTTCATGTTTTTAGTTTTATATCACTTTGCTGATGACAGCATTTCCACTCATTTATGGGGGATTTTAAACTCTGCTGGGAAAAAGGGAGCAATCCCTACAGTGTTTACAGCAGGAAAATTATGCAATTAGAAGTGTTCTTCAAGATTACTCAAGCAACAGTTAAAGGATGGTTTGGTGGGGGAAAGAGTGTGAAGACAGGGATAAAGTTGATAATGTAGTCTAACTATGTTTACAAGAGACAATGAATGTCCTTGGCAGACAGAATAAATTTCTGGACTTGAATGACATTTATTCTTTGCTGATTTTAAAAATTTACTATTTTCACCCTGGCTGGTGTAGCTCAGTGGATTGAGCATGGGCTGTGAGCCAAAAGGTCACAGGTTCAATTCCCAGTCAGGGCACATGCCTGGGTTGTGGGCCAGGTCCCCAGTAGGGGGTGTGCGAGAGGCAACCACCCATTAATATTTCTCTCCCTCTCTTTCTCCTTCCCTTCTCTCTAAAAATAAATAAATAAAATATTTTTTAAAAATCTTGAAAGAAAGCCTTACTATCGTCTTCCTTTTCATGAAATCTCACTGTTAGAAGACTATAGGGGAGATTAATATGCTTGTTAAACAACATGAATTATCCTTATTAAAAGATTGAAATATCAGTGTACTTTAGAAATTATATGACTTAGATTCTGTTGCTAAGATTGAATTTTATATTTCACTTCTTTGTACAATTAGGAGAAAAATGGCATCTTACTAAATGATTAGTTAGGAAGTAGTTCATCCACTTTTCAACAATTTGACTACTTTGTGGGCCCTCTAAGAGAACAGATAAAGAAACAGATGAGAAATATGGTTCAACTACAATGGGTAAAACCCTAGGGAATTTGGAATCTACCTCCAACCCAAGTCCCTCAATGGCAGAGGTAATGAGCAATTATCAGAGCTACAACCCTATTTCAACTACAGTGATATACTTTTTACCAGTTTTATTTTATTTTTTTGGTTGACTGTTCAGACTTTCTTTTTTAATTTTAATTTTTTAATTTTTAATTCTTATTCAAGTACAGCTGTCTCTATTTTTTCCCCACTACTCCCACCTACCCCAGCCATCCCCACCTCCCACCTTCAATCCTACCCCACTTTGGCTTTGTCCACGGGTCCTTTATACATGTCCCTTGACAACCCTTCCCTACTTTCCCTCATTATCCCCTCCGATCTCCCCTCTGGTTACTGTCAGCTTGTTCTCAATTTCAGTGTCTCTGGTTATATTTTGCTTGCTTGCTTGTTTTGTTGATGAGGTTCCACTTACAAAATTTCATTTGAACAGGGGGTTTAATGGACTAATGAATTGGAAAATCATGGACATAAAAATTTTTTAAGTTACTTCCAACAATTTATAATAGTCAGCCAAAGAGGGGTAGGATAGAGGGTGGGAGGAGGGGATGGGTGGGATTGGGGGAGTGGTGGGAGGAAAATGGAGACAACTATATTTGAATGACAATAAAAAGAAAGAAAAAAGAAATTCTTAACAGATTGTTCATTTGTAATCAAGAGCTCTCTATAATTTTTTATGAATCTAATTTATTTTTGCACAAAAGGAAACAACATACAGTTATTACAATCATTTAGTTTGGATATACTTGCTTTAAACAAAACAAAGAGGAGGATGTGAATATTTTCTAGAACCTTCTTGAGAAAATATACTCTATCTTGCTTTTGGGGGTTATATCTAATACATAAATGAAAATATTTACTGTAGAATTTTTATTAATTTATGTTAAGGTGCCTGCATAATTTGTAAATGCTATTAAGAATTCATTTGAGGCTGGTAACACCCATACAGGATCAATTGTGATTGGGTCATTTACAGCTAATGTGGTGGACTCTGTTACATAAATCTAGTTCTAGAAGGTCCACATGCCACCAAACACTACTATATCACTCTTAGTATTCTGCTAGGAACAGGATTATAGCAACAAGAAGAAAAAGCTCTCTTCATAAGATATTTGCCTCTGTGGCCCTCAGGGAGTTAAAACGTTAGTGCTGACTTAGGTGAGAGTAGCTTCATTCTTTGGTAAGTAGTGAGGTTCTCACTGGTGGGGATGCTGAATTGAGGAAGATGAGTGATGGAAACACCTGCTTCCACCATTCATCTCCTCTAAGCAGAAATACACCTCTTCTCTAAAGTATGAGGTACTGGAGAAGGTAAGAGAAAAATTTTCTGGGGATTTTGGAAGGAGGATGGATGAATACAGAAAGACAGAAGTTAGATTAAAAGGAGTATCTATCAGGCTTCTTCTCAATCAGAGAATGCAAGAATCTACTTCACTCAGGCCAAGGGAACAAATACTAGTAAATTATTACTATTTTTCTCTTGCCTAAGTGCTTCTATAACTCAAAACTTTCCTGCAGTGTGGGGTAGGTAACAACTCCATTTCCAATAATGGGACATTGTGGGACAACCCATCACTGGCATCAGGGTACAAGGCAAAAGATGTTGAGAGACATTTTTCTGAGGCCTGGATGGTGTCAGTCATGAAAGCAGATGTTTACAACACATACCTTGGCTGTGCCAGAAGTACTGAGTGCTGTATCTCTAGTGAAAGATGCATGCATGTATTCTTTAAGTGTGTGTGTGTGTGTGTGTGTGTGTGTATCACACATGGTTGACAGCAAGGATTCCCTGTTGTCTGGGTCTAAGGGCAGTACTGCCCTTACTTGACTCTCAAGTCATCTGGCAAGATGAAGCAATTGACTTATCATGACCAACTAGGTACCATGCTTCTTTATATTTGCTTTCCCTTTATGCCTCACTACCCCTTTCTCTCACTCTTTGTTCTTGAGATTGAATGCCTATAAAGTATTAGCATTAAGCATTTGCCTTATGATTTATTTTCTATGGAACCCAGGCTAAATTAAGCTACTCTTCAAAGATTACTAGAAATAGTTCCATGATTACATTGGTAGGTTTTTTTCAGCTCCCTGGAAAGAATGTATTTGGGCTCAATAACTAGAATGAATAAAAAAGATTTTTATTTATTATTTATTTGTGTATTTATTTATTATTTATTATTATTATTTATTAATTTATAGACAGAGGGGAAGGGAAGGAGAAAGAGAGGGAGAGAAACATCAATGTGTCATTGCCTCTCGCTTGCCCTCTACTGGGGACCTGGCCAGCAACCCAGGCATGTGGCCTGGCTGGTAATCGAACTGGTAGCCTTTTGGCTTGCAGATCAGCACTCAGTCCACTGAGCCACACCAGCCAGGGCTCAATAACTAGAATGAATTTAAATCACTTTTTATTTTTTTGAAAGTCAAGCTAACTCTCATATTGTTGTTGCCCTGTCTTCATGGCCAATGTTTATGTTTTCCAGTTAACAGTTACTGAGGGCTTACTACATGTTAGCCATCATTTGTTAGAGCATTTTACTTGCATTGTCTCATTTAATCAGAATAACAACCTTATGAGATAGATGCTATTTTGTCTGCTTTACAGAAGATGATATTTAGGCTTGGCTAGGTCAAATAACTTGCCCAAGGTCACTTGTTTAGGGTTACACAGCTGATAAACAATAGAAGTATGAATTAAACCACAGGTCTGAATCCAGAGTCTGTACTCTTAAACACTGTGGCACTTTCTCAGACAGAAACTTCTCTCACTTTCTTTAACACTTGGATTGGGGTGATCTTCCCTACCTCTGTTGCCACTCTGTCATCAAATACTTGGTATCATGGATTTTTGCCCTGCCTCATCTCCTCATAGCTTCAGTTGATTCTGGAATAGTCACAAATTGAGACCTACTATCACTCAGTTCTATCCTCACCCAAGACTGGAAACTCTGAATTTCCCCTTCTCACCATAGCCCACTCTCCTACTACCTCTATCCCACCCATCTTCCTATCAAATGTATCTTTTTCTCTGTCACTGGAACTCATCTTATTTAAAAACATTTCTTTTGGTTCTATTTGCTTCATCTTCCACTGGGTCCACCTTGCAAATTACCAGTTACTGGACATACCCACCACTGTATTTCTCTTCCATTGCCACTGAATTTCTGAAAGCTGTTTAGGTCAAAAAGCACAAACGTTTCATTGGTTGTGTCCTGAGGGCTTCTGTATCATTCATTTTCAAAAAAAAATTTTGTTTTTACAATGATAAGGTAGTATATCAGATATTGGAAATTCAGAGATGAAAGAATGAGTTCTACCTTCATTTGGCTCAGAAACAAATCATAAATTATATGTATTTTGTTGTTGCCATAGTCTTCTCTTAACAGCCATGACTTAGTGTAGTTCAAAAAACTTAAGGATTGGAGGCAGTGACTTTGCCATTATACTTGGTTCAAAAAGTGTTTCCACTTATACTAAACTTGAACAAAACACTCCACATCCCTTCACAAATGGTCATGCCAACATCATTCTCTCACCTCTTCCTTAATATTTTGAACCATAACTTCACAATCAAAAGACATAGAGTGCTGAATGGACAAAAAATAAACTGTAACTTTCTATTATGCATGATCCTCCTCCAGTACACTAAGCATGAGGATTCTTCTCATTCACTAGGTGCTACATAACTGTTAACTGTACCATAGCTCAGAATCTAGAGGAATGAAAAGATCTACAGAGCAAGTTGGAAAAGAGAAGTGTGTAAAAGAGAGAGAAAATGTTCAGAGAAGAAGTATATGTATGACACAGGAGAATATTGTAGTCTGGAAGTAAAAAATATTTCCTAAGGAGGGAATTTCAGTTACCTTTTTCAACTAGGAAAACATTAGAGGCAGAGCTGGCTACTCCGGAGGAATCCCAGAGTCAAGAAAATCTCTCCAGGACCTCTCTGTCAACTCCAGAAGTATATAAGATAAACTTTATTTTTCCAAATGGAGACAAGTATGATGGTGACTGTACAAGAACACCTTCTGGAATCTTCGAGAGAAATGGAATAGGTATTCATACAACTCCAAATGGGATTGTCTACACAGGAAGCTGGAAAGATGACAAGATGAATGGTTTTGGAAGACTTGAACATTTTTCAGGAGCAGCATATGAAGGCCACTTTAAGGACAACATGTTTCATGGACTGGGGACTTACACATTCCCAAATGGGGCAAAATACACTGGAAATTTCAATGAAAATAGGGTGGAAGGTGAAGGACAGTACACTGACACCCAAGGGCTGGAGTGGTGCGGCAGCTTCCATTTCACAGCTGCCCCGGGCCTGAAGCTAAAGCTCCACATGTAGATGTTCTGCAAGTTTTAATGTGGTGATTGAAGCTGTTCGTTGTACGGAAAACAGATATGTCATCCGAAATAACTTCACACACCACCTCTCTATTATAATTTTGCCAATAAAGCCGTCATTCACTTAAAAAAAAAAAGAAAAAGAAAACATTAGAGATGTTTTCCTAAGCATGTTCAGTGGAGTGGTAGAGGTAGCAGCCAAGTGACAATGGCTTGGAAAGTAATAGGTTGAATTTGAGATGTCTGTGGTGTATGCGGATAGAGGCTGAAAATACATGTCTAGAATTTAGACAAGGTATTTATGTGGGATGTAAAGACCTTGGAACCAAAGAAAGCAAGAATAAACTCATAGAAAACATGAAGTTTAGAACTGTGTCAAAATTGGGATTGTAGTAAAAATTGTGCTTAAAGCCAGCATGGGGAGAGCTAAGTCTGTAAAGGAGACTGATACAGAGTGGCTAGAGAGGCAAGAGAGTGATGTCACTCCATGTGGTGGGGAAGAGGTTCCAAAGGGAGAGAAAATAAATTGTTAAATGTTGTAAGAAGGCCATCAGACAATTATGGAAACATTTATTTAGTTTTAGCAACCAGAAGGTCATTATGAACCTCTGCAGTAGCAGTTTCAATAAAGAAGAGTTCTCATAAGTCAGATTTTATTGTGTTGAGGAAGTGAATTCACTGTGTGTAGACTACTCTTAATTATTTTTTACAGTGAAGGGAAAGCAAAAGGGCAATATTGCCTTCAGGAAATTTTAGGGCCAAAGAAGAGATTATTGTTTTTTAGTGTTTTGTTTGTTTTTAAGATGGAAGATATAAATAACCTTTTAGAGATTCAAGTAACTGGAGGGAGAAGTGAATGAAGAAAGTATGAAAGTCATAGCATAAGGGCTTGGATTAGATTGGGGAAGGAGAAAAACACTTCATAACCTGAAGCTGCAAGGAAGAAGCAAGTTTGTCACAGATGCAGTAAAGGTGGATACATTTGTTGAAAAGAATAGTAATGGCATTGTGGGAGTCCATATCTTTTGTGTTCATTATCATCTGTGACAGTGAGGGAGCAGGCTAGAATACATGGTCTGCTTTGTCAACTTGCTTCAATCTTGGTAGCAAGTATTCCACACATTTTATTTTCACATTTCCAAAATCTAAATTAGAGCTTCACTCAGCTCTTTCAGAAAAGGGAAGCATAATGGATTCTTATTACATAATAGAAAAATTATATAATAGGAAATAATTAGGAAAAACAAACCATACTTTAGCTGTGAACTTCAGAGGAATCTCAGCTCTGTTAGGCTTAGAGACTTCATTTGGCTAGGGATGGGGCATGGGACTGTGATGAAGACATTCAGATTGGCAGGCTATTGGTATCAGAAACACCAGCCAACAAACTTTTACCCTTAGGACTAAAGTTCAGATATTGATCAAGGCTTGAGAAGCTTGGCAAAAATAGAATAGAGGACATGGGTGCTGGGAATATAAACAAGGGAGCAGAATCTAGTTACCATAGTGGTTGAATAAGAAAGATAATGCTTTCCAGGAAGAAGCAAAAAACCCAGTGACCAGGACAAAACCAGAATTAGAACTGGGCACTTGATGTTGAGTATGAAAGTAGAACTTATTAATATTTTATAGCTATAACTCAATATTTCTTGATCGTGGCTGCACACTGGAATCATCCAGGGAGCTTTGAAAACCACTGAACCCTAGATGTCGCTACGCTGATTTAACTGGCCTCTGGAGAGGCCTGAATATCAGGATTTTAACAAGCCTTCTTAGATAATTCTAATGGATAGCAAAATTCAGAACCATAACTCAAACCAGAATCTGTCCCAGAGGTAGAAACGAAACTGGAGGGAATAGGGAGGTCTGAGTATCCTTATCATATTGAATTGACTGGATAAACACTACCTTCATAATTTCTGTACATCACTTGCTCCCAGTTGCGTATTTTTGGCTAAGAATCTCCAAATGATTTAGGCTCAAAAAGTTGCCCACTTCTTTCTTTTTTAATTTTTTCAGTCACAGTTTACATTCAATATTATTTTGTATCAGTTTCAGGTGTATAGCATAGTGGTCAGACAATCATATACTTTGTGGAGTAGTCCTCTGGTATTTCCAGTATCCAAATGTTACCATACATAGTTATTACAATATTATTGACTAGACTTCCTGTGTTGTACTTTACATCCCCAAGACTAATAGAAAGTTTCTCTAATAGAAAGTTCCCATTAAGATCAGGAACAAGACAAGGATGGCCACATTTACCACTTTATTCTTGTGTTTTATCCTTGAAGCAATTCTATATGCATCTTCCTGGTACACTCATCTACATATTTCTGAATGTCCCAGCTAATTTCAAGAGTTCCATCATCTATTGAAAAATCCTCACTTTGGCATCAAAGGCTGCTGTAGTAGACTCTTTTGATGCCCCTTACCATACTCTAAGCTCTCATGAGTTCACATAAAACTGTAGGTGGAGACAGTTTCCAACCTGTTGCCAAATTTGTATCTTGGGCTCCTGTATTTCTTCTTCTTTATCTGAGGGATTTCCTGAGCAGCCTGAGAGTTTGACTAGCTGCGTGCAGTAGCAACTCAGAAATATGGTGGTGTAGTAACCCTTATTCCTCAACTCTCAACCAATGGGGAATAAGACTTTAAAGATAAATACTCCATCTTTCCCCTCCTTCAGTGGAATAATTCTTCACTGTGTTACATATTGGTTATCAGGGGATTCTCTAAAGGCATTGGGCCCCTGTTGCCCACAGAGGTAACTTGCTCATCAATGAACCCTTTTGGGGGGCTTTTCTCCCTTCACTGTCTCAGCTCCTCATTTACTGTTCATGAGAGTGATTCTTAAAAATGCCACCTGCATGCACCCAAGTTCTTGTTGCAGAATTAACTTTGAAGCGGATCCAAATTAAAATTGTCTTTCACTATATCTGATTCTAACTAACCTTCAACTCACTCCACAACAAACTGGAAAACTTAAAATTTGCAGAGAATTTTCTCGTCCCAATCTACTATTCAACTTGCATCTTCCCCTTCCTTAGAAAATCCTTGCTGCCCATTAAAATCCAGTGTTCTCTAGACAAAAAAAAAAAATCTCTGGATTGTCTGAACTCTCATAGCTTTTTGTATATTTCTCTTTTATGCATATATATATATGCATAAGTCATAAATGGAATTACTACATAAATATGTTGTTCAAACTGTGGTTAAACAAAGCTTTCCCACTCTTTCAGGAAGCAGGCTTGAAGAAAAATTGATTTTCAAAAAATGAAACAAAACAAATACAAACTATTATCTATTGTTCTGTGGAGCAAAGACACGGGCTCTCAAGATAGAAAAATAACAAAGGTTACCATTATTATCAATAGACTTTATTGTGTTCAGGGAAAACTTTGTTTCTAAAATAAACATTAAGTTATAGGTTAATGGTTGATATGTTAACTATAAAGATGAATATCATTATTATAATTCTAAGTTTTGGTAGATACTTCTATATTTAATAAAGTTGAGAAAAATGGGTGAAAAAATAAAACAAGACTAGTCCATGATTTTAAAGTATTCAGTAAAAGATAGGACATTCTTTCACTAAATATATGTGGAAACTCACTTTTCCTTTGGAAAAAAGAGCATGTTTTTGCCCCTTGATATTGATTATCCCTTAGCCTTTGGGAAAGCATTAAAATGACATACACACTTTAAGGTATGGTTAAGATCAACATTTCTCTCTTTCCTATCTTATAAATATACTCAATCTTTTATGTATTGCTTTCAGAGTCCTTTTACAAATAGGATTCAACCCAACAATTATTTACTGAGAGTCATATATAAAAGGTCTGTGTTAAACTATGAGGGAGTACAGATGTGAATAAAACAACATCCTTGCCCCCAAGGAGTTTGTAAATACCTTGGGACAATTTATTTATAACCAAGATTTGCATGAAACTAGTCCTTATTGAAAAATCCATATCATAGCTGCTGGAGGCAAAACTTGATTAACCCTCCTGTTTTATGTCCCTTAAGAGTCAATGATAAAACAATAAAAATTTTCTCTGATCAAAAGAAAGAGTCAATGATCAAGACAGAAAAGCAGATCCTTGAGACTTTTACTTCCTAGTCAATATTTAAAAGATAATTTAAATTTAACCTCCCAAAATAGATATTATTCATGCTTTTATACTAAAGAGTACCTTTAAAGACTTAATATCATTAAAAACAAAAAAAGCTCTTAATTATATATGACACTCAACAGATGGCTAGAGTATATGGACTATAATAGTAAAAATCTGTCTGACACTAAAAAAAAACTTGTCTTGGATTAAAACAGAAGAAAAGCAGTTCTGTTGCTAATTATGCAGGGAGAACAGATACAAATAATAGTAGTTGCAAAATTAACAGGAAACACCGGTTCACTCAAGGCTATGTACCACTCTTCCCCCATTCCCTGCCCCAATTTGAATGTTTGTTGCTTCCTTACCAATGATGCTCCCATGTATATTCTGTTATTCTTTTCTGTTATTGGGGATATTCAGCTGCCAAACTGCCATTAAGTCAAAACATCACCCAATTCTTAGTTAATGCCTGCTTTCCATGATCAGACCTCAGAGACGCTAATCAATTCATAGCTGTCCTCACTTCACTGAGATGCTCTATTGAATCCTGTAACAGAAACCAAACCTTACAAAAGATGCCTCCATCCTTCCTTTTGTTGAGAGCATCAATCCAAAGTCCCCCTAGGGTACACCCCTCTAATTTTATTAAGGCAATAAATATGATTCTGTCAGACTATAGGCTTGTCTCTTGTAATCTTTGGGTCATTGGGCTTTAACAGTATACATGTACATACAGAATAACAAATATTTAAGTAATAACACCAACAACATATCTCAGCATACTTTTCATAGTTGACCTGGGAGGTAAAACACTTATTTAAATTATTCAAAAATTTTGTGTGATTTATCTCTTAGAACTGAACTCAAGGATGAGGGATTTCTCATTTTTTTCCTTCCTTGTTATTTTTCTTCCTTCCTTCTTTCCTTCCTCCCTTCCTTCCTTGCTTCCTTTCTTCCCTCTTTCCTTCCATCTTTTCCTCCTTCTCTCCCTCCCTCTCTCCCTTCCTTTAAGTAATCTTTGATAGTAAATACATTAATATGAACCTGAATTTTGGAAATAACCAAATATTATTTGAAAACACACTTGATGTGCACATCCTTCCATCACTGTAGATATTTATTTAAAGCTCATTCTGAACTTCTGTTAGAAAACAAACTACTGATGTGCATTTTAAAAGATAATGGTTCCCCTGGCTGGCGTAGCTCAGTGGATGGAGCATGGGCTGGGAACCAAAGTGTCCCAGGTTCGATTCCCAGCCAGGGTACATGCCTGGGTTGCAGGCCATAACCCCCAGCAACCGCACATTGATGTTTCTCTCTCTCTCTCTCTCTCTCTCTCTCTCTCTCTCCCCCCTTCCCTCTCTAAAAATAAACAAAATCTTTAAAAAAAAAGATAATGGTTCCATCAGCCCTTCAAATGTAATGGTTACCACCATTTTTTTTTGCATAAGCAAAAAAAAAAGTGCAGAATTTCTCTTATGGTAAAATGTGATCATGTATCTTTGAGCACAGATAATGTACCACTGCCCATTAATTTTCCTATCTATAAACATTTTCTCATTGACATTCCAAAAGAGAAAATTCTAACCATTAAATATTTAATTACTTGTATTTTATATATCATCTTTTCTCAAAAATAAATTGCATTGGTTTGAATTAGTTTAAACCATTTGAATTGTCCAGTCGCCCTGATGAGTAAGAATAAAGGTGCATTGAAAGGATTATACACCATACCCAGTGAGTCTTATCCCAGGAATGAAAGGGTGATTTAACATATGAAAATCAATTAATATAATATATCATATAAATAGAATGAAGGGAAAAAGATACCTGATCACCTTAACTGATGCAGAAACAGCACTTGGTAAAACCTAGTAGCCTTTCATGATAAAAACACTCAACAGAGGTGAGGCAAGATGGCAGAGGAGTGAATGGAAGCCACAGTAACCTTCTCCCAGGATCAATCTGGAATTACAAGTAAACTGTGGAGAAATCACCAAGAACAAACAACTGAAAAATTGCAAGAGAGAAGCCTTATAACCTCAGACAGATAGAAGGATCAGCTTCAGCACAACCTGTTGGTAAGGAGTGTGGTGGAGACTCGGAGGCCTGGCTGGGTGCCCAAAGGTGGCAGTGCCGCAGGGATAATTAAGCAGTGGGTTAGATCCCCCTGAGAAGAACGGGGTCTAAACCCTAAGCTGGGATCCCCAGCCTAGAACACCAGAGCCCAAACAGTACACATAACAACCAGCAGTGAGAAACAGTAGCGTTGCTCTCCACCAGAGATGGATGGTTGGAGATGCAAAGAGCCATTTAAAGGGCCAGCACAGAAATTTTCATTTGTAGCCATTTACTTGTGACTCTGGCAAAGGTGGGGGCAGAGTGGGCTAGAGATACCTGAGGAGAGACTGCAGATGGAAGCTTAGGGGAGAGAACTGAGAGAGTAGTTGCTGGGATCCTAGTGCTGAGTCATTTCCCAGACAGCAGCAGCCACCTTGTTCAGGCAAACAGACCACACCCTTCCAAGCAGCAGCAGCCTGAGGGGAAACAACAGCCTCAGATCCAGGGGGTATTCTGCCCTACCCTATGGGGATTAAGCCTGACTGATGAGTGCAGAGGGACTAGATTAACAATGGGAGGAAGCAGCCATAGAAGGTAGATCCCTGGCAGTCTTGGAGCAGGCTGCCTAAGGTCAGACTGGGCCAACATCTGAAATCACCAGAGCTGGATCCAGAAAGAAAAACACACTGGTAAATACTAGAGGCTACCTAGACTAAATCCACTGTGGTCTTCTGCTTGATTAGTGATATTTTCTATCCTGCATAGCTTTCTAACATTCATTTCTTGTCCAGCAAGTTTGTGCATATTAAATCACTAGAATTTATACTACAGTTTATTTCTCTCATTTCTTATAATAATCTTAATCTCTCTACACCCTTATATTAACATTGGTTCATTTGCTGTTGATAGTGGCATTGTGTGGGGGTGGGAAGATATGTTTTTGTGGATATGGGTTTGTTCCCTGGGCTTTCTGGTTTTGTTCTGGCAGCATCTGCACAACAGGATATAAGATGTGGTGGACAGAGTGACCCTCAGTCAACCAGCTGGAGGGAAGGTCTCGCTAAAGAATGACTCAACCACAGTCAAAACCCAATTATAGCCAGAGAGCCAATATAAACAGTATAAAGGGTATCCCAAGAGCATCAAGTTCAGGAGATCAAGGAGACTGCACCACTGAATCTCACAAGTCTCCTACCATAAAAGTCCACACCACAAACTCAGGGAGTCAAAACAGATCAATTTAAGAAGCAGAGGCTAACAAGAAGAGTCTCACAAACAATGGGAAGACAAAGAAACAAATCTCAAATGAAAAGAAAGGAAGAATCCTCAGAAAGAATGCTAAATGAAATAGGGACAAGTCAACTATCAGATATTGAGTTCAAAGCAATGGTTATAAGAAAGCTCAATGAGCTCACTGAGAATTACCAAATCTATAGAGAAACTATGATGAATGTACTGCAATCTATATCAACATGAAAAGGGAAATAGAAACTATCAACAAGAGCCAAGAGGAAATGAAGAACACAATTTCTGAACTGAAGAACACAGCAGAAGGAATAAAAAGCAGGGTCGATGAAGCAGAGGTTCGGATCAGTAAGCTTGAGGACAAGGTAGAAAAAAAACCAAAACTCCCAGAAAGAGCAAGGAAAGGAAAGGAGCCTCAGAAAGAATGAAGAGGGGTTAAGGTAACTGCAGGATAACAAGAAACATAATAATACCTGTATAATAGGGATATCAGAAGGAGGAGAAGAAGAGCAAGGGACAGAAAACCTGTTTGAAAAAGTAATAATGGAAAACTTCCCTAATTTGATGAGAGAAAAAATCACACAAACCCAGGAAGCAATCAATCAACAGGAACCCAAAGAGGCCCACTCCAAGACATATCATAATTAAAATGGCAAAATTCTAAGACAGAGAGAATCTTAAAGGCAGCAAGGGAGAAACAGGATGTAACAAACAAGGGAGCCCCAATAAGGCTAGCAGTTGATTTCTCAATGGAAATGCTCCAAGCCAGAACAGAATGTCAAGAAATATTCCAAGTAATGAAAAGCAAAGGCCTGCAACCAAGGCTACTGTCCCCGGCAAGGTTCTCAATTAAAATGGAAGGCAAATAAGGAATTTCAAAACAAAAGAAAGCTGAAAGAATACACCTCCACCAAACCAGCATTGCAAGACATGCTAAAGGGACTGCTTTAAGAAAAGGAAGAAAAAGAGTGAGGAACACAGGTAGAAAGGGAGTGAAATGGCAATGAATAAGTACCTATCTATAATAACCTTAAATGTAAATGGATTAAATGTTCCAATCAAAAGACATAGAGTAGCTGAATGGATAAGAAAACATGACCCACACATATGCTGCCTAGAAGAGACTCACCTCAAAACAAAAGACCTACACAGACTGAAAGGGAATGGGATGGGAAAAAATATTCCAAGAAAATAAACAGGAGGAAAAAAGCCAGGGTAGCAATACTTGTATCTGACAAAATAGACTCCAAAACAAACGCCATAAAAAGAGACCCAGAAGGACATTTCATAATACTCAAGGAAAGAATCCATCAAGAAGACATAAACATTGTAAACATATATGCACCCAACACAGGAGCACCCCAATATATAAGGAAAATCCTTGAGGACTTCAGGAAAGATATAGACAGCAACACACTCACACTAGGGGATTTTAAAACCTCACTGTCAAAAATGGATAGATCTTCCAAACAAAATATTAGCAAGGGCATTGTGGCATTGAACAATGCCCTTGATCAAATGGACTTGACTGATATATATAGAACCTTTCATCACAAAGAAACAAAATGCACATTCTTTTGAAATTCACATGGAACATTTTCAAAGATAGACCACATAATAGAACACATAACACGCCTCAACAAATTTAAGAAAATTCAAATCATATCAAGCATCTTCTCAGATCACAAGGACCTGAAACTAGAAACTAACCTCAAGGAAAAAAAACTCAAAACATTCAAATTCATGGAGATTGAATAGCATGCTATTATTAAATAATGAATGGGTTAAGAATGAGATCAAGGAAGAAATCAAAAAGTTTCTGGAAACAAATGAAAATGAACTCACAATAGTCCACAACTTATGGGACACAGCAAAGGCAGTCCTGGGAGAGAAACTCATAGCAATACAGGCCTACCTAAAAAAGATAGAAACACTTCAAATAAACAACAACAAAGAAAGCCCAGAGCAAGTAGAAGGAAGGAGATAACCAAGATCAGAGCACAATGAAATGACATAGAGACTAAAGGAACAATTCTAAAAATCAAAAAATCCAGGATCTGGTTCTTTGAAATGATAAACAAAATTGACAAGCCTTTAAGCAAATTCATCAAGAAAAAAGAGAGAGGACCCAAATAAACACAATCAGAAATGAAAGAGAACAGATTACAACTGATACCACAGAAATGCAAAGGATTGTAAGAAATTACTATGAACAACTATATGCCAAGAAACTTGAAAGCCTAGGTGAAAAGGACACATTTTTAGAAAAATATAATCTTCTAAAACTGAATGAAGAAGAAGCAGAAAGCCTGAACAGACCAATAACACTTGATGAAATTGAAACAGTAATAAAAAACTCCCAGCACACAAAAGCTCTGGACCATACGGTTTCACAGGAGAATTTTACAAAACATTTAAGGAAGACTTAACCCCTACCCTTCACAGACTATTCCAAAAAATCCAAGAAGGTGGAAGACCCCAAACTCGTTTTATGAAGCCAGCATCATATTAATCCCAAAACCAAATAGAGACACAACAAAGAAAGAAAACTACAGGCCAATATTTGTGATGAACATAGATGCTAAAATCCTCAACAAAATATTGGCAAACCGCATCCAGCAATACATTAAAAAGATCATACACCATGATCAAGTGGGATTCATCCCAGGGATGCAAGGATGGTACAATATTCACAAATCAGTAACATCATACATAAAGTCAAAAATCACATGATCATATTAATAGATGTGGAAAAAGCATTTGATAAGGTACAGCACCGATTTCTGATAAAAACACTCAGCAAAGTGGGAATAGAGGGAGCATTCCTCCCCATAATAAAGGCCATATACGAGAGACCTACAGCCAACATCATACTCAATGGGCAAAAACAAAAGCTTTCCCACTAAGATCAGGAACAAGACAAGGGTGTCTGCTTTCACGACTTCTTTTCAACATAATATTGGAAGTCCTAGCCACAGCAATCAGACAAGAAAGGGAAATAAAGGCATCCAAATTGGAAAGGAAGAACTAAAACTGTCATTGTTTGCAGATGACTTAATAGTGAACTTAGAAAACCATACAGACTCGACCAAAAAACTACTCGACCTAATAAGTGATTTGACAAAAAAGAGAGATACAAAGCCAATATTCAGTAATCAGAGGCACTTTTGTACACCAACAATGAAATATCAGAAACAGAAATCAGAAAAAAAACATTGGAAATAGCAACAAGAAAAATAAAGTACCTAGGAATAAGCATAACCAAGGAGGTAAAAGACCTGTACTCAGAAAGCTACACAACACTGAAGAAAGAAATTAAGGAAGACACAAATAAATGGAAGCATATACCATGCTCATGGATTGGAAGAATTAACATGATCAAAAGGACCATACTACCCAAAGCAATTTATAGATTCAACACAATCCTTATTAAAATACCAATGACATATTGCACAGATACAGAACAAACACTTCAAAATTTATATGGAACTATGAATGACCCCGAATAACTGCAGCAATTTTGAGAAAGAACAACAAAGTAGGAGGGATCACAGTACCTGATATCAAAGTATATTACAAGGCCATGGTCATCAAAACAGTCTGGTACTGATATAAGAACAGACACATAGACCAATGGAAGAGAATAGAGGGCCTAGAGATAAACCCAAGTCTCTATGGTCAATTAATATTCGACAAAGGGGGCAGAAGCATAAATGCAGTAAAAAAGCCTCTTAAACAAATGGTGTTGGGAGATCTGGACAGCCACATGCAAAAATATGAAACTGGAGAACCAACATGTACCATACACAAAAATAAATTCAAGATGGATAAAAGACTTAAATATAACTGATAATGCCATAAAAGTCTTAGATGAGAAAGTAGGGATGAAAATCTCAGACATTCCATGCAGCAATATTTTCACCAATATGTCCCCTAGAGCAAGGGACATAAAGGAATGAATAAATAAATAGACTATCAAAATAAAAAGCTTCTGCAAATCTAAAGAAAACATCAGCAAAATGAAACAAGAACCGACTATATGTGAAAATATATTTGCAAATGATACCTCAGGCAAGGATTTGATCTCCAAAATATAGAAAGAATTCACATGACTCCACTCCAGGAAGACAAACAACCCAATTAAAAAATGGGCAAAGGACCAGAATGGACACTTCTCCAAAGAGGACATATGTAGGGCCTAGAGACACATGAAAGGATGCTCAGCATCACTAGCCATCACAGAGATGCAAATAAAAACTACAATCAGAAACCACTTCACACCAGTCATAATGGCCATTATAACCAAATCAACAAACAAATGCTGGTGAAGTTATGGAGAAAACAGAACCCTGGTACACTGTTGGTAGGAATGCAAACTGTTGGGAATGCAGTCTGGTGCAGCCACTGTGGAAAAGAGTATGGAATTTCCTCAGAAAACTAAACATGGAACTGCCTTTTGACCCAGCAATTCCACTGCTAGGATTATACCCTAAGAATTCTAAAGCACCAATTCAAAAGAACCTATGAACCCCAATGTTCATAGTAGCACAATTTATAATATCCAAGTGCTGGAAGCAACCTAGGTGCCCATCAGTGAATGAGTGGATCAAAAAACTGTGGTACATTTACATGATGGAATATTATGCAGCAGAAAGAAAGGAGCTCTTACCCTATGTGACAGCCTGGATGGATCTGGAGAACACTATGCTGAGTGAAACAAGCCAGGCAATGAAAGTCATATACCATATGATCTCACCTATAAGCGGAACCTAGTCAACAACACAAACAAGCAAAATATAACCAGAGACATTGAAATAAAGAACAAACTGATAGCCACCAGAGGGGAGCTAGGAGGGGATAATGGTGGGAAAAGGGGGGAGGGTTGTCAAGGAACATGTATAAAGGACCCATGGACAAAGCCAAAGGGGGGTAGGGTCGAGGGTGGGAGGTGGGGATGGCTTGTGTGGGTGGGGATGGTGGTAGGGAAATGGAGACAACTGTACTTGAACAATAAAAAATAATAAAATAAAATAAATGAAAGAACACGAAAAAACACTCAACAAAATAGGAGTAAAGGGGGAACTGCCTCAATCAGATAAAGAACACCTATGAAAAACCCACAGCTAACATATATAACAATGAAAGACTGACTTTACTGCGAGATCAGGAACAAGCCAAAAATGTCTGTTCTGACCATTTTCTTTCAATAGTGTACTGGATTTCTACCCAGGAAAGTTAGGCAAGAAAAAAATAATGAAAGTTGTCAATATTCAAAAGGAAAGATAAAATTATCTCTATTTGCAATAATATGATTTTACATACAGAAAACCCTAAAGAATCATAAAAAAGCTATTTGTGCTAATAAACAAGTTCAGCAAAGTTGCACAATTCAAGATCAACATACAATAATTGATTATATTTCTATAAACCAGCAAAAAAACAATCTGAATGTGAATTAATTTTTATAAAGTATCATTAATCTCTTTTATGTGTTAAAGACAAGAAACATCTTAACATAAAATTATGAAAACAGTTCCACTTAAAGTAGTATAAAAATCAAATGCCTAGGTATAAATTTGACCAAAGAGGTGGGAGACTTGTATACTGAAAACTATAAAGCATTGTTGAAAGAAATTAAAGATGACCTAAATAAATGGAAAGACATCCTGTGTTTATGGATTGGAAGATTTAATATCAGTAGGATGGCAATTCTCTTTGAATTCTTCTAAAGATTCAGGGAAAACCCTGTCAAAATTCCAGCACCTTTTTTTGTCAGAAATGAATAAACTAATTCTAAAATTCATATGGAATTACACAAACAGCCAAAACAATCTGGAGAAGAAAGCAAAAGGTTAGATGACTTCACATTTCTTGATTTCAAAACTTTACTTCAAAGCCATTGTAACAAAAACAATGCAGTACCAACATAGGAATAGATATATACATAAATGGAATAAAATTATGATTCCAGGAATCCCTTACATCTATGGACAATTGATTTTTGGCAAGGGTGCTAAGACTATTCAATGGGAAAAAGAACAGTCTTTTCAACAAATGATGTTGGGTTAGCTGTATACCGACATGCAAAAAGTTGAATCTGTACTTCTATTTCATACCATATACAAAAATCAATTCAGATTGGATCAAGTATATAACAGCTAAAACCATAAAAAATTCTTAGAAGGCATACGTGTAAATCTCTGTGACTATGAATCAGGCAGTGGTCTCATAAATATGACCACAAAGGCAAAAGAAACAAAAAGAGAAGAAAGATAAATTTGATTCCTTCAAAATTAAAAACTTTCATGCATCAAACAGCTTATCAAAAAAGTGAAAAGGCAACAGAATCAGAGAAAACATTCACGAATTACATATCTGATAAAGGATTAATATCCAAACTATACAAAAAATTTGCTGCCCAGCCACAAAAATACAAACAACCCAATTAAAAAATGGGCAGACTCAAATAGACATTTTGCCACAGAAAATATACAAATGGTCAACAAACACATGAAAAGGTGCTCAACATCATTAACCATTAGAAAAATGTAAATTAAAATCACAGTGAGATACTACTTCATGCCCACTGGGATGCTGTAATTAAAAAAACAGACAAACACCCTGATGGGTATGGCTCATCAGTTGGGCAAGGTCCAACAAAGCAAAAGGTTGCCAGTTCAATTCCTGGTCAGGGCACATGCCTGGGTTTCGGGTTCAGTCCCCAGTCAGGGTGTATACAAGAAGCAACCAATTGATGTTTCTCTTCCTCTCTTTCTCCCACCTTTTCTCTCTCTCTAAAAATAAATAAATAAAATCTTTTAGAAAAACAGACAACCTAGTCAACAAAACAAACAAGCAATAAAAAATATAATGAGACATTGAAATAAAGAACAAACTGACAGTAACCAGAGGGGTGAGGGGAGAGGGATAATGGGGGAAAATAGGGGAGGGGTTGTCAAGGAACACATATAAAAGACACATGGACAAAGCCAAAGGGGGTAGGATTGAGGGTGGGAGGCAGGGGTGGATGAGGTGGGGTGAGAGTGGTGGGGGAAAATTCGAGACAACTGTACTTGAACAACAATAAAAAAACAGGCAAACAAACAGAAAGTAACTGTTGCTGAGAATGTGTATAAGTTGTAAACCTTATATCGTTGGTGAGAATGTAAAATAGTTTAGGCACTTTGGAAAACAGATTGGCTGTTCATCAAAAAGTTAAATATAGAATTACCATATTACCCAGCATTTCCACTTCTAGATATTTATACTCAAGATAAGTGAAAATGTAGGTCCAAACAAAAATTTGCATGTGAATGTTTATAGCAGCATTAGTAATAATAGCCCCAAAGCTGAAAAAAAAACAAGTGTCCAGTAATTGATGAATGGATAGACAAGATGTAGAATAGTCACATAATGGGATAAATTTGGCCATAAAAAGTAATGAAGTGCTGATACACTCTACAACATGGAGGAGTTTTGAAAACACTATGTAAATTAAAATAAGTGAAACACAAAGGGCTACATATTGCATAGTTCCATTTATTAGAAATATGCAGAATAAAGTAAATCCATAGAGACAGAAAGCAAATTAATGCTTGCTAGAGTTTGGTGGAAGGGAGGAATGTGGAGTAATTGCTTGATGGGTTCAGGGTTTCTCTTTGAGATGATGAAAATGCTCTGAAATTAGTGGTGATGGGTGCACAGTGCTGTAAATATACTAAAAGCCATTGTCCATAAAATGGTTAAAATGGTAAATTTTGTGTTATATGAACTTTGCATCAATAAAATGAACCTTTTGAGTAACATTTTTGTTAGATGGTGACTTGTTAGACCCCGGTGGGAACCTCTCATATTTTGGTGCTCAGAATGAGAACTCTAGGTAAAAAGCAGTTATTTCAAAATACAGTAAATACAATTTTCTGGATGAGCCACATATTACAAAATCATTAGAGGAGCTTGAACATTTGTGGTAAGGCCTACAGGCTGGGTGGCTAGGGCAGGGGAAAGAGAATGGCTAAGGCAGAAAATGCATATATTATTTTACAAGTCAGATAGAATAGCATATTTATTTTATATTTTGAAGCATTCTATACTAGAGATGAATGCATACTCCAAAATCCATTTTCTGCTTCTTATCTTGTAAAAGAACCCCTGAGTTTTTACCAGGGTATATGGCTATGTAAAGATTACTTTCCCCACTCTTCCTTTCAACCACGTGTGGCTTTGTGACTAAGCTCTGTTCATGATATGTAAATTGTAGCATGTTAGCTTCTTTGTAAACATGGTCAAAGAGATTACCAATCATTCCTTGTCTCTTCCATCTTTCTGATGGCTGGCATGGGGATTTAATGGCTGGAGGCATAGCAGTCATCTTGACCATAAGCAGTAAGCTAACAATTGTAGAGAAAAAGGAAGATAGAAGGATGTCCATGAGGGATCCTTGATGGACATGGAGATATCTTAACAGCCATGAAGTTTCTGTCCCCAGATCAATTATGAATGAGATAGAATGAACTTCTATATTGTTTAAGGTACTATTATTTTGGATTGAATGATTGTCAAAATAAACCTTTATATTTTTATTAAATTTATTGGGGTGACCTTGATTAATAAAATTATATAGGTTTCAAGTGTATTATAGAATTACAATTCTATAATACATCATCTATACTCTACATTGCATGTTCACCAGGCCAAGTTGAATCTCCTTCTGTCACCATATATTTGACCCCCTTTACCCTTTACTACTACCCTCTACCCCCCTTCCCCTCTGGTAACCACCATACTGTTGTCTGTCTGTGAGGTTTTGTTTGTTTGTCTTATTTGTTTATTTATTACTTTCTATTTTATATTCCACATATTAGTGAAATCATATGGTTCCTGATTTTTTCTAACTTATTTTGCCTAGCACAGTATTCTCAAGACTCATCCATGTTGTCACAAATGGCAGTATTTCATCTTTAATCATGGCTGAGTAGTATTCTGTTATATATATGTACCACAACTTCTTTATTCAATCATCTACCAAAGGACACTTTCATTGTGTGCATGTTTTGCCCACTGTGAATAATTGTTCAGTGAACATAGAGGTTCATATACCTTTATGAATAATGTTCTAATTTGGGGGGGAGATACCCAGAAAGTGTATAATCTCATGAATTACCTTATTTCTTTTCTATTTGTTAGAAAGCCAGTGATGTTCCAAATGGAATTTGCTCTATCAACCTGGGCCTTGGAATGAAGATAGCATGAAACAGGGCCACACCCTACCCATGATAACATAAGCAAGAAACACACCTTTGCTGTTATAGACCATCAAGGTTTGGGGGGGTTAATTGTTATATAGCATAACTAACCCAAATTGACTTATATAGATCCCAATATGAAGAAGATACTGACTACAAAAATGAATGAGACATTATTTACATCCTCAAGAACCTCATTTTATAATAGGGAAATAAGTACATCAAAATAATTATAAACAATATGTTGAAAGCTCATAGGACATATGGAAAGTACACATAGGACATATGATTACATTGAAGAAAGAGGGACAAACCCTATTTAAGGGGTTTTAGGAATGCTTTATGTAGAAAATGACACTGAATTTGAATTTGGGAATCTATGTAAAGGTTCAAATATTTTTTGAAAAAACAAAAGGACATTCTAGAAACAAATACCATATTCAAAAGTATAGAGGTGTAAAAAGAATTTACTTTTATTTATTTTATTTTTTAAATAATTTTTATCAGTTTATTTGAGCCAAACTGATGACAATTGCTGGGGAGCAAAACCTGAATAGATTGAGAAATTTCTCCAGAAAATGGCAGTTTTGTACCTTATTTTATACATTATAATCAAAAGAGGAGGCATAATTAGGTTGTATTACATGAAATCTATTGTTGGTAGATTAGGGAGGCCAGAGAAAGCAAAGTAGGGGGGCCCCTTGGATTGAATAGAAAATAAAATGATAGTCACATACTTCTTTTACATAGGTGGTATGGGATAGTTAGCAATCAACAATTAACATGGTAACAATAACAATGAGGGGATTTGTGGGATCCATGGTGCAGAGTGCTCCCCATGGTGCCTGTGCTTTGAGGGATCCAGAAAAACAAAATTTGACATTCTAAATGTATGTTATAGATGCAAAAAAAAACCCCAATAGGCTCAATTAAGGTAAAGATGAACTTTTGTCAGGGAAGGTTCCAGCCTAGGACATTACTGCCTGCCATGACCTACTTTTAGTTGGCAAGTTCACACCATCCTATGTGATTACTTTAGGTTCACAAGTTTGCAAGGCTATCACGCAGGCCTCCCCCAAGCTTGTCAGACTTAGCAGTTTCATCCACAAATATTTAATTTAATATACTAGCTTGCAATTATCTAACAGTTAAATCATTTTCTGATCCTAAAACAACATTGTAAATTATAGTAATGTTATAATTACATAATTTGAAAAAAATTAACTGGCAATTTTTAGAAGAATTTAATTTTTAAAGAAATAGCAAGAAGCATGATGTGTTTTGGGATGTCTAATATCTGTGTTGGCATCTATAATATGGGGCAAAATTTGAGAGATGAATGCAGAAAGGTTGTTAGAACCTTTCTTATACATACAGTTCTAGATACAGGAGAAATGGCAAGTTATATTTTATTTACAGTACTTGTAGTTTTAGCAGAATTGTTATGAAATGTTTTATTTCTTATTTGTGTGTGTTCTTATATGTGCAATGCCCATTTCAAATGCTGCTGCAAGGTTACTTAAGGGTCTGGTCTCTAATGGCATCTTTTGCTTCCATCCATCAGACTTCAGCTGGAGGGATGTCATAGAAATGGCACTGGACAGTTTTACTTTAGTGGCCTGTGAACCAAATTCCACCATCTTGAAAACTGTGGGCTCCAGATCATTTTGGGCTAAGTCCCTTGGAATACTTTCTCACATTATACAAATTCTAAAGAAAATACACACACACATACACACACCACAGAGTCCTAACAGTTTCATGTTTACTAAATTGTGAACCAGGAGCTTGTGGCTCGAGGTATCAGGCAGAACACAAACATTTACCTCTCCTCACAGAATCCTATTGAAATGACACAGTAAATGGTACAGACAGGATAAATTGATTACAGCTTTGAGAAGGAAACAATCCATGGGAATGGAGATTTGTATAGACTTTTGGAAGATGGAAGGGAGATATAGTTACACTGATAGATAAACTAGGGCAGGGGAAATCATGACCCAGAAAACACACAGGGAAAAGCTACTGAGAAGGTTGGCATTTTCCACCTGGTAAAGAGGAGGCATGAAAAGTGGGAGTGGTTGCTGGACAGTTACTTGTTCAGGTAATTCATTAAGGAAACATCCATAGAGTAGCTTGCTCAGTCAATAGGAGAATGAAAATGAAATTCCACACAGGCAGTCAGGTTCAGGAGCCCTGGAGAATAACCACTCCATATTACTCATCACTTATACCATGTTCTAGGCACTATTCCTGGTGCTAGGCACATAGCAGGAATGTCTCAGTCAGCACTCTCATAGACTGTGTATTTTCACAGGAGAGGCAAACAAGAAACAAATCATCTAATAAATATACATGTAGATATATAATGATAAGCAGGCAAGCAGGGTAAAGAATGCAGAGGTTTTGTTTTAGGTAGGGAAGTCAGACAGGGAGGGCCTTTCTGAGGACATGACATTTGAGCAAAGCTAAATCAAAGTTAAAAGAATGAACCATGTGATTATCTGCAGGAAGAGGTGCAACAATCAGGATGAGGGAGGTTTCAGGTTTGAGGAATATCAAGAAGGCCATGTGGCTGGAACAGAGTGAGGGATAGGTGTTAGAAAGAGCCAGAGCCAGATCCTGTAGTATTCTAAGAGTAAGGGCCTACACCACTGCATTTTTCTAAGTGTGATGAAAAGCCATACAAGCTCACATCTTTAAGCATTACTCTTTATTTGGAGAACTACAGCCAGTGAAGAGGTTGTTGCAGGAGTTGAGGTTCGACAGGATGGTGGTTTCAGCCATGATATAGTGATGATAGTGATGGGAAAGTGTTAGATCTGAGATACATTTTGAAGGTGGAATTGATAAAATTGGCTACTGGGTTGCTTGCAGGATATGAATCAAGGATAACTCACATTGGAATGAGATGTAAGAAGACTTCAAGAAACAGGTTCTAGAAATGTAGTTAGACTACCGGATCCTGCCATACCTCAAGTCTGAAGAGGAGGCCTATGTGAAGTTTCTGGTTTTGCTAAAACTTGTTTGAATAGATCGATCAAATATTAAAAATTTGTGAATAATGTCAGTATTTAGAAATACCCAAAAGATACATGTAATACTACAACTCTTACTTTTGCAAAAAAAAAAAGTTGTAGATAGTTGGTGAAAGATGGTTGTTTTACTGATAAACAGTAAAATTTTTGCTTTTGTTTTTCCACTCTGTAACAGTGACTGGTAACACTGTTGAATAAAGACTGAGTCAGGACAAATATTATTCAATTCTGGGTGAATGTTCTTGCTGGCCCCCTCCACTCAAGCCTTACTTATCTAAAGAATTAAATGGCCTGGGACATTATGGTAACATGGTTTTTAAAGATGAGCAAGCTCAGCAAAAGAGTGCTGTGGTCATTATTTTCTCACCTCAATCAATTCCCTTATCAACTGGATTGATCTCAGGACAGCTAGACCAGGATAATCTGTCCCTCTCAGATTTCCTGCTTTGTATCTTCTTGCCCATACCTTTGATTCCAAACAAGTGGGTACACAGTTCCATGAGGTCAGTGTCTTTTAAAATAAGAACTATGCTTTGTAACACCATAGATATTGGGGGAAATATTCACCCTTGGGAGATGGAAACTAATGGATAAATACTGCTGCCACCTCCTTTGATGGGCAATTCTGGGAAGCCCTGGAGGAGTGACCTCTATTTCTCACAACAGTGACCTCAGCAATTCACCTTGATATTGGCCTTCCCTCATTCCCAATTTCACTTTTCCTGTATTCTCACTACTGCTTCCTGGGGTCATCTTCCTGGAATGTGCACACAATCCTGTGCAGTGCCCTGCTTCTGAGAACTCAAGCTAAGACAGCTGCTTCTTAATAATCATGGCAAAACACCCATCATGGAAAAACATCAGTTTGAAAATAAAATTTTGATTTTCTGCATCTCCAGTGTTTGGTTCCATTGTAAAGAAATTCACATACATCCATTCACCTAGTTTTTTGTTCTTCATATGTTTGTTATTGTGAGCTTAGGGAAAGCAATTAGGTTCATGGCACTACTAATGTTAAGCATATTTAACTCCAAACTTGAGTGATTTATTTTCAACTGTAGGATCCCTTATTTCAAGTGCACTATATACATATAGAGCCTTGAAATATATATATATATATATAGAGAGAGAGAGAGAGAGAGAGAGAGAGAGAGAGAGAGAGAGAGAGAGAGAGAAAGAGAGAGAGAGAGAGAGAGAGAGAGAGAGAGAGAGAGAGAGAAAGAGAGAGAGAGAGAGAGAGAGAGAGAGAGAGAGAGAGAGAGAGGGAGAGGAAGAGAATTTCAAGTGCACAAACTTGATTTACTTGGGCAATACATCACATCACAAAGTCTGATGCTTCCACTTTAAAGAAATTGCTATCTAACTGTAATAATGCACAACTGTGAGGCATGATTAAGCATTCCATATAGTTGATAACCTTGTGAAGTAAACACAGATAAAATATTTGCTCTCATTTTTTTGAGATTATCAAACTAGCAGAAAGGACTTAGGGTCTTTCCACCAGGGCTGGCAAGATTGTTAAAACACACACAGTCATGGGAAAGGAGGAGCAACAGTTGGGCAACCTAGTAAAGTGGAAGAAACCTTTCACTCACTGTTTTATTAACAGTTGTTTTTGAGTGTCTTTAATAATTCAGGCAATATACAAGGCACTCTAGGTATAATGATTGTTGGAAATATGTTATAAGAGAAGTTGGGTGGGAAAAGAAAGCAAGTTCCTGGGAGGGAGATATTATAACAGTTTCAGACTTTGATACAATGGGAATCTATAACTAACATTACCATCACCATTAGGGGACATAGTTATGTGGACCAAGGGAGCAGTGATTTTCAAAGTGACCAGTCAAATCAGTTTTAGTATCTTGTCAACCAATGGGACAATCATTTTTTCACCGGTCAATTACATTTATTAATTAGACAGTTTGATCAACATGTGGCATTGAAATGGACTCAAAATTGAGAGATGCAGTAAAACAAATTGGTTTGGTGAACATTTTTCCTTGAATGGGGTTGTTGTTTGAGTGATTTGGAAAGTTGATTTTAGAAAATTTGTGAATTACTGTGGCCATGAGAGTCATTATTCCAGTTCAGCACCAATGTGACCCCTAAGGCCTTCTTTGTTGCTTATTCAAAAGGAAATAAATAATGATGACTAGATTGTCTTCAGGGGTTTCATGAGTCAGCAACTAAAGCCTATTAATTCATCCACAAGAAAAGAGCTTTAGACATCTGGGTCTTGGAAAGGAAAAGGAGGAAGGCTATCTCTTGGATTTTATCAGCCACTATTCTTCTACAATAGTGTTTACCCGATATTTACCTTGAAAACCAGGAAAACTCTAGTGTTACTCCCTGTCACCTGTTTATGGAAGGAGCTGAATTCTGAGGCATTCTAGCTCTTTTTCAGCCTGGATTAAAAATTCATATCAGGTTTCAGATCATAGAGACTTCCCAGGTCAAGAGCAGCTTGCTGTGCAAAGTTCAATTTTATAATTTTACCTGACTTTATCCCCACCTGTACTTCATGCCTACATCCTTTAGTGAAAATGGCATTGCTTTGAATTTGAAGGTTGCATGCAGGCAGGCAGAGCAGCTTTACTCCCATCCTGAGTTGGAACAGATAATGGACTCTGAAGAGCAGGTGTCCAACTGACCAAGGTCATCAAACAATGACTCAGTGTAAATACCCAAATTGTAGTTGTGGACAAACTTGGCACATGACAGGTGCAGTTGATGAGTGCCCTTTTGTCTAGCTGTCACAGTGGTCTAAGGACAGAGAACAATTCAAATGAAGAGGCCTGTGCCTGCCTTGGAAGGTTACATCTTCACTGTAGCAACCTGTAAGTTGGCATTACTGATGTGGTTAGATGATTTTGTTTCTCAGGAACTATTCATTCAGGGGAAAAAGTGGAAAGTGTAAAGATGAAGTCAGTTTTCTTTTGACGTTCCCAAAGATGAATACTTGTGAAGGACAAGCAGGCAATCTCTTCTTAGAAATAGTCAATCCAAAGAACCTAGAAAGTCCTTCAGAGTAGCAAATAGAGGATCACAACTTCAAACAAACAAATAAACAAACAAACAAGCCACAAGTAAAAAAAAATCAGAAGACTCTGCTCCTGGGAAGTTTAAATTATAACCAATATATCACAAGTGCATGGTTCTCAACACTGTATTGAAGTTTCAGTTTGAGACAATGTCTGAAAGTTTAAGTCAAAGGCATCTAATAAGTGTGAGGTATGAATGATTAAAGTCACAAAAAATGAGTTTAAGTTACTAGGACTTTAAAAAATACAGTTATAAGATGAAAGAGATTTAGAAAAATCCTTGAATTATACAGGTTTAGGGTACACATATTACAATAATTTATAGCATTTTTTCTGATTCCATAGCTGTAAGGGCTAATATTATGTTAAATCATTAGAAAGTAAATGAGTGTAAACTTAAGTTGCTCTATATTCTCAATGTAATTATGAGGTCAGCAAATGTTTAATAAAGAAATATATTGAGAGAAAAAAACAACCTTTGAAAGGGCTTAGGGTGTACAGATTATATTGGTGTATATTATTTTTCCCCATTTCACAAGTGTGAAAGCTGAATGAAACAAGTTATTCAATATAATATAGATCTTTAGAGTGAAAGAGCCCAAATTCAAAGTCATGTCTTCTGACTGTTAACTAGGTCCTTCTTGCTACTTTACCACAATGCATGAAGCACTCCGAGTGTCAAAAAAAAAGTTTCCAGAAAGCTCTGAGTTCAGTGGGTCCTGCTAACTTCTCCCTTCAGATTCACTGCAATGATAGTTGTGTGGGAATGGCTGTTCTCTGTGTCTATAGATTACAAACTGTAGCCTTCTCTTCTTTATGTAAAGATATGGGTGGCCAACAAATATATTTTTGAGTATCTACTGCATACCAGACATTGTTCTAGTTGCTGGGATACAGAATGACTTATTCCTTGCCTCAAGGGACTTTTATACTAGTGGGGGGTGACAACCAACAAGCATCAAATAAATAAATAAATAAATCATATCAGATTCTGATAAGTGTTAGGAAGAAAATAACGTGGGGTAACATAGTTAAAAGTAACTAGCACTGGCAAGTTAAGGTAGGACTGAGGCCAGCTGGGTTTTCAGCTAGGGTGGTTAGTGGCTTCATCAAGCAGGAAGACTGTAGAAGCAACATTAACCATACTCAAAATAGTAGCTTGAATGAAAGACATGGCAAATGACGAAATGGGCAAGAGATAACATTTTGAATATACATTACTGTTGGGGGCCAGGTAACCCATCCAGTGTTTTGAGTCTAGGCCAAGAAATGTGGACATGCAGAAGAAAATGAGACAGCTTCTGGGTGGAGGGTGAGTGTGGGTTTCCTTAAGAGAGATAGAATAATGGTGGTGCTGATGTATAGTATCACATCCTAAACCTGAAATCATTCCACATTATTAAAAAAGGAAGGGGAGTATAATGGTTGATACATCCAATAGTTTCGTACCAAGAAAATATTCATTACATAAATTAACACAATACAAGGATAACCTCACAGAGATTATTGTCCATGTTTGACAAATAAGGA
This sequence comes from Phyllostomus discolor, assembly GCF_004126475.2. NCBI lineage: Eukaryota > Metazoa > Chordata > Mammalia > Chiroptera > Phyllostomidae > Phyllostomus > Phyllostomus discolor. The sequence goes on along the minus strand of NC_050198.1, from coordinate 15,780,522 downwards.
AACTGAGGTACAGTAACTTTCCTGTGAAAGGCTAAATAATGCCCTAGCCCCCAAAATGTCCAAGTCCTAATCCTCAGGACCTGTGAATGCGTTATCTTATGTGGTAAAAGGGACTTTGCAGATGTGATTGAAAAAATTCGAGATGAAGAGATTATTCTAGATTATCTATGTGTGTTTACCCAATGAAATTATAAAAATCCTTAAAAGAGTCAGAAAGAAGATAAAAGCAGAGTCTGAGTGATGTGGCTAGGAGCCAAGGAATGCAGGCATGTTATAGAAGCTGGAAGAGGCAAGAGAATAGATTATCCCCTAGAGCTTTTGGAAGAAATATCACCTTGATTTTAGTCCAGTGAAACTGATTTCAGAGCTCTGTCCTCCAGAACTGTAACACAATAAATTTGTTGCTTAAGTCACTAAATTTGTGGTAATTTGTTACATCAGCAATAGGAAACTAATATATTTTTCAAGGCCAGGGAGCTACAAAGTGTCAGGGACAGAATTAAAATGGAAGCAATCTGGCATCACTGTTAGAGATTTAACCACTATGTTATAGGACCTCTTACAGGCAGAATAAATTTTTGGGTTGAATGCAAAATATGTGTCTCCTAGGTTTTCCTCCTAAGCTCAGAATTCCATGTTTTAAGAGAAACTGAAAAAAGAGAAAGAGGATCCTATACCAGAGGTATACCGCAGTCCCCTTTACTGCTCTATGTCTTCAGTCCTGAACCTAAGAGATCACTAAATAAACATCCCATTTTAAAGATAAGGAATTCACCCTGGCTGGTGTGGCTCAATGGGTTGAGTGCTGGCCTGTGAACCAAAGGGTCACTGGTTCAATTCCCAGTCAGGGCACATGCCTGGGTTGCGGGCCAGGTCCCCAGCTGGGGGCATACCAGAGGCAATGACACATTGATGTTTCTCTCTCTTTCTCCCCTTCCCTTCTGCCTAAAGCTAAATAAATAAATAATCTTAAAAAAGAAAGATGAGGAATTTGAGGACTAAAGGATTGTGATTTTGATGTTACCTAACGGGTTGAAACAATCAGCTAGTTACAGAAGGGGCAGGTAGTAATATGGAGAAATCCACTGATTTCAACACTTGTATGGAACTCAAAGAAGGAGGCAAATGAGGACCAAAGGATCCATGGTTCCTGAAACCTGTGTTTCTCATTATTCACTTAGAGAGAGTGGGGGAAGAAATGTGAATTACACAGCTGCCCAACATAATACATCTAGAAGAATTCAAAGTTTTCACTGAAACTTTAGCCCCTTCTGATTATTATATCCCTAAATATTAGCCACTTTGACATCCTGATTTCTGCCCCCAGCTCTCTAACACAGCATCTAAGACAGTGGGTGCTCATAAGTATTAATTGAATCAATCAAAAATGTTTATGACAGCATCCTTAAACTAGTGCTTTCCCTAATTTAAGGTGCATGCAAATCTCCTGGGAACCTCGTTAAAATGAAGATTCAGAGTTAAAAGTTCTGGTTGGGGCCTGTGGTTGGCCATTTCTACCAAGCTCCCATGGTCTGTATTTTTCAAGGTCCTGAAAATGAGACTTTTCTATCCAAATACAAAATACAAGTCATGTAAAGTTTGATCATTCAGTGAAAGTTTGCAAAGATGGCATAGAAAATTTTCCCCTTTTAGGCAACCCTGCCCTCCCAATAAAGGGAGCAAATTAGATGCCCGGAATTGGAGAGAGTTGGAACAGTGCCCCAAATACCTGTTCCTTGGGCTCTGCTCTGGTCTTCCAGAAGCAGGGAAGGGTGTAATGAAAGGAAAAAGGGAAGTGTCCAGGAGTTCTCATGCCTCCGTTTCTCTTCCACTTCCAGCCTTTAAGGCGCATCTGCCCCGTTTGAACCTCCGAAGTCACCACCAAACACACGGCTGTGCAGCGCCGCGCCCCCCTCCACGCCCTTGCCCAGGCGGAGACAGACGACGCGCGTGCGTGCGCACTCAGTATAAATAGATCCCAGGCGCCGGCCCCTGGACAGAGCCGGGCTGCGGGCACCGCGGTCATGGCGGGTGAGGACAATCAGTGGCCGGGCAGCATCCTCTACAACATGCTCATGAGCGCTAAGCAAAAGCCCGAGGCGTCAGAAGCAGCGGAGCCCAAGGTGCGGCTGAGGGGCGCGTGCCTGGGCTGCTCTTGTGGCGTGGAGCCCCCATTGGGCAGAGAGGGGCTGCCAAGTAGGCGGCCAGTGGCGGTCCTGTACCGCTGCTGTTTGTGCGGTGAAGATCACCCAAGGCAAGGCAGCATTCTCTACCACATGCTCACGAGCGCAAAACAAACGCAAGAAGCTTCCAAGGCACCCAAGGCACGGCTGGCGGGGGCGTGCTGGGGCTGCTCCTGCGGCTCGGAGCCGCCGGTGGGCAGAGAGGAGATGCTGGGCAGGCGGGCTACGGCGCTCATATACCGCTGCTGCTTTTGCGGTGAAAACCACCCACGGCGGGGCAGCAGCATCTTCAACAACATGCCCACAAGCTCAAAACAAATGCACGCGGTTCGGCCGGGAGTGCTGCTGGGGGCCCCCTGGTGGAACCCCTCGAGTGGCGCACAGCGGCGAGTGACCCTCAAGAGTCCACAGGTGGCCTGCGAGGCAGCTTCAGCAAGCCTGTTGAAGACGATGCGCTTTGTCAAGTTCTTACCCTGTTTCCAGGTTCTGCCCCTGGACCAGCAGCTGGTGCTGGTGCGCAGCGGCTGGGCGCCACTACTCATGCTGGAGCTGGCCCAGGATCGCGTGAGCTTCGAGACCATGGAGACTTCGGAGCCCAGTCCACTGCAGAGTATCCTCACCACCAGGCGGCGGGAGACTGCCGGCGAGGAGCCGCCGCCTCTCCCTACGCTGCAGCAACACTTGGTGCCACCAACAGAGGCCAGGCGTTTGCCTTCAGCCACCGAAGTCCAAGCTATTAAGAGCTTCCTTGCCAAGTGCTGGAGCCTGGGCATCAGTTCCAAGGAGTACGCCTACCTCAAGGGGATCGTGCTCTTTACCCCAGGTAAGGGCCCTGGCCTCTGGCTCTGGGTTTTCTCTGCTCAATAGGGGATTCCGCAGTGTCTACTAGGACTCAGGCACTGAAGAGCGTTCAGTGGTCAGGGGAGTGTCTGGGCAAAAGTGAAGAATGGCTACTAACTCAGCACAGTTGGGGGAGCTCCAGAAACCACCTCTTGTGGGTGGGCTGCTGCCAGAAACACATCCTAGAGGAGGGGCATACTTTGTTGAAGTTTGTACTTATCTCTCTGTAACTTTCTGTTACTACTCAAAAGTCTGTGCCTTCGAGGGGCATGGGTATTCCACCTCCTCTGGTTTTTCACATCTAGTAGCATAGCAGTAAAAAAAGTTTGTGTTTACTTCAAAGTCTGCAACTTCTCTTTCTGAACCTGGCTCTGAAACTTACTAGAATCTTTCTGTTGGAGGGCCTCTAGTAAGGCTGGAAAGAAATGAGACATTTCTGAAGGACCCATAGGGAGACCATGCCCTGGGGACACTGTCAGGCAGGACACGACTTAGTGTTTCATGGTCTTTCTCTGAACGGTCATTTTTATGGTCCTAAGCAGCTGTACTGTGTCATCCTTCAAATGTCTGTGAATATCAGGCTAGCAATGGGGCAGGGAAATGACACACTAGGGACTGTGAGCAGGAGCACTGTATATTAGAGCTTGAAAAGACCTTAGAGACCTCCTAATCAAGTTCCTTTGTCCTCTGTCCCATTCGCAAATTAGGTAGCCTAGTCCTAAGGGACCTTACTGCAAAGTGAATGGCCAGTGAGTTGTGGAGCATGGGCCTCCTCTCTCCTGGACCCAATGTCTTTTGGGCACTAGACACTGTCCTCCTCACAGTGCAACCAAATCATGGGAGACCATCTCCATGGACAGCCTAGAACCTAGTCTCAAGTATGTCCTACTACTAAAGTCATCTTCAATCAGAGCCCTTCCAAAAGGGCCACAGTGGGCAGGAAGTTTCCAGGCAGCTTGCATAGGGATAGTTTTCATGACATTTTTTTCCTGACACCAGGAGTCTCAGGTCATGTCCTTACTTCCTGCCTAGCATCTTTGAAGGGCTATAGAGCAGTATTTAGTCAGAAAATAATTTATTTTCAAGTCAAATATATTTCAGGACCTAGAAATGCCAGCTCATCCCAATGATCATTGTAGGTAACATTTTGATTACATCACTGTCTTCCAAACTTGACTGTGCATTAGAAACATTGGGGCTGGGTGGGGGGCGGGGCTTGTTTAAAGTCTCTTTAGGCCCCACCCCTACAGATTCTGATTAAGTAGTTCTGGTCCAGGGTCTGCAAACCTGCATTCAAGTGCCCCAGGTGGTTCCTAAGATCATTGGGAAATAGTTTATGCTTTCCTTCAGCCTGTGTTATTAAACATCTATCATGCGCCTTGTTCTGCTGGGACACAAAGATAAGACGGGCCAGTTTCTAGAAGTTTACATTTCACTAGTTTCCCTCCTTTCCTTCACCCCATTTTGTTGTTTTGCACACTTTCCACACACACACACACACACACACACACATACACATACACACACACACAATCTCCCTTATTCTTGCTCTACTTTTCAGAATCCTCCCAATCAGCTGAGTATATTTAAAACACAAATGCATCTGTATTGGGAGGAAAAGTGAAGCCTGTTAAGTGTGTGTACTTTCTTTGCTGTTTATCTTTTTGGATCCTTTGATCTTTATGTTTAACATGTGTTTTTACTGTGGAGTCCATCTATCCACCTTTCTTTCTTCTCTGAATTTACTTTGAAGGCAAGCCTTCTTTGGGGGGGGAAAAGCCATTTTAGAGGGGGGATGAGATGGTGAAAGGGGAGGTATGGTATGGAAGCAGACAAAAGTAATGTAGAGTTCACATGATAAAGATTTAATGAACCTGAATATGACCTAGAGGAGCTTTATGTTGCTGTGGAGTTTCACACAGACCTCTTGTTACCATCATCAGTGAAATTCAAACTCAATAAACTTGGGTCCCAAGCCTGGATAATGAGGTGTAGGTGGCAGGGGATGTTAATGTGTGGACTGGGGTAATCAGAATTGGAATATGGATTAGAGATGCTGCTTTTTTTGCTTTCAATTTATTTATCAAATTTTGTATTTGCCTATAATAGGAATGGCTCATTTATTGACATTATGATTTTTTAAAGAACACTGGTTCTGCTACTCTGTGAGGATTAGCATGGTGCTTTTGAAATACATCTCTGTTGCATTTTGTAGAAAAAAAGAAGGAAAATGATTGCAATCATCATTGACATCACTTAAACAGAATGAAAAAATTGGTGATTAATTAAATACAAGTTGAAGAACTTTACAGTAATATCATGGAGGATCAAAGGACTTTAAAAAAGCAGCTTCCTCTTACTACCTTCTTAAATTTATAGGCACTTCATCTTTCCTGCATTGTATTTCACTCAGTTTTACTTGGGTTTCACACTGGACTGCAAGAAGGCCATGTATTCTCTATTTGAAAAAGTTACTTTTGAACCATGTTGCAATCCATGATGTTTTCATGTTGGCTTTTTAACCTTTTAATGGCTGTAAAGCAGTACTTTCAAAGACCTCTTATTTTAAAGTAATTTTTAAAAAGAGCCCTTTGGTGCACTCATTAGAGTTACTCTTTTTCCTCCACCTTCTCCAATACAGAAATCATGGTACAATGAGCTAAGTGACTGGTGTTATCTTTTAAATTATTATGGGACTCAAGACTAAAATCAGTCTATAGGCAAATAGTTACATAAAACAAGACAGTGAGCCACAGTTTATGTCTGAAGTTTACCACCATTGACTGGATAATTATTATAATGCTGGAAAACTCAAGGGAGGATGATAAAATATTTGTAACTGGCAGAATTTGTTGTCATTGTACAATGGCCTGCTTCCCATAGGTAAATGGTAAAGTGCTCACTTCTTGAAATAATTTTACTTTCTTCAGATTTGCACAGATAATGAACAGGAACAATAATTCATTAAACTACATTCTACGGTCACATTGAATTAAGTGTACATTTGTTGGCTCAGGGCCAGCAGTTTTTAAGTGTGAGGATACAAACATAGTGGGTAATAAATAAGAATAATAATATAATGTTTCATTCTTGAAAGCATTGCTTCTGAAAATTTAGACCTGGTTTGGCATTTATATTTGCTCTAGAAAGCCCTTTTCACCAGGAAGCTTGAGCTCTTGTTTAATTTGGGAAGGGGCATGAATGATATATTTAAAAAGCTAGCAAAGGCCCTGGCTGGTGTGGTTCAGTTGGTTGGGCATCATCCTGTAAACCAAAAGGTCATTAGTTCGATTCCCAGTCAGGGCACGTGCCTGGGTTGCAGGTTCAGTCCCAGTTGGGGTGTGTGAGAGAGGCAACTGATTGATGTTTCTGTTCCCTTCTTTCTTCCTCCCTTCCCCTCTCTCTAGAATCAATAAAAGAAAAAGAACTTTTAAATAAATAAAAAAGCTAGCAAAGGACTCTGTGAGTGAGCTGTAAATAATGAAGAGATTTTTCTCTTGTTTTCTCCTCCAGATCTGCCAGGTCTGCAGTGTGTGAAGTACGTTCAGGGACTTCAGTGGGGAACTCAGCAGATCCTTGGCGAACATACCAGGATGATGCACAGGGGGTTCCATGCCAGAGTTGCTGCACTGAATAGTATCCTTTTTGAGCTTCGATTCATCAGTGCCTCTGCCATTGCTGAACTGTTCTTCAGGCCCATCATCGGCGCGGTCAGCATGGATGATATGATGCTGGAGATGCTTTGCACGAATTTATAAAGGCATCTGTGGGTCACAGAAATGCAGTTCGCCATGAAGAATGATAAGGAGCTGTGTGTAGAAGAGTGTAAATAGCATAAAATAAACTTTCTTAGTATTTTTACATGCATAGTATTTTTGTATTCAGTTAAAGAAAAACTTTAGTTACAGACAATTAGAAAATCCCCTGTTTCATAATAGTTGACTGTGAAGGAAAACATTTGCAACAGGTAACATGTCTCTGTACATCTTTAAAGAATGAACAGGGTACTACACTAGTGAGCTATTTTCATAAGTTTAGTGACTCTCCACTGAACCTGGTAAAATCAAATTTGTAACATTGTTTTAATAAATGTTAAGGTGTGAACCATTAACTTGATTGCAAAAGGTTTCATCAGGGTTTAAGACTCCAAAAAATACTTTAAAACCTAGTCAACATAAACAAAAATTAAGTTACCTTTGTAGATGGCATTATGGCATTTAATATTATGACATGCCAGTGCCAGTGAGGGTCAACTTGTCTCTGCTTTCATTTCCACTTCCAACATCTGCATGGAAGTCTGTCTTTGTACCAAGTAGAGTCAAGTGGCAGTCTGCAATCATAGAGGCACCTGACAGTGAAGTAGGAGTTTTTCAGAGTTTTAGTTTGGGATTTTTCTGCACACAGTGGATAAAGGTCAACAGGAAACTTACATTCTATAGTTCCAGAAGGCTCAACATCATTATAAACCCCCAATTATATCTTACCTTTTAGATATATTATAGAGGTAACTGTCACATTGAACAAGCATTGCATGAAATCATCAAGTGACTTTGTTGTTGGCTCCTGCTGCCCCTTTAAATGTCATCTGTAGAACTAGTTCTTTCTTGTCTCTGGATAAAATTTAGGGCACTAAATGTTTGTTCATTTATAGGTAATAAATTGCCCATTAGTGATTAATACATCTAGACCCACTGCAAGGAGTCTTCAGCTTCCTTTTGTGTAGATCCCTTTGGCTGTCTGGTGAATCCTATGTACATCTCAGAATCAGGCTGTTAGAATAACACAGCAAATAAAATAGTTAACGATTGCAAAGGTAATATGTCAAAATGTATTAAAAGTGTTAAATTTCAGCTGGTGTGGCTCAATGGATTGAGTTCTGGCCTGTGAACAAGGGGGTTGCAGGTTCGATTCCCCATCAGGGCACATACCTGGGTTGCAGGCCAGGTCGTGTGAGAGGCAACTAAACAATGTTTCTGTCACACATTAATGTTTTTCTCCCTCTCTTTCTTCTTCCCTTCCCCTTTCTCTAAAAATAAAAAGTAAAATCTTTTTAAAAAGTTAAATTTTAAAAATGTTCTCAAATGTGGCATACATAATATGTGCTTCTTTGTCAACATTAAATAAACTATCTGGTGGCAGATCTACCAACTACCTTAGTGTCAAAGTCGTGATTAATACAATTAAATTTCAGAATAACCTACTGCATGTACAATGTGATAAGAAAATATCTGAGATTTTCATTGGTTACTGTGTTAGGGGACCCCAAGATTTCCATTCCATTCGAAATGTGCTAGAAGGTTTCATTGAACTCAGCATATACTTGTTTTCAGGTCTAAGACTTATTACAAAGATGTGTTAAGGATATATGGCTGGATTCTAAGGCAGGGTCTGGATGAATCCATATGCAGGCTTCATTCTGCTCTCCCTGTCCTATGAGGAACCACTCAAAGCACACCCTTCTGAACAATAAAAATTCAGTAACGTGTGTGATATATTCCTGCTGAGAGAAGCCTTTCAAGATTCAGAGTTTAGCGTTTTTATTGAGGGCTAGTCACATAGGCTCCCTCTACCTAGCATGTACCAAAATTTCAAACACATAGAGAAAGCAGGTGTTCAGTATAAACCCCATTGTTTGCACAATTACTCAGTCTTATGACTTAGGAAAAGGCAGGGCAGTCTCCATATCGAAGTGTCCAGATGTCAGCCAAGGATCAACCTTGCAAACAGGTCATTCTAAGGAGAGCAGTCTCGGTCTTGCTATGTTAACCTGACTGTGCAATCCATTTCCTTGGCCCTTGGTCAAGGTATCTTGACAGAATTGTTATCAGTGGAACCCCACACAGCAGGGTGAGTCCAACCTTCAGTGTTGATCTCACTTATTCCCTGTATGGGTCATGGACTTAGCCAGCTAAAACACATCCCATTAATTATAAAAGTCTATCTTGGGAAGCTTAGTGGCTTCCTCTATAAGTTTCTCTATTAACCTGGCCTGAGGCATCAACTGAGGCTCAGCACATGTCTGGCAATATCATGAAGGTCAGGACACACACCCAAGCAGTGCAATTTGTGAGGGCACATGCATCACCTGGAAATAAAGAGTTTACTCTTAACTATGTCTTTCTTCCATTCTCTAAGGATCTATACACCAAGCAGAACATGCATTGGTCAGGCAACACAGGATATCAGGACCCCCAATGTGACTTTCCTCCTGCCCCAGAGTTCTGAGTTTAGTCCTTGCTTTCAGAGGCACAGTCACTCAGTTCCAAACAGTTCTGTCTGCAACAGGAATTCATCACCTGCCAAGTGTGCATGGCATGTGGCGGTGTTCCATGGGACTGTGCAGGAGCTGGCCTACCCCTGCTGTTTCATAGTCACACTGTCATATGTCACCTAGGCTCAGAAATCCTGAAGTGCTTGCAGCAAGCACTTGTTGCAAAGGCAGCACAAGCTTCCCCCCCCCCAAAAAAAAGAGTGTTACTGCAGATAGTCAGAGCACCAGGGAGTCTCCCACATTGTCCAAGATGGTACAGGGGGAGGTTCTTACACTGAGCATGCTAAAGGCTAGAAAGATGAATGGTCAGTGCCTGAGCATGCCAAAAGGTGGCAGGATGTTTGGTTAGAGAAAGAAAGCCTGCTCCTCTTTATCCCTATAAGAACCATGCTTGAGCAAGAAGAAGTGGTCTTTGAGACAGGTTGCCATTCTCCCAGGTCACATGGCTTCTGAATAAATGTCTTTCCTTTTGCACCAGCACCTGTCTCTTCAGTCTGGTTTTTGTTACTATGGGCAGTCAAACTCACCTTGTTCATTTCAACAGGGGAAATTTCCAGGAGCAATTATGTAAACAAAGGTCATTAATGTCCTACCCCTTCTCCTGTGAATTCCCAGGTGCCAGGGTTTGTTGTTGTTTCTGCTGCTGTTACAAAGCCAGAGTGTCCCATTCACTAATCCTAACTTTACAATTTTTCTTAGTAATTCCCTCCTTCCTTCCTTCCTTCCTTCCTTCCTTCCTTCCTTCCTTCCTTCCTTCCTTCCTTCCTTCCTTCCTTCTCTCTCTCTCCTCTCTCTCTCCTCTCTCTCTCTCCTCTGCCGCTCTCTCCCTCTCTCTTTCTTTCTTTTGCCTAAACCTTTGGTCTGGAAGGGTTGTGTGCAAGAAGGACAAAAGCATTTTCACAGAATAACATTTTTATCCACCTTAACTAGAAAGCCATCATATTCCAAATACTTGGCAAGATTCTGATTTTTTCCAGTTTTGAAAAAGTGGGTTTGCATAACCCCTCATCCCCCATGCCTCTTGTCCCAATCATTTATCCAGTGAGCAGCCTTGAAACAATCAATCCCTTTCTAGAGACAGCTGCCTTGAGTGATCCAACTGCCTTACTAAGTTGTGTGCAGCATGAGAAAGGTGAGGGAAGTGGAGTCAGGCTGTCAATCCATTGCTGCAAACTGCAGCTAATCTGGAAGGCAGAATACATGTCAACAGCAGTGAGACATCAATCTATCCCAGGGGGATTCCAGAGCCTGATCAGTCAGAGGTGGGCAGAGGGGGAGCTTTCAATAGGAATCATGAGTTAGGATGGCAATCAGCCTCTGCATCAGAACTCTAGTGCGCATCCACAGCTCCCTTTCATGTGGTCCTCTTCAAGAACAAGCTATTATCCTAGGGCATACGCAAGTGATTTGGCTAGGCCAGCTAGCATCCACATGATTTTAGGACCTGGCAGAAGGGTATCATAAATTATCAGCAGTCCCAGAGTCTTGAGTCCTGTTCACTGAGCCTTTGCCTGCTTTCACGTCAGTGCAGCCCCATACCTGCTGACACCATAACAACCCATAGTGGGCAGGAACAGGTTTTAGCATGGAGTCAGGTCCAGACAATTGGGGACTCAGTAGACTGAAAATACCAGGAGCTCTTCACAGCAGCAGCAAAGCTGGGACACTGTAGGGCCAGACACCTGTATTCTGAGTCCAAATGAGGCTGAAGAAATGACTAGACTGGTTTTTGTCTTTCTTTCCTTCTCTAGTTTATCCAAAGCCTTCCTCCAGCTCTGGGAACAGACTTAACCTTTTCCCCCCCTCCCACTTGGAGGAGACATCTACCTAAAGCTAATTTTTGTGTTCAGACCCTTTCCTCCCCTTCCCAGAGAATGGAGACAGATAGACAGACAAACAAACAAAAGCACAATCTGCTCTATAGCTACTTTTTCTCACTTTATCTTGAATGACCCAAGGTAGCCTGGGATCAAGAAAGTGGAATCTCCTGGTGGGGGTGGGGTGTATATATCATTTTGACATTCCATAGTAACTTTCACCTCTGACCACAGACAGCAGCTCAGCATCTGTTTCATATTATGGGTGACTCCATAGGCATACACATACCAGGGTTTTGTCATTTCCTGCCCCTTGCCTGTTTTCCTCCCCCCACCAAATAATACTGTAGCTATATTTCAGTGACTTGGGGTCATTATAGTAAATTCTCCCATTGTGTTGGAGCTCCCCAAGATCACCCCACATTCAAATATTCTCCAGAAGGTCTCACAGCACTTACATGCAATTGTAATCACAGTTAAGGTGATTTATAGTGATGTAGATTAAGATTATTTAAGGTGATTTTTCTTCCAGTTTGAAATGTTCCCAAGTTAACTGCCTATAGTGGGACAGCAGGGGCTTTAATATTTCTCTGACCATGTAGTTCTAGTTTTACTTGCATATCTTGCTACCAACATTTGTAGATACTCACAGGGTTGGAAGGCATTAAGGAGAAAGAGATAAGGGTAGCAGAAGAGTTCTTACCTGGCCAATGTTGAGCTTGTAGTTTTCTCTGGCCATGCAGATGTTTAGAGTCAACTCTTCTTCATATGGGTACTTGCATAGATTATTTGGGCAAATCATCATCTTTTCCTTATTCCCAATCTCTTGGGATCTCTCTTTCTTGCAACTACTTCTATATTCCTTCTAGTGTTGCTTCTCCTTCTTCAGACCGCAGATATCTGCCTTTCTCTCCAGCTCCTTCTACTAAGTCTTTTTACCTTACTAGGCAAATCTTTTGGACAGATGTAAGGTAAACTTATGGCAGCATGCATGTTTGCTCTCTGCTGTCCTCTTGAAGGAAAACTCTCTCTCTCTCCCTCCCCTCCCCTACCCCTTCCGCTTTGGCAAAGTCTAAACGTAAGCTGCCCAGTGCAGCCACATGTTCTGTACCATGCCATTCCGTGTTTTACTCAGCCATCGATTGCTTTTTAGATTTCCAGGTGAGAGTCAGACACTAATCCATGATGTTCCCCAAACTGCAGTACAGAACTCTAGAAGTCATCTCCTTAAAGTGCTTTTATTGATGTGTTGAAAGGAGAAGCACCTCCACCACTCCACCTACAGAATGCCCTCAATGCATAAAAGGCTTGGCTCTCTCAAACATTCTTTTCCCTTTTCCAGCTTCCATACCTTTATAGGCTTGGCATGCAAGACGGATTAAGAATCATGTAAACTTCATGATTCCTGCTTCATGACTTTAAATCTCACTTAGCATCTTGTTTTCTCTGTGCCTCAGCAGAAACTTGTGACAAAATTCTATTTTGAAATCCAGTTACTAATGTGCATTCATAAATGTTCTTTTCCTAAATGGTTGAACCTATGATCAGCATTCAAATCCAATAAGGGTCTTTTCTTGGCATTCATGATGAATTATTTCAATCTCTGTCCTGACTGTATTAAATATGACCCTCAACTTCTTTTATTTCATTTCCATGTTTTAAAATTCTTTTTCTTATAAAATAATAAGGGCAAAGGGCAAGAGACTATTTACATATTTTACAAACACTGCTATGGACACACTAAGATGGGAAAACTTTAGAAATAGCAACTGTTGGTTGGCAGGCACCTCCTGCATGAGAAAGCTCCAAATGTTCTCTCAGATGATGAATGAAAGTCCACATTCAGCACAGGAAAGGCAGTTCTGGGGCTCTATTGTATACTTCACTGAGGTGCTGATATCTGTGAAGATTAGTTTTGTTTATAACACTCTTTCCCAAGACCCCATCACTAGCACAGGTGTAGCTAGAATGTGAAAGCAGTCTATGTGAAAGTGTCTGAGTTCCTATCATCATGCCACACTGTCTCCAGTTTAGTTGCAGGAGCTAAATAGATGTTAAGTATATTTGTGACACTTTATAAAATACATCTACTATACCTCATTTCTTTTTATTTTTTTAATTACATTATTGTTATTCAATTACAGTTGTCTGCATTTCTAAATCCAGTTACCTAAGACTACTTTTGATTTTTGACTATAGATAGATCTGGTGGTTCCTATGTTGCCATTGTATAATTACAATGGACACATTTTCCAAGTTACAAATTGGGACCTGAGGTTTGACAAAGAAAGTTTCAAGTTTGTACACATTTATATGAAAAATCTTATGAAGATATAAAACATAAAATACATTTAATTATATGTTTAACAAATCACTTTAATTGAAAAGAAAAATAAATTCACATGAAATATGGTTCACTTGGAAAATACCAAACATATAGTTCTGTAAAATATAGTTTCTTTTCTTTACAGCCAAATCTTTTTGTTCCTCACTGGTTCAACCTTTACCCTTACTAATTAAGTCACAATCCTTGTTTAGCTAAGGACTTTGAAGCCATTTCATGCTTCAGTGCAGAATGGTGATTAATGTTGGGATTTTGACATTTAATAACATTGATGTAATTACAATGTTTTAAGTGGTTCTTTTCTTACCTCTGCAAAGTAATTGTAATAGAGTCTGATGCTATTATTATCATTGCTTTTTAAATTATAAACAAGGGAATTGCCAATGTGGAAAATGTATCCTAATTCAAATTAAGCATAACACATAGAATATTAAGATACAAGGATCCCTGCTTCCTTTGCTTCATTTCTTTCCCATACAAAATCAAAATGATTATTTTTAATTAGCCTCCAAATGACTCAACATATATCTGGTTAAATACTATGAATTATTTATTTGGGAGTCTTATATAGAATAACATTTAAACAGTGGATGAATGATAAATCCTTCTGATCAACTAACTGAGTAACTGACAGTCTGTGGTTCCATAACAAACTTGAGAATGGTATTTCTCACTGGCCATACCAAAAAAACCAAAACCAAAAACAAAATAAAACTAAATCTCTGGTTTGTGGACAGTTTAATTATTTAGTTTTATAATACTAACACAGTATTGAGGGGTCTGTATGCAGAATTCAGATATTCATTTATTAACTGGATCACTTTTATGAGGCAAAGCATATTCTCTTTGCATCAGTTCCTACCACTCCTTATTGCCTTGTATATATTCTATTTTACTCATTTGGTTATCTTCTGAGATTCTAGGATCATATGAGTTTATTACTTGACTGAGGTTGAAAGGAATATATAAATGTTATATTGGCCATTATATTTTTTTAAAAATTGGACACCCAAGGTAAATTTATCACATATGTGTGTACCAGTGATTTATTTCTTAACTCTCAGCACCCAGTCCTCCATTCTTTGCCTTGCTTTGTGATATCAGAGGCATACCCTATAAACATTTCTATTTTTCCAGTGGCATGATGTTAGTTTTAGCTATAACAGCAGGAAGACATTTTTTTCAAGTTCTGGTCCTCCTTTCTTATTATCCAGCATAGGGGTCTAGTGGCCCTCATGGATCACCTCCAGCCCGCCACACTCTCAGGCTACACTCTCCCCATTCAGTGGCCCAACAGCTGTGATCTGTGACCTCTAGCAAGTTTTTTCACCCTGGAAGATATCTGATCCTGCTTTCTTTGAAGAGGTCTGAAATAAGTTATTGTTCTTCCAATATCAACTCTCCTCAGCCCAGATATTGTAGCTTGTTTTAGAATTTTCTCTCCCTAGATGCCTTAAGTCTTCTTTTACCCAGTATAGTATTTAACTTCCTTTTGTTTGTTATTAATTCTTTATGCTAATCTTTCCTATTCAAATTACTGATGTTTCCTCGCTAGACCCCAACTGATATGGAGAGCAGCTAAGGTCTTGAGAATTTTATTTTAAGTAACATGCACCAAAAATTATTATAGACAAAAGTTCCTAAGTCTTTTAAGAACTATAAATTGAAGCATGATCTATTATATGCCAAGTTTCAATTCTATGTACATAAATTATGGCCTACTTATTTAAATGTTACTTAATACCAGTAAACCTTAATTAATACTAAAAGCAATGGCAAACTTTCTCATAAAGAAGCTGAAAACCAGGGCCATCTGAATAGGCCACTAAGATATCTGAAGTTATGCTAATTAATGCTTTGAAGGTATACACACAAGTACATAGAAAGCCACGTAGGTGGAGCATTTCCCTTAGTCATCATTTAATCCATATGCCAACAAAATGCCAGGAAGTTACAATTGGGTAGATTGGGTGTCCTTTGTTCTCCAAATAGTTTTCTCTTTGTATATTGTAAGGATTTGAAGATCAATAACTATTTTCACTTCAGCATGCAATTACTTTGACTTTGCTTGAATTCCTCTGAGTTATGCACTAGGCTTCCTGCTCTAATGCCACTGCATATTTGTTTTTCTGCTCTGGTTTCAATGCATGCTTATGGCAAGCTAAATTATGAAAAACCTTAGTCTTTAATTCCATCAAGATGTGCATGTTAAAAAAGGTAAGGGTATAAATCAGATGGTAGTAAGCAACTTGAGCCTGGTTCTATGAGAGAGTATGCCTATAATTTTTTAGGGGGCCTCTGGGTAAAAGTTGAGTGTATGATACTAGGATTCATGTAAAACATTCCTGTACACTAATCTGCTGACAGTTTACATGAAGACCTGACTAGAAAATGTCCAAGTTGCTTTCTATGTTAAGATAGCCATTTATACTAGTATTTCCCCCTGAAAATGGTGGGGATTGTATAAACTTAGGCAAGGGTTTTCAGGTCAGCAAGTAATTAAAGCAAGTAACTTGAGAGTTCAATTCAATCCAACAACATACATTGAGTCTCTATAATGTATAGAATACTGTACCCTCAATAAGCTTAAGATTTGGTGAGTAGACAGATAGTTCACCCTGAAGTATTCTAACATACTGATTCACTACACCTAAACAATAATCCATAGATAGTGCATTTTGACTGTGGGGGCAAGAAATAACCATTTCCCCTTCTACCTCCCTTATTCTTCCCTCTGCAGTGAATCTCCAAATTTCACCAACTATTTTGCTATAGCCAGGGGCAAAGTAAGGCAAGAGGATGAAGAATCCAAAAAAACTGTGAAAAAAAATTTCACTATTTTTGAAAATATTTAGATAATTGTCTCACATTCATTTTTGTTTCACAAGTAGATGCCTTTTGTTAACAGTGAACTGGAAAATCTGTTAAAGAAACAAACCTTAGTGGTGGGCTATTTAGATGGAATAATTTTGACCTGACATGCTTCATTGATGGCATTTTTACCATCATTGACTACTTAATAGAAGACGTTTACTTGTTTAACAAACACTTTGTGTGTATATGCTAGACACATCAATATAACCAGAGCTAGATTATTTGCCCAAATATGAGGAGGCAAAATCATCAGAGATGCCTTTTTCTTTTTAGTTTCCTGATATTTTAATTTATATTGTATTTTTCATTACCATTTAGTCCTCTTATACCCTACTCCTGGCAATCACTGTGCTGTTGTCCATGTCCATGAGTCCTTTGTCCTTTTTGCTCAATCTCTCCACCCCTGCTTCTCTCCCTTAGCTGTCATCCTGCTCTCAATGAGTCTGTCTCTATTTTACATGTTACCTCAGATTGTCCATTAGATTTCACATATGAGTAAAATCATATGGTATTTGTCTTTCTCTGACTGGCTTATTTCACTTAGCATAATGTTTTATCCATGCTGTTGCAAAGGGTAGGGTTTTCTTTTTTATGGCCAAGTAGTATTCCATTGTATAAATTTCCTATAGATGTATTCACTCATCTGCTTGTGTACACTTGGGCTGCTTCCATATCTTGGCGTTCATAAATAATGCTTCAAAGAACATAAGGATGCTTATGTTCTTTCAAATTAGTGTTTTGGGTTCCTTCAGATATATTTCCAGAAGTGGAATCACTGGTTCAAAAGACAGATCCATTTTTAATTTTCTGAGGTATCTCCATACTGCTTTCCACAGTGGCTGCACCAATCTGCATTCCCACCAACAGTGCAAAAGCGTTCCCCTTTCTCCACATCCTTGCCAGCACTTGTTTGTTGATTTATTAATGAGAGCCATTCTGACAGGTGTGAGATGATACCCATTGTGGTTTTAATTTGCATTCCTTTAATGATTAGCGATGTTGAGCATCTTTTCTTTTTTAAATTCATTTAGAGCATCTTTTCATATGTCTACCACCCATCTGTATGTCAAGAGAGGCCTTTCATTAGTTAGTATCTCTCTTGAAAATAGAGATGTGCAAAAACATCAACAAAATGAAAAGGGAATTAACTGTTTGGGACAATATATTTGCCAATGGTATGTTGAACAAGAGTTTGATCTCCAAATTATATAAAGAACTCACATAACTTCACACCAGGAAGACAAACAATACAATTTTAAAAAAATGGGTAAAGAACCTGAACACACACTTCTCCAAGGAGAACATACACAAGGCCCAGAGATATATGAAAGAGTACTCAACATCACTAGTCATCAGAGAGATGCAAATTAAAACCACAGTGAGATATAACTTCACACCAGTCAGAATGGCCAACATAAACAAATCAACAAACAACAAGTGCTGGTGAGGCTTAGTGCACTGTTGATGGAAATGCAGACTGGTGCTGCCACTGTGAAAAACAGTATGGAATTTCTTCAAAAAACTGAAGTTGGATCTGCCTTTTGATCCAGTGATCCCACTGTTGGGATTATACCCTAATAATCTTAAAACACCAATTCAAAAGAACCTATGTACCCCAATGTTCATAGCAGTGTTATTTACAATAGGCAAGTGGTGGAAACAGCCTAACATCCCATCAGTAAATGAGTCGATCAAAAAACTATGGTACATTTATACAATGAAATACTACACAGCAGAAAGAAAGAAGGAGCTCCTACCCTTCATGACAGCATGGATGGAACTGGGAAGCATTATGCTAAGTGAAATAAGCCAATTGGGGAAAGACAAATACCATGATCTTACCTATAAGTGAAACCTAATCAACAAAATGTAAAAAAATGAGCAAAATAGAACCAGAGACATGGTCCAAGCATTATGGTCTCTCTTCTTACCCTGGAAGTGTATGAGTCACGAATTCAGATTATCAGAGAAAAGTCTACTTCATCTTTGGGATATCTAAACTTACTTGTAATACAACAAGTCAAGAATATTATGCTCTATCTACCAAGCCAACAGAGCAACTAACTGTCCAGGGATGGGTGAATGAATAAAGAAAATGTGCATATGCATACAATGGAATATTATTCAGCTTTGAAAAGGAAGGAAATCCTGCCATTTGCAACAACATGGATGAACCCAGAAGACAGTATGCTAAGTGAAATAAACACGCCACAGAAGAACACATACAACACAATTCCACTTATATGAGGCACCTAAAATATTCAAAGTTATAGAAGCAGAATATGGAGTGGTGGTTACCAGTGGCTGAGGGACAGGGTTAATGGGAAGTTATTATTTAATTGGTATGAAGTTTTAGTTACACAAGATGAATTATACCTAGAGGTCTTCTAGCACCTCTAGTGAATAATGCTAAACTGTGCATTTAAAATATTTGAAGAGGATATCTCATGTTGAAAGTTCTTACCATAGATGGAGGAATAGGTGGACGAACCGTACCTCCTCGCACAACCAAGAACAGAACAACAATAATTTACAACAATGATTTGCAGTCATAATATCAGAACTGTCAGAGGATTTATCTAAATGGAAGTCGGACAGCCAAGAAGTTGAAGTAGACCCATACATCCAGACTGGTAGGGGACGATGAGCCGAGCGGGCGCGGGGCTGGCGCGGGTCGGCGGCCCACGTAGGTCGGGGGAAGTTTGGCGCAGGATCGGCGCAACAGCCATCGGGGCGCAAGAGTGCAGCGGTGATCCCTGAGTACGCAAGCAGCGGCTGGGGGAATCAGTGGGGCAGCGATTGTGGACCAGGGCAGAGCTCACGGCCCAGAAGCCCAGGGAAGTGTCTGACTCCAGGAGAACGGAACTGTCGCCATTGATCCCTCCTGTCCCCGCTCCCACCCCCGCCCCCACATATAACGTCACAATCTAGCGACTGGGGCGCCCAGCCCCGGTGAACACCTAAGGCTCCGCCCCCCACCGTAACAAGAGCGACCAGACTGGAGGAAAAAAAGATAAAATAATAGGAGAGACCCCGAAAGACATGACATGTTTCCAGCAGAACAGATTAGTCCCCCAGGACTCATCCTTTTGAGTGACCAAGAAATAGCCAATCTATCAGATGCACAGTTCAAAACACTGGTGATCAGGAAGCTCACGGAATTGGTTGATTTTGGGTGCAAATTACATGAAAAAATGCAGGTTACCATAAAAGAGATGCAGGAAGATATACGGAGGAGAGCCAATAGTGAAAGGAAGGAATCTGAGTCTCAAAACAATACAGTGGACCAGAAGGAAGATAGAATCAACCAAGCAGGAAAGCATGATGAAATAAGAATTCAAAAAATTGAAGAAAAGCTTAAGACCATCGAGGACACCTTTAAACGTTCCAACATCCGAATTATAGGGGTATCAGAAGGGGAGGACCAACAAGTGGAAAAGTTATTTGAACAAATAATAAAGGAGAACTTCCCCAATCTGGCAAAGGGAACAGTCTTCCAAGAAATCCAAGGAGCGCAGAGAGCCCCAAAGAAGGTGGACCCAAGAAGAAACACACCAAGGCACATCATAATTACATTAGCCAAGGTAAAAACGAAGGAGAGAATCCTAGAAGCAGCAAGAGATAAGGGGACAGTCACCTACAAAGGAGTTCCCATCAGACTGTCAGCTGATTTCTCCAAAGAGACCTTACAGGCAAGAAGGGGCTGGAAAGAAATATTCCAAGTCATGAAAGACAAGGACCTACATCCCAGATTGCTCTATTCAGCAAAGCTCTCGTTTAGAATGGAAGAGAAGATAAAGTGCTTTTCAGATAAGGTCAAATTAAAGGAGTTCATCATCACCAAGCCCTTACTTTATGAAATGCTAAAGGGACTTATCTAAGAAAAGAAGATAAAGAAAAGACACGTATAGTAAAAGGACAGCAAACTCACAATTATTAACAACCACCCCTAAAGCAAAACCAAAAGAAACTAAGTAAACAACTAGAGTAGGAACAGAACCATAGAAATGGAGGGCACGTGGAGGGCTAGCAGTAGGGTGGGGGGAGGAGGAGAGAGGGGGAAAAGGTATAGAGAATAAGTAGCATAGAATGTAGGTTGAAAATAGATAGGGGGAGGGCAAGAATAGTACGGGAAATGTAGAAGCTAAAGAACTCATAAGTATGACACATGGACATGAACTAAAGGGGGGGAACATGGGTGGGAGAAGGGGTACAGGGTGGAGGGGAGTGAAGGGGGAATGGGACAACTGTAATAGCATAATCAATAAAATATATTAAAAAAAGAAAGTTCTTATCATAAAACAAAAGCAAACAATAAAAGCCAAAGGGACACAAGGAAACTTTTGCTTATTACTTTGATTTTGGTGATGATTTCACACATGTAAGCTTTTGTCCAAACTCATCAGACTGTACAAATTAAATATGAGCAGTCTTTACATACAAAAAACCAAAAATTAAACAAGTCAAAATAAAAATCGACAAACATTTCCACCCATGTGCTATTTGTTGCAGGTGAGTTCACTTTAATATTTTAAAAGCCCTAACACTTTTCTAAAGTGTTCAAGTCTCATACTTGAGTCTTTTTTCATGTTTCCTCCATCTTCTGAAAGTGCCATCTGATAGTTAAAATTATGTTTACTTTTCAAGGTCATTTCAAATAATCCTTTCTCCAGGAAACTATTTTATCTATCAAACCAAGATAATTTCTTTCTCGGTTCCACAATATTCTTAACTTTTGTTTTTGTTTTTTTGTTTTTTTTTTTTAAGTTTTTATAGCATCAAAGTGTACCACAAGAGTGAAAAAAACACCTTCCTCTATGATGTTTTGTCTTGCTTTGTTTTCACTATTGTATCTCGAAGATATATTGTTTTATTTTTATTAATGTGAGGGGTGTGGGAGGATTACTCAGATTATACTTCCTAAAAGATAAGTGTAATTTCTCTATTAAGTCACTCCATAAACGTGGTCAAAACTAACCTTATTATTGGAAAATCAAAAGATTAAAGTGAAAACCTAACAGATTTACACACAAAATAACACCCTACCTTCACTCTAGGTTTTCAGGTCCTATTTCAGGAATCCTTCCCTGCTTAGAATGTGGACAGATTTAACTGGACTGCAGAGCAAGTACTCGTTCCTGTTTCTTATAGTCACAATCCCCTTCCCTTCTGAATCATGGCAGTTGATGAGCACTCCCGTGGAAATCTCTTCCCAAATGGTCTTTTAATTAATTAATTAATTGTTGTTCAAGAACAATTGTCTAAACCCTACCCCCACCACCCTCCCTTGCCCCAACCACCCTCAATCCCACCCTCAATCTTAACTGCATTTGGCGTTGTCCATGGGTCCTTTATACATGTTCCTTGATGACCCTTCCCCTTCTTTCTCCTGTTATCCCCCTCCCCTCTCCTCCTCCCCTCTGGTTACTGTCGGTTTGTTCTTTATTTAAATGTCTTGGTTATATTTTGCTTGCTTGTTTGTTTTATTGATTAGGTTCACTAATAGGTGAGACCATATGGTATTTGTCTTTCACTGCCTGGCTCATTTTACTTAATATAATGCTCTCCAGTTCCATCCATGCTGTTGCAAAGGGTAGCAGATCTTTCTTTATTTCTGCTGCATAGTATTCCGTTGTGTAAATGTACCATAGTTTTTTGATTCATTCATTTACTGATAGGCACTTAGGTTGCTTCCAACACCTGGCTATGGTGAATTATGCTGCTATGAACTTTGGGGTTCATAGGTTCTTTTGAATTGGTGTTTCAGGATTCTTAGTATAATCCCAGCAGTGAAATTGCTGGGTCATAAGGCAGTTCCATTTTTAGTTTTCTGAGGAAATTCCATACTGTTTTCCACAATGGCGGCACCAGTCTGCATTCTCACCAACAGTGCACTAGGGTTCACTTTTCTCCACAGCCTCGCCAGCACTTGCTGTTTGTTGATTTGTTTATGATGGCCATTCTGAAACGTGTGAAGTGGTATCTCATTGTGGCTTTAATTTACATCTCTCTGATGGCTAGTGATGTTGAGTACTCTTTCATATATCTCTGGGCCCTGTGTATGTCCTCCTTGGAGAAGTGTCTGTTCAAGTCCTTTGCCCATGTTACACTGGGTTGTTTGTCTTCCTGAGGTGGAGTTGTGTGAGTTCTTTATGTATTTTGGAGATCAAACCCTTGTACAAGGTATCAAGGTAAAATACACCTTGACAAGTGTATTTTCCCATACGGTTGATTCCATTTTCATTTTGCCGATGTGTTCTTTAGTCGGGCTGAAGCTTTTATTTTGATGAAATCACATTTGTTTATTCTTTCCTGTATGTCCCTTGCTCTAGGGACAAAATTTCTGAGGCTATTCAGTGTCATTTATGGTTCCATATAAATTTTTGAAGTGTTTTTCCTATAGCTGTGAAATATGTCATTGATATTTTAATAGGGATTACACTGAATGTATACATTGCTTTGGGTAATATGGACATTTTGATGATGTTAATTCTTCCAATCCAGGAACATGGAATATGCTTTCATTTATTTGTGTCTTCCTTAGCTTCTTTCTTCAGTGTTGTGTAGTTTTCTGAGTATCGGCCTTTTACCTCCTTGGTTAGGTTTATTCCTAGGTACTTTATTTTTCTTGTTGCTATATCCAATGGGATTTCCCCCCTAATTTCTGTTTCTGATATTTCATTGTTGGTGAACAAAAATGGCTTCAATTTCTGAATATTGACTTTGTATCCCACTGTTTTGCCAAAGTCACTTATGAGGTTGAGTAGTTTTTTGGTGGAGTCTATAGGGTTTTCTGTGTACACTATCATGTCATCTACAAACAATGACAGTTTTACTTCCTCCTTTCCAATTTGGATGCCTGTTTTTCTTTCTCTTGTCTGATTACTGTGGCTAGAACTTCCAATAGTATGTTGAATAGAATTGGTGAAAATGGACACCCTTGTCTTGTTACTGACTTTAGTGGGAAAGATTTCAGTTCTTTTCCCATTGAGTATGATGTTGGCTGTAGGTTTCTTGTATATGGCTTTTATCATGTGGAGGTATGGTCCCTATATTCCCATTTTACTGTGTGTTTTTATCATAAATTGGTACCATACCTTGTAAAATGCTTTTTCCTCATCTATTGATATGATCATGTGATTTTTGTCTATCTTTTTGTTTATGTGATGTATTATGTTTATTGATTTGTGAATATTGTACCATCTTTGCATCCCTGTGATGAATCCCACTTGATCATGGCGTATTATCTTTTTAATGTATTACTGGATGCCGTTTGCCAATATTTTTGTTGAGGATTTTAACATCTATGTTTATCAGCGATTTTGGCCTGTGGTTTTCTTTCTTTGTTGTGTCTTTACCTGGTTTTGGGATTAGGATGATGTTGGCATCATAAAAAGAATTTGGGTGTCTTCCTTCTTCTTGGACTTTTTAAACATTTTTAATTTTTTGAAACTTTTTAAATTGTTGTTCAAGTACAGTTGTCTCTATTTTCTTCCACCATTCCCCCTGACCCCAGCCATCCCCACCCCCCACAGTTGATCCCACTCCCCTTTGGTTTTGTCCATGTATCCCTCATAGATGTTCCTGAAAACCCTTCCACTTCTTCCTCCCATTCTGAGAGGGACAAGGGTTAGCTCATCTTTAAATGTTTTGTAAAATTCTCTTGTCAAACCATCCAGTCCAGGGCTTTTGTGTGCCAGGAGTTTTGTGATTACTGCTTCAATTTCACTAGCTGTTATTGGTCTGTCAGGCTTTCTGCTTCTTTTTCATTTAGTTTTGGAAGATTGTATTTTTCTAGAAATGTGTCCATTTCTTCCAGGTTATCAAATTTCTTGGCATATAGTCGTTCGTAGTAATTTCTTACAATCCTTTGCATTTCTGTAGTGTCAGTTGTAATCTTTCCTATCTCATTTGTGATTTTATTTATTTGGTTCCTCTCTCTTTTTCTCATGATGAGTCTGGTTAAAGGCTTTTTAATTTTGCTTATCTTTTCAAAGAACCAGCCCCTGGATTTATTGATCTTTTGGATGGTTCTTTTAGTCCCTATGCCATTTAATTGTGCTCTGATCTTGGTTATTTCCTTTCTTCTGCTTGCTCTGGGCTGTCTTTGTTGTTGTTCCTCAAGTTCTTGTAGACGTAGGGGTAGGTTCTTCATTTGAAATGTTTCTATCTTTTTTAGGTAGGCCTGTGTCACTATGAAATGTTCTCTCTGGACTGCTTTCGTTGTGTCCCACAGGTTTTGGACAGTTGTGTGTTCATTTTCATTTGTTTCCAGGAACATTTTGATCTCACTATTAGCCCACCATTGTTTAATAGCATGCTATTCAATCTCCATGAATTTGAATGTTTTTGAGTTTTTTTCTTGATGTTCATTTCTAGTTTCAGGCACTTGTGGTCACCCCCCCCCCCAAAAAAAAAAGGCTTGATATATTTTAAATTTTATTGAATTTGTTGACACATGCTATGTGTGCTATGACATGATCTGTCTTTGAAAATATTCCATGTGTATTTGAAAAGGATGTGTATTTTGCTTCTTTGGGATGAAAGGTTTTATATATATCAGTCCATTTGATCTAGGGCATTGTTTAATGCCACAATACCCTTGTTGATATTTTGTTTGGAAGACATATCCATTTTTGACAGTGGAGTGTGAAAATCCCCTAATGTGAGTGTGTTGCTGTCTATCTTTCTTGAAGTCCTCCAAGATTTTTCTTATTTATTTGGGCTCTCCTATGTTGGGTGCATATATATTTACAATGTTTATGTCTTCTTGATAGACTCTTCCCTTGCGTACTATGAAGTGTCCTTCTGGGTCTCTTTTTATGGTATGTGTTTGAAATCTATTTTGTCTGATATAAATATTGTTACCTCAGTTTTTTTGTCCGGTCTATTTTCTTGGAACATTTTTTCTCATCCCATTCTTTTGTAGTCTGTGTAGGTCTTTTATTCTGAGGTGGGTCTCTTCTAGAGAGCATATGTGTAAGCCATGTTTTCTTATCCATTCAGCTATTCTATGTCTTTTTATTGGGGCATTTAATCCATTTACATTTAAAGTTATTATTGATAGATACTTATTCATTGCCATTTCCCCCTCTTTGTACCTGTGTTCCTCTCTCTCTCACTTTTTTCCTTCATCTTCTTAAAGCAGTCCCTTTAGCATGTCTTGCAATGCTGGTTTGGTGGAGGTGTGTTCCTTTAGCTTTCTTTTCTCTGGGAAACTCCTTATTTCACCTTCCATTTTAATTAAGAGCCTCACTGGGTAGAGTAGTCTTGGTTGCAGCCCTCTGTTTTTCATTACTTGGAATATTTCCTGCCATTACATTCTGGATTGTGGTGTTTCCATTGAGAAATCAGCTGCTAGCCTTATCGGAGCTCCCTTGTATGTTACTTTCTGTTTCTCCCTTGCTGCCTTTAAGATTTTCTCTTTGTCTTTAAAACTTGGCATTTCAATTATGATGTGTTTTGAAGTAGGTCTCTTTGGCTTCATCTTGATTGGGACTTTCTGTGCTTCCTGAACTTGTGTGGCTTTTCCCCTTCCAGGTTAGGAAAGTTTTCTGTCATTATTTTTTCAAACAAGTTTTCTGTCCCTTGCTTTTTTTCTTCTCCTTGTGATATTCCTATGATTCAAATGTTTTTGTGTTTCATTGTATCTTGCTATCTTCATATCTTTTTAGTCTTTTTTGTGTGTGTGCAGCTGCTTTACCTGGATGTTTCTTTCTACCATGACTTCCGGCTCACTAATTCAGTCCTCTGCATCATCCAGCCTGCTTGTAATTCCTTCTAGTGTATTTTTTATTTCAGATATTATATTCTTCACTTCTTCCTGGTTCTTGTTTATAGTTTCTATTTCCTTTTTCATACTGTTGTATTTTCCTCTCAGGTCCTTGTAGTCGTAAGTGTGTTCCTTGAGCATCCTTGTAACCATTCTTTTGATTACTATATGTGATAGCTTGCTTGCCTCCATTTCATTTAGCTCTTTTACTGGGGAATCTTTTATTCCTTTTGATTGTGGGTTCTTTATCTGTCTCCCCATTTTAGGTGACTCTTTTTTTCCTGCACTTCCTGATGTTTTGCTTTGCCAGCTGTCTTCATAGGGTGAACTTCTATGGTAGGGGTTCTGTGGTACTCAGTAGTATGGTCTCTTTGATCTCCTTATCTGGATGCTCTAGGGTTTCTCTTTCTTCTGTTTGTGTGGGCTAACTTGTAGTACTTGGGCTTTACCTGTTGGTGGCTTCTTTGTTGGTAGGTTTGTAACTGGAAAAGACACCAGCATTTGGGCTGCCTGTCACTACCAAATCCAACAAGCAATGACAGCAATGGAATCTTTTATTGGTGCTTTATTCAGATGGCTGGTGATCTGAGAAGATGGTGGGTTCATACCCTAACAAACCATCTTCTCATCTCTTTCCTGGCCAGATCCTTTATCAGGGGGTGGAGGAGGACAAATAAGGGGCAGTGAGGGCTTTTAAATTCAGGGAGGATTAGGTAAGTGAAGCTGCAGCACTCCTGTTCTCAGCAGTTAGCTCTTCTCAAGGGGGGGGGGGGGCAGTGGTCACACAAAAGACCCAGATGCCTGCAACTTGTCCCCAGGCAGTAATCTTTAGCCAGTGCCCCAGGAGGTCAGCTGCTTTTCTCAGGAGCCAGGATGGGCCTTATCTGTAGTTTCTGAAAAAAAAAAAAAAAAAAAAAAAGCTTAACATACACATTACTTGCTAGACTTATATCTTTTCACCTTAAGCTAAAATTTTCCAAGTCTTGAGTCCCCTATCATTCCCTACCGGTAGTATTAAACTATCTCATTTCTATGAGATCAGAACTTAGCATTGGACTGTCTGGTGTTGGGGGTGGTTAGGAATACACGTAATTGCAGACCTACATAAGGAGGCACATTGTATACAACAACAAGCTATGATACTGAAGAAAATGGCAAGGATAAAAACAATGAATGCCTCTCAAAGACTAGGTATACTAGGCAGCCAGGAGGTTAGTTTAGACAAGTCAATACTAAAGAATCTTTCTCTCTGTTTTACATTAGACATTACATTATTTACTTGCTTTGCTTTTTGTTCTATGATCTGTGAACTATCAGTTAAAACAGCAGAGTCCTTTTAAATTTTTCACATCCATGATTGTACTTATAAGAAGGCAGTCTATAGCTGGACAATTATCCAGTACTGCTTTTCTGACTTGTCTTTGTTCTTGACTAATGGCACTGATGGCTTGCAAGGTGGCATTCAAAGCTTTTGCCATAGCGCAGGCTAATCTGCTCATTTCTACATTAAATAAGTTACTATGGTTGGCATTACAAATATAATTAAGGACACATATTCAGCAGGGCTCAAAGGTGTAAGTCACTGATGCAATCGGATGTAAGGGAGAGATCCCATCAAACCCGGGGCAAGTGGGGCTTCTGAGGCATAAACACTGTCAGTCTTCCCAGAGAGCACGGTCCCCCAGAGCTGTTTGCTGGAACATAGGAATAGACATTTTACATATCAGAAACCATCCTGTTGGCAGTTTAATAGGAGCATAAGCATAAGATACATCAGTGGCGGTGGTGCAATTCATTTTCACACCTGCTGAGAACATAGGACAGTTTTAGTACAGTTGACACAAGTTGCACACTCTCTAGCTGGGGTACATTAGTGACCTTTAAGGAAAACATTTCCCTGTCTTTTATTCTTACCACTGGTCCCCAATTATAAATATTAGAGTAGGTAATTTTCTTTTCAATATCATCAAACACAGCATAATTTATAAGGCTTTCTAAAGGAGTACAGAGACTTATAAGACATGAAGTAAAACTTTTGTTCAACAAGTTCCTCCTGCAAAGTAAAAGTTAGAAATATTCAGAATAATTTTGCTAAATATACCCAAATATTTTCATCTTGTTTGAATGGAATAATTTGTCTATAACAAGGCTTTAAACAGGAGGTAATGAAAAGAACATAAGCCATTGTTTTTCAAAGATGACTTTCAGATCTTCTTCCAGTGCTTTCTTTATTCTGGTGTGATGAGTCCAAGGTTTTTCTTTCTGCCAGTTTCACCATGGTGGGGGTGGTGAGGAATATGTCCCAAGGTCCAGCCCACTTTCCTCCTAGTTGGGTTTTTGGAGATGCTGTCATCCAAATCTTGTCTGCAGGCTCAAAGGAATGCAGCAAACCTGTGGGAGAAAAGTCTCTAATACAGGCAGGGTCACTCATCACAGCTAAGTTCTGACTTAAATGTTGTACATATTTTTTTACCTTCAGTTTTTTTTATCCATATACATATCTCTCACCCCAATTGTGACCTGAAATGGCCACCTGTACACAATTTCCCAGGGACTCAACTGAATCCCACTTCAAGGAGCCACCCTTATCCTGAGCAGGACAATAGGTAAAGCTTGATCCCGATGAAGATGAGCTTCTTGACAGTTTGACTATATTTTCTTCAAGGTATGGTTCATCTTCTCTATCTTCCCGGAAGCCTGAGGTCTCCATGCCATGTGGAGTCTCCACTTGATTCCTAAAATTTACTAACTTCCTGTGTAATTTCTGAAACAAAGTCAGGTCCATTAACAATCTGGATGCTGCTAGGGAGGCCAAAGTGAGAGATTATTTCCTTTAGTAAAGCTTTCACTGTCTCTACAGATTTCTCTATTTTAGTAGGACAAGCTCTTATCCATCTTGGAAAAAGGTACCAACAAAGACTAACAAACATTTCCACTCTCAGACCCTTGGCATCTGATTAAAATCTATTTGCCAGTCCTCAAATGGGCACTATCTTTGGTACTGCTTTCTTTTTCCTTTGATGGGGTTCTGTTTTGGGGTTATTATTCTGGCACATAACACATCTACCAACTACTTTTCTTATGGCTTTAAAAATTCCAGGACTTGTGAGCCACAGTTTGACATAGGTGGTTAATGAGTCTTTTCCACAGTGTGTGGCCTTGTGCAAATGCTTTATGACTGGCTCTACTAAATGTTCAGGAAAACAGTATAGTTCCTTTCTTATTCTTTTTATATTGGCTATCAGGACCTTCTTCATTAAAACCTCAACCCTTAACTTTCTCTAAGTCCGCAGTCGAATATTCAGGGTCAAATTTTGACAAGTCCAGAACAAGTACCAATGGCATTATAAGTATTCCTTTAGCAGCCTCTTTTGTTGCCTGTTCAGTGTCTCTTTCAGTGCCAGATTGCTTTCTCTAGCCACTTTAGTGTCCTCTTTCTGATGCCCTGGGTGGTGCATAACTGCCACCTGTAAAGGTACCTGAACAGCCTTTAATAATTTTAAAATTTCTGCTGCATGCTTAATCTCTTTTTTATTTGGAGGTTAACAGCTCTTTGTCTTCCCAGATGAAACCATGTGCATGCAAAATCAGGAAAGCTTACCTTGAGTTGATACACACATTCACTCTCTTTACACGAGACAACTCCAGTACCCTTGTCAATGCAGTCAGTTCAGCTTTCTGAGCAGAGGTTCCTGGTGCAAGGCCTTGGCCTCCACTACTCCTTGCAGTCATGACTGCATATACAGCCTCTCCACTCCCTTTGTCCATATAATGGCTTCCATCTGTACAGAGAGTCTAGTCTGCTTCTTCTAAAGGATGGTCCTGTAAATCAATTCTGTTAGAATACACTTCATCAGTTATTTCAGCACAGTCATGTATTAGTGCAGCCGAGTCAGGGTCTGGGAGAAGAAAGGCAGGAATTTCTTTACTTACAGTTTTGAGGGAGACATTGGGATTATTGAGAAGAAAAGGCTTGGTACCTGCCCATTCTTTCAACAGTCAGCTACATGTTTCCCTTTTGCTCCAGCAGGCTCAACACTTGCTGTGACACATAACTGGCATAGGCTGACCCAAGGCAAACTTTTTCAGCTTCCTCCAAAAGCTAGCAGGTAACTGCTACTCTCAAGAAGGCTGGCCACCCCTGGACAGTGTGATTTAATTTCCTTGACAATTATGCGATGAACTGCAAATGTCACTAAGCATTTGGGTGAGGAATTCTAGGGCAATGCCCTATTTCTCACACACACATCA
This sequence comes from Phyllostomus discolor, assembly GCF_004126475.2. NCBI lineage: Eukaryota > Metazoa > Chordata > Mammalia > Chiroptera > Phyllostomidae > Phyllostomus > Phyllostomus discolor. Next base: position 15,750,170 of record NC_050198.1, on the reverse strand, counting down.
TTGAAAGGGCTCCAGTAGGTTTGGAAGCCCTAAGGCTGGTGCTGAAGCCAGGTGCACTTTCAGGGACTCAGAAGCCTGAGTGCACTCCTTTGTCCATTCTAAAGGGCTATATTCTAGTCCTTTCAGAGCCTCACACAGTGGATTGGCAGTGAGCCCAAAGCTTGGAATTCAAATGCGGCAGTTGCTTGCCACCCACAGGAATCTTTTTAACTGTTTCCTGTTGGGAGGGGTTCTCTGTGGACTTTTGTTGCACGACCTGAACCATACTCAGACTTTTCTGCTCAGGGATGCCTTCCCCCATTCTCTCAAGGAGGCATCTCTTATGATGCTCTGAGAGAGAAAGGCCATCCCCGTTAGGGTCCCAGTTGGGCTCAGTTACAGGTATTGCCCTGGGAAGGCCCAGAGTCCCATCTGGATTTTCTTGGTATAACCTCCGAGCCTCTTCATTTGCTTTATCCAACACTAGCCTCAGCTCATCCCCCTTACTGAAGCAAAGAATTCAATAAGGCTCCTATGTCTGCCCAACTGAGATGATAAATGGCAAAAACTGATGCAACCAAATCAGTCATTTTAGCAGGGTTATGTCCATAAGAAGGGCTCGAGCTTTTCCACTTTAATGGATCCAATGTAGAAAACAGAGTATGTACCCCAATAACATCTAGCAGACTGGCCTTCTGGCCTCACTCTCACTGAAAAGTCTCAAAAAAGGATATTGCCCTGCCCTGGTAGGGGCTTTTCCCCCACCGAATCTGGTTCCTTGATGGATTCAAGATAGCGATGTCAGTTCAAGCACACTTTCCCCATTTCACTCATCGGAGTGGATCCCCTGGGGCTGCAGGAACTCTGACCAGCTTACAGCGGTCATAATATCTAGATCTTCCTGGCTCTTCTCCTTTGAGCTTCTATCTTTCACATGTAAATTCTCTTTTCTCTAAGCCATTAACTCATTTTCCTCTTTCTTCCTTTTTAACTCTGCATGCATCTTTATCATATAAACTCAAAAACTTCTAAATAAGGCAATTTGTCCCACTTCCCTGATTTTTGACAAAACAACTCTAGTTATAGTATAATAAAGTAATTTAAAGACCCATTCAGTGACCAGCGCTCTCCTGAGTCTAAGTTATACAGGACACAAACAGAACAGTACTATAACAAAACAACATTCGCTTTTGATGTATGCTCATACGTCGATGAATGAGAACTGGCCCAAAGGGCCGTTTTGAGGAATGGAGGCTTTCCCCCCATTCTACCAGACAAAACTCCACAGAGCTCCAAACAGAAGGTACCCAAAACAGAACAGATGACCTAAGTTGTGACCTGGGATTTCAACCTGAACCAGAAAGCACAATGAGTCAACCCAGTGTGATGCAGAATGAGAGGTGCTGGGAGGGACGGTGGGGGGGAGAATCCCCAAGTGAAATCAATTGGCAGCTGCTTGGGATTCTCTGATTCCAAACCCCCAGGGCCTCTCAGTCCAGGCAGCCAATGGGACTCCCCACCAAATACCTAGACTTATGGGAGAGTCCCAAAGTCTGTCCTGGCCCGGAGTTGCCAAAATATGTATGGAAAAGACACCAGCATTCAGGCTACCTGTCACTACCAAATCCAATAAGCAATGACAGTGATGGAATCTTTTATGGGGGCTTTATTCAGATGGCTAGTGATCTGAGAAGATGGTGGGTTCATACCTTAACAGACCATCTTCTCGTCTCTTTCCTGGCTAGATCCTTTATCAGGGGGTGGAGGAGGACAAATAAGGGGCAGTGAGGGCTTTGAAATTCAGGGAGGATTAGGTGAGCAAAGTTGCAGCATTCCTGTCCTGGGCAGTTAGCTGTTCCCAAGGGGGGGCAGTGGTCACACAAAAGGCCCAGATGCCTCCAACTTGTCCCCAGGCAGTAATCTTTAGCCAGTGCCCCAGGAGGTCAGCTGCTTTTCCCAGGAGCCAGGATGGGCCTTATCTGTAGTTTCTGAAACAAAAGCTTAACATACACATTACTTGCTAGACTTATCACTTTTTATCTTAAGCTAAAATTTTCCAAGTCTTGAGTCCCCTATCAGGTTCTCCCCTCTAGGAGGTTAATTGGTATTCTCAACTCTAACCTTGTCTTATATGCTGTTGTATAGGTGTTGGTTAACAAAGCAGAATTACCAGACAACTAAACCTACTCCAGCAAAAAGACCCCCCCCCCACCACCACATCAGAAGTCTCAATAACAATTGAAATGAGATTAATAAAGGTGAAGAGAGATTGCAGGTATTATAAGATATGACAAAGGGAATATGAGAAGACTAAAAGAGGGGAAAATGTTGTGTGATAAGAAAGAGGAGAATTTATAAGAGTTGGGATAGGACCAAGGCAAAGAAAGGGAGAGAGCAAAATTTACAACTTAAGTAAAACATGAAAGGGTGATGGGAATAATCAAGTAAGAAGAGGGAAGAGTATACTATGAGGTTTGAAGTAAAATTGAAAAGGTACTGGACCACCAGGAACAAAATTGCAGAAAAACCACAGCAGGCTTGATAGCTACAATAGTTCAATGAAGTTTAATAAAGGTGGAATGGGAATAAGAATATTGGAGAAAAGAGAAAAGTGAATATGAGATGTCTACAATAAAGAAAAATAACTTTGAGAGGATGGCAGAAGCAAGCTAGAGTAAGGAGCAAAGCCTAGGTTGAGAGAGGGGGAAAAGAGAGAAGAAAAGAAGGGAGAGAGGAAACAATGAAATAAAATTCCTTACTCACCTGATCAGGGGCAGAGGGAAAGTGAAATGGTGTAAGACAGCGGGAGAGTATAGTATGGGATTTAAAGTACAAACAAGTAGTAAACAAATAGGAGATCCTTTGGAGAAGAACAGCAATAACTGTGATATTTCACTCAACTAGCCACTGTTTATGAAAGGCAAAAAAGAAATAATACTCTTCTTAGAAGGGAAAAAGAATGTGAGCTGAGTTAAGAAAGACAAACACTTATGTGTAGTTAGATGGAGGAGAAATGGGGAGAGTAAGTTATAGAAACTTGGCATAGTGTGAGAGAAAATGAAGTTAACCACAGCAGTAATAAAGCTCAGGAAGATGGTGAAATTGCTTAAGACCAGGGAAAGGTGCCGTGTAGGATTTAGAATGACGGTAGTATGATAAGAAATATATAATGTGAATAAAAAGAATAAAAAGTAAAAGACCAAGAGTAGTGTGTTATTTTGAATATGAGTGAAGTGAAAGGAGAAAAATTAAAATGCAATATGAAAGAGAGTAAAAAAAATAAGCAATGAAAACAAACAAACAAAACAAAAACTAAATAAATGGAAAGATGAGAAATAAAAACATGCAAGTTCTAAAGGTGAGCAAAGTGAAATTTGCCTCAGCTGTTGGTGTTAGCAAGCTGACTTCTTTCTGGATCAGTCTCAGGTTTTCTCACAGCTCCAGGTCTTATTGTCTTACTCTTGGGGGGAGGAAAAAAGCTTCCTGCTGATTTTAAACTGGCCAAACCAGTTCTGCAGGTCTTCTGGGATCCTGCAGGCAGAGGAGGGCTGGGCTCCATATTTTCCCTTCCTGTGGTTCTGCAAGGATGGGGGCTCAGTCTGAGCTCCAATGTTCATAGGTGCCCAGTTTCCAGCCTATGCCCTCAGAACACTGTGCAGCCTGCACTGTCCACTCTGTGCATTGGTGCCTGGCTGCACCAGATAATCCACCTCCTTTTGCAACCCTTTGATTGGCCTATGAGGTGCACTGAGTGGGAGCAAATCTCTCCCTCCTCTTTGTGTTGGCTTGGCTGCTGTGCCAGCACAAGCTACCTGCAGGGCAGCTCAGTTTCCCTATTCAATGAAGCCTTTCTGGGGGGGGGGTGCTGCCTCTCTAAGCCCTTGCTGCCCACCTTTGATCAATCCATGAGGTACCCTGAGTGGGTGCAAATGGCACCCCCACTCCTCCCTCTTCCCTGGCCTGGCTATTATCAGCGTACGAGGTTCCTGTACACAAGAGATCCCTGCACAGTTGCTGAGATCATCTTTTGAGAAAAGTCCCCTTGGTGCCGCCTGCTGCTCTTAACAAGTGCCTAGCTTTCCACACATTCCAACTCTCTGACCAGTCTGGAGTCTGTCTGGGTCATGATCAGTTGCAGCCCCTCTCTGCACTCAGCTCCAGGTGTCACTCAGCTCCCCAATTTCTCTGGTAGTGTCCCAGCCAGTGACCCTTGCCCCAGCCATTTTTTGTCACTCACTGCCTTTTTGTCCCCACAGTGACTTTAAGGTCTCTCCTGGTGCTGGTCTGGGACTTCCCTGATCTGGGAGGGGTGGAGCCACTAAGTTGCAATCACTGACCTGGCTCTCCTCCAATGCTCCTGGCTGCCATGGTCTCTAGCACACAGCCCAGGAACCTTCCCATGGGCCTACAAAATCTCCTTACTGCCCATTTTTGAGTGTCCTCTGCACTCTTTGGCTTCCAAACTTCATATCAGCTGGGATTCTGTTGGCTGTTCACTTTGTTCTTCAGAAGATTAGCTAGGTGTCCCAGTTGGGTTCATGAGCAAGTGAGTGGGCTCAGTTCCCACCTACATTGCTGCCATTCTGGTTTTTTCTAAATCTTTTTTTTTCTAAGTTGGGACCAAGGCAAGAGTATGTGTTCTCTACTCTTGTTCATCACAGTTCTAGCTATCAGATTCACTCCCTCTGAGCTCCAGCCCTGGGATAGCAGCTTGAAATGCACCAGTGACATATAGGGAGGAACTGAAGTGTCTGGCATCAAAGCAAGAGCTCTTTCCAAATCCTTTCAGAGCCCTAAGGGCATGCAGCAGCTGAAAGGAGTCAGGGGTGGGGCATCTTTTTTCCCTTGGATAGGGACTGCACCCTCACTGGTCCCAGTGCCACACATGGTCTTTCTAGTGTGTTGAGGTTCCTCAGATGTCCTTCAAGTGCAAGTAGACACATTGGCAATATGGGGCAGTTTCCCTCTGCTCCAGGGGACCCTGTCCTGCCCTCAGCTCCCCATTGAGCCTCCAGTGCCTGAGGGAGAATCTCCCCCTGCCAGGTGTGCATTATTTCATTTTCTTTTCTCCAAGTATGTGGGTTTACATCAAGTAAGAGTTAAACTAACCAACAGAGAATAGAAAAAATCCTTTAGCTTGTTAGAACACTGATGTGGGAGAGGGGAGGAGGGATTAAGTCAATGACAATTTAATAAAATTTCTTCTGGAAAAAAAATTATGGTTGAGTTTGGCAGACCGGCATCGATTTCCTCTCCCTAAGAGCACCCAACACTTTTTTTGGAGAAATTACTTTTTCCTCATTGAATGCAGTCTGGTGGGCTGTGAAAAATGGCTCTTGTCCTTCTCCAACTAAGTGGTGGCACATGACCCAATCCAAACCAGTGTAAATCTTGGGGAGAGAAATGCAAATTAACAATGCTTGGAAATTCATTCCTCCCTGGGGTGGGAGGAGGGAGGAATACTTTGACTGTCCCAAATGCTGATTCTTGTTTCTCAGCTTGAAAGACAGCCTTAGTTCTGACTCCATCCAAAACCTAGATCCTATATGCCCCTGAGGGTGTTCCACATAAGATCTATTTAATTTCAGCAAAATGAGATTATTTCTACTGCTTAAAATCAAAGATCTTTCATTATATAATGACATAACTCAAAAACAAGCTATGGGATAAATACTGAAATCTAAAGTATATTAAGCTCTTATTGCTTGGTTCATGGTTTGCCTGACAATTTAACAAGATTAGGCACCAAATACATCAATATTAAGTATATAAGGGAAACTACATGTTTTTGTACACTTCTCAGAAAAAATCTGCAGCATTTGAAAATATTTTGTTCACTTCAAAGAGAGCTGACAAACAGTGTTTTGGAACGATTCTAAACCTCAGGCATCAGCAAACTTAATGATGAAAACATGAATTCCTTCTCTTCCCCTTCAGATAAGATTGCTTGTAGTAATAAACAATAGGGTAGTAAGGGATATGGTCAACCATACACTGTCTGAATGGAAAGCCAGAGCAATTTGTTCCCATATTAAATTTATACCATTAGCTGGAGAATTTATAGCACTGTGAAAAGAGAATTCCTTTTGAAACATTTATAGGTAAGAAAAAAATATAAGCTAACAATTTTAAAACAGGTTCATTTTATTAATATACTTTATCATGCAGAAGTTTGAATGCCACTGTGCTTTTCTATACATGGCCCAAGTGGTTCAGGACTGAAGTTTCTTTGCTGTTTCAAGAAAGGTATGAGCAAAAGCAACAAATAAACCATGTTGAGAATATGGTGACCTCACATCATAAATCTGGTCAATGAAAATCAACTATAGTAAATGTTACCCTTAAAAATTCCCGAGGGACCACACCTCATTGGATATCAGCATGGTATTGCCTGTCACTATGCAGAATCCAACACTAATTTTTCCTGCAATATTATAATAGATTGCTCTTTCTTAGGTTAGAACCAGATTAAACAGCTTTGTCATGCTTCAGGGGCTCATGGTTTAGGAAAAAAGGGGCTTTTATTAAAATTACATCCACTGAGGCAAGATGCCCCAAACTGTCAGAGCTGCTGGAAATAGACAGAGAAGAAAGATTCACCTATCCCATCTCGTGCTAACTCCCAGCCTTAAGAGAGCTAGAATTTTCTACACACTGAAATTGTTTTTTTTTTTCCTGTTGTTTTGGCAAGCTGATTTCTCAAAAGTCTCATATGTGGTTGATATGACTCCACTGTGTCATATCTGGTGAATGATTCTTATGGAAAAATCTCATCTCAGCTGAAGCCTGCGTTAGTTGCACTTTCCTTTGGTTTATAACTCCATCTTGTGGTTTACCTTATCAGCTGGTAATTTGACTGCCATCCAAAGTTAGATGATTAAACAATAATAGCTATCAGTGCTGCTACTGTGCAAGGTTGTTAACAAATTTTATCAAATTTAACCCTAAAAGTAGGTATTATTATCTCCATTGTATAGACTTAAAAAAAGGAAGGTTCAGAAAAAGAGGTCACACAGCCAGTAAGAGACTGAGATCTTATATAAACCTAGACTCCAAAACTTGTGCTCTTTATCTTTTATCATGTTACCTGTGTAGACACAACAATCAATAATTTAATTTTTTAGCTGACAGTATATTCAGATACAGTAAAGTGCAATAGGTAATAAAATAGGCTTTAGACTCAGACAACTTGGGCTTCATTTCTACTTTAGCCTCTCACTTGAGGGTGACCCTGGGAAAGTAGGATAGCCTCATCTTTCCATGGCTCAGTTTCCTCATCTTCCAAATGAGGATAATAATGGACTCTACCTTGCAGAGCTGTAAGAATCACATGTGTAAATGCAAAGCAAGCTTTTGGAACACCGTTTTGCAGACAAGTACTCCATTGCCCCATAAGTGTTAGGTATTAAAATTCTATATGTGACTTGTGGTGATATGATCCCCTCTGCTAGTTTTGATCAAGTCTAGGATTCTGGGGACACTGTTTTCAAACTTCATAGTTTTGCTTTGTTGAAACCTTTCATTGATCAGATAGTATTAATTATGTTGTTCCTGAAGGTGGCCAACATCAAATTAGTTGGAGGCAGGATAAAAAGCAGCCTAAGATAGTGTCACTCTCCATAAGGCAATTGTAGCTGGAATCAAGTTTTAAAAGAAAATGGGAGCTCCCAGCCAAGATGGAGGCATAGGTAGACACACTGTGCCTCCTTGCACAACCAAAAGAAGGACAACAACAATTTAGAAACAAAAAACAACCAGAACTGCCAGAAAATTGAACTGTATGGAAGCACGACAACCAATCAGTTAAAGAAGACACATTCATCCAGACTGGTAGGAGGGGTGGAGACAAGTCGGGCAGAGAGGACTCACGGCAAGACGGTGGCTGGAGGACCAGTGAGGCAGCGGCTGGTGGAGCCTGCAGTTCCACATTCACCTACAGATAAACTGGGAGGAATAGCTGGGGAGCAAGACCTCACAGCCCAGGGTTTCAGCGTGGGAAAATAAAACCTCAAAGTACTGATTGAAAACACCTGTGGGGGCTGAGGTGGAAGCGGGAGAAACTCCCAGCCTCACAGGGGGAGTTCATTGGAGAGACCCACAGGGTCCTAGGACATACACAAACCCACCCAACAGGAATCAGCACAAGAAGGGCCTACTTTGCTTGTGGGTAGCAGGAGAAGTGACTGAAATCCTGCAGAGAGTGGAGCAAGCGCCATTGATCCCTCTTCGACCCCCTTCCCCCATATACAGCGTCACAAAGCAGCAACAGGAGTTGCCCCGCCCTGGTGAACACGTGAGGCTCCACCCCTCAGTACAAAACAGTTGTGCTGACACACACACAAAAATGGCCCAAATGAAAGAACAGGTCAAATCTCCAGAAAAAATACAGCTAAGTGACGAAGAGATAGTCAACCAATCAGATGCACAGTTCAAAACACTGGTGATCAGGATGCTCACAGAATTGGTTGAATTTGGTCACAAATTAGATGAACAAATGAAGGTGACAATAAGTGAAATGAAGAAAAATGCACAGGGAACCAATAGTGATAGAAAGGAAACTGGGACTCAAATCAATGGTGTGGACAAGAGGGAAGAAAGAAACATCCAACCAGAAAAGAATGAAGAAACAAGAATTCAAACAAATGAGGAGAGGCTTGGGAACCTCCAGGACATCTTTAAACATTCCAACATCCGAATTATAGGGGTATCAGAAGGAGAAGAGGAAGAGCAAGAAATTGAAAAATTATTTGAACAAATAATGAAGGAGAACTTCCCCAATCTGGCAAAAGAAATAGACTTCCAGGAAGTCCAGGAAGCTCAGAGAATCCTAAAGAAGGTGGGCCCAAGAAGAAACACATCAAGGCACATCATAATCACCCAAGGTAAAAATGAAGGAGAGAATCCTAGAAGCAGCAAGAGATAAGGGGACAGTAACCTACAAAGGAGTTCCCACCAGACTGTCAGCTGATTTCTCAAAAGAGACCTTACAGGCAAGAAAGGGCTGGAAAGAAGTATTCCAAGTCATGAAAGGCAAGGACCTACATCCAAGATTACTCTATCCAGCAAAGCTTTCTAGAATGGAAGGGCAGATAATGTGCTTCTCAGATAAGGTGGAATTAAAGAAGTTCATCATCACCAAGCCCTTACTATATGAAATGTTAAAGGGTTTTATCTAAGAAAAGGAAGATAAAAAATATGAACAGTAAAATGACAGCATACCCACAGATATTTAACAACCACACCTAAAACAAAAACAAAATCAAACTAAGCAAACAACTAGAACAGGAACAGAACCACAGAAATGGAGATCACATGGAGGGTTAGCAACAGGGGAGTGGGAGGGGGAAAAAGGGGAAAAAGGTACAGAGAATAAGTAGCATAAATAGTAGGTAGAAAATAGACAGGGGGAGGTTAAGAATAGTATAGGAAATGTAGAAGCCAAAGAACTTATATTTTTGACTCGTGGACATGAACTAAAGGTGAGGGGGGATGTGGATGGGAGGGGGTGTGCAGGTCAGAGGGGAATAAAGGGGGGGGAATGGGACAACTGTAATAGCATAATCAATAAAATATATTAAAAAAAGAAAATGGTACAGCTAAATGTCTGGAATTAAATGGATAACTAGTTGTCCACCAGGAGGCATCACATGATGGAACTCATTCAGCAGCTTCATCAATGCCCAGCCCTTGGCCTCTTCATTACAAGCTCAGAAGTCCTTGCTCCTTAGTGCCTCTTCTAGTTATCTATTCCTGCCTTAGAAATATCACCCCAAAACTTATTGCCTTCAACTAACAATAGTCATTTATTATCTCTCATAATTCCTGTGCAATGGGACCTGGGAAAGAGTGAAGTTGGGTAGTTCTGTCTCAGGGTCTCTCATATAGTTGCAGTCAGTTGGTGGCTAAAGTAGGGTCAAGGGTGGGGTTTGGAGTACTAAGTGGCATTTCCCTTTTTCCATATAGTATCAAACCCTCTCCATGTATTCTCTCTTTATGGTCTCTCCAACCTGGTGATGTCAGGATAGCCAGGCTTCTTATTTGGTGTTCAGAGATCCAAAGATGAGTGTCCCAGGAGAAATAGGCAGAAGCCTTTCTTTAACCACTAGAGCCACTTCTACTATGTCCTATTTGTCAAAACAGTGACAAAAGTCTGTGGAGTTTCAATTGGATGATACGCAGGTCCCATCTCTCATTGAGAAGAAAGTCAAAGAAAGCATTTGTACTAATATTTAGATCACCACAGTGCCTAAGAGCCAGTTGTGTTCAGGATGTACTCAAAGCTCACAGAGCTATCACATAAAATTGGAAAGCTAATTTATAATTAGGAATAAAATTGTCAAGCAGATCATGTACTAGAGCCAGCTTGACACACCCTTTTAACCCAGTAGACATGCTATGCTGGATGCCAAAATATCAGAATGTCAAGTGCTGAGTTTGGAATTGGACAAGAAGAATAAATATATTGGAAATGTTTATGTCACCAAGAGTTTATCTCCTCACTACTAGGGAGATCATGTTGGCATGACTAGGCTTTTGTTTTCCCAGACAATATTGCATTGATGGCGCCAGCATTTGCTTTTTCTTTCTTCTCCTTTATCTAAAATTTTGTTGCCAGTCATATTTTCTCCAAACTGAACATTTAGAAAAATGTTAATATAATACATGCAATTTTTTTTTTGTCCTGGAATATGTGTCTCTTTAATATGCCTTTCCAAATCTTTGTACTTAGAGAACAATCTTACCTATGTAGCAGGTATGAATCTCACCCTAAAATATAGTTGTTCAGGAAATATTCTGTTGTTTATTTTTTAAATAAAATAAAAACTGACCACAAGTGCTAAACCCACAAAACCAGTGAGATATTCAACCCTAATCATTGTTCAGACTATCTTTCTCCCAGTGTTGGCTCCAAATCCTGGGTCTAATGCTGACCTCTGAGCTACTTGTGGTCATAATGCCCATCTGGGTTACTTCTTTCCCATGTTTGAAACAGAAATCTTCAGCAGGATGGAAAACATGCAGCTCAGGTCTAACCTCATCTATGTTCATGCCAAATCCTGGAAAACTGCTGCAAAATAATGTGCTGATCCTAGATGTGAGTGCAAGAACCAAAAGTTTGAAAAACTCATAAAGGTATAGTGATTCTGCACTCCAATTATTTTCCAAATATCTGCACTCCAATTATTTTCTCACTTCTTTTTATAAAGGCAAGAAATGTCTTGTACCCCGGCAGGATTTTGTAATTTCTATAGATCACTGACTGCTGGGTGTTTTCCATTCCTCTCTGTTCTAAATGGAAGTTATTATGGCATTTTCCTGCCTCTGATTTTTCACTGCATAAGCGATATATATATCAGACCACAGGAAAGGACATCTGAATTTTATGGAAAAGAGTGAAGATCATCCAGAGATCCTAGATTGTTCAAATGGAGGCACTGACTGGCTTGCAATTTGGGTTATCTTGAGTGAAGAGGGTGTTAATATGTCCCATACGTGGAAGGATGGGCAAAACGAACACTTAGTGACCAGAAAGATAAACACTGGAAGAGGTAGGTTATCTGTTCACACACTGGGGTCTTCTTCATGGGCACACAGCTAAAATACACCACTGAGTATAACTTCTTACCTTACAGCTAGCAGTAGGCACATGATGGAGTCGTAGCCAATGAGATGTGAACAGAAGGGATATGTGCCACTTCCAAACGGATGCATGCAATCAATATCCTTGACATTCTCCAGGCTTTTACTCCCTCTGATAGCTTGATGCAGATGAGCACAAGTTGTCTCAGGAGCCACTTTCGGAAACTGAAGATTATAATCTGTCGAGGATGCAGATATGTGCTACGTGAGTATTCTTAGCAGTTTCACAGTAGCTTCCATGCATAGTAGGTAGGAGCCTTTTTCAACAAACTCAGATGTGTAAAAATCATTTCTTATCTTATTTAAATGACATTAAACTTGAAACCAAATCCAAGCTCCATCCTATCAGGCTGCTGGGAAATGACAGTTTTAGCTGTTATTAAGGCTTCTTCAAAGTCTCTTCAGGTCTATAAGTTCTGTTTTTCAGTCATGTTTGAGATTCGCTTGGTGAAAGCCCCTGTGCTTAAGATCCAGACTCCTTGAGCCCATCACAAGCCATCCTTCTAAAGCCTTTCATATCCCTGGAGGGCTTCTTCTGAGTTATGTGTAGGTCCTTAATCTTACAAGAACCCCGCCTCTTCTGGTCTTTCTCCAGCCCTAACCCAATATCAATCTTCCTTCCCCTTTTCAAAAGCCATCTCCCCCCACCTCCGCTTCTCTCTCTTGTCTCCTCCCTCATGTCAGTTGTGGGACATGCAGAATTATCATTTAATGGGGTGAAGTTTCACAAAGGGCAGGGAGAACCAATGACTTTAGCCATCCTATCTCCGTATGTTCTATAAAAACCCATGAAGCAAATTATAAAACCTGATGAACTGTTTGAAATGAGGAAAGAAGAAAAAATGCAGAAAACATTAGTATTTCAAAAGAACCACCTTAGCACATCTATGTAAAGCACTATGGAATCTTTCTTTAAGGTGTTGCTGGGGCTACTTTTCATGGACACACTCCAGCTAATGCTCACTGATCATATAATGATCACATAAAACAGACGCCTAATTTATAAATGTTTCCACTAACCCAGGACTGATAGCTGGTGGTTAAATCCAATACAATCCTGTATATTAACTTAACAAAACTATTTATATGGGTTTTGGATGATTGTTTATTTATTCAGAGGTTGACAAGATTTAAGAAGTATAATAATAACTAAACTTTGTGTTAAGAAATCTGTGATGCCTGAGGAAAAAATATTTTGATTGACATATGAAAAGAGAAATCCAATAAATTATAAGTTCAAAATAAACATTGTGAAAATAAAGATGGGAAAAAACACTAAAGGAAAAAAAACACTAGCAGTTAGAAAAAGAGAGGGAAAAGTCTAATAAATCCCAATAATCGATAGACCATATTCAATATGGACAAGCATATGGTGAATATGTGAGTGACAATGGTGAACACTGAGATATAGAATCTTAAGACAGGAAGTAACGTGAAGAGTAAAAACACAGAATGCTGTAATGAAGGAAAAGGTTCCACTTCATTCATTCTCTGAGACACTCCCTCTATTATGAGAGGCGCTGCCTGGGAGACATGAGAAACAAAACTCCATGAAGAAGATAAATGATTGTACAATTTGGCAATGGCATTTCTCTCAATGGTCCCTAGATTAAATCTCAGCCTGGAAATGGCTCCTAGTTCTTTAAATGCTCAGTCAGAGAAATGAAATATTTTCCTGCTTTATCAATAATTCTAAAGTATGCTTAAATGATGCATGGTGAGGCACAACATCTATATTTTTTAATATCTAAATTCTCAGACGATACATTAATTTTACCTACCTCACCCCACCCTCATACATGGATGAGCTATATGAAGCAATTAGAGAAAAACGCAATAAACTATGTAGTTTAGATAAAGTACAAGGTGTTATTTACTAATTATTTTTATTTAATTATGATTAATTATTTAATAATTGCTAACTGTGTAAAAACTATCGAAACAGTGGATATTGGAGAAGGATCTTCATATGTGAGAACTGTACACATCAAGGATGGCTTCTTTTTCATAAAAAGTAGATCTTTGTAGGGGTCTTGAAGATTCTGTAGAATATGGGAATATGGAAAGGAAAAGAGTACATACTAGAATACCAGTAATTATTTTGAAGGTGATTTGAATTTAGTATTCTACACATACCATTCATAACTTTATCAATTTTGATTATTACTGAAAATCACAAGAATTTTCTGGGAAACACTGAAGGCATAATTTAATACTCATGCAATTTAATAATAATATCTTTTTAAAAGACTTTATTTATTTTAGAGAGAGGGGAAAGGAAGGAGAAAGAGACGGAGAGAAACATCAATGTGTGGTTGCCTCTTGTGTGCCCTCTACTGGGGACCTGGCCCAAAACCCAGGCATGTGCCCGGACTGGGAATCAAACCAGGGACGTTTTGATTCTCAGGCCAGTGCTCAGTCCACTGAGCCACACCAGCCAGGGCCTAATAATAATATCCTAACCACTGCTACCAATTATTACATTCCCTTGGAAAAGAAACATTTCTGGAAAAAACAGGCAACAAATACAATCCATAAACTCCAAAATTAAAGGCTGGTAAAAGCAGCTGAGATTAAGTAGAAGCTATGGGACAAGAGCTGGTAAAGGAAGATATGGGGGCCATGTGGCAGGAAACCTCAGAAAGTGGGACCAGGTATATTCTGAAGGTGAGGAGCTTATGCTGAAATGCAAAAGCTAAATCTTCTTATATAGCGATCCTAACAGGAGCTAAGGTCAGACTAGCTAGAAGCCATGGGAGGTGCTGGACAGAGAGATGCAGATAGTGTCAATGAAACTTAGGGACCATAAATCTCAGAGAAATTCCAAAGAATATGCACCCTGAAGTTCAGAGATGAGACACTTGTTTTTAGTAGGTTTTACCTAACATATTTTTGTGATAGAAACTAGCTTTTTTAAAAAATGGAATGTTATATTTAATTGTCTCTAGGGTGTTTCTAGGTTAGGGATTGTGGAGCATTTGGCAGAGCCGTGGCTAATGGAACCAACAAAAGTGCCTGTTAGCCAAGTGCCAAGCAGGGTGGGAGGCCCAGGGACCAGCTAAAGACAGCCAGCACTTGGACTGTTGCTTAGGATAATTTCTAAGATTACTTACCAGGTTAGGAATGTCACCTCTGAATGGAAAAGAGGTGGCTACAGTTAGAGGGAGGAGGAAAAGGCTTGGGTTGGGAGGGGGGGTCTCCAAGGTCAAAAGGAATAACAGGGTCCTTCATGACTGGTCATGGCTGGGGAATGTGGTGATAAAGTTCAGTGGGCTGGTTTGGGCTTGGCTCAGGCCATTTCCAGGAACTCCTGCAGCATGTTTTGTTCCATGGCCTCTGTGAAGAGCTCATAGTCCCCACAGTACTGGTCCCCATTGACAATCTAGGGTGGGGTGGACTTGGGGTTTCCCATCAAGACACTCATCTCATCCCACAGGGTGTTGTCCTGGGAGGCATCCACTAACTGGTACTTGATGTGCTTTCCATCTAGGATGCGGGACATCTTGCTCTGCTGGCACTTGATTTCGTGGTAACTGGTGATCTACGTGATGTAAACCTGTAGAAGCACAGGCCTCTCATGCTGCAGATGGATGGATGGGTAGATGGGCTGTGGTAGCTGGAGACTAGAAGCTAGTTTTTTTTTTTAAAGTTAATACTTGTAAGAGAAACCTAAACTTCTGAGTAAGAAGGCAGAGCCAGATTTCAAAGACAAAGTATACTTTAATTATAATCATCTTCAGCAGAAGTGGCTAAAATTAATTCCACCACTTCAATATTTCTATGTGAATTTAATGCAACTGGTAGAATGGAATTCAGTCACTGAAGCATATATTTTATTTCCAAAGTAGTAATACTTTGTATTCTACTATAGAATAAAGTATTCTATAATGCTGCTTTATCATAAAGGCATTGATTTTTTTTTTTTTGCAAATTGCTCTAATGTGTAGTTATTTTTTCCTTCTTTTACTATCAGATATACTTAATGTAGAATAGAAAGACTTCAACCCATCAATTACTTTACCCTATCATCTCTCTACAATTGAGTGGTTAATAGAGAGAAAAATCAAGAATAAATATATATTAATTTCTAAAAGGGTTATGAAATATAAAATATAGCTTACTTTTAAATATCTAACTTCACTAAACTAATTCATTATAGGAAAAAATATCAGTTCATTTATTGTAAGAAATGATAATTTGTTAAGCCTCATTATGGTTATCACATTTATTTGTAATTTTTCTCTCTTCACACATTACCCTACCATTGTGAAAGTAAATGTATTTTCCTAAAGTATTCCTTTTCTGCATTTTCTTCTTTGAAATGGTACTGCAACAGAGGTATCTGTAATAGATTACATAGTTCCTCTTCCAGGAAGACAGATGTTTAAATTAATGTTTAAATTAAATTATACTCACTTCGACTCTTCCCTGTTTTATAACTTTATTACATTTCCTAAGCTTGGCTATTTTCCAGAGTTTGTGAGCTATCATCAACAGTCAGAAGGAGATACATTGGTCTCTCAATCCTTTATTTCTTGGGCCTAAAATAGAGAAGTATAAAGTTAAATTCTAAATGCTTACACAGTTGTTAAACCCAGCAAATCATTTTTTCTCTGGTTTTCATAGAGAAGTTGAGAGAATTAGAGAAAGCGTAATGGCACTATCATTTGCAAATGGTAGGCAGTGGCTGGTGGCGACCCTTTCAGAAGGCAGTGAGGAGGGGTTTATCCACCTGCATGAGATTGCCAATTTCCATATTAACTCAAAACTCTAATTCATGTTGTCATCAGTTGCCATAGCACTGTGACTGGATCAAAGAATGATAAAAGTTAGTATAAATTAATTCACCCATTTACAAATAAATATGTTGAGGAATAAGTGAGGTATTATTTGAGGAACCATAATAGAAAAATACAGGAATTGAATGAGAGTGGAACATAAATGTTAAGGGCTTGATCTGAAAAGGACAGAGTTCAAATCCCAGCCCTGCTACATAACAGCTGTGTAACCTTCTGTAGTTCTTTTAAATTCTATAATCCTTACCTTTTTCATCATTAAAATGGAATTAATAATTGAACTGATGTAGATTTATGGGAAGAATGAAATATGATAATATATGTTACATGCTTAGCATAGTGCCTCGTAAACAGTAGCATCCAACAAGTATTCACTGTTGTCATTACTATTCTTACAAAGAATCCTTAGATCTGTAAAGACTCATCATAGAGCCCTGGCTGGTATGGCTCAGTGGACTGAGTGCCAACTTGCGAACCAAAGGGTTGCAGTTTCGATTCCCAGTCAGGGAACTTGTCTGGGTTGTGGGCCAGGTCCCCAGTAGAGGCCATGCAAGAGGCAATCACACGTTGATGTTTCTCTCCCTCTCTTACTCCTCTCTTTCCCATCTCTCTAAAAATAAATAAATAAAATCTTTAAAAAAAGACTCATCATTGAGATCCACATGGAGTCTAAATTCTGATGTTTAATTCCCCATAACATGGCCCTGTGTTATGTTGTTTCCCATGTCATCTCTTACATCCTTTGCCTATGTGTCTTCCTAATCAGTACTTCTGTATGTTGCTGGTCTTACATCTATTTTGATGGGAATTCTTCATTTTCTGCCTATTAAATAATTCAGGATTTAGCTAATATTTGACCTCTTTTACAAAGCTTTCCCCTATCACGGAGTCATAGAATGTTAACAGAAACCCCAGGATTGAGGGATTTCCTGGGACATGGGACTTTCCATGCTAAAACTCTGACAATCTCAGGAAAAGTGAGACAAGTCAGCCATTCAAGAGCCACAGGAGACTCTAGAAATTACTGAGATCAACCTTCTCAATTTACTGACCTGAAAACAGAGCATCTAAGTGACTAAATAAAATAAGTTTCCTAGGTAAGTGGTTTCATGAGAGAACTGAAATTGGAATGTGGGGTTCTGATTGCCCACGGCTGCTTCTAATTACCCTAAAATACTATGATAATTATAGTATGTTTTAAAGGGAGACAAAGGTGCATGAGAAAGCATAGATATTTGCAAGTAAAAATGTGTTAGTTTAAATATAGGCCCTGCAACTTACTAGTAGGTAAACTTGGACAACTAATTGAAGTTCTTTTTTTTTTTCAATTGTCTTCTTTTTTTATTTTAATCATTGTTCAAATACAGCTTTCTCCTTTTTACTCCCAATCCAGTCCCCCCCACCCTCCCCACTTCCCTCCCATTACCACCTTCCCCTTAGTTTATGACCATGTGTCCTTTAAGTTTGTTCCTGTGAACCCTTCCCACTGTCCCCTTAAATTCCTTCTTCTCTCCTCTCTGGTCACCGTCAGCCTGTCCTCTATTTCAGTGTCTTTGGTTATATTTTGCTTGTTTCTTTGTTTTGTTATTTAGGTTCCTGTTAAAGGTGAGATCATATGGTATTTGTCTTTCACTGACTGGCTTGTTTCGCTTAGCATAATGTTTTCCAGCTCCATCCACGCTGTTGCAAAGGGTAGGAACTCCTTCTTTCTTTCTGCTGCATAGAATTCCATTGTGTAAATGTACCATAGTTTTTTGATCCATTCATTTACTGATGAAAATCTTGGTTGCTTCCAGCATCTAGCTATTGTAAATTGTGCTGCTATGAACATTGGGGTGCATAGGTTCTTTTGAATTGGTGTTTTAGTATTCTTAGGATAGAGTCCCAGCAGTGGAATTGCTGGGTCAAAAGGCAGATCCATTTTTAGTTTTCTGAGGAAGTTCCATACTGCTTTCCATAGTCGTTGTACCAGTCTGCAGTCCCACCAGCAGTGCACTAGGGTCCCCTTTTCTCCACAACCTCTCTAACACTTGTTGTTTGTTGCTTTGTTTATGATGGCCATTCTGTCTGGTGTGAAGTGGTATCTCATTGTGGTTTTAATTTGCATCTCTCTGATAGCTAGCGATATTGAACATCGTTTCATGTGTCTTTGAATTTTCTGTATGTCCTCCTTGGACAAGTGTCTGTTCAAGTCCTTTGCCCAATTTTAATTGGATTCCTTGTCTTCTTAGAGTGCAGTCGTGTAAGTTCTTTATATATTTTGGAGATTAAACCCTTGTCTGAGGTATCATTGGCAAATATGTTTTCCCATACAGTTGGTTCTCTATTAATTTTGATACTGTTTCCTTTAGCTGTGCAGAAGCTTTTAATTTTGATGAGGTCCCATTTGTTTATTCTTTCCTTTATGTCCCTTGCTCTAGGGGACATGTCAGTAAAAAAGTTTCTTCATGAAATATCTGAGATTTCCTACCTACGTTCTCCTCTAGGACTTTAATGGTGTTACGTTTTATATTTAAGTCTTTTATCCACCTTGAATTTATTTTTGTATATGGTGTAAGTTGGTGCTCAAGTTTCATTTTTTTTGCACCTGGCTGTCCAGTTCTCCCAACACCATTTGTTGAAGAGGCTATTTTTATTCCATTTAATGTTGCTGCCTCCTTTGTCAAATATTAATTGACCATAGAGACTTGGGGTTATTTCTGGGCTCTCTGTTCTGTTCCATTGGTCTATGTGTCTGTTTTTATGCCAGTACCAGGCTGTTTTGATTACCGTGGCCTTGTAGTATAGTTTAGTGTCGGGTATTGTGATCCCTCCTACTTTACACTTCTTTCTCAAAATTGCAGCAGCTATTTGGGGTCATATATAATTCCATATAAATTTTTGAAGTGTTTGTTCTATGTCTGTGAAATAAGCCATTGGTACTTTAATAGGTATTGCATTGCATGTGTAAATTGCTTTGGGTAGTATGGACATTTTGATGATATTAATTCTTCCAATCCATGAACACGGTATATGTTTCCATTTGTTTGTGTCTTCCTTGATTTCTTTCTTCAGTGTTGTGTAGTTTTCTGAATACAGGTCTTTTACCTCTTTGGTTAGGTTTATTCCTAGATATTTTATTTTTCTTTTTGCTATTTCAAATGGGATTTTTTCCTTGATCTCTGTTTCTGCTGTTTCATTGTTGGTGTACAGAAATGCCTTTGATTTCTGGATATTGACTTTGTATCCCGCTGTTTTGCCAAATTCATTTATTAGGTCAAGCAGTTTTTTGGTAGAGTCTATAGGATTTTCTATGTATACTATCATGTCGTCTGCAAATAGTGACAGTTTTGTTTCCTCCTTTCCGATTTGAATGCCTTTTATTTCTTTTTCTTGTCTGATTGCTGTGGCTAAAACTTCCAGTAGTATATTGAATAGAAATGGTGAAAGTGGACAGCCTTGTCTTGTTCCTGATCTTAGTGGAAACGATTTTAATTTTTGGCCATTGAGTATGATGTTGGCCGAAGGTGTCTCATATATGGCCTTTATTATGTTGAGGAATGCTCCCTCTATTCCCACTTTGCCGAGTGTTTTTATCATGAATGGGTGCTGTACCTTATCAAATGCTTTTTCTGCATCAATTGATATGATCATGTGGTTTTTGTCTTTGCTTTTGTTTATGTGATGTATTGCATTTACTGACTTGCGAATATTGAACCATCCTTGCATCCCTGGAATGAATCCCACTTGGTCATGGTGTATGATCTTTTTAATGTATTGTTGGATGCGGTTTGCCAGTATTTTGTTGAGGATTTTAGCGTCAATGTTCATCAGTGATATTGGCCTGAAGTTTTCTTTCTTTGATGTGTCTTTATTTGGTTTTGGAATTAGGATGATGTTGGCCTCATAAAAAGAGTTTGCGAGACTCCCATCTTTTTGGATTTTTTGGAATAGCCTGTGAAGGATAGGGGTTAGCTCTTCCTTAAATGCTTTGTAGAATTCTCCTGTGAAACCATCTGGTCCAGGGCTTTTGTGTGTTGGGAATTTTTTGATTACTGCTTCAATTTCTTTTGTTGTTATTGGTCTGTTCAGGCTTTCTGCTTCTTTTTCATTGAGTTTTGGAAGATTATATTTTTCTAGAAAGTTGTCCATTTCACCTAGGTTTCCAAATTTCTTGGCATACAGCTCTTTGTAGTAATTTCTTACAATCCTTTGTGTTTCTGTGGTATCTGTTGTACTCTCTCCTCTTTCATTTCTGATTGTGTTTATTTGGGTCTTCTCTCTTTTTTTCTTGATGAGTCTGCTTAAAGGCTTGTCGATTTTGTTTATCTTTTCAAAGAACCAGCTCTTGGATTCATTGATCCTTAGAATTGTGCTTTTAGTCTCTATGTCATTTAGTTCTGCTCTGATCTTTGTTATTTCCTTCCTTCTGCTTACTCTGGGCTGCCTTTGTTGTTGTTCCTCAAGGTCTTGTAGACGTAGGGTTAGGTTGTTTGTTTGGAATGTTTCTAACCTTTTTAGGTGGGCCTGTATCGCTATGAACTTCCCTCTCATGGCTGCCTTGGCTGTGTCCCAGAAGTTTTGGGTTGTTGTGAGTTCTTTTTCATTTGTTTCCAGAAACCTTTTGATTTCTTCCCTAATATCATTCTTGACCCATTCATTGTTTAATAGCATGCTATTTAATCTCCATGATTTTGAGTGTTTTTGGGTTTTTTCCTTCGGGTTGGTTTCTAGCTTCAGTCCCTTCTGGTCTGAGAAAATGCTTGGTATGATTTCAATTTTCTTGAAATTGTTGAGGCTTGTTTTGTGTCCTATCATGTGGTCTATCTTTGAGAATGTTCCATGTACATTTGAAAAGAATGTATATTTAGCTTCTTTTGAATGGAGGGCTCTGTATATATGAGTAAAGTCCATTTCATCAAGGGTATTGTTCAATGCCACAATATCTTTGTTGATATTTTGTTTAGAAGATTTGTCCATTTTTGATAGTGGGGTGTTAAAATCCCCCACTGTAATTGTGTTGCTGTCCATATCTTTCTTGAAGTCCTCTAAGATTTTCTTTATGTATTTCGGCACTCCTATGTTGGGTGCATATATATTTACAATATTTATGTCTTCTTGATGGATTCTTCCCTTGAGTATTATGAAGTGACCTTCTGGGTCTCTTTTTACGGACCTTTTCTGGAAGTCTATTTTGTCTGATATGAGTATTGCTACCCCGGCTTTTTTTCCTGTCCATTTGCTTGGAAGATTTGTTTCCAGCCCTTCACTTTCAGCCTGTGTAGGTCTTTTATCCTGAGGTGGGTCTCTTGTAGACAGCAGATATGTCAGTCATTTTTTCTTATCCAATCAGCTATTCTATGTCGTTTGATTGGAACATTTAATCCATTTACGTTTAAGGTTATTATTGATAGGTACTTATTCATTGTCTTTTATGTACTTGTGTTCCTCTCTCTCTCTCTCTCTTTTCCCTCCCTTCCTTAAAGCAGTCCTTTTAGAATCTCTTACAGAGCTGGTTTGGTCGAGGTGTATTCTTTTAGACTTCTTTTGTCTGGGAAGCTTCTTATTTGGCCTTCTATCTTGATTGAGAGCCTTGCTGGATATAGTAGCCTTGGTTGCAGCCCTCTGGTTCTCATTACCTGGAGTATTTCTTGCCATTCTCTTCTGGCTTGAAGTGTTTCCATTGAGAAGTCAGCTGTTAGCCTTATTGGGGCTCCCTTGTATGTTACTTCCTTTTTCTCCCTTGCTGCCTTTAAGATTTTCTCTTTGTCTTGAAATATTGTCATTTTAATTATGATGTGTGTTGGGGTGGGTCTCTTTGGGTTCCTCTTGATTGGGACTCTCTGTGTTTCCTGGATTTGTGTGACTTTTTCTCTCATCAAATTAGGAAAGTTCTCCTTCATTACTTGTTCAACTAGGTTTTCGATTCCTTGCTTTTCTTCTTCTCCTTCTGGTATCCCTATTATATGGATATCATTACGTTTCATATTGTCTTGCATTTCTCTTAATCCATCTTCATTCTTTCTGAGCCTCTTTTCCTTTTCTTGCTCTTTCTGGATGCTGTTTTCTACTTTGTCCTCCAGCTTGCTAATCCGATCTTCTGCTTCATCAATCCTACTTTTCATTCCTTCTACTGTGTTCTTCAGTTCAGAAATTGTATTCTTCATTTCCTCTTGACCTTTGTTGAGAGTTTCTATTTCCTTTTTCATGTTTATATAGTTTGCAGTGAGATTGATGTAGTTTCCCTCTAATTTCTGAAAGATCATTGTGAGTTCATTGAACTTCCTGGTAATCATCGTTTTGAACTCACTATCTGATAGTTGAGTTGCCTCTATTTCATTTAGCATTTTTCCTGAGGCTTCCTCCCTTCAATTGGGGGTTGTTTCTTTGTTTTCTCATTGTTCGTGGGTTTCTTCTTTTTTCTTCTTGTTTGTTAATTTGATCTGTTATAATTCCCTTTAATTATGGTGTGAACTTCTGTGGTAGAATATTTGTGAGATTCAGTGGTGCAATCTCCTTCGTGTATCCTAGTGCTCACAGCTTCGCCCTATTCTTTTTTGTGATCAGTTGGAGGAGTAAGGCAAAATGGTTTAAAACAGCAAGACAGTATACTGTGATATTTATTTTAGGAGCCAGTAGAGAAGAGATGGGTTATCCTTTGGCTCCTTATAGTGTTAACCGTGATCCTCCACCCCACTATCCACGTTTTAGAAAGGATGGAAAGAAGGTAAGACTCTTATTGGGGACGACAGGATTGTTAGTTGGATCTAGAAAGCTGTGAGGCTGTGGGAGGTCAGATTCTAAGGTAGGGTTGGACTAAAGATTAGTATATAGGAGTAGTGAGTAAAAGAATAGAGACAACCCCCACAATGGTATAGTTCAGAAAATTGTAAAGTGGGCTGAGATCAGGTAGGGGTATTGAGAAGCATTTACAATTGTATAGACTAGGTCTTACTAGCAATAATAGTAAAGTGACAGTCTTGTGGCAGAATCGATGAGGTCTAGATAACAAGAATAAAGAGTATAGAACCTTGAGAGGTGTATTAAAGGAACACAGATGAAGGATAGTAACTTATCAACACCTTTTGACTGAGATACCAGGGGGAACCTATCAAATGACAGTCTAACCAGCCAAGCAGAGAAGATTATACAGAAAGAAAAAGAATACCAAAATATTATTAAAATAAAAAATGTTGGAAGAGTGAGAAAAAGATAATACAAATTTACAGTGACTTGCAAGATTAAAAAAATAAATAAAAATAAATAAATTTAAAAAAGGAAAGAAAAGCATAAGATGTAGTGCAGGAGAGATAAATCTGGAGTGGAAAGAATAATATTAGGATGAATGGAAGAGAAACATAAGGGATTGCGAGATAAAAATAATAAGAATTGAAAAATAAAATGTCACATAAAACACAAGATAAAATCAATCAACCAACAACAGCCAGAGAAACCAAACAAAACCAAACAAAACCAAAAAACAACAACAAAAAGAAAAGAAAACAAAACAAAAACAAAAACAAAACCTCTTGTTGGTTTCTAACTGGCCAGACCAGTTTTTCTTATCTTGCTGGCTTCAGCTGGCTGAGGTACCTTTGAAATGCTTTTTTCTCTCCCAGCCAGATCTCAGCAGGTCTGTCAGGTAGCCTGGGCGCTCCCAAACACACTGGCTCTTTGGATCTCACTTCCACATTCTTCTGGACTCCGGGGTCCTGCAGGTTTCCAGCTCTATGATCTCAGGAGGCACCCGTGACATTTTTGGGATTCACCGCGCCCTCCCTGGGGATCGTAAAAGGGTGCACCCCTGCCCCAAACTTTTGTGATTCGGGGTCTTGATAGCCCTAAGCACCTCGCCGCGACCCTTCTGGGATCAAAGTGCGCGAGAGTCAGTCATCCTGGCGGTGCGAGAGCCAAGCCGTTTCCAGCTCCAAGTTCCCCACCGAACTGCACTCTGACCAGGTGTGGGCTCCTTTCCCTGCTCCCCAGGTCGGGCTGGCTGGAAATCTCTGAGCCACGACTGTAGGAATGCACCAAGCGCCACGTCCCTCCCGGGATCGCAGCGCGCGATTCAGGCCTCCCTATGGGGCGCAAGCGGAGCGCGGCCCGGTTCTGTACTCTCCACCGATCTGCACTTCCACCAGGCTAGGGGTGCAGGCGCCCTTCCAGGCTGCCCCTGGTCCTGTCGGCTAGAGTCCCTCAATCCTCCCAGGTCTCTGGGCGGGTGTTCATAGTCCCTGGGCGATATTTTCCCAGTCCAACTGGACAATCTGTTCCTTTTAGCAACACATTCTCCCCTGGAGTTGCTCACGCCCCCGTATTCGGGGGAGGGAGCAGCGACTTCCCTCTCCCGGGCGCCCTGGGGCAGACCCTGGAGCACCGGGCGGGCCTGGGGTCTGCACACCCCTAGACCCCGTGCTGATCCCTGGGCCCCTTTTGTCCTGTAGCCGTCTCCTTACCATCTGGTTTTCCAGTGAGTGCAATAATTTTTGATGTCTTGCTTTCAAAAGTGATTCGGTAACCTAGCCCACTTGCTCTGTTTCTCCACTGATCTGCGAGTTTCCCCCCTCTTCACAGAAGCCGAGGAAAACGCTGCCTAGAGTAAAGCCACCATCTTCCCTCTCAATTGTCTTCTTTTACAGAACCAGAAGTTCTTTAAACCTCAGTTTTCCCCACTTATAAAATGGAATAATACTGCCTACTTCAAAAGTTCCTGTGAAGGTTAACTAAAATTTTATTTATGTATTACATAGTAATATATTTTATATATAAAATGTAAAAATTCTCTCTATATAGACTTTATATATAAAATATATGCATTCACATATTTACATATAAAAGTATATAAAATTTCTACATTATATATGCATATGTGAAGTGACATATACATATCACTTATCACAGCTTTTACAAATAGTAAGTAATCAATGTATGCTTACTATTGTTATTCTACCATTCACTTAGCATTTCTCTTTATACTTTTCATTCTTTTTCACCTTTTAATGTTACACATTCATGAAGAACTTTATTGTTTCTAAAACCTACCTAATACAACATTTGATTTGAACCTCTGAGCAACTGCTTCAAATGAGCCATTGCCTAGTTTTATGGATGAAAAAACAGGATTCTAAGAAGTTGAGTAACTTCTCTAGGTTCATTTGTTGTAAACAGCCACATCGGCTCACAAATCAAAATCTTCTGATTCATAGTCAAGTGCTTTTTAATTTTACTGTCTTCCTATAGCTTTATGTTTTTCTCACGTGTGTGACTTATGTCTCCATTCCTACTGGGGCAAGGGCCTTTGATGGCAGAACTATCCATTGAGCATCAGTGTGGTCAAGTTGATCTTTGACTTTGACAGTGTATTCAGGGGTCTCAACCATAAACTGCAGAGTAATCTCTGCCCCAGTTACCCTTGCAAAGAAATTACGAGAATGCATGGAAAATATAAAATGTGTGTTTTTTCAATTTCTTAGGAGCTACACAAATATAGAACATTTTCCCACCCATGGCTGGTATTCAATCAGCTCTTGCTGATTTAATTGTGGGGTTTAAAGTTAGAACTAGAGAAATGAGAGGGGAGTCAGAAGATCTTTATATCTTCACTTTGGCGTTAAGGAAAAAAATTACACCTTTCACCTTTTATCTATCTATTCTCTTCTGAAACATTAAATTCTGACCCCAGAAAAATTCCCATGTGCTCCCAAATCACAAAATAAACATTTATGAGAAAAGGCAAAAAACATTCTCTTGTTTTACTGGGCTCAGTGATTTCACACTTGTACTGCTTTGGACAGTTAGGTGTGGTTTCATACGCACACGTATTATCTCTCAAGGTAAACTGTAAATTCCTTGAAGGCAGGATATTTTTGTCTTATTTCTAACCCTTATATAACCAGAACTCCTAAGCTATTAATTTAATTATCATCATTGTTGTTG
The DNA here is from genome assembly GCF_004126475.2 of Phyllostomus discolor. Classification (NCBI taxonomy): domain Eukaryota; kingdom Metazoa; phylum Chordata; class Mammalia; order Chiroptera; family Phyllostomidae; genus Phyllostomus; species Phyllostomus discolor. The sequence goes on along the minus strand of NC_050198.1, from coordinate 15,723,840 downwards.
ATTTGCTTCTGCTTGTTAATTCCTCACAGGAAATTTGACCTAGACTCTGCTTATGTTTCAAGTCTCAAAGCCTAGAAATTAGTTTTTTGTCTCTGTGCCTCTCCTTTTGCCAAATGTCCCACCCATCCATCTAGTCTAGCATGCCCATAGTGTCCTTTAAGAATAGTACCATTTACCTCTGGTCCTGGTATTCTCTCTCACCTGGGAGAGTGATTCATTAGCAGGAACAGAGATCCATTTGGATTTGTATCAGGGTAGAGCAAGGGGCCGTTCAGGTGCCTCCTAAATCTTGCCACATAGGCAGACACCCATTTCCCTGCTGCCTAAGGCTGACTCTTCCTGATAGAGTAAAACATCCCATTTTTAATAAGCAGTAGATGCTGTTTGCACTTATTTATCTCTGAGAACTTTACCTGGAACAAAATGTGCTCATGTTATCTGTGAAGCTGATGATTAGTCCAATAACGTGTGCATGGAGTTTTGCACTCTGCTTGAGTAAAATTAAAGAGAGGGTTTTCAGCTTCAGCCTGGGTGTGGATATTTGGCAACTAGCAAAGGTATTGGTAATGAAAGAAAACTTGTCTTTATGTGCTGTTAGTAACTACATTCAAATCTAACATTTTACAGTTGGCAGCTGCAAATTCATCACTAATGAAAAAATGAAAATGATAATTGTTCTTCCTGCTGGAGACAGGGTTTATTTTTTATGAGGGTCAGATAAGATGATGTGTAGTAAAGGTCTAGATTAACACAGAAAACATCCTCCACCTTTGATGACAGATATCAGATTGGACCTTGAAGGAGTAAAATATTCCCTTCTCTAACGCTGCCCTTCAATCCTTGGTCCATGGGAGCATGAAGCACTACCAGAAGGGGAACATACAATAGTTCTAGTTTTAAAGATCTCTTGTCCATAAGATATAGCATCTGTCTAAATAATGAATTTCTGTACAATTTCAGAAGTAATCTTGCACATTATAGTCAGATCCACTTCATTACTCAGTTATTTTGTACCTTCCCAGGCTGTTAGTCAAATCACCCTGCTGCTTAGCAAGTTTCTGATTAATCTGGATTTCACTAATTACCCTGCAGTCACATGGATTGGCCTAAACTGCTTTAAAGTATTCTTTTGCTGTATGTTTCAAATCAGCTTGCATATAATCTGTTGTAATGACACTACAATTGCATCCCTGATAAAGGACTACTTACGTAGAAATGACAGTCAGGAACTGTATTTTAATTCTTCCTCATACAGTCTTTCTTTCAGGCAAATATGTTTCATCCAGGGAATCAGAGGTGTGTTTTAAAAATAAAGATACATTTAAAATATACATATGGAAGGCTCATGTTGCTGTTCCAGTGTCATGCCTGTGGAGAAATAAAGCATAGGTCTATTGAATTCAACAGAATAATAAAATAAATGCCAAAGGTCAAACCCTTATTTCAGCTCCAAAGTACAAAATTCTGATGACTATCTTCCAAGAAGCAACACTGCCACCTGGCTGTGTTAAATCATATTATTTCTGCAGGAAAGTAATCTTTAAGTACCAGACAATGCTCATTCCTTCTGTCATTAACTTCAAGGTCAACCTGTGCCCCCTTTTGATTATAAACATATTATTGTCATTACTTATTTTATATCTGTTGTATCTGACAGATTAGTAAAACTTACGCTGTTACAACAAGCATCTCCTTCCCCCAAATATTAGAGGCTTAAAACACAATTTTTTTTCTCACATTATGTATTGGAAGCAGATCAGCAGGAAGGTCCTGTATGCTGACAGTAGTTCTAATAGCTTACTATTCTGACCCCAAGGCAGGAGTGTGGTCATGGACAGCAGACAATAGTGTGTACAGGAGAGTAGGTGATATGGAAAACTGGAGGTGAGAAGATGAGATGTGAACACCTTTAGCAGGGAGATACTACCTTGGCTTTTAAGAGGCCACTTCTACAGGTTTCTCTGAGGGCACAGGGCTCTTGCTTTTGGTCATCCTGCCCCCTCCCCCAAGAACCCACTGGAGGAAGGTAGATTGAGTGAACCTCAGGAACTGGCAGCCCCTCCTGTGACTGTCAGGGTTGAAAACAAGAGCTGATACCGTGGTCCCTCTCTGTTCTCACTCAGGCTCTGAAATTTGAGTCTTGCCAGGGACTGGGGTTCCCCTCCTTCTTGACCTGAGATCTATCTCCTCATAGTAGGGCCTACCCCTCCACGTGACCCCACAAGAAAAGGTAAGTTTGACCTTATTTGGCCACACCTGCCCATGGCTTCACAAGAATAAAAAATGTGGCAGGCAGGTTCATGCCCTATGAGGGATGGTCTCACACAGGGACCCAACTCGGATCCGAAATTGGACCCCTTTGTCACACTTAATATTTTTTCCTGTTGACATGTGACCACCACAAAGAGACCAAAACACTCACTTTCCTGTTACTCCTTAGTGGGACTTGATGGTCCGCACCCCCCACAGCTGACATCTCTGCCTGGGACTTCCTAGAGCTGACAGAGGGGAAAATACTGTGTGGTCATGGATGGTATGGGGTGTGTATCCCCACACTCTTCCCTGTTCTTGTTCTGACTCCTAACACAACCTGGAGATGTTCCATGTCTTGACTTGAGGCTTCTTCCTTCCTACTAAAGCCCACAATTCACTAAGACTCCCTAGGACAAAGTGAAGTTTTCCTCATCTGGTCACAACAGCCCATGGTCTCTCAAGGCTAACACAAATAGAATGAATCTCTGCTGCACTTACTCTTAAGAGATGGGTTGTCTTTTCAGGCATCGGGATCTTTACCTTCTTTCCTGGCACAATATGGAAAAATCCCTGTGGTGACCTGTGGCTGCTCACATTGACAAAGTTCTTCATCTCTATGAGACCTCTAGGAGAAAGTGAGTATGACTCATGTCACCATGACTAGGTCACATGGTCTCAGGTCTGACAACAAAGATAGGGCTGTACATGGCCCTCTTCTTCTGGGAGGGATTCACTCACTGTTACTCAGTGTCATCATATTGAATCTTGTTAGAAACCTGGTATCTTTCCTCTGATGAATGGGGCCTCCTCTATTAGTCCAAGGATATTAAGCCCTTGAGACCAACCCCTTTCAGGAAAGAAGGAGTAACCCTGATCTGGAAGCCCCACCTTTGACCTTCAATGTGCAGCTCCAGAGCAGAACATTCTAAAGGCATACTTGTTACAAAGCAGTTGCTTGCTTTGTACCTCATACAGGATTTTTGCCATGACACTGGCATGCCTGAGATTCCACTCTGCTGAAGACCCAGCCTGTAAACCAATGCTCTCACCTCTTTGACACGTTCCAGGCAGAATCCAAGGGGGACTTGAGCCTGCCTGTTTTTGCCCATGCATCCCAAGGATAACAGCAGAGGATGAACTCTATAACCCTGTCAATTGTGATGTTAATTTGTCATCAAGCAAGGTCTTTACTTTGACTCCTCACCCTTCCTGCGTCTGCACTCTTTGCTGATCTGAGCTTATATCCCACAGACAAAATACTCACCTTCCAGGGACCTGAATTGAAAGTCGGTGTTAGCCACAAGCAACCAAGACTCTTCTGAACCTCAGGATGGAACTTTATGGGATCTTATTGTTCTGACTGGGTGCTTCGTCAGCCTTATTAAGGTTTATTGCTGTCATTTCTATGAGAACCTGATACTCCTTCTGTTACTGACCTGAGAACTCTGCCTTCTGACCAGGCTCTCATGCCCCTGAGACGCCAGAATAAGGAGGGTATGTTAAGCCTGACAGTTGTTTTTCAGACTCTGTATTTGAGGCAGAAGGGACTGGTGTCCCTGTGACCCTCTATATTCTGGGGTGTTGCTGTGCCCCTACATGGGGCCCTCTTTTTGGTTCCTATCTCTTGGATTAAACATTTCCTGGAAAATTCCACATCTCTGCAAACTCTTAAGCGGTCACCACTCTGAACACTTGCAGGGAATGAATGGCTCCCTGTCCAGGAGAAAACTGTAGAACTAGGTAGGAGTCCTTGGAAAGGTGGTGAGCTGCTGGGGAAACATATATTGATCTGTTTCTCTCTTTATCATCCAGATAAGGATTCTCAGGTAACTTCTGTTCTGACAGACTTACTTTTCACAGGGACAAGGCTTTCCAGGATAATTTTGAGAGCCCCTCATCTTTTGAGGTTATCTAATGTTGAAAATGTAGATGATCATGCTATCACAGAACACTGTCTTTCATTTACATATTTATATCTCTCAATTATAATGGTATTCTTATTGTTCTGGTTATATATTCCAACCCAGTAGTTTTGGAACCAAGCTATTCCTTTAATCACTTCTGATGTATTTTGGAGTACTGAGAAGAAAACGGAAATAAGAGGTACAGGTTGTGTCTCAGGTGGGAGGAGAAGAACAGTGTGGGCTTATTGAAATTTAGACCGGAAGTCTAGTTCCAGCCTTGCTATTTACAAGTTCCAGGAATTTTGGAACATTACCAAGCTCTACCTCTATGAGCCTAAGACTTGCCACTGTAGAATGAATCTGATGAGACCTGTCTTGTGGGACTACTGGACTATATGTAATGTATGGAAAGCATCTGCCACTGTGCCTGACCTGGATTGAGACATTAGGAAATGGTAGTGATTATTATGATTATCTCTGACCTTGGATGTTATCCATTCAGCTGGATTTTTTTTTTTTTACATTTAAGGGATATCAGGATATAAGCACTGTTCTAGAAAATAGAAAACATCCCATTGGGATAAAATTGTGTTTAGCAATGCAAAGTAAGTAAGTAATATGCTATCTACCTCCCCCTCTTCACTCTTTTTCACTTGTTCCATATGCAGTAGAGAGTATCTCATCCTTTTTGGTAATGATAGCTTCTCCTATGGTCTATAATTTCATGGGCAGGGGCAGGGTCTTCTTTGCTTAAACATCTTCAGTGCAAGCACAAAGAGTTCCAAAGAGCTCATTAATGATTGTGTAAAATAAAGCCATGAACCAAAAGGTCTTATTCACTATGATTTATATTCTCAAACGTTCTTGAAAAAGATGAGCAAATCCAGGTAATCTTTTAAATTTACACAACTAAAGACTAAAGGTGGTAAGCAAAAACAACTAATCAATTTTATGTATGTACCACACTTCTTTAACCATTTGTCTATGGATGAATGCATATTTTGCATGCATGACTCGGTAGTAACAGATAATGCTGGCTGCAGCATAGGTAAAATAGTCAATAACATTGTAATAACTACATATGGTTCAGATGGGTACTTGACTTATAGGGGTGAACACTTTGTAAGTTATGTAAGTGTCTCATCACTATGTTGGACACTGAATCTAAAATAATATTCTATGTCAACTGCAATTGAAAAATTTGCCAATTTAAAAGTTGCCAATTTTTACTTCATCTGTGTATCTATGTATCTACTGCTCCCACCTATTTTAGTGTAAACTCCTTTCAAGTCTCAAAACATTCGTATCCTAAAGCCATTTCATCCTGTACATTCCATCCCTGGGTGATGTTTATTATATAATGGAAACTTTGCACCTTTGGCCACTTTCACCAGTTTCGCCCACCTTCCATCCCCACACCCCGCGCAAGCACCAGTCTCTTCGATCTGTGAGTTAATTTATCAGTGTGTGTGTTTTAAAGATTCCACATATAAGTGATACTACACAGTATTTATCTCTGTCTTTTGAACAAAAGTTTCTAATGAAAGAGCACCATTTGAAAATTACCCCTTATTTCACCAAGCATGTTCTGTCACCAATACCAGGAATTCTTTTTTTATGGTTGATGGATATATCTTTTTCTGAGTGTAGGTGGGTGTGTGTGCAAGTATCACATTTCCCTTACATATGCTTTCATTAATGGTTATTGAGGTTTTTTACATGTCTTGGCTACTGTGAATCTGTTGCAATGGACATGGGGGTACCTGTATTCCTTCACATTAGGGATTTCGTTTACCTAAGTGCCCAATAGTGCAGTTGCTGCAGAATATGGTAGTTTTATTTTTAACTTTCTGAGGCATCTCTGTACTGTCTTCCATAGTGGCTGCATCAGTTTACATTCCCCTTGAACTCATACATTTTTGAATAATGTAAGGATATACAGGTAAATATCTTTTAAATTTAAGAAAAGACAGACTGAATGGAGTAAGGCAAACCCATAACTGACAAACTTTACATCTCTTCTACCATTCTATGTTCTCATCAGATCTATGTTTGTTTCAGTTTTTTTCCACATTACCAAACATAGCCTGAATGGAATTCCATGCTGTCTTCTTCAGGATCACAAAGGTGATTTAAGGATTTTCGAGCCGAATTTGAAAAACCAAAACTCTCACTCCTAAACCTGATACACAACAGTAGGTCTGAGATCCGTCACTCATAGGCTTCCATTCTGACACTAAATAGACTTTCTGTTGCTAGAACACCACGTGAAAATTACCTCAAAATAGGAGTCAGGGAGGTGTCTGTGCACATCAGGGATACTGGGCAACAGGCATTTCTGACCACAATGTGAAGACTCCACCTCAGACCCCACTCAGGGTGACAGAAGCGACTGGGTATGGCCCTGGGTCACCCCTTGTCCTCCCAATGGCACTAAATTCTGCTTAGCGATGAAGGCTAGGTAGTACACTACCTCGAGCCCCACTTTACTTTTCACTTGTTCCTTAGGAAGTAGAGAGAATCTCACCCTCTTCGGTAATGACAGCTTCTACAATCAAACCACATGGGCAGAGGCAGGGTCTCCTTTGCCTAAACACTCCCGGTGCCGGCACGAAGACTTCCAAAGAGCTGATGCTCCATTATTGCGTGTGTCAAATAAAAACCATGGACCAAGAGGTCTGATTCACTATCATTTATATTATCAAACATGTTTGAAAACAGAAGCAAATCCAGGTACACAGCTTTACACTTACACAACAAAAGAGTAAATATAGTAAAGAAAATGAGCAGTGACCAGTTTTATATATGTACCACATCTTCTTTACCCATTCATGTACAGATGGGACATGCAGTTTATGTCCCTGCCTTGGCTGTAACAGACCAGCTGGGTACAGCACAGCTAATATAGTAAATAACATTGTAATAACTATATATGGTTCAGATGTACTAGTCTTATGGGGGAAACACTTTATGTTTTTTTAAAGTTTCTAATCATTATGCCGTATACCTGAAGCTAACATAATGTACTATGCCAACTGCAATTGAAAAAGAATTTTTAAAAAGCAGCTAATTTTTTCTTCATTTATCTATGTATCTATCCACCTATATATCTATCTATCCACTGCTCCTATTTTAATTTAAACTTCTTTCGTGTAGCTAAAGATATTACTACCAGAAAACCATGTTATCTTGTTCTGGATCACAAAAGTGTTTGATAGCTTGCCAATTTGTATTTCAAAAATAAAACCCTTACTCCTAACCTGATATATGGTAATATGTGTGATCCATGTCATTTATAAACTTATATTCTGAATCTAAGGGAACATTCTTTCCTAAAGCACACCTTTTTCAAAATGCAACAACCTCACAAAGGTAAGCAAACAGGATATTTTGCATATTAGGAAGCTGCTTAACAGGCTTTTACAACTAAGAAATGAAGACTCCTTCTCAATGTCACTCAGGGTATGGGTACCGGCTGGATTTGGCTGTGGGGCAACCACTGGCTTTGGAAAGACATCCAGCCCTGGTTTCAGCTTGGGCTCTGGTTTGAGCTCGCTCCTCCTCATCTTTCAAAGCCTCTTCATAATGGGTAGGGAAGGCAGTGGGGTCGTTATCATTGAGCTTGGTCAAAAATTCCAGGATTTTCATCTTGCTGGTCTCAGCATGAGCTCTTGGACCCCAAAGGAACTCATAGCGTGGAGGATCACTGTTGGGCACCTGCCGGTACACCAGGTATTCTTCCTGCACCAAATCTTGGGTGATAAGCTTCCTTGGCTCCCCAAAAATGAAGTGACTCTTTCCATCAACAATGCCCATAATTTTCAGGGATTCCCAGATCAAATTCTCAGAGGCGCAGTTGCCATTCAAGAAGATGACACCTAGGAGAGGCATCAGAATCCCTCTTATAGGAAATCTCCAGCCTCTGCTCAGACCCCCATCACTGGTGTCACCTTCATTGTCGACAAGGGTGTAGGAGTTTCCCTTGGCCTCGACTTCTTTTAACTGTAGGCCATAGAGCAGATTTATCTGCTCAGAGGCCTTCCTGAGGATCTCAGGGAAGCTCTTCCTGCATGATTTTTGGACTAACTTCAGCATGTCTGCCTTTGTAATAGGCTCCTTCATTATATACTGATACAGCAGGTACTCTACCAACTTACTTGCCTTCTCAATTAGAACAACTTGACCAGAGCTCCCAGTGGAAGCTGAGGCCTGGGACGAACATTTACTTTTAAGATCATGGCCTTTGGCTTTTCCAGCAGATCTTTCACATGACACACCTGCAGCGGTACTGCTGGTGGCTGGGGCACTCAGAGATGCCTGGGGAGGGCCAGCACCAGTGAAGCTTGAAGGAGCATCCCCCAGAACAGAGGAGGAGGAGCAAGTGGCCTCTTCTTCCTCTCCTGTAGCAGCCTCAGCTCTGTTTTGGTGACGTCTCTCACGAGCACGGAGCTTACTCTTGTGACCACGAGGCATGACGACTGTAGTTCAGGACAGCAGACAGGAGTGTAGGGCAGCAAAGAGGTGATTTTGGCACCTGGTGGATGGAGAATGAGAGGATGTGAGCATCTTCAACAGGTAGATTCCACCTTGGCTTTATTGAAGGCTGCCTCTGCAGGTTTCCTTGAGGGTGCTACTCTAGAAACCCACAAGGCTTCTGTTCTCCAGAAGCCCCACTGGTATGATATGACATGTCCTCACATTCCTCAATGGTCTCTCTTCTGTTCTGTGTGCTAAGACTAACATAGTGGGACCACTGAACCTTTAGAGAGAGGCTCATGTTACATCATACTAGAGTGCCTTGATTTTACTCAAGTGACAGCTGGTGATATCAGTGTATCCATTTTTGTCTGGCATGTGAAGTCTTCCCAGTTCATCAACAGTATTATCACGACAACTCTGGGCAAAGTTTGGGTACCTTTACCCCTGCTACTCTGACATTGATAACGCAACACACCCTGGGACCCAGGAGAAGGAACTAGAGAGGAACCTCAGTCCTCGTGCATATCATGGGACACACAGTGCTGAGAATTTAGTAGGTTCTTTTGTCTTCTGACTCCATGTGGATCTGCAGGTCTCAGTCAAGTTCCTCAGCTTGGATTCTTGTGAGTACTGGCACCTCTCCCTTCTCTTTAACTGGTGGCTAGAACTACAGACTAAGAGCTCCCCTCTCTTAGACCTGATATAAAGATATGCAGGAGAAGCTCATCCGGACAGCCCATCTCTGAGATTTCATAGGCTGATAGCTAAGGTTTGGGATGGATGCTTTTATGTCCCCTTTCTGCAGGGTTGGTTGGTTCCTTGAGCCTTCGCTCATATTCCTCAATTGAGCTCCTGGAAGAGAACTGCTCACAGTAAGCTCCAACCTCCCTGAGACCCAATAAGAGGACATAAAGTTGACCTTAGCATACAAAACCTGCTCTACCAAGAGTGGGGATTGCTGCACAAAAGTTGAGGTCCTGTAGTAGATGGTTCCACAAAGGACCCCAATGCAAGGCCTAAATTTGACTCCTTCTGGGTTCATTTCCTTTTCAATTAACCTGGGACCACTCATGTCCCTGCTTCCCTGGAGGGAAGACTGATAGTCACTCCAGAATGACATCTGTCCTTGAGGTCTGCCAGCACTGAACATAGGATTCTCTGTAGCTCCACTGGTATGATATGGCATGTCCTCACATTCCTCAATGGTCTCTCTGAAAAACCTGGCATAACATGAAATTTTGCCACCAATGACAAGAGGTTGCCCTCTTTGACCTGATCGATCCCATCCCTGAGATGGCCAGGGAAGAAGTGAATGCAGCTCATCATGCTGACATGCCAAATCTCCCAGGGCTGAAAGGAGAGGTGAGACTTTAGTTGGCCTATTTTCTCAGCTGGTCCCCCATCCACCTCAGTGACACAACCCTGAATCCCTTAGCACTGGCTCCTCTTTCTGATCTGAACTTCCTCCTCTAAACCAAGCCCTCACCTCCCTGTGTACACCCCTGAGGAAATGAGGGTTCAGTTCAAACGGCCAGCTCAGCTCCAGCTTCTTTTCTTGAGTTTGTGAATTGATGAGTGAAGCCCTCACCTCGCTCAGTTACCACTAGAAGAGATGATACTTTGTTTTATCATCCATCTATGCTGCCTGGCACCTCCTACAGCTGATGGCTGGAATGCTACTCTGTGCGGCCCCCATTTTTCGTACTCAGTTCGGTTCTTAAGCACTCAGGCCCTCATCTAGAAACCAGTATGGATCCACAGATGGTCCGTCTTCGGAATCAGAGTACAGCCCAGAGCAAGGACTGCCTTCTCACTAACACATTCGAGGCCGAATTCAGCCCCATGGCTGTCCTCGGGCCTCTCGGAGCTTGACCCCAGAGCAGGGATGGGGGGTGAGCTCACCTTTGCTCTGGGAGAGCTGGGATTTCCAAAGGTCGCACTGTAGGTGGTCACCAGGATGCCAGGCAAAGTCTGAGAATCCGGCCTGAGCCGGAAAGGCGCCAGCAGAGTGCACCAGGAAAGGCCCTCGCCCCAGGCGGAAGTGGGTGGGTCCTAACTGGCGCGGGCTGTCCGGGGTGCCTGATAACTGAGAGTCCCAGGTAAATATGGGGGACCCCACTGCTTAGGAGTGGGTGGGCCCTAAGTCCTCACTGAGTGTCCGTGTTTTTGTGTGGTCAGAGTCTCGGCTTGTCCCTCTAGTGACATGGGTGGTCCCGGCTGCACACCAAGTGCTCACTTTCCTGAGTTCCATGTGGCAGTTCGGTGGGCAGCTTCTGATGTGTGCCCTGGGCCTTATAGGCCAGACCCAGGGTGGGCACTCGGCCAGGCTCTGGGGTTGCCGGGGTGATCCTCTCTTTCAGCACTGAGTGACCTCACTTCCGCTCAGTGCAAGATTCCTGTCTTTGCAGCTCTGGGATTCGATCCTATTAGGCAAGACACTTCCCTCCCTGAGACCACCCACATGGAAAGTGTGGACTCTCAGTGGTAGCACTTCTGGATTCCCCAAGGCCATGGAAAGTCCTGGTTTCTATGAGATTCCGCCACCCGCCCCGTTTTTGGGCGCAGCTCCTCATAATAGTCAGGTTACTTATATAGACGGATTCCTTTTAGAGACCCAGTCATTCCTTCTTCCAGGCTAAAACTGTGCATCACACTGAGGTGCTCACTTCCCTGAGACTGCCGAGACTCAAATGAGCCTGACATCTCTTCCATGGGCTTCCCAGGAGTGATAGCACAGGAGATTTTGTGAGACCTCCTTTCATGCTCTGGGTGCTACCCTTAGTCCACTTCGAGGTCCTTACTTTGAGAGATGAACAGTCCTGTAACTTTGGCCTTTGTTTTCCTGACTCTGCTCATGTTACATTATTGTTACACTTTTTCTGAGAACTGCAAGCTGGAAAGCAAGTACATCCTCATACGATCATGGTCGTTTGAAGCCTCCAAGGAGAGACAATGAGGGTGCAACTTTAGGACTTAGTGTTCTGGCTGATCCCCTCTACTCTTCCCTTGGCAGGATCCTCAGCATATCTGTCAGAGCCTAGGACTCCTTCTATGGAACTGATGAACCCTCCTTACGATTTTTTTGATCCACTTAATTTGGCATGATTGTTTCCTCACCCCTCAGTCATGGGATTCCTCAACTTGGCACCTGCGTCATGATTAATGGTTTCCTTGGTGGTGACACCTCCCTCCCAGTACTTGCACATTCTACTTCCTGTAAAGGTACAGAAAATGGGTCCCCTCCATGAGTGGTGTAGAGTTAGGAAACTGCAGCACATATCAGAGCCCATGTGCTGTGCTGTCCGAGAAAAGAAAGCTGATACATTCTTTCTTTTCATAAGCCTGGCTTAGGGAGCATAGAAGGATAGAGCCTGATGTGTGTGATCCCTGACTGATGTTTTGACACTATCTGATATTGCATATGTAGCTGATCATACTGGCACTAAGCATGATTTCTTCTTTATTCATATCTCTTGTTTATGTGGGTATTTTAACTGCTCTTGTTATGTAGTCCATCCAGTGTTTTGGTCACAAGGTCCTCTGTTTTATCACTTGAGCTGTGCTTTGGGGTAGTAGACATAAGTGAATTAACTGACTTGTGGTCAGCTGGAAAGAGTGCTCTCCTGGAAGCTCTGGACAAACGCAGACTAGGGGTTCTAGTCCCAGTGCTGTCACTTATTTGTTGTGTATGGGCCTCAGGTTCTGCATCTGTCATGTTTTTTCTTTTAAAGCCCTCTCTGGGAGGGTTCATGGATTGTGTTCAATGTGTGTGAAAATGTGCACAGTGCCTGGAATTCATTGAGATTTTGCACAATACTTGTTATGTCTATGATTATGATTATTTTCACCCCCCAAAATACCACTCACCTTAAAGGAATAAAAAAATACTCAGTAGATATCAGAAAATATGTGGCACTCTAGTAGGTGGAACACCAAAATCTTCTCAATGCCAGAATGCTGTTGAGAAGAATCTCTGAGTAAATTTCCCCCATTAAATCATATTTTGAGTGTAGGGGTGTTTTTCCAGCTGAATACAACTTTCCTGTTCTAAACTTTGTTTTCAATACTCACTTTCTTCCCACCTAGCTGACCTTCCATACAAACCTCCCTCATCTTCATTAATTTCACCATCCCCTAAAATGTACTCCTGTCTGAGAGTTTGCCACGTGACAGCAACAACAGCAACAACACAACAGAAAGATCGTGAATGCCATTTTAATAGAATGGGCTCTGATGCCCTAACACACTGCTAAGGGCACCAAACTGATGGCTCCTGAGTTTCCATCACACATCATCTCCCTTACTTCACAGATCCTCTCTGGTGTTGAAGTGCATACTGGTCTGTGCACTGTGGTCACATGCAGAGGGATAGGAGCACAGGATGCATCCTTTCCCTGTCCCATGTGGAGATTCTCTCTGGTCTACTCATGATTCTGAAACAAACAAACAAACGAACAAACAAACAAACAAACAAGCAAAATAGAAGCAGGGACCTGGAGATAAGGAACAAACTGTCAGTGAGCAGAGGAGAGGGAAGGAGGGAGACCAGGTGAGAGAAAGGGAAGCCTCTAGCCAACGTACATGTAGAAAGGATCCACGGTAATGGACAACAGGCTGGGGACTGGCTGAGGGGGTAGGGGAGTGGGCAGGACAGAGGGGAGCAACAGTAGGAATATTGGGACAACTGTAATTTTACAATAAGAAAAAGCTTTAAAAATTAAAAAAAGAAAATAAAAGATATGGGCTAGTAAGAAAATTCCAAAAGATCTGGTAAAGGTAGCTTGTCATTCCATGTGTAAGCCTTTCAACTCTGAGACCCACTATGTGTGGGTCTGGCCCCTTCCCACCATCATCACAGCCTCATCTAGCCCACCCTGCTGTGACCTTCACATTACCACCCACTGCATCAATTTCACTTTTCTAGTATTTAACTGCAGTCCTGAATGGCTTCTCTACAAGACCTGCTATCAGGAACCTCAGGCCCCATTTCTTACCCTTAATTTTACTGGTTCTCTAGATGTCATGGAGAACTTTTCCATCTATCTTATATAAAAACTGCTCTTAAACTTTAAAATCCCATGGGCAGTGAAGGCAGAGTCCATTTCTCCTAGCATCCCCAATATTATGGTGCCTTCCAAAGAGCATTTGCTGAATTAATCTTTGGATTTGTAAAGAGCAAGTGTACAAGAAGTCAATGCTATTATGATTTAATTTCTCCATCATCTTTCAGTTAGCTGAGCTAATCCATATCCATATTCTTCAGTTTATAAAGAACTTAAAAGAAGGAAAGTAAGGAAGAATGGAAAACATTTTACATTTTTTTCCACACTAATTGTAACACAGGCTTTACTGTGTGGTAACAACCCCTCTCCATTTAAAAAAAATCCATATTCCAATATTATAGTATCTTGGTCCAAATCACAGGAATGATCCAAAGATCTTCAATTTTTACACAATCCTGGAATTACATTTCAACTTAAAAGTCTGTAATAAATGTATGATCCACGTCACTCATAATCTTTGGTACTGGAGCTAAATAGCCACTAATTTAAAGGAAGAACATTTACTATAGAAAAAACAAAAGATCAATCTCCAATGTCCCCATACTGTAGAAGGACAGAGTATGCCCTGTGTTTGCAGGAGCCCAGTGTTGGCTCCTCAGTAGTTAGAAGGCTGGCTGCTTTCTTCAACCACAAAGTGAAGACTCTGTCTCAGACCTCACTAGGGATGGGAGGAGTTGCGGGACATGCCTTGGACAGCAAACTGGCCATAGCTGCAGTAGGGGAACCCGGGCTGAAGCTCTGACTCAGTGTGGATATACCACATGTTTTTCAATCAATCCATATGTGAACATGTATATGTTTTTATCTGTTTGAGTGCAAGCCTAAAGGGCAAGTTTTAGAAAGTGGAATAGTGTGTCACTGGTAAATGAATATTTACTTTTGTTGCATATTGTCAAGTTTAAGTTAACATTTTGAGAATGTTTGCAACAATGTTCTCAAGTAATGTGGGAAATAAGTAATATTCTTCAGTAATACAATAATAAATTAAGTGATTTTGAGCTACTTTTAACATGTCTATGTTATGTTATACTTGTTTTATTAAAAATTTTGGACGTGTTGGCCTTGGCTGGTTTTGCTCAGTGGATTGAGTGAGAGCCTGTAAACAGAAGGGTCACAGATTTTATTCCCAGTCTAGGGCACATGCCTGGGTTTTGAAGCCAGTCTCCAGTGGGGGCTGCATGAGAGGCGACCACACATGAATGTCTCCCTACTCTCTCCCTCCCTTCCCTTCTCTCTAAAAATAAATAAAATATTCTAAAAAGTTTTGGAAGTTTTCATTTACTTTGCGTGCTATGGAAAATGTGTGTGACAAAATAAGGCCATTTGCAGTTGCAAGAGTATAATGTAACCAGTGCTCTAGGTACTCATTTCCCAGCCTCAGCAATGTCAACACACGGCCAGTCTGGTCTCATCCATGTCACCCTCAGCCCTCAAACTATTGTGAGGCAAACAAAACAACAATATTTATCCTTTTCTGTACCTTTAAAGGCTGAAGCTCTTAATTACAATCATAACCAAAATACCTCAAGGACACAGGCAGTTTGAATTCCAAGGTGACCTCCTGGATTCCTGACTGCTGGTGTACATCTTCTTCCAGTTAATTCATCCAACACTTATCTAGGTGCTGCTATGAGAGATTTGGCAGATGGAATGGAGGTCTGAAATCTGATATTCTTAAAATAGGGAGATTATCCTCTGGGAGCCAGACCTAGTGA
The DNA here is from genome assembly GCF_004126475.2 of Phyllostomus discolor. Taxonomy (NCBI): domain Eukaryota; kingdom Metazoa; phylum Chordata; class Mammalia; order Chiroptera; family Phyllostomidae; genus Phyllostomus; species Phyllostomus discolor. The sequence goes on along the minus strand of NC_050198.1, from coordinate 15,708,426 downwards.
GGTGAATCCTTGAATCAGATGGAGCTTTTCTTGGGGAGAGAAAGCCGAAGGGTGAGAGGGAGGTTCTCCTGGCCAGCTTTGAGGATGGAAGGAGCTGCACAGCATAGCAGAGAGAGAGAGAGACCCCTCTCTAAGAGAGACCTGAGAATGATCTCTAGCCCATAGCATGCACACAACTGGGAACCTTAGTGCTTCAATTGCTGGTAACTGAATTCTGCTCCCACCAAAATGCATGGCATTGGAAGGAGCTCCTGAGCTCCACATGAGAACAAAGCCACCAGGAACAATGATTGCAGAGTTGTAAGACTTCTGAACTAGGGATCCCAGTGACTCCCCACCCAGCCTCTGTCCTATGGAACTGTGAGTTACCAAATGTCTGTAGGGAGAATGTGTTAAATACTGGCAATTTGTCAAAAGTAAAGTATTGTAATATGTACACTGAAAAAAAATATGTATAGATTCTTTGTTCTTCTTTTTTAAAAAATATTTTATATATTTATACAGGCAGAAAGGGGCAGAGAAAGAGAGGGAGAGAAACATCCATGTGTGGTTGCCTCTTCAGCACCCCCAACCGGGGTCCTGGCCTGTGACCCAGGTATGTACCCTGACTGGGAATAAAACCTGCAGTCCTTTGTTTCATGGTCTGAAGCTCATTCCCCTCAGCCACACCAGCCACAGCTTCTTATTTCCTTTCATGTAATTAGATCATTTAGATATACTCTCTTGTCTATGTTCTCACATCTAATACAGTATTAACTGTTAGTTTTCATCCTGTACATTGCATACCCAGAGGCTATTTATCATATAACAGAAAGTTTGTATCTTTGGCCACCTTCAGGAATTTCACCCACCCCCCACCCCACTGGGCAAACATCAATCTCTTCAATCTGGGAGTTAACTTATCAGTGTGTGTTTTAAAGATTCTACCTATAAGTGATACTACACAGTATTTGTCTGTCTTTCCAAAGTTTTAATGAAAGAGCACCATTTGAAAAGCTCACCCTCTTTCACCAAGCACGTGCAGTCACCAATACCAGGAATTCATCCCCTTTTATGACTGATTGATATATCTTCTTCCCTGAGTGGGTGAGTGTGTGTATCACACTGCCTTTACACATTCATTCATTAATGGTTACTGAGGTTGTTCCATGTCATGGAAACTGTGAGTACTGTTTCAATGAACATGAGGAATCCTTCGTGTTAAGAATTCCATTTACCTAAGTACCCAATAGTCGAATGGCTACACAAAATGGAAGTTCAATTTTTAACTTTTGGAGGCATCTCTATGCTGTCTTCCATAGTGGCTGAATCAGTTTACTTTCCCCTAAATTCATTCATTTTTTAATAATCTGAGGATATCCAGGTATGTAACTTCTCAAGTTACAAGAAATACTGAATGGAATAAGGCAAACCCATAACTGACAAACGTTACATTTCTTCTACCACTCTATGTTTTCATCAGATCTATGTTTGTTTCAGTTTTTTTCCACATTACCAAACATAGCCTGAATGGAATTCCATGCTGTCTTCTTCAGGATCACAAAGGTGATTTAAGGATTTTCGAGCCGAATTTGAAAAACCAAAACTACCACTCCTAAACCTGATACACAACAGTAGGTCTGAGATCCGTCACTCATAGGCTTCCATTCTGACCCTAAATAGACTTTCTGTTGCTAGAACACCACGTGAAAATTACCTCAAAATAGGAGTCAGGGAGGTGTCTGTGCACATCAGGGATACTGGGCAACAGGCATTTCTGACCACAATGTGAAGACTCCACCTCAGACCCCACTCAGGGTGACAGAAGTGACTGGGTATGGCCCTGGGTCACCCCTTGTCCTCCCAATGGCACTAAATTCTGCTTAGCGATGAAGGCTAGGTAGTACACTACCTCGAGCCCCACTTTACTTTTCACTTGTTCCTTAGGAAGTAGAGAGAATCTCACCCTCTTCGGTAATGACAGCTTCTACAATCAAACCACATGAGCAGAGGCAGGGTCTCTTTTGCCTAAACACTCCCGGTGCCGGCACAAAAACTTCCAAAGAGCTGATGCTCCATTATTGCGTGTGTCAAATAAAAGCCATGAATCAAGAGGTCTGATTCACTATCATTTATATTATCAAACATGTTTGAAAACAGAAGCAAATCCAGGTACACAGCTTTACACTTACACAACAAAAGACTAAATATAGTAAAGAAAATGAGAAGTGACCAGTTTTATATATGTACCACATCTTCTTTACCCATTCATGTACAGATGGGACATGCAGTTCATGTTCCTGCCTTGGCTGTAACAGAACAGCTGGGTACAGCACAGCTAATACAGTAAATAATATTGTAATTAGTACATATGGTTCAGATGGGCTGTAGACTCATGGGTGTGAATGCCTTGTAAGTTATATAAATGTGTAATCACTATGTTGTACACTTGAATCTAAAAGAATATTCTGTATCTACTGTATTCGAATACAAGGTTATAGCAAGCAGCCAACTTTTAGTTTATCTACCCTTCTATATATCCATCTACTGTTGCCTCTTATGTTAGTGTAAACTCCCTTCACATTGCTAAAGATATCCCTACCCTAAAGCCATGTTGCCTTCTTCTGGATCACAAAAATGATTAAAGGATTCACAATTTGTATTTGAAAAACAAAAATGCATACTGCTAACCTGGTACATGACAATAAATGAGTGATCCCTATCATTCTTAAACTTACATTCTGAATCTAAAGAAACGTTCTGCTTAAAAACACACCATTTGAAAATGCACAATACCCCCCCGCCCCCAGAGGTGGCTAACAAGATATTCTGCACATTAGGAAGCTGCTTAACAGGCCTTTCCAACCAAAGAGGGAACACTGCATCTCCACGTCACTCAGGCTGCGGGTAGTGGCTGGATGCGGGTCTGGGGTCACTGCTGGCCTTGGAAGGGCCGCTAGCCTTGAGTGCAGCTCGGGCTCGCTCTTCCTCATCTTTCAAAGCTTCTGCATAATAGGCTGGGAAGGAAGTAGGGACTCTATCATTCATCTTGGCCACGAACTCCAGAATTTTCATCTTGCTGGTCTCGGCATGGGCTCTCGGACCCCATAGGAACTCATAGCGTGGAGGATCGCTGTTGGGCACCTGCTGGTACACCAGGTATTCTTCCTGCACCAAATCTTGGGTGATAAGCTTCCTGGTGTCTCCAAAAATGAAGTGAGACTTTCCTTCATAGATGCCCATCATATTCAGGAATTCCCAGATCTCCTTCTCAGAGGTGCGGTTGCCATTCAAGAAGATCACACTCAGGACAGGCATCAGAATCCCTTTGGTAGGAAAAGTCCAGGCTCTGCTCACACTCTCATCACTGGTGGCATCTTCATTTTGCACGAGGGTGTACAAGTTACCATTGGGCTTGACTTCTTTCAGTTCTAGACCATACACCAGATCCATGTGGTCTGAGGCCATCTTCAGAATCTCAGAAAAGTCCTTCCTGTACCATTTGTGGACTATCTTCAGCATGTCTGTCTTTCTAATGGGCTCCTTCATTTGATACTGATTCAGAAGATAGTCTACCAAGTGACTGGCCTTCTGGGTCAGGATATCTAGGGCAAAGCTTTCAGGGGAAGGTGAGGCCTGGGAGGAACTTTTACTCTTGCAAACACGGCCTTTGGCTTTTCCAGCAGATCTTTTGCACGAAACACCTGCAGTGGCACTGGTGGTGGCTGGGGCACTCGAAGGTGTCTGGAGAGGACCAGCACCAGTGGCACTTGAGGGTGCACCTGCCAGAACTGAAGAGGAGGAGCAAGCGGCCTCTGCATCTTCTCCTGTAGCGGCCTCGGCACTCTTAAGACTTTGTGCCTCAGCTCTGTTTTGGCGACGTTTCTCCTGAGCTCGGAGCTTACTCTTGTGACCACGAGGCATGAGGGGTGATTTTCAGGAAAGCCAACAAGAGTGTGGGCCAACAAAAAGTTGATCTGGGCACCTGGTGGATGGAGAAAGAGAGGATGGGAGCACCTTTGGCAGGCTCATTTCCCTCTACTACTCTGACATTGACACCTCAACACTCCCTGGGACCCACAAACGGAGCCTCAGTCTACCTGCCTGTCAGAGGACACCCAGTGCCCAGAGTTTGGTTGGCTCCTTTGTCTCCTGAGTTCGTGAGTATCATCAGTTGTCAGTCAAGCTGCTCAGTTTGCCTCCTTGTGAGGACTGGCACCTCTGCCTTCTCTTTCAATGGTGGCTAAACTTACTAAGGATCTTAGCTCCCTTAGGTCTGATACGAAGAAATGCAGGGAAACTCAACCTGACTGCCCATCTCTGAGCTATCCTGGGCTGATAGCTAAAGATAGGGATGGAGGCTTTGATGTCCTCTATTTGGGGGGTTGGTTGCTTGGTTGCTTGAGCCCTCTGCATATTCCTCAAGTGGACTGCTGGAGGAGAACTGCTCATAGCAACCTCCCTGCAACCTCCCTGAGACGCAACAAGAGGATATGAAGTGGACCTTATGTAACCAAAGCACATCGCCCAGGAGTGGGTGGGGGCTGTTGTGTGCTAGCGAATTTCCCATGGTAGCTGTTCCAAACAGAATCACAATTCAAATTCTAAATTTGTCTCCTCCTTAGGTTGCAATTTCTCTTTGATAATATGGGACCACCCCTCTCACTACCCCTTTTCCCTTCAGTGAAGACAGATGGGCACTCCAGACTGAAATCTATGCTAGGGAGCCGCCAGCACGGAAAATGCAAAGGACACTGTGTGGGCCCCACTGATACGGTGCAGCACATCGCCAAAGTCCACAATGGTCTTTCTGAGATACCCGGCATAATGTGAAGTCCTGCCACTCATGCCGGGAGATCGCTATTTTGACCTAATCTGTCTCCTCCCAGCGATGCTCTGGGAAGAAGGGAGTGCAACTCAACATGGCGATATGCCCCATCTTCAAGGTCTGAGAACAGCCCCGGAGAATTCAGGTGGACCCCTACTTCCTGGGCGGGCTCCCCCATCCTCATCAGTTCCACAACCCTAAATCCCACCTGGGACTCGCCCCCCTTTTCTCATTTGGACTTTGTCCAATAAACCAAGGCCCTCACTTCCCTGAGACCACCGTCAGAGGAAATGAGGGCCCAGCTCAGCCTGCGAGCTCTCTCCGGGCTTCCTTTGTGGAGTTTGGTTGCTGGTGGGTGCAGCCCTGGTCTCCCTTAGCTACCCTAGAGAGAAAGTTACTTTGCTTATTGTCTGTTTCCTACATCTGGAGCCTGCTGGAGGTGAGGGCCGGGTTGCGGCTCTGTGTGGCCCACTTTTCTGGGCAGAGGTGGACTCTTAAGCACTCAGGCCCTCATCTTGAAAGCAGTTCACTGCTGCATGTCGCCTTTCTGCAGAATCAGACTATACCCTCAGGGCAGGGACGGCCTTCTCACTAACACATTCGAGGCCGAATTCAGCCCCGCGGCTGTCCTCGGGCCTCTCAGAGCTTGACCCCAGGGCAGGGATGGGGGGTGAGCTCACCTTTGCTCTGGGAGAGCTGGGATTTCCAAAGGTCGCACTGTAGGTGGTCACCAGGATGCCAGGCAAAGTCTGAGAATCCGGCCTGAGCCGGAAAGGCGCCAGCAGAGTGCACCAGGAAAAGCCCTCGCCCCAGGCGGAAGTGGGTGGGTCCTAACTGGCGCGGGCTGTCCGGGGTGCCTGATAACTGAGAGTCCCAGGTAAATATGGAGGACCCCACTGCTTAGGAGTGGGTGGGCCCTAAGTCCTCACTGAGTGTCCGTGTTTTTGTGTGGTCAGAGTCTCGGCTTGTCCCTCTAGTGACATGGGTGGTCCCGGCTGCACACCAAGTGCTCACTTTCCTGAGTTCCATGTGGCAGTTCGGTGGGCAGCTTCTGATGTGTGCCCTGGGCCTTATAGGCCAGACCCAGGGTGGGCACTCGGCCAGGCTCTGGGGTTGCCGGGGTGATCCTCTCTTTCAGCACTGAGTGACCTCACTTCCGCTCAGTGCAAGATTCCTGTCTTTGCAGCTCTGGGATTCGATCCTATTAGGCAAGACACTTCCCTCCCTGAGACCACCCACATGGAAAGTGTGGACTCTCAGTGGTAGCACTTCTGGATTCCCCAAGGCCATGGAAAGTCCTGGTTTCTATGAGATTCCGCCACCCGCCCCGTTTTTGGGCGCAGCTCCTCATAATAGTCAGGTTACTTATATAGACGGATTCCTTTTAGAGACCCAGTCATTCCTTCTTCCAGGCTAAAACTGTGCATCACACTGAGGTGCTCACTTCCCTGAGACTGCCGAGACTCAAATGAGCCTGACATCTCTTCCATGGGCTTCCCAGGAGTGATAGCACAGGAGATTTTGTGAGACCTCCTTTCATGCTCTGGGTGCTACCCTTAGTCCACTTCGAGGTCCTTACTTTGAGAGATGAACAGTCCTGTAACTTTGGCCTTTGTTTTCCTGACTCTGCTCATGTTACATTAATATTGCACTTTTCTGAGCATTCCAAGTTGGAAATTAGGGTGGTCCTCATATGATCATGGACTTTCAAGGCTTCCAAGGAGAGACAACACTAGGATCTTAGCGATTTGGCTGGTTCCTTCTAGTCTTCCTTATTTATGGTCTTCACCATATCTGTCCGAGCCTCAGACTCCTTGTACTTAACTGAGATACCCTCCTTAAGTTTTTGTTTGATCCTTATATTCTGGATTTATTCTTTCCTCATCCTTGAGTCATAGGAGTCCCCAACTTGCCTCCTGTCTCTAGATTAAATGCCTCCTGGGAAATGACACTTCCCTGAAAACACATGAACTGTTTCCCTATTGCAAACCCACAGAAAATAGGCCACCATACCATGAATAATATAATTTGGAAAAGTGTAGCACAAATCGGAACTCAGGACATGTGCTGTGTTATCAGAGAAATGACAGCTGATATGTGTCCTCACCAGCCATACTTAGTGAACATAGAGGGATAGAACCAGATGTGTGTGAGTCGTGACTGAGTTTTTTATTGTATGTTTTATTTATTTATTTATTCATTCATTTATTTTTAGAGAGAGGGGAAATGAGGGAGAGAAACATCGATGTGTGAGAGAAATAGCTATAGGTTGCCTTTTACATGCTCCCAACTGGGGACCTGGCCTTTAATCCAGGCATGTGCCCTGACCAGGAGTCAAACCAGTGACCTTTTGGTTCACAAGACAATTATCAACCCACTGAATCACACCAGTGGTGTTCTGATTGATCTTTTAAGGTTATCTTACATTGCATATGTAGATGATCATATTGTCATTAAGACAGATTTATTTATCTCCTTTATTAATATTTTATTTATTTGGATATTCTTATTGCTCTGGTTTTGGAATCCAATCCAGTCACGAGATTCTCCCCTTTAATCTCTTGAGATATACTCTGGAGTAATAGACATAAGTGAACTAACTGATTCATGGGCAGCTGGAAGGGGTGCTCTATTGTGAGCTCTGGACAAGTCGAGTCCATGGGGCCTACTTTCAGCCCTGTGATTTATTAGCTGTGTGACCTCAAGTACATTAGCAACTTTGTGAGCCTCAGGTTATACATTTGTGAAGGAGTTTGTTAAGTCCTTTTTTTTTTAGACCATGTGCATTGTGGTTAATGTATGTGAACATGTGACTAGGTATCTGGAATGCACTGAGATTTTGCACAATGTCTGTTATATCCATGATTAGGATTATTTCTACCCAAGAAAAGTACCAGTCACCTTAAAGGTTTAAAAAATCTACTAGATGTCAGAGACTATGTGGCACTTCAGTACGTGGAACACCACATCAGTCCAAAATGTTGTTGACAAAGTAACTCTGAGTACATTTCTTCTCCTTAAATCCTAGCTTGAGTATGAGGGTGTTTTCCCACCTGAATACAACCCAAATCTGCTAGAAATTGGTTCAATGTCTAAGTCTTTCTCCCCACAAAGATCTGTTTTATACAAACCTCCCCTACCTTCATTAATTTCACCATCAGGTAAAATCTACACTTCTCTTAGAGCTTGACAAATGATAGCAAAAAGAACAACACAACAAAAGAAGTTTGAATGCCATACTAATGGAATGGGCTCTGATTTCCCAACCCATGGAAAATAGTGTCAAGCTAATGGTTGCTGAGCTTCCAAACACAGGTTGTCATCCATACTTTGCATACACTCTTTGGAGATGAAGTGCATACAGCACTTAGTCTGGGCACTACTGTCACATGCACTAGGACAGCAGCACAGGATGCATTCCATTCCTACCCCAAGTGGAGATTCTCTCTGGTTCAGTCATCATTCAAAAGTAAATGGTAAAGAAAGTTTTCCATTCTGGGAGTAAGTGTCAAACCTCTGATACCCACTATCTGAGGGTCTGGCACCTACTCACCATTAGCTCAACCTCATCTAGCCCACCATGCTGTGAACTGCAAACTATCTCTCACCACACAACTTTCAGTTTCCCATTCTCTAACTTCATTGCTGTAAAGCTTTCTACACTAGACCCCTCTTTGAAACCTCCCTCCCTGCTTGTGACCCCTTAATTTTACTGGTCTTTTCAATGTAATGGAGTATCTCACCACATTTTTTATATGAAAACTGCTCTTAGAATCTAAAATCCTATTGGCAGCACAAGTAAGCTCTATTTTTTTCTTAGAATTCCAAGTAGTATCCAAGAGTCTTTTAAACAGCAGTTGCAAAATTAATGTTGAGACATGTAAACGGTGAGTGTACAAGAAGTCATACTTGTGATTAAATTTCCCTGCATTCTTGAATTAGCTGTGCTAAGTCAGGTCCATATACTGCAATTTTACAAAGAAACTGAATGAAATAAAGCAAACCAAGATTTGACTACATTTTACTTTTTTTTTTCATATCTCATGATCACACAGACTTGACTTTGAGGTAATTTCCTTTTTCACAAAAGTCCGTATTCCAATGTTATGCTGTCTTGTTCTGAATAACAAGAAATTATCCAAGGATTCTCAATTTTTTACAGAATACCAGAACTCCTATTTTTCAACCTGATAATCTCCAATAAAGTTGTGATCCATGTCACTCATAAACTTAGGTTTTGGAGCTAAGTAACCCTGTAATTCAAAGGAACATTATTTCATATAGGAAAAAAATACAAAAGTCCAGTTTCCCCATATTGTACTGGAACACATATGTTAGGCACTGTGTTCCCGGAAGCCCTACCTTGCCTCCTCACTTTAGAAGACTGACTGCTTTCTTTAGCTACAAAGTGAATATTGTACCTCGGACTTCACTAGGGATGGGAGCAGTTTCAGGACATGCTTTGGACAGAAAATTGGCCCTGGCAGCAGTAAGGGAACCCTGGCTGCAGCTATGATTCAGACTCTGTCTTTCTTGTCTCTCAAAACTTCCTCATAATGAAATGAGAATGCACTGGCCATAGTGTCATGAACGTTAGCCAAAAACTCACACATTGTATATACATATAAGAAAGCACTCCATTGATCAAACCCTTGTCTGAGCTATCATTGGCAATTATGTTTTCCCATACAGTCAATTCCAATTTCTTCTTGCTAATGTTTTCTTTAGCCATGCAGAAGATTTTTATTTTGATGAAGTCCCATTTGTTTATTCTTTTCTTTATGTCCCTTGCTTGAGGGGACATATCAGTGAAAATATTACTGCATAGAATATCTGAAATTTTCCTGCCTATGTTTTCCTTGAGGACTTTATGGTGTTGCGAGTTATATTTAAGTCTTTTATCCATCTTGAGTTTATTTTTGTGTAAGGTGTAAGTTGGTGGTAGAGTTTCATTTTTTTTGCATGTAGCTGTCCAGATCTCCCAACACCATTTATTGAAGAGGATATTTTTATTCCATTTTATGCTTCTGCCCCTTTTGTTGAATATTAATTGACCATAGAGACTTGGATATATTTCTGGGCTCTCTATTCTGTTCCATTGATCAATGTGTCTGTTCTTATGCCAGTACCAGGCTGTTTTGATTACCGTGGCCTTGTAATATAGTTTGATGTCAGGTATGGTGATCCCACCTACTTTGTTGTTCTTTCTCAAAATTGCTGCAGTTATTTGGGGTCATTTATGGTTCCATATAAGTTTTTGAAGTGTTTGTTCTAAATCTGTGAAACATGTCATTGGTATATTAATAGAGATTGCATTGAATCTCTAAATTACTTTGGGTAGTATGGACTTTTTAATGATGTTAATTCTTCCATCCATGAACACGGTATATGCTTCAATTTACTTGTGCCTTCCTTAATTTCTTTCTTCAGTGTTGTGTAGTTTTCTGAATACAGGTATTTTATCTTCTTGGTTAGGTTTATAGTTTTTTCATATATTGTCAATTCTGGAAGATCATGTTTTGAGGATTTTTGTATCAATGTTCTTAAAGTAATATAAGAATGAAGTAATATATTAAGTCATAAAAAATTAAGTAATTTTGAGCTATCTTTACCTTGTTTAAATAATATTTTCATATTTGTCTCATAAAAAACTTTTGGAAGTTTTGTTGTAGTTCTGGAATAATTGATGGAATTCTTATGTTTCTAGAAGAAAGAGAATAATGTAATCGATGCTCCTCTCATTAATTTCTCAGCAACAGCAAAATCAACACTTTGTCAGTCTTGTCTCATTTTTATCTACCCTCAACCCCCCGGTAGATGTGAGGCAAACATCTATAACAATATTTATCATATTATGTTCTTTCAGGGGGTGAAGCTATTAATTCCAAAGATATCCACAATACTAGAAGGACACTGGCAGTCAGAATTCCAAGATGGTCTACCAGATTCCTGACTCCTGGTATGCACACATCTTCTTGCAGTTAATTAATGAAACACAAATCAAGGTGCTTCTCTGAGGGATTTAGCAGATGTAACTGAGGTCCCAAATCTGATATTCTTGAAATGGAGATATTATCCTCCATGGGACAGATATAATGAGATAAGTCCTTTAATGAAAAGCTTCACCAGCTTTTCCTGGTGAAAGAAATCCAAAGGGTGAGAAGGAGGTTTTCCTCGCTGGCTTTGAAGATGGAAGAAGCTTTATGGCATAGCAAAGACCTAAGAGTGACCTGAGAATGACCCCTAACTGACAGCTAGCAAGCAAATGGGTATCTCAGTCCTTCAATTTCAGACAAGTGAATTTTGCCCCATACACGTAGAATATTGGAAGGAGCTCCTGAGCTCCATGTAAGAACATAGCAACCTGATACATTGACTGCAGCACTGGGAGGTTTCTGAACTACTGATCGCAGCTACTATGTGCACACAATTCTGATCAATGTAACTGTGAGATACTAAATGTCTGTGGTTTGAAGTTTTTAATTTTTGGTAATTTGTTATAAAGTAAACTAATACATGCAATGAAAAGTTTTTATCTAGATTCATTTTTTCATTCTTGTAATTAGATTTTTTAAGATTTCTCTTGACTATGTGTGCACATATAGTACTGTATTATTAACTCTTACTGTTCATCCAGTACATTACATCCCCAGGCCCTAACATTATATAACTGAAAGTTTGAACATTTTGGCCACCCTAACCAATTTTTCCCACCTTCCACCCCTGCCTCTGGCAACCACTAACCCTTTCTCTGTATATATGAGTTCATTTGTGTGTCTGTGTGTGCATTAAGATTCCACATTTAGGTGATACTATACACTATTTGCCTTTCTCTCTGTGTGGAAAAGGTTTTGTTGAAAGAACACCACTTCAAAATTACTACTAAATATAAATCAGTAGCACTGGCTGGTATGACTCAGTAGATTGAGTGCAGGCCTTTAAACCAAAGGGTCACTGGTTCAAACCCAGTCAGGCACAAGCCTGGGTTGCAGGCCACATCCCCAGAAAGGGTGTGAGAGGCAACCACACATTGATGTTTCTCTCCCTCTCTTTCTCCCTCTCTCCCCATCTCTTTAAAAATAAAACAAAATAAAATAAACCATTAAAAAAATAAATCAATAATGTATTCATGCCCTTCAGGAACACTGGTCAACAGGCCTTTCCAAATACAATGTAAAGACTCTGTCCACACGTCACTGAAGGAAAGATTAGCAGCTGCACATAGCCCTGAACATTCTCTGGCTTTGGAAGGAGTGCCTGCACTGGGTGCAGCTTGAACTCTGGTTTTCTAACCCTCATCTTTCAAAGGCTCTTCATGAGGGCATGGGAAGGCAGCAGGGATGGTATCATTGACCTTGGACACAAACTGCAGGATTCATCTTGGTGGTTTCCCCATGGACTCTTGGACCCTACAGGAACTTGTTGCATGGAGATCATGTTTGGGCCCCTCCTGCGTCTGCAGCTTTTTTTTCTGTACCAAATCTTGAGCTACAAGCTTTAAATAATCTCCAAACAAAAGTGCAAACTCCCACTATACATGCCTTAAAGTTCAGGAATTCCCATTCTCGTTTTCAGTGGCATAGCCATTGTTCAAGGTGATCATACTCCGGATAGTCATCAGCAGCCTATTCTTGCAAGTCCCTGCCATCACTCAGACACACATAGTTGGTGGTGTGCAATTTGAAGACAAGGTTATAGGAGTGACTATTGGGCTTGACTTTGTTCAGTCCTAGGCCAAGACCACCTTCATGAGCTTAGTGGCTACCCCGAAGGGCTCGGGGAAGTGCTCCCTTTACCTTTGGTGCACTTCCTTCTGCATCTTTGTCTTCATAACAGGTTCCTTCATTCAATATTTCTGCATCAGGAATGGCGTCGACATCTCCACCTTCCTGAATAAAAGATCTTTTAGCTCACTCTCTGTTCAGCAACTTGTACTTTCAGAGCAACTTGCACTTTCTCACATTGGCTTTTGAAACCTTTCTCAGACATGTGCATGAAATGCCTGTAGAAGTAATGATGGTGGAAGGGGACTTATGAGGCTCTGACGGATGCTAACAATGCAGAAATCCAAGGGAGCACCTCCAAAGCAGGAGATGAGGAGAAGAGGACTCTTCCTGGCTGCATTGGCCTAAGAACACTTGAGATCCTGGGTCTTACTCTGGGCCTGGTGTGATTTCTCATGTGGATGTTGCACCTGGAGGAAGGAGAGTATAATTGTGCGAACACCTTGAGCAAGGAGATTGGACCTAGGCTTTAACCAAGACTACTGCAGCAGGTTTTCTTGACAGCACTGCTCTCGAACCCCACAAAGCTCTCCAATCTATTCAGTTTGTGTATGCTACCTACGTACAGCTTCCTGTATGTCAGTTATAACTCACTAAAATGTGTGTGTTTTTTAAATAAAACAACTAAACATATTATTACTACACTGTCTAGCAATATTGCATCTTGGTATTTACCCAAATGAGTTGAAAACATATATCCACAAAAATCACCTGCAAAAGATAATACTAAATGTAAATTGTACCTGAAAAAATTAAAAATAAGTGAAACTTTAAAACCCTGCATACATATGTTTGTAGTAGTTGTATTCATAATTGCCAAATCTTAAAATCAACCAAGATGTCCTTCAGTACCTTATGGATTTCTAAACTGTGGTACCTCCAGAGAAAAGATATGAGGTTTCAAGCTATACAAGGACATACAGGAAGCTTAAATATATATTGCTGCATGAAACAGGCCAATCTTAAAAGGCTACATTCTGTATGGTTCCTACTATAGGACATTCTAGAAAAGCCAGCAGTATAGGGAAAGTGAAAAGGCCAGCGGTTGCCAGGGTTAGGAGGTAAGGAGGGATGAATAGGTGGAGCACAGAGCACTTTTAGGGCAGTGAAACTACAGTGCATGAAACTATAATGTGGCTACAAGCCATCATACATTTGTTAAACTGCCAAATAATGTACAACACCGAGAATAAAGTGCAATGTCACTGTGGACTCTGTGCCAACACTGTGCCCATGTAAGTTCATAGATTGTACTAAATGTACCACTCTTTGGCAGGATGTTGATTGTGGGGGAGGCTGTGAGTGCTTCTGGTTAAGAGGGTACATGGGTAGCCTCTGTGCTTTCTGTTCAGTCTGCTAAAAAGCTAGAACTGCTGTATGAAACAACAGCAAGTATAAAAGGGAGGGAGGCCCCTCAGTCTCACCCCAGCGCTGGGAATGTTACTGTTGAATGCAGGTTGAGGCCCTATGAGGGTGATCCCTCTGAGGGTTCCAACTCAGTACCCTCAATCTGAGTCGTGTGAAGGCCAAAGATTTCTCTCTCTGCTAAAGTGGGGTCTCAGCCCTCTGATCACACTGCAACTCCTCCATTACCCCTGAGAAGGATCTGAGACCCTCTCTGCCTGACATTTATTCCTGGACCTCTCATGCCAATGGAACAGGAAGATTTTGGTGATGTCTCCACTGGGAAGAGTTTGGTGGTCTCTGAACTCTTCATGGTACTCGCCTTCCTCCTGGCAGGCCTTAGAAATCCTACCTCTACTCACCAGTATCCACAAACCTCAGAACAAGGTCTTTACCTTCTTGACCTCTGAAAGGGAAGTCAGGTTCAGGCATATCCTGTCAAGGCTGTTTCGGGACTCTGGGGGCTGACCGACGAGTCGGGTATCTATGGGCCTCACTGTTCTGTGTGGGTGCTCCCCTCATTCCTCATTCAGGGATTTCATTCCTCACTTTCATATGTGTTGGAGACTAGGACACTTCCCTCTAGTGGCCTCGGGTTATCCTCCTAGAGTTGTCTCACTAGTCCCTGAGAGCCCTGAAGAGTAAGTGAGGGGATGCACAGGCTGACAATTGCCTGGCAGGTTGCTCTTCCCAGTCCAGTAAGGGAATCTTTCTTATGGCTTCTGTTTCTTGATGAAAACCTTTCTGGTAAAGACCACATCTCTGTAACTTCTTGATGAGTTTTCCAACTGCACACTTTTCAGAGAATGGCTCCCTGTCTCAGGAATAAAGTGAGTTGTAACCCCAGGCACAGACCCCAGGACAGATGTCATGTTAACGAAAAAAGAATGCTTCGACATATTCCTTCCTTTTCCAGCTAGACTCAGCACCTTGTGTCACTTATGTTTGAGTAGGTTTAAATTTTTACCCAGAACACACTGTCTAAAATGGTTTTGTGAACCCGATATTTTGAGGTGCACTCATTTTGCATATGTAGATGATACTGTCAGCAAATATTCTGCCTCTCCTTTATTCACATGCCTCCATTATTTCAAAATTCTCATTACTCTGGTATGCTTTCAATTTAGAGTCTTGGGCAGGCTCCTCTTATTTTTTATCACCTAAGATCCATTTATGAGAAGTGAGAAGAAAGGTGAATGAATGGACTCAAAGTCGGTCTCAGCTTGAGAGGGGAGAAAAACTGTAGACTTCAGACTAATTCAGGCCACAGGTCTAGTTCCTACCCTTTCTCTCAACAGCCATATGTAATCAGGCACATTAGCAAACGCCACGAGCCTCAGTCTCTTCATCAGTGCAAGGGTTTGATAAGCTCCATCTCAGGGGCCAGCAGAAGGTATATAGTGCATGCCAAGTGCCCGATCTGTATTGTATTGACTTTAAGGGATGCCAGTTCCTACCATCATGAATTTGTCCCCTGGGGTTTCAACCCACTACACTGAGATTGGGTTTTTAACCTGGGACAGGTCAGAGAATATCAGTGCTCTAGGCCAAAGAAAACCCGATCAAGCAAAATGCTGCTTAGCAAGGAGAACTCAGTCATATTCTCCCCTCCCCCCTTAGAGTATGTCATTCAATGTCCACTAGTGTGAGGTAGACTTCCTCAGTAGACGTGTCAGAAAACTCTCAAAA
Source organism: Phyllostomus discolor (assembly GCF_004126475.2). Taxonomy (NCBI): domain Eukaryota; kingdom Metazoa; phylum Chordata; class Mammalia; order Chiroptera; family Phyllostomidae; genus Phyllostomus; species Phyllostomus discolor. Next base: position 15,692,742 of record NC_050198.1, on the reverse strand, counting down.
TATGTTTCAAGGATCAAAGTCTTGCGCCCTTCTCTGCTGCCTTTCTTTCTAGGCCGCTCCTAGTTTCATTTGTTTAACCACCAGGAACAATGTAACCTTGCCTAGAGTTGGCCACATTATACACAAGGTAACTTAATGCAAATGTCTTTTCTAAGGAACAGACTCAGACTCCTCCATCTCAAAGCAGAGTGTCAGTCCAGTGAATTCTGGGCATTCCTTCCTGAAGGGAGTATCACACTTATTTCTTAAGGATTCCCTGGAGACCACGTGACTAAAATATGTGAATTGCACACTGTGTTCACCTGCACTGGGACAAGAGCACAGGACCTGTCCCATCCCTGCCCCGGGTAATCTCTGTGCTGTTTACTTGGAATTTCAAAGTAACTGTTAAGTGCAGTTTCCCATTTCCAGACTTTGTTTGCAACTATGTGTCCTGCCACCTATCTGAGAGTCTGTCTTCTGCTCACGATTTCCACAGCATCATCTCACCCACCATACAACTAAATGAAATTCCCTCCTATTGAGGGACTTTTCTTTTCCTAAGATCCAACACTGCCTTCCCTCGGGGCTTTTACACTTCACTGATCTTCTCTGGAACCCCCTTTCTCTGTTCCTACTCTGTCGTTTCATTGGTTTTGTGCCTCTTACATTGTGCATTACCACTTCCCCAATATGATAGCTGCTTGTCAGTGCTATAATGTTTAGGGGCTGTGGCTAGGTCTTCTTCTTCTCACCTCTCCCAGCATTAGCATGGAGCCTTCATATGCAATTACTGTTTGGGGAATTAAATCAGCCTGTGGGCATGGAGGCTAATTTATACAGTTTAATTCGACATTCTTGAATTAGTTAAGTATGTGCTTTTATTAATAATTTTATAAAACAGACTAAAAGGGATTTGAAATCAATACTGTCAATGGTATTTTATCACTATTTAGTCATTCTCTATTTTATATTGCTTTATGTCTTTACTTTTTGAAGGAAATGCATGTTAACCTTCACCAGATCACTTAACAACATGAAAAAATTTCCCCAATTTGTTGTACAAAACAGGAAATCTCTGTTTAACCAAATAAACAACAAGTGTGGCCAATATAATTAACTTAGATTGGAACCACAGATAAACCTTTATTTAGGAGTAAATCCAATAAAAACAGGACAAAGTAGAGGCTAGAGAACTTATGACACGTGGACATGAACTAAAGTGGGGGACGTGGGTGGGACAGGGTGTACAGGGTGGAGGGGAGTGAATGGGGGAAATGGGACAAGTGTAATAGCTTAATCAATAAAATATATTAGAAAAAACAGGACAAACTAAAAATACAGATGAAATCTCCAAATCGCTCACACAGAATAGGAACACTAAGGGATCATACCTTGTGTTCCCTCAGTCACATCTAGCTCTCCACTGCTCGGAACAATGACTGCTCTCTTCAACCACAAACTGAAGAATAGGACTCAAGTTCACCGTGTGCGGGAGCAGCTGCTGGACATGGCCCTGAATGGATCATGCCGTTGCCTTGGAGCCAGTCCTTAGGGAAATTGTGGCCTGGGCTCCTCCTCATCTCGTAAAGCCTCTTCATACCAGGATGGGAAGGCGCTGGGGTCGGTTTCATTAATCATGGCCCAAAACTCCAGCACTTTCATCTTGCTGGTCTCAGCACAGGCTCTTGGACCCCACAGGAACTCGTAATGTGGAGGATCACTGTCAGGCACCTGGCGGTACTCCAGGTACTTGAGCTTCACAAAATCTTGGGTGATGAGCTTCTTTGGCTCCCCAAATAGAAAGTGTCTCTTTCCAGCATATATTTTCATCTTGTTCAGGAATTCCCAGATCTTCTGCTCAGTGGCACAGTTGCCATTCATGAAGATCATGCCCAGAATATTCATCAAGAGACCAGTCTTGGGAAATCCCCTGCTGCCGCCACTCACCCTCCCATTGTTGGGGAGATCCATTTTGCTGACCAGGGAATAGGAATGCTGCGAAGCATCATCTTCCTTCAAATCAACACCAAATACCACCTCTATGCTGAAAGATGCTCTTCTGAGGATCTCATGGAAGTGATTTTTGTACTTTTTACTGACAATTTTCAGCATATCTGCTTTCCTAATAGGCTGTTTCATTTTATACATCTGCATCAGGTACTGCACCACCATACCAGCCATTTCGGTCAGATGTTCTCTCTGAGACTGCGTCATGGAAGGTGGGGCCTTGGAGGAACTTGGATTGTTCTCCACTTTGCAGTTGGCTCCTTCAGATAATCCTGTGTTCGAAACATCTGCAGACTTAGTGATGGTGGACAGGGCTCTCTGAAGCCACTTGACAGGGCTATGTGACCTAGCACCAGGCTGCTTCTGTGTGGCAGCTTCAGATGGAGGAGGGGACGAGGAGGCCAGTGCTTCCTCCTTGGCATTCCCCAGATGTTGGGTTGCACCTTGGGCCTGGTGGTGTTCTGCAGGGATGTGGAGCTTCCTTTTATGACCCTGAGGCATGATGACTGTCAAGGACAGTAGTCAGGAGAGCAGGTGGGTCAGCAGGCAACCTGGGCATGAGAGGAATGAACATGAATGGGTTGAGCAACTTTATCAGGGACATACTACCTTGACTTTTAAGAAGGCAACTTCTGTAGCTTTCCTGGAGGGAAGTGCTCTAGGCACCTACAGAGCCCCTGCTATCGCCAACCTGTCCCTTGAAAGCCATGTGGAAACCATTAAAGTGAGCCTCAGGCTGCAGCTGAGCAGCCTGCCCATTGCTTCCTAGGCCTGACAGCAGAAGCAGGCAGGTCTTGTCTTTGTGCAGCCTTTTCTGCTATGGAGTATGGGGTCTCTTCCATTCCCATTTGAGACCACCATATCCACGTTTAGCACAACCTGGCACCCTCCTCTTCGCTGATCTACATTTACACATAAAATCCAGGTCCTCATCTTCTTGGCATATTAAGAGAATCCGAAAGGACACCTCAACCCATCACCCTTACTAAGGGATACCCACTGCTGTCATCTCCATGGGACTCATTGTGCTGAGCATGGTGGCACCCTAAATCCTCATTCAGGGTTCTCACCTTCACTCTAGGTAAGGCCTTGGACACTTGCCTCTGTGGATCTGATATCCCTATGCTTAGAAAGGCTCTTATGAACACAATATCATCAAAATGAAAGAGGGTTCACATGTACCTGACTCCCAGGCCTGGTCTCTGTACTGCAAGCAAGGAGTCATCCCTCTGTTCTCCTCTACTTTTGGTAGGAGGGTGAGTGCTACCAGCAGCCTTTATTCAGGATCCTCCCCCCGGGCCTCATCTCTCCATAACTGAGGCTACCCAATGAGTCTAACACAGTTACCTGTCTGGGACTCTTCAGATAGAAATGACAGGGGTGGCTCACACTAACAGGTTCTGGTGGTCTCTAAGTCCTCACTTAGGTCCTCATCTGATATCTACCCAAGCCAGAGGCTCCTTCCTCCGATGAGTTCACCAGCCTCCCAACACAGCCCTCACCTCTGTGAGCTTCTAGGGGAAATCAGGTCCTGTCAAATGATACCCTTTCTTGGAGACTCCCAGAACTGAGAGTAGGGGTGCTGTTTTGTGTTTTCTTCTTTAATGGGAAGAGATTGCCTCATTGCCTCCCAGGGCCCTCCCCTTGGCTCTAGTTAGGGCTGAGGTTTCCTTGATCTGAAGAATCAGAGCAAGAGTCTTAGATCAAGGCCTTCCCCCCTTGAGACTGCCCAGGCAGAATGTAGCCAGAGTGCTCTTAGAGACTTCCCACTGTTGATCTCAGACGGACCTTTAGGGCCACTTTTCTTCTGGCAGTGGGTGTGGACTCAGCAGTCCACACTCAGAGTCCCACCTTGGACTTCAGACCAGTGTTGAGACTTTACTTTTAAGGAAAAAAAATTGGAGCGCCAGAAAAAAATGATGCTGATCTACCCTTCTTTTCAATGGTCAGAGTTAGCCTTTTGGCCTCTGTTTTAACTGATTTAGGTACTAACACGAAGGACCTCTCCAGGACAGCTATGAGATCTCTGATTTTGAAGTTATCTGTGTGCATGGAGCGGATCATATCATCACTGAATATATCTGCTTCTCCTCTCTTTGCATAACTGAATTTCCCATGAAGTTCTTAGTTGCTTTGGCTATGTATTCCAATCCAATTCTTAGGGCAAAACGGCCTTATTTTTATTCTCTGAGATACATTTTGGAACATTAAGGAGTATAAGGCCTACTTTAAACAGAGAGGAGTGGAATGAACTGTGTGGGCTCTAGAGGAATTCAGATCAGAAGCCTTGTGCTAGCCCTATCACTTATTTGTCTAGTTACCTCAAGCATATTCCCAAACTTCAAGACAGAGAAATTGTAAGCAACCAAAATGCTGCTTAGCAAAGATAATTATTTAATATATCCTCATCAGAGGATATAATATATCATCTGTGGGAGAGTCTGTCACCCTTGGATATGACTCAAAGTTCTTGGAACTTTGTCAATAACTTGTATCTTTCCTCTCAGCTGCCCTTCCATTTTAATCACCACTATTTTCTTATTCATTTAACCACCAGTGCAAATCAGGACCCTGCCTAACATTCGCTAGATTATATGCAAGATATATTAGCTGAGAGCCCTTTTAATGGAGCAGTCTTTGATTACCCATCCCAGAGTAAATAGTGTCAGTCCAGCATATGGATACTGGGCATCCCACCGCAAGAAACTTTCAACCTTATTGTTCAGAAACTTCTAAGTGTTGATGTGCATTCAACATGTACTAAGGGCTCTGTGTTCAATTGTACTGAGAAGACAGCAAGGGGCAACTTCATCCCAACCCCAGGTGGAGAATGTTGCTGGTTTACCCACAATCCCAAAGTGAATGTTAAATATTTTTGAATTGCAGGCTTATCTTTCATCTCTGACAAAGTCCTCCATCTGAGTCAGGGTTCAGTCTTTGATCACCACTCTCATAGCCTCACCTAGCCCACCGTGCATCCTCATTTATATTACCCCTCACTGAAGGATTTGCAATTTTGTAAAACTACAAATTACCTTGTCTCACTGCATTTACATTTGATTGCTTTGAACTCAAACCTTGTCCGTTCTTTAACTTTTCTTTTTACTTGTTTGTTAAGTCTTAGAGTATATCTCAACATCTTTTTCATATGAGAGCAAGCCCAGATTTCAAAGTTCAGTGGGCAGGAGCTGGGTTTTAATTTTGTTGCCTTTGTTCTTGTTTTTGAAGGCATCCTGAGTACTGGCATGAATTCTTCTAAAGATTTCATTCTTAATTAGTAATTGGGAAATAAACTCAGAAAGTGAGCATGAATTCTCATTATTAGGAGTTACTTTTTTATATTTCTAATTTCTCTAAGCAAATCTAGGTGTATAATTTTTATTTTTTAAAAAATATTTTATCTATTTTCAGAGAGAGGTGAAGGGAGGGATAAAGAAGAAGAGAAACATCAATGTGTGGTTGCCTCTCATGCACCCCCCACTGGGGACCCAGCCCGCAACCCAGGCATGTGTCCTGACTGGGAATCGAACCAGTGACCCCCTGGTTTGCAGGCTGGCACTCAATCCACTGAGCCACACCAGCTGGGGCTATAATTTTCACTTTTATAGGAGGAAACACTAGAAGCAATAAGGCAAACCAAGGATTGACATTCTTTTCCTTATTTATATTCTTTCTTTTTTTGGCCTAGTATATCCTGGGCACTGTGCTGAGACTACAACCTCAAATAAGACAAAATATCTTCTCTATTTAAAGTTAAAATATTGAGGTACGATTGACATATATAAATCTCTACACATTTAATATATACAACTTGGTGAGTTTGGAGATAAGTATACACCCTTGAACCATCACTGAATCTATGCCATAAACATATATCCCCTACTTCCAAAAGTTTTCTCTTCTACTTCATGTATGTATGTATGTATGTACGTATTACATTGGGAGTACAAGAACGACGAACATTTATACTTTTGTCTAAATATATAAGTATCCAATACATTGTAAACTACAGGCTCTATGGCATAGAGTACATTTCTAAGACTTATTCAACTTATATAACAGAATCTTTGTGCCCTTTGACCAGCACCTTCCCGTTATCTTGCTTCCTAGCCCCTGGCAAAATCGCCATTCTATTATGCTTCTACTAGTTTGACTATTTTAGATTCCTCATATAAGTAGTATCATGTACTTGTTCTACTGTCTGGCTTATTTCACGTAGCATAATGTCCTCTAAGTTCATCTCTGTTGTTATGAATGGCAACGTTTCCTTCTTTCTAAGGCTGAATAATACTCCATTGTATGTAATACCATGTTTTCTGTAACCATTCATCCATAAGTGGACATGTAGGTTGCCTCCATTTCTTGCCTATTGTGAATAATGTTGCAATGACCAGGGTAGTGCAGATCTCTCTTTGAGATCCCAATTTCAACTCCTTTGGATAGATAGCCAGAAGTGGTATTGATGAATTATATAGTTCTCTGAAAATTTTGGGGCAACTCTATATTGTTTTTTTATAGTCACGTTACCATTTACACTCCCATTAACATAAGTTATTTCTTCCAAGTATTTACACTTAATCAGGTTACTCTCTAGTTGGGGAGAGAGCAAGGCAACTTTATTATTTTTGTTGTGGTAAGAACGCTTAACATGACAATACTCTCTTAACAAAATTTTAAGTGCACAATGGAAATTGTTAAATATGGCACAGTGTTTAAAGCAGATCTCTAGAACTTATTGGTCTTGCATAACTGATACACCTATTGAACAGCAACTCTTCATTTCTCCCTGTACCCAGCCCCCGCCACCACTATTCTACACTATGTTTTATGTGTTTGACTATTTTAGATACCTCATATAAGTGGAATCATGCAGTATTTATCATTGTGTCACTGACTGACTTCATTTAGAAATAAGATAGTATAAGTTCATTCAAGTTGTCTCATATAACAGGATTTCTTCCAATTTTAAGGTTAAACAATACTCCATTATATGTATATATCACATTTTCTTTACCCATTTATCTGTTGATGGATATGTGGGTGGTTTACATAATTGGCCATTGTGAATAACGGGTGTGCAGACATATTTTTTTGAGATTCTGATCTCATTTCCTTGTTGAAACATGTAATAGTTCCAGTTTAATGATTTTCAAGGAACTTCCAAACTGTATTCTATAATGGCGGTACCAATTTAAATTCCCACCAACAGTGTGCAAAGTTTCCTTTTTTCTCAGTGAATGGAGGATCACTGTTGAGCACCTACTGATACACCAGGTATTTTTCCTGCACCAAATATTGAGTGATAAGCTTCCTGGGTTCCCCCCAATGAAGTGACTTTTTCCATCATAGATGCCCATCATATTCAGGAATTCTTCAATCTCCTCCTCAGAGGCACAGTTGCCATTTAAGAATAGCACACTCAGGATAGGCATCAAATCCCTTTTATAGGAAATCTCAAGCCTCTGCTCAAACTCTCATCACTGGTGTCATCTTGATTGTAGGTAAGGGTGTAGAAGTTACCATTGAGCTTGAACTCTTGCAGTTCTATGCCAAAGACCAGGTTCATGTGTTCATAACCTTTCCTGAGAATCTCAGAAAAGTCCTTCCTGTACCATTTGTGGACTATCTTCAACATGTCTGCCTTCTTGAAGAGCTCCTTCATTTTATCTCAATGGAGCAGATATTCCACCAATTTATTTGCCTTCTGAGATAGAATATTTAGGCCACAGCTCTTTGTAGAAGCTGATGCCCTGGTGGAATTTTTAGTTTTACCAGCACAGCCCATGGGCTTTACAGCAGATTTTTCACATGAAACACCTGCAGTGGTACTGCTGGTGGCTGGGGCACTCAGTGGTGCCTGAGAGGACCAGCACCAGTGGAGGTCAAGGGAGAATTCCACCAGAATATAAGAGGAGGAGAAAGTGGCTTCCCCTTCCTTTCCTGTGGTGGCCTGAGCACTCTTAAGATGTTGGGTCTCAGCTCTGTTATGGCAACATTTCTCATGAGCATGGAGCTTACTCTTGTGACCATGAGGCATGATGGCTGTTGTTCAGGCCAGCGAACAGGTGTGTGGGCTAACAAAGAGGTGATTTGGGCACCTGGTGGATAAAAGATGAAGGGATGTGGAGACTTTCAGTCAAGATGGAGATGTAGGTAAATGAGGATCTTCTTGCACAACCACAGTAAAATTATAGCTAAACTACAGAACTATCACTCAAAACTGTCAGAAAACTGAGCTCTATGGAAGTCTGATAACTGAGAAATTAAAGAAACCACATTCATCCTAAGAGGTAGGAGGGGTGAAGAAGCAGAGACATGGAATGGGCTTGTCCCACACCAATTATGTGGTAGATAAAAATGGAGGGATATCTTGGGATCATGGGATCCTAGCCCCACAACAGACCCCCCCAAGCCCAGGGTTCCAGTGCCAGGAAAATATGTCCCCATAACTTCTGGCTGTAAACCCAGTGGAGGTTCAGTTGGCAGAAGAAACTGGGAATCTCAGGCACTTCCTCTTAGAGGGCACCCCCCTAGCATGTGGTCTCACTCAGATTCATTCCCTTTGGGCTCCAGCACCAGGGCAGAACCTCAAAGGGCACCAGTGGCATACGGGGAAGAACTGAAGTGTCTGGCATCAGGGTGAGAGCTGGAGGACAGTTACCTCCTGGACAGAGCTGCAGACAGTGTCCATTGTTCCTTTTCTTAGCCCTCTCCTACACAGAGCCACAGTGCAGTGGCACCATATCTGAACTCCACCAACCTGACTTACATGGTTAGCACTCCCCTCACCCAAAGATTACCTAAGGCTCCACCCCCTCCAAATTTCAGGCCCACCCAAGCTGGTAATGGTGGTTTTTTCATATGAATGTCTGGGCTAGGTGCAGGCTTCAGACCTTCCTAAATCTGCTCAAACAAGCAACGGCTGAGCCCAGCCCCTGTCCCTGTTGCTGAGTGGCTTCAGGGTCAGCACTAGCAGCTGTCATCTGCAGAATGTGTTATAGCTTATGACAAGTGGCCCCAGAGAGAACATGGGTGGTGGCTGACCTTGGCCTGCACCACCTGGGACACCTCAGAGCTTGCAAACCCAGTACACAGCTACAGACTACATTGGAACACTACCACCCAAACACATTCACAAGCCATGCAGGGAGGTGGCTGGTGCCCAGTGGAAACAGCCAGACCTACCGGTTGTCTGGTCTGGGTAACTCCCTCCCATTGACCTGCTGACAGCAATCAAGACTCAACTACAAGAAGAAGGAGTACTCAGCCCACAAAAGAGCACACCTTGAGTACCCAGTTTGGTGGATACCACTGGACCCTACAGGAAACCTACTACTTTAGGTCACACTACCAAGACATGGAGTAAAAGCAGCTCTACCTAACATTAGAAACAAACACAGAAAGGCTACCACAATGAGGACACAAAGAAATATGGCCCAAATGGAAGCACAGAACAAAACTACAGAAAAATAAACAAAATGGTCATAAGCAATCTATCAGATGCAGAGTTCAAAACACTGGTTATAAAGATGCTCAAGGAACTCAGTGGATATTTCAACAGCACAAAAAGGATGCAATCAGAAATGAAGGAGACACTAATTGAAATAAAGAAATATTTACAGGGAATCAACACTGGAGTGCATGAAGCCAAGAATCAAATCAATGATTCGGAACACAAGGAAGCAAAAGACATCCAATCAGTACAGTAAGAAGAAAAAATATCCAAAGAAAATGAGAATAGTGTAATGAGCCTCTGGGACAACTTCAAGCATACCAACATTCGTATCATAGGTGTGCCAGAAGAGGAGAAAGAGCCAAGAAATTGGAAACATACTTGTAAAAGTAATAAAAGAAAACTTCCCTAATTTGCTGAAGGAAATGCCAGTCTAGGAAGCATAGTCCAGGAAGCACAGAGAATCCCAAACAAGATGGATGTAAAGAGGACCACACCAAGACACATCATAATTAAAGTGCCAACGGTTAAAGATAAAGAGAGAATCTCAAAAAAAGCAAGAGAAAAGCAAATAGTTACCTTCAAAGAAGTTCCCATAAGACTGTCAGCTGACTTCTCAAAAGAAACTCTGCAGGCTTGAAGGGATTGGCAAGAAGTATTCAAAATGATGAAAAGCAAGGACCGACACCCTGTAATAATTTAGAATGGAAGGGCTGATAAGGTGCTTCCCAGACAAGGTAAAGCTACAGAAGTTCATTAACACCAAACCATTATTATATGAAATGTTAAAGGGACTTATTTAAGAAAAATATCAAACCCATGAACATTAAAATGGCAAAAATATGTAACTATCAACAGTTGAATCTAAAAAACAAATGAAGCCAACAAGCAGAACAGAAACAGGAACATAGATATGCAGAAGATTGGGATAATGGCGAGTTGGGATGGGGGTCTGGGGGTTTGGGAAAAAAGGTGAAGAAATTAAGAAGTACAAATTGGTAGTTATAGAATAGGCAAGGGGATGTTAAGAGTACGTATAGGAAAGGGAGTTGCCAAAGAAGTTATAGGCATGACCAATGGACATGAACAAAGTAGGGAGATCATTAGAAGGAGTTGGGCATGCTGGTGGAGGGTGGCAAAGGGTGAAAACCTGGGACAACTGTAATAGTATAATCAATGAACTATAATTAAAAAGAATGAGAAAATGTGAACACCTTCAGCAGGTAGATTCCACCTTGGCTTTATTGAAGGCTGCCTCTGCAGGCTTCCTTGAGGGTGCTACACTAGAAATCTACAGGGTTGTTGTTCGCCAGGTCAGTCTGTCCCCTAGGATTCCCATAGATGAAGCAGAGAAACTTTAGAGTGAGTCTTACCCTGGAAACTACCAGTACTACCTTGATTTTACTCAAATGACAGTAAGTGATGTCAGTGTAGCCCCCTTTGTTCTGGCATGTGGGATCCTCTCAGTTCATCTTCCATATTATCACATCAACCATGGCCAGGGTCTAGGAACCTTCCCCTCTGCTACTCCTAGGCAGATCCCACAACACTCACTGACACCCAGGAGAAGGATCTGGAGGAGCTGGAGCAGAGCCTCAGTCCACCTGTGTACCACATGACACCCAGTGCCGAGAGTTTAGAGGACTCATTTGTTTCCTGAGTTCATTTGGATCTGCAGTTGTCAGTCGAGCTCCTCACCTTGCCTGCTAGTGAGGACTGATGTGTCTGCCTTCTCTTTAAATGGTGGCTAGACTTACAGACTCAAGATCTCACCTCCCTTAGACCTGATATAAAGAAATGTAGGGGAAGGTCAATCTGATAACCCATCTCTAAGATGTCCTGGGCTGACAGCTAAGGGTTGGGATGGACGTTTTGATGTTCCCTTTATTCAGGGCTGGCTGGCTGCTGAGCCTTCTCTATTACTCAGCTGGGTTTCTGGCAGAGAACTCCTCACAGGAATATCCAACCTCCCCAAGATCCAACTGGAGGATATGAAGGTTACCTTATCTGACCAAACCTGGTTCCCCAAGAATGGGGTCTGTTGCTAGCAGGTTGAAGACATATGGTAGTTGGTTCCACACAGAATCCCAATTCAAGGTCTAAATTTGACACATGGTAACGTCATGATTTCTCTGACAACCTGGGACCACTTCTCTCATTTCTCTCTTTCCCTTGAATGCTGACTCATGCGCACTCCCACACAACACTTATCCTTAAGGTCTGCTGGCAAAGAAAATGGGGAGGATTCTCCGTGGTCTCACTGGTATAGTGCAGCATATACCCAGTCATCAATGGTCTCTCGAAAAATGGCATAGCATGAAACCCTGCCACCAATGAGGGGAGGATGCCACTTTGACCTGATTGGTCCTCTCGCTGAGATGGCCTGGGAAGAAGTGAGTGCAACTCATCACCATCACGGCAACGTGCCCAATATCCCAGGGCTGAAAACAGTGCCCGGACTTCCGGTGGACCCTGTACTTTGTGAGAAGGGTACCCCATCCCCCACACTGTCGCAACCCTGAATCCCCTTAGAGACTGGCTCTCCCTTTCTGAATTGGCCTTCCTCCTCTAAACTGAGCCCTCACCTCCCCGAGACCACCCCAGAGGAAATGAGGGCCCAGTTCAAACTGCCAGCTCAGCTCCGGCCTCCTTTCTTGAGTTTATGAATTTGCGGATACAGTCCTCGCCTCCCTCAGTTACCGCTAGAGCGGATGACACTTAGCTTTTTCTCAGTCTACTCTGCCCTGTGCCTCCTAGAGTTGAGGGCTGGAATGTTGCTTTGTGTGGCCCCCTTTTGGGACATACGTCGGCTCTTAAGCACTCAGACCCTCATCTTGAGAGCAGTTCGGACCTACAGGTGGTCCTTCTGCCGAATTGGGTTACTCCCATAGAGCAAGGGAGGCCTTCTCACTAACATGTTCGAGGCCGAATTGAGCCCCACAACTATGCCAGGGCCTCTCAGAGCCCAACGGCAGGTTAGGGATGGGGGGCCCACCTTCGCTTTGGGAGGGTTGGGTTTCTTCAGCTTCCACTCAGTGTCTTCACCTCAACTCGAAGCCCGTCCTGCGAAACCGTCTTCAGCCGGAAAGACGACGGCCGCGTGCACCGGAAAGGCCCGCGCCCTAAAGCGGAAGTGGGTGGGTCCTATCTAGTGGGGCTGTCCAGGGTGCCTGAGAACTGAGACCCGCACGGGGCTTTGGGGGACCCTGTTGCTTAGGAGTCAGTGGGCCCTAGGTCTTCACTCAGGGTCCACACTTTTGTGTCTTCAGAACCTCAGCTTATCCTTCTAGTGTGTCGGGTGGTTCCAGACACAAACAAAATGATCTCTTTCCTGAGTTCCATGTGGCAGTTGAAATGGACAGCTTCTGATGTGTGCCCTGGGCCTTACAGGCCTGACAGGAGGGGCGGGACCCAGTTAGGCTCTTGGTTTCTAGGAGTGATCCTCTCTTTTAGCGGAGTGTCCTCGCCTCTCCTCGGTTATGTGCAAGGCTCTTGCCTTTGCAGCGCTGGGCTTTGATCCTATTAGGCAAGACCTTTCTCTCCCTGAGACCTCCCACGTGGAAGGCATGGATTTCTCAGTGGTAGTGCTTCTGGGTTCCCCAGGGCTAAGGAATGTCCTGGTTTCTCTGTGGCCCTTCTGATTTTTGGTGCATCTCTTCATAACGCTCAGGTTATTTGCATAGGTAGACTCCTATTAGAGATTCAGTCATTCCCTTTGCAAGAAGAACACTGCCTGTATTACACTGAGGCCCTCACCTCCCTGAAACGTCCCAGGCTTAAATCAGCCTGACATTTCTGCCCAGGGCTTCCCAGGGATGACAGCACAGGAGATTTTGTGAGACCTCCTTTCATGCTGTGGGTGCTACCCTTTGTCTACTTCGGGGTCCTTACATTGACAGATGACCAGTCCTGTAACTTTAGCCTTCATTTTCTAACTCTGCTCATGTTACTTTAGTATTGCACTTTCCTGAGAATTTCAAGTTGGAAATCAGGGAGATACTTACACGATCATGGTCATTTGAGGCCTCCATAGACAGACAACAGATGTGCAACTCTAGGACCTTACTGTTTTGGCTGGCTCCTTCTTTTCTTCTTTCCCTAGGATATTCACCGTATGTCAGAGCCTCAGACCCCTTCTACTGAACTGAGGTAAACCTCCTTAGACTTTTGATTGATCCCTAACTTTGGGGGTGATTGTTTCCTCAGTTCTCAGACAAGGGAGTCCTCAAGTTGGCCTCTGTATGCTGATTAAAGGCTTTCTGGGAAATAATACTTCCCTGCAAACACATGAGCTGTTTCCCTATTGCAAATCTGCAGAAAATGGTCCCATTTCCATGAATGATGTAAAATTAGGAAACTGCAGCACAAATTGGTGCATAGGACATGTGCTGTGCTGTCAGAGAAAATAAACCTGATATATTCTTTCTCTTAACCAACCAAGCTTAGGGAAGTTCTCCAGCATCCACTTTCTATCTAGAAGGATAAAACCAAATGTTTCTGAGCCCCAACCAATCTTTTCAGAGTATCTGATTTTGCATATGTAAATGATTATATTGTCATTAAGACTGCTCTCTCCTTCATTCATGTCTCTCATTTATTTGAGTATTTTTAATGCTCTGCTTAGGTAAACCAATGCAGTGTTTTGGTCACAGGGTCTAATTTTTGTCACTTGAGATACATTTTGGAGTAGTAGACCTTAGTGAATTAACTGACACATGGTCAGCTGGAAGGAGTGCACTAGTGTGAGCTCTGGACAATCCCAGACTGGGGAGGCCAGTCCAAGTCCAGTCACTTATTAATTGTGCCACCCCAGATACATTAGCAAACTCTGTGAGACCCAGCTTCTGTGTCTGTGGTAGGGATTTGTTAAACCCTGCCTTGTAGAGGTCATGGATTGTGGTTTATGTATTTAAAACACATAGCACAGTTCCTGTAAAGATTTTATATTTTGTACAATGTCTGTTATGTCCATGATTAGGATTATTATGACACAAGAAAATAATACCCAGCTTAAAGGATAAAAAAAATCCAGTAGATATATGAGAATGTGTGACACTTCAGTTCATGGAACACCAAATCAATCCAAACTGCTTTTTACAAAGAAACTCTGAGTAAGTGTCCTCCCATTAGGCCATATTTTGAGTGTGGGGGTGTTTTTACAGCTGAATACAACTAAAATCTATTAGAAATTGGTTCAATGTCTAAGTATTTTTTCCAACCTAGCTGCCCTTTCATACAAACCTCCACTATCGTTATTAATTTTGCCATCACCTAAAATCTACACCTCTCTCAGAGTCTGGCAAATGACAACAACAACAACATGACAAAAGATTCTGAATGCCATTCTAATAGAATGGTCTCTGACTCCCTGACACACAACAAAGAGTGTCAGGCCAATGGCTGCTGAGTTTGCAATCACAGGTTATCACCCTTATTTCAAAGAAATTCTCTGGAGATGTTGGTCATAAACTACTAGTCTGTGCACTGTGGTCATGTGCTCTGGGATAGGAGCATAGGATATGTTCCATTCTTTTCCCAAGTGGTGATTCTCTCTGGTTTACTCAGAATTCCAAAGTAACTAGTAAGGGTAGTTTTCCATTCCGGGAATAAGTGTCTCAACTTTGATACTCACTATCTAAGGGTCTGGCCCCTGCTCACCATTACCATAGCCTCATCTAGCCCACCATACCATGAACTTCAAATTACCTCCCACTGCATGACTTTCACTTTTTCTGGTCTCTAATTGCCTTGACTTACTGCATCTGCACTAAACCCTTCATCTGCAACTTCCCTCCTTGCCTGTAACCCACTCATTTTACTGTTTCTTTGGATTTGATTGAGCATTTCACCAAGTACTTTACATGAAAGCTGCTCTTAGACTCTAAAATCTTGTGGCAGGCTGAGGTAGGGTCTGTTTTTCTTAATGTTCCTAGTACCAGTCAGGAAATCTTCAAATGAGCAGATGCTCAATTAATATTTGGACACATAAAGAGTAAGTGTACAAGAAGTCAACTTATTGTGATTTAGTTTCTTCTACATTGTTGAATAGGCTGAGCCAATCCAGATACATACACTTCAATTTTACAAAGAAACTGAAAAGAAACAAACCAAGAATTAATTACATGTCATTTTTTTTCACATCTCATGATCATGCAGACTTTACTGTGGGGTAAATTCTTTTTTCACAGAAATCCATATTCCAATGTTGTGCTATCTTGTTTTGAATATTAGGAAAGTATCCAAAGATTTTCAATTTGTTACATGAGAGCCAAATTCCTATTTTCAACCTGATAATCTCCAGTAAATGTGTGATACATGACACTCATAAACTTAGGTTTCAGAGGTAAATAATCCTCTACTTGAAAGTAATAACATTTAAAGTAGAAAAAGAGAAAAGACAAATCTCCAGTTTCCCCATATTGTACAGGAACACAGAGATGTTATGCACTGTGTTCCCAAGTGCCCCACCTTGGCTTCTCACTAGTTAGAAGACTAGCTGCTTTCTTTAACCAAAAAGTGAAGACTGTACCTCAGACTTCACTAGGGATGGGAGGAGTTTCAGAACATGCCCTGGACAGCAAACTGGCCTTGGGAGCAGCAGGGAAGCCCTGGCTGCAGCTTTGATTCAGGTTCTCTCTTTTTATCTCTCAAAACCTTCTGATAATGAAATGGAAGGACAGTGAGCATGATGTCAAGGACCTTATGCAAAAACTCATCCATTATATGTATATATAAGAAAGCACATCATATCAATCTACAAAGATCATACTTATTCATTTTTATAGGTACTTAGTACAGTATGGATATAAGATGGTTTTAAAAAAATCAATATACTAGCCCTGGCTGGCATAGCTCAGTGGACTGAGCGCAGGCTGTGAACCAAAGTGTCGCAGGTTCGATTCCCAGTCAGGGTACATGCCTGGGTTCCAGGCCATGACCCCCAGCAACCACACATTGATGTTTCTCTCTCTCTCTCTCTCTCTCTCTCCCTCCCTTCCCTCTCTAAAAATAAATAAATAAAATCTTTAAAAAACAAAAGATCAATATATTGATGAGCATGTATGTGTTTTCCTATTGTTGTGGATGTGTATTCAGGATAAATATTAAAAAGGTAAAATTACTGGGTAACAGGTAAATGGATAGTTTTGTTACATACTGTCAAATTCTGCAAGTTCACATTTTCAGTATTTTTGCATCAAATTTTTAAGTAATATTGGAATTAAGTAATATTTTAAAGTAATTAATACTAAATTAAATAATTTTCAGCTACCTTCCCTCACCTAAATAATAGTTTTACTTGTTTCATAACATATTTTTGGAAGTTTTGTTTTAGTGTGTAATGATATTATTAGGGATAATTTGTGTGATGAAATTTATACATTTGCAATAGCAAGAACACAATGTAATGAATGCTCCATGCGCTCATTTCCCAGATTCAGCAAAATCAACACACAGTCAATTTTGTTTCATCTATATGCAACATCAGCTCCCAGGTTATTTTGAAGCAAACATCAATAACAATAATTATCCTATTATTTACCTTTAGAGGATAAAACTCTTTTAAATTTAATCTTTATTTTATTTTCCATACCATTTCATGCCCTTATCCCTCTCTCCCCCCAGCAATCACCACACTGTTGTCCATGTCCATTTTCCATTTTGCTCAATCCCTCCATACCTTAACCTCCCTGTCAACTAGCTGTCATCTACTTTCCATCTATGAGTTTGTTCCTTTTTTCCTTGTTAGTTCATTTTGTTCATTAGATTCCACGTATAAATGAAATCATATGGTATTTGTATTTCTCTCACTGGCTTATTTCACTTAGCATAATGTTCTCCAGGTCCATCCATACTGTGTCAAAGGATAAAATTTTCTTCTTTTTTTATGGCTGAGTAGAATTGCATTGTGTAAATGTCCCATAGTTGTTTAACTTACTCATATATTGATGGACTCTTGGGATGCTTCTATATCTTGGCAACTGTAAATAACACTGCAATGAACATAGAGTTGTGTATATTTCTTTTTGTTTGATTTTTAATTTTATTTTTAATTTTATTTTCTTTTTCCTTTTTCTTTTTTTTATATTGTTGTTCAAATATAGTTGTCTCCATTATACCACCACCACTCTCCCCCACCACACCCACCTCCCACCTTCAATTCTTCATATAGTCTTTTGAATTAGTGTTTTGGGTTCCTTCAGATATATTCTCAGAAATGAGATCGCTGGGTCAAAAGGCAGATCCATTATCCATTTTTTTGAGGTATCTCCATACTTCTTTCTACAGTGGTTGTACCAATCTGCATTCCCACCAGTAGCGCAAAAAAGTTTCCTGTTCTCCACATCCTCTCTAGCATTTGTTGTTTATTGATTTATTGATGATAGACATTCTGACAGGTGTGAGATGGTATGCCATTGTGGTTTTAATTAGCATTTCTCTGATGATATGAGGCTAAAGCTCTTGATTACAAACATAACCACCATACCTCAAGGACACAGGCAGTCAGAATTCCAAGATCACCTACCGGATTCCTGACTCCCGGTGTACATACATCTTCTTCCAGTAAATTCATCAAACACTAGCCTAGGTGCTGCTATGAAGGATTTTGCAGATGAAATTGAGGTCCCAAATCTCATATTCTTAAAGTATCTTCCATTGGCCAGATCTAATGATGTGAGTCCTTAAATGGAACAGGGTTTTCCTGGCTGGAGAAATCCAAAGAGGAGGAGGGGGGTTCTCCATTGCTGGCTTTGAAGATGGAAGGAGCTGCATAGCATAGGTAAGACCTAAGAGTGACCTGAGAATGACACCTTGCCAAGAGCTAACAAGCAAATGGGTATCACAGTCTTTAAATTTCTGGTAAGTGAATTCTGCTCCAAACATGCATGGCATTGGAAGGAGCTGATGAGCTCCATGTGAGAACACAGCTACCAGATACACTGATTGCAGCGATGTAAGATTTTCGACCTACAGATACCAGCTATTCTGTTATAAAGTAAACAAATCCACACTGAAAAGTGTCTACCTGCAGCTTCTTATTGATTTTTCCTTTTTAAAATTAGATCTTTTAAGGTCTCTTTTGACTATATTCACACATCTAATACAGTATTATTACTTCTTACTGTTCATCCTGTGCATTACATCCACAGGGCCTATCATTATATAAATGAAAATTTGTACCTTTTCATTACCTTATCCTATTCACCCATGTTCCACTCCTGCCTCTGCCAACTTCCAATCTGTTCTCTATGTCTGTGAATTCATTTCTTTTTTTTTCAGGTACACAACACAATAATTTTATATGTATACATATATGTACACACATATATAGCCAAATGATCACCATGAGTCTGGTTAACATCCACGAACACTCATTATTACAATTTTTTTCTCATGATCAAAACTTTTAAGATCTATGCTGTTAGCAGTTTTCAAATATATAACACAATATTATTAACAATATTACTATAAACAATAGTCACCATGCTATATATTATTCCTCCAAAACTTATTTATAGCTGGAAGTCTGTACTTTTAACTCCCTTCACCTATTTTGCAAAGATTTTTAAAAAAAATACATGTTAGTGCTTTTTAAATGAACACTTAATTCAGTTTAGGGATTGTGCTAGTTTTCTTCTGCATTGTAGTTTTTTGGAGGGAAGACTTTTCACTCGCTAAAATATTTTGATTCTCATTTTCCAAGGTATTATAGTAACTTTGTGGAGATGTTATCTGCTATTTTAACTTTGAATTAGCTTGTATTTTCCTAGACCAACAATAACAGGTGATTCTGTGTAGACAGTGGCAGGTTTTGGAGGGGCTCATTGGGTTCCTTAGAAGTTCAAGAGCCCTGTCTTCCACTAATATAGTGAAGTGTACTTTCTTTAAAACAGATAGTATTTTTGTTTGGGGAGGAGGGCTTCTCCTTATCAGATGAACTGAAATCTCACATACTCTATTCCTTCTTCTACTCCACTACCTAAGTTCCAAGGACACCTCTCTTCTTCCAAAAAGTACTTTTCCAAGACCTGTGCACTTTCAAATCTTCTCCTGTTGTTTCCGCAGTAGTGGTGTTCTGGTCCAGCAGGTTAAAGACCTTTGTTATTGTTTATCCTCTCAGAGCATCCTTTTTGCTGGGAATGATTCTATCTGGACCCTGCTGTCTCTCCTCTTTCCAAGCTTTCTCTACCTGACTCTCAGCTCCAGCAGGGGCCTCAGGGCTGGCTCTACAGGTTCCAGATTTGCATTTTCCTTCTTCTGTGTAAATTGAGATTTGTAGCATTCTCTGTCTCCTAGTTATACTGCAGACAGTGGCTGTGGGTGGTTTCTTTTTGTTGTTTTTTCATATTAAAGTATTTTATTTTTTATTTTCTATTGTCATGCATTAATTCTCACTGAGATTTATCTTCTTTTTAAAAACATTTTTTATTGGTGTTTCGATACAGTTGTCTCCGTTTTCCCACCACCACTTTCCCTTGCTCTGCTCACCCCTACCTTCCACCATTAGTCACACCCCGCTTTGGCTTTGTCCATGGGTCCTTTATACAAATTCATTTATGACCCTTTCCCATCTTTCCAATGTTATTTCCCTTTCCTCTCCCCTCCTCTCTGGCTACTGTCAGTCTGATGTTAATTTCAATGTCTCTGGTTATATTTTGCTTGCTTGCTTGTTTTGTTAATTTGGTTCCACTTATAGGTGAGGTTGTATGGTATTTGTCTGTCATGGCCTAGCTTACTTCACTTAGCATAATGCTCTCCAATCCTAGTCTGGTGAGATCGTATAGTATAGGTGAGATCGTATGGTATTTGTTTTTCACAGCCTAGCTTACTTCACTTAGCATAATGCTCTCCAGTCCCACCCATGCTGTTGCAAAGGGTAGGAGCGTCTTTCTTTCTGTTGCATAGTATTCCACTGTGTAAATGTACCACAGTTTATTGATCCACTCATTTACTGATGGGCACCTAGGCTGCTTCCAGCACTGGGCTATTGTAAATTGTGCTGCTATGAACATAGGCATGCATAGGTTCTTTTGAATTCGTGTTTCAGTACTCTTAGGGTACAATCCCAGCAGTGGAATTGCTGAGTCAAAAGGCAATTCAATTTTTAGTTTCTTGAGGAAATTCCATACTGTTTTCCACAGAGACTGCACCAGTTTGCATTCCCACCAACAGTGCACTAGGGTTCACTTTTCTCCACAACCTCGCCAGCACTTGTTGTTTGTTGATTTGTTTATGATGGCCATTCTGACAGGTGTGAAGTGGTAGCTGATTGTGGTTTTAATTTGCATCTCTCTGATGGCTACTGATGCTGAGCATCCTCTTATATGTCTCTGGGTGCTCTGTATGTTCTCCTTGGAGAAGTGTTTGTTCAGGTCCTTTGCTCATTTTTTAATTGGATTGTTTATCTTCCTGGTGTGGAGTCATTTGAATTTTTTATATATTTTGGAGACCAAACTTTTGTTCAAGATATAATTGGGGAATATATTTTCCCATATGGTTGGTTCCCTTTTCATTTTGCTAATGTTTTCTTTAGCCACACAGAAGCTTTTAATTTTGAAGTCCCATTTGTTTATTCTTTCCTTTATGTCCCTTGCTTGAGGGGACATATTGGTGAAAATATTGCTGCATGGAATATCTGAGATTTTCCTGCCTATCTTGTCTTCTAGTACTTTTATGGTATCATGACTTACATTTAAGTCTTTTATCCATCTTGAGTTTATTTTTGTGTAAGGTGTAAGTTGGTGGTAGAGTTTCATTTTTTTGCATGAGATCTGTCCAGATCTCCCAACACCATTTGTTGAAAAGGCTATTTTTATTCCATTTTATGCTTCTGTCCTCTTTGTGAAATATTAAGTGACCATAGAGACTTGGGTCTATTTCTGGGCTCTCTATTCTGTTCCATTGAGCTATGTGTCTGTTCTTATACCAGTACCAGACTGTTTCAATTACCATGGCCTTGTAATATACTTTGATATCAGGTACTGTGATCTCTCCTACTTTGTTGTTCTTTCTTAAAATTGCTGCAGCGATTCGGGGTCATTTATGGTGCCATATAAATGCTTGAAGTGTTTGTTCTATATCTGTGCAATATGTCATTGGTATTTTAATAAGGACTGTGTTGAATCTATAAATTGCTTTGGGTAGTGTGGACATTTTGATCATGTTAATTCTTCCAATCCATGCATATGGTATATGCTTCCATTTATTTGTTTCTTCCTTAATTTTTTCTTCAGTGTTGTGTAGCTTTCTGAGTACAGGTCTTTTATTTACTTGGTTTTGTTTATTCCTAGGTACTTTATTTTTCTTGTTGCTATAGCCAGTGGTTTTTTTCTCTGACTTCTGTTTCTGATATTTCATTGTTGGTGTACAAAAATGCCTCTGATTACTGAATATTGACTTTGTGTCCCACTGTTTTTCCAAATTCACTTATTAGGTTGAGTAGTTTTTTGGTGGAGTCAGTATGGTTTTCTAAGTTCACTATCAAGTCATCTGCAAACAATGACAGTTTTACTCTCTCCTTTCCAATTTGAATGCCTTTTATTTACCTTGTCTAATTGCTGTGGCTAGGAATTCCAATACTAGGTTAAATAAAAGTCATGAAAGCAGACACCCTTGTCTTGTTCCTGATCTTAGTGGAAAAGATTTTAGTTTTTGCCCATTGAGTATGATGTTGGCTGTAGGTCTCTTGTATATGGCCTTTATTATTGGGAGGAATGCTCCCTGTATGCCCACTTTGCTGAGTGTTTTTATCAGAAATGGGTGCTGTACCTTACCAAAAGCTTTTTCCACATCTACTGATATGATCATATTATTTTTATCTTTATGTATGATGTTTATTGATTTGTGAATATCATACTATCCTTGCATCCCTGGGATGAATCCCACTTGATCATGGTGTATGATCTTTTTAATGTATTGCTGGATGCAGTTTGCTAATATTTTGTTGAGGATTTTTGCGTCTATGTTCATCACAAATATTGGCCTGTAGTTTTCTTTCTTTGTCATGTCTCTATTTGGTTTTGGGATTAATATGATGCTGGCTTCATAAAACGAGTTTGGGGTCTTCCATCTTCTTGGATTTTTTGGAATAGTCTGTGAAGGATGGGGTTAGGTCTTCCTTAAATGTTTTGTAAAATTCTGTGAAACTGTGTGGTCCAGAGCTTTTGTGTGCTGGGAGTTTTTTGATTACTGCTTCAATTTCATCAAGTGTTATTGGTCTGTTCAGGCTTTCTGCTTCTTCTTCATTCAGTTTTAGAAGATTATATTTTTCTAAAAATGTGTCCTTTTCACCTAGGCTTTCAAGTTTCTTGGCATATAGTTGTTCATAGTAATTTCTTACAATCCTTTGCATTTCTGTGGTATCAGTTGTAATCTGTTCTCTTTCATTTCTGATTGTGTTTATTTGGGTCCTCTCTCTTTTTTCTTGATGAATTTGCTTAAAGGCTTGTCAATTTTGTTTATCATTTCAAAGAACCAGATCCTGGATTTTTTGATTTTTAGAATTGTTCCTTTAGTCTCTATGTTACTTCATTGTGCTCTGATCTTGGTTATTTCCTTCCTTCTACTTGCTCTGGGCTTTCTTTGTTGTTGTTTATTTGAAATGTTTCTATCTTTTTTAGGTAGGCCTGTATTGCTATGAGTTTCTCTCCCAGGACTGCCTTTGCTGTGTCCCATAAGTTGTGAACCTTTGTGAGTTCAATTTCATTTGTTTCTAGAAACTTTTTGATTTCTTCCTTGATCTCATTCTTAACCCATTCATTGTTTTATAATAGCATGCTATTCTATCTCCATGAATTTGAATGTTTTTGAGTTTTTGTCTTGAGGTTAGTTTCTAGTTTCAGGCCCTTGTGATCTGAGAAGATGCTTGATATGATTTCAATTTTCTCGAATTTGTTAAGGCATGTTATATGTCCTATTATGTGGCCTATATTTGAAAATGTTCCATGTGTATTTGAAAACAATGTGCATTTTACTTCTTTGGGATGAAAGGTTCTGTATATATTAGTTAAGTCCATTTGATCAAGGGCATTGTTCAATGCCACAATACCCTTGCTAATATTTTGTTTGGGAGAGCTATCCATTTTTGACAGTGGGGTGTTAAAATCCCCTAGTGTGAGTGTGTTGCTGCCTATATGTTTCTTGAAGTCCTCCAAAATTTTCCTTATGTATTTTGGTGGTCCTATATTGAGTGCATATATGTTTATAATGTTTATGTCTTCTTGATGGATTCTTTCCTTGAGTATTATGAAGTGCCCTTCTGTGTCTATTTTTATGGCTTTTGTTTAGAAGTCTGTTTTGTCAGATATAAGTATTGCTACCCTGAGCATTTTCCTGTCCATTTGCATGGAATGTTTTTCCCAGCCCTTCACTTGCAGTCTGTTTTGTTCTGAGGTGTGTCTCTTGTAGGCAGCAAATATGTGAGTCATGTTTTCTTACACATTCAGTTACCTTATGTCTTTTGATTGGAGCATTTAATTCATTTACATTTAAGGTTATTATTGATAGGTATTTATTCATTGCCACTTTAATCCCTTTGCATCTTCGTGTCTCTCTCTCTCACTGTTTTTCTTGTGGTTCTTAAAGTAGACCTTTTAGCATCTCTTGCAGAGGTGGTTTGGTGGAGGTGTATTCCTTTAGATTTCTTTTGTCTGGGAAACTCCTTATTTGGCCTTCAATTTTAATTGAGAAACTTGCTGGTTAAAGTAGTCTTATTTGCAGGCCTTTGGTTTTCATAAAAGTATGGAATGCTTCACAAATTTGCATGTCATCCTTGCGCAGGGGCCATGCTAATCTTCTCTGTATCATTCCAATTTTAGTATATATCTTGTCAAGGTGAGCACTATGAATTCATTTCTGTGTTTGTGTGTTTTGAAGATTTCACTCTTAAGTGCTACTATACAGTATCTATTTGCTTTTGTGTGCAGGTTTCTGTTGAAAGAACACCACTTAAAAATTACTACTGAAAATGAATCAATAAGGTATTTGCACACGTCAGGAGTACCAGTCAACAGGCCTTTCCAATCACAATGTGAACACTTTGCCCCAGGCCTCACTCAAGGAGAGAATAGCAACTACACATGGCCCTGGACATATTCTGGCCTTGGAAGGAGTTCCTGCACTAGATGCAACTTGGACTCCAGTTCTCTAACCCTCATCTTTCAAAGGCTCTTCATGAGGGCATGGGAAGGCAGCAGGGATGGTATCATTGACCTGGGACACAAACTGCAGGATTCATCTTGGTGGTTTCCCCATGGACTCTTGGACCCTACAGGAACTTGTTGCATGGAGATCATGTTTGGGCCCCTCCTGCGTCTGCAGCTTTTTTTTCTGTACCAAATCTTGAGCTACAAGCTTTAAATAATCTCCAAACAAAAGTGCAAACTCCCACTATACATGCCTTAAAGTTCAGGAATTCCCATTCTCGTTTTCAGTGGCATAGCCATTGTTCAAGGTGATCATACTCCGGATAGTCATCAGCAGCCTATTCTTGCAAAGTCCCTGCCATCACTCAGACACACACAGCTGGTGGTGTGCAATTTGAAGACAAGGCTATAGGAGTGACTATTGGGCTTGACTTTGTTCAGTTCTAGGCCAAAGACCAGCTTCATGAACTCAGTGGCTCTCCTGAAGGGCTCGGGGAAGTGCTCCCTTTACCTTTGGTTCACTGTCTTCTGCATCTATGTCTTCATAACAGGCTCCTTCATTTGATATTTCTGCATCAGTAATTGCATTGACACCTGCACCTTTTTGAAAAGGAAATCTTTCAGTTCACTCTCTGTGGATCAACTTGTACTCTCAGAGAAACTTGCACTTTCTCACATTGGCTTTTAAAAACTTTCTCAGACATGTGCATGAAATGCCTGTAGAAGTAATGATGGTGGGAGGGGATTTATGAGTCTCTGGGGAATGCTGTAAATGGGGAAATCTAAGGGAGAACCCCCAAGCAGGAGATGAGGAGAAGAGGACTCTTTCTGGCTGCAGTGGCCAGAGAACATTTGAGACCCTGCGTTGTACTCTGGGCCTGGTGTTATTTTCAAGTGGGTGATGCACCTAGAGGAGGGAGAGTGTGATGGAATGAGGGCCTTGAGCTAGAGCTCCACATTGGCTTTAACCAGGACTGCCACAGTGGGTTTTCTTGACAGTACTGCTCTTGACCCCACAAGGCTCTCCAGTCTAATGAACTTGTGTACAACATATGTGCAGCTTTGTGTATGTCAGTTATAACTCACCAAAGAGTCTTTTTAAAAAAACTAAACATATTCTTACTTTACTATCTAACAATATTGCTTGTTGGTATATACACAAATGAGTTCAAAACATATATCCACAAAAAGTGCCGGCACAAGACAATACTGAACACAAATTGTAAAAGAAAAAGTAAAAATAAATAAAACTTTAAAATACTGCACAAATATGTCTTTAGCTGCTGTATTCATGATTGCTAAAACTAAAAATTAACCAAGATGTCCTTTAACCTCCAGACAAAAGATATGAGGTTTCAAGCTATACAAGGACATACAGGAAGCTTAAATATATATTGCTGCATGAAACAGGCCAATCTTAAAAGGCTACATTCTGTATGGTTCCTACTATAGGACATTCTAGAAAAGCCAGCAGTATAGGGAAAGTGAAAAGGCCAGCGGTTGCCAGGGTTAGGAGGTAAGGAGGGATGAATAGGTGGAGCACAGACCACTTTTAGGGCAGTGAAACTACAGTGCATGAAACTATAATGTGGCTACAAGCCATCATACATTTGTTAAACTGCCAAATAATGTACAACACCGAGAATAAAGTGCAATGTCACTGTGGACTCTGTGCCAACACTGTGCCCATGTAAGTTCATAGATTGTACTAAATGTACCACTCTTTGGCAGGATGTTGATTGTGGGGGAGGCTGTGAGTGCTTCTGGTTAAGAGGGTACATGGGTAGCCTCTGTGCTTTCTGTTCAGTCTGCTAAAAAGCTAGAACTGCTGTATGAAACAACAGCAAGTATAAAAGGGAGGGAGGCCCCTCAGTCTCACCCCAGCGCTGGGAATGTTACTGTTGAATGCAGGTTGAGGCCCTATGAGGGTGATCCCTCTGAGGGTTCCAACTCAGTACCCTCAATCTGAGTCGTGTGAAGGCCAAAGATTTCTCTCTCTGCTAAAGTGGGGTCTCAGCCCTCTGATCACACTGCAACTCCTCCATTACCCCTGAGAAGGATCTGAGACCCTCTCTGCCTGACATTTATTCCTGGACCTCTCATGCCAATGGAACAGGAAGATTTTGGTGATGTCTCCACTGGGAAGAGTTTGGTGGTCTCTGAACTCTTCATGGTACTCGCCTTCCTCCTGGCAGGCCTTAGAAATCCTACCTCTACTCACCAGTATCCACAAACCTCAGAACAAGGTCTTTACCTTCTTGACCTCTGAAAGGGAAGTCAGGTTCAGGCATATCCTGTCAAGGCTGTTTCGGGACTCTGGGGGCTGACCGACGAGTCGGGTATCTATGGGCCTCACTGTTCTGTGTGGGTGCTCCCCTCATTCCTCATTCAGGGATTTCATTCCTCACTTTCATATGTGTTGGAGACTAGGACACTTCCCTCTAGTGGCCTCGGGTTATCCTCCTAGAGTTGTCTCACTAGTCCCTGAGAGCCCTGAAGAGTAAGTGAGGGGATGCACAGGCTGACAATTGCCTGGCAGGTTGCTCTTCCCAGTCCAGTAAGGGAATCTTTCTTATGGCTTCTGTTTCTTGATGAAAACCTTTCTGGTAAAGACCACATCTCTGTAACTTCTTGATGAGTTTTCCAACTGCACACTTTTCAGAGAATGGCTCCCTGTCTCAGGAATAAAGTGAGTTGTAACCCCAGGCACAGACCCCAGGACAGATGTCATGTTAACGAAAAAAGAATGCTTCGACATATTCCTTCCTTTTCCAGCTAGACTCAGCACCTTGTGTCACTTATGTTTGAGTAGGTTTAAATTTTTACCCAGAACACACTGTCTAAAATGGTTTTGTGAACCCGATATTTTGAGGTGCACTCATTTTGCATATGTAGATGATACTGTCAGCAAATATTCTGCCTCTCCTTTATTCACATGCCTCCATTATTTCAAAATTCTCATTACTCTGGTATGCTTTCAATTTAGAGTCTTGGGCAGGCTCCTCTTATTTTTTATCACCTAAGATCCATTTATGAGAAGTGAGAAGAAAGGTGAATGAATGGACTCAAAGTCGGTCTCAGCTTGAGAGGGGAGAAAAACTGTAGACTTCAGACTAATTCAGGCCACAGGTCTAGTTCCTACCCTTTCTCTCAACAGCCATATGTAATCAGGCACATTAGCAAACGCCACGAGCCTCAGTCTCTTCATCAGTGCAAGGGTTTGATAAGCTCCATCTCAGGGGCCAGCAGAAGGTATATAGTGCATGCCAAGTGCCCGATCTGTATTGTATTGACTTTAAGGGATGCCAGTTCCTACCATCATGAATTTGTCCCCTGGGGTTTCAACCCACTACACTGAGATTGGGTTTTTAACCTGGGACAGGTCAGAGAATATCAGTGCTCTAGGCCAAAGAAAACCCGATCAAGCAAAATGCTGCTTAGCAAGGAGAACTCAGTCATATTCTCCCCTCCCCCCTTAGAGTATGTCATTCAATGTCCACTAGTGTGAGGTAGACTTCCTCAGTAGACGTGTCAGAAAACTCTCAAAATATGTTTCAAGGATCAAAGTCTTGCGCCCTTCTCTGCTGCCTTTCTTTCTAGGCCGCTCCTAGTTTCATTTGTTTAACCACCAGGAACAATGTAACCTTGCCTAGAGTTGGCCACATTATACACAAGGTAACTTAATGCAAATGTCTTTTCTAAGGAACAGACTCAGACTCCTCCATCTCAAAGCAGAGTGTCAGTCCAGTGAATTCTGGGCATTCCTTCCTGAAGGGAGTATCACACTTATTTCTTAAGGATTCCCTGGAGACCACGTGACTAAAATATGTGAATTGCACACTGTGTTCACCTGCACTGGGACAAGAGCACAGGACCTGTCCCATCCCTGCCCCGGGTAATCTCTGTGCTGTTTACTTGGAATTTCAAAGTAACTGTTAAGTGCAGTTTCCCATTTCCAGACTTTGTTTGCAACTATGTGTCCTGCCACCTATCTGAGAGTCTGTCTTCTGCTCACGATTTCCACAGCATCATCTCACCCACCATACAACTAAATGAAATTCCCTCCTATTGAGGGACTTTTCTTTTCCTAAGATCCAACACTGCCTTCCCTCGGGGCTTTTACACTTCACTGATCTTCTCTGGAACCCCCTTTCTCTGTTCCTACTCTGTCGTTTCATTGGTTTTGTGCCTCTTACATTGTGCATTACCACTTCCCCAATATGATAGCTGCTTGTCAGTGCTATAATGTTTAGGGGCTGTGGCTAGGTCTTCTTCTTCTCACCTCTCCCAGCATTAGCATGGAGCCTTCATATGCAATTACTGTTTGGGGAATTAAATCAGCCTGTGGGCATGGAGGCTAATTTATTACAGTTTAATTCTACACTTTTACTTTTTAAAATCATTTTTAGTTGTTACTGTATTAATGTTGTGCCATTTTTCACCACTTTGCCCTCCTTCTCCCATTCCAGTTCCCCTGCTCTGCTCCCACAGTCAATCCCCACATTGTTGTCCATGTCTGTGGGTCATCATACACTTTATTTGTCTAGTCCCTTCCCCTTCTTTCCACCATTATCACTCTTTCCTGTCCCTCTGGTCACTTGCAGTCTGTTACATGTTTCCATGCCTGTGGCTTTATTTTGTTTGTTAGTTTATTTTGTTCATTAGATTTCTCTTGTAAATGAGATCTTATGGTATTTGTTTTTCACTGACTGGCTTATTTCACTACATTCTATAACGAGTCAAGTACATGGTGTTATTTTTAACTCTATAAAACACAGACTAAAATAGATTGGGAAGGGAATATTGACAATGTTAGTTTTTATCTATTGGGTGATTCCATATGTTTTACTGCTTTGTATCTTTACATTTTCAAGGAAATGCATATGTTACCTAGCACCAGATCACTTGACAAAATGGAAAATTTCCCAACTTGTTTTAAAAAACAGCAAACCTCTCACTCTTAAACCTGATAAGCAACAAGTGTGACTAATATAATTAACTTAGATTGTAATGACAGACAAACTTTTATTTAGGAGTAAATCCACTAAAAACAAGACAAAGTGAAAACACAGATGAATCTCCAAATCACCCACACAGAATAGGAACACTAAGGTATCATACCTTGTCTTCCTTCAGTCACACTCAACTCTTCACTGCTCAGAACACTCATTGATCTCTTCAACTACAGAATGAAGAAGTGACCTCAAGTTCACCAGCTGTGGGAGCAGCTGCTGGATGTGGCCCAGTCGATCACTGCCATGACATTGGTGCCAGCCCTTCATGGCATTGTGGCTTGGATTTTTCCTCAACTCCCAAAGCCTCTTCACACCTAGATAAAAAGGCACAGGGGACGGTGTGATTAATCTTGGCCCCAAACTCCAGCACTCTCATCTTGCTGGTCCCGGCATGGGCTCTTGGACCCCACAGGAACTCGTAACGTGGAGGATCACTGTCGGGCACCCGGCGGTACTCCAGATATTTGAGCTTCACAGAGTCTTGGGTGATGAGCTTCTTTGGTTCCCTCAATGAAAAATGCCTCTTTCCAGCATATAGTGTCATGTTGTTCAGGAATTCACAGATCTTCCGCTCAGTGGCACAATTGCTGTTCTTGAAGATCATGCCCAGGATATTCATCAGGAGACCATACTTGGGAAATCCCCTGCTGCCACCACTCACCCTCTGATTGCCAGGGAGATTCATTTCGCTGACCAGGGTACAGGAATGCTGTGTAGCATCAACTTCCTTTAAGTCAGCACCAAATACCACCTCCTTACTGGAAGATGCTCTTCTGAGGATGTCATAGAAGAGCTTTTTGTACTTTTTACTGACAATTTTCAGTGTATCTGCCTTCCTAATAGACTGTTTCATTTTGTACATCTGCATCAGGAACTGTACCACCATACAGGTCATCTCAGTCTGACGGTCTCTCTGAGACTGCGTCATGGAAGGTGGCGCCTTGGAGGAACTTGGTTTGTTCTTCATTTTGCAGTTGGCTCCTTCAGATAATCCTACATTTGAAACACCTGCAGACTTAATGATGGTGGACAGGGCTCTCTGAAGCCACTTGACAGGGCTACGTGACCTAGCACCAGGCTTCTTCTGTGTGGCAGCTTCAGATGGAGGAGGGGACGAGGAGGCCAGTGCTTCCTCCTTGGCATTCCCCAGATGTTGGGTTGCACCTTGGGCCTGGTGGTGTTCTGCAGGGATGTGGAGCTTCCTTTTATGACCCTGAGGCATGATGACTGTCAAGGACAGTAGTCAGGAGAGCAGGTGGGTCAGCAGGGAACCTGAGCATGAGAGGAATGAACATGAATGGGTTGAGCAACTTTATCAGGGACATACTACCTTGACTTTTAAGAAGGCAACTTCTGTAGCTTTCCTGGAGGGAGGTGCTCTAGGCACCTACAGAGCTTCTGTTATCATCAACCTGTCCCTTGAGAGCCATGTGGAAACCATTAAAGTGAGCCTCAGGCTGCACCTGAGCAGCCCTGCTCACTGCTTAGTAGGCCTGACAGCAGAAGCAGGAAAGTCTAGTTTCTATGGAGCCCCATCTGCTATGGAGTGTGGGGGTCTCCCCAGTTCCCATTTGAGAGCACCATATCCACTTTTAGCACAGCCTTTGTCCCTCCTCTGGGCTGCTCTACATTTATACCTAAAATCCAGGTCCTCATCTTCTTGGCATCTTAAGAGGATCCAAATGAGCACCCCAACCCACCACCTTTGCTAGGGGACACCCACTGCTGACAGCTCCAAGGGACTCATTGTGCTGAGCACGGTGGCGCCCTAAGTCCTCATCCAGGGTTCTCGTCTTCAATCTAGGTAAGGCCTTGGACACCTGCCTCTGTGGATCTGATATCCCTATGCTTAGAAAGGCTCTTATGAACACAATGCCATCAAAATAAGAGGGCACTTAATACAGACACTCCAGCCCATGATTCCAGTGTTAGCATGATAAGTCCCCATAATTTCTGGCTGTAAACCAGTGAGGGTTCAGTCAGCAGAAGAAACTGTGGGAATCTCAAATGCCTCCTCTTGAAATGTCCTCACATCTAGACTCACTCAGATCATTTTCTCTGGGCTCCAGCACCAGGGTAGCACCTGGAAGGGCACCGATGCCATGGGGGGGAGCAACTGAAGTGTCTGGCATCAGAGTGACAGCTGGGTGACAGCTTCATCCTGGGCAGAACTGCAGATAGCAGCCATTGTTCTATTTCTCAGCCCTCACACATTGCCACAGTACCATGGCACCATATCTGAGATGAGACTTCACCTACCTGGCTGACACGGTTAGCCCTGCTGTATTGATTACCTAAGGCTCTGTCCCATCCAAGTTTATGGCCCACCCTAGCCGGTAACAGTGCTTTTCCATATGACTGCCTGGTATAGGCTCTTGCTACAGACCCTCCTAAATCTGCTCAAACAAGCCAACAGCTGAGCCAAGCTCCTGTCTCTCTCTCTGACTAGCCCCAGGCTGGGCACTAGCACCAGCCATTTGCAGATCACTTTAGAGCTTATGTCAAGTGACCCCAGACAGAACACTGTTGGTGGCTGACCTTGGCGTGCATCACGCAGGAAACCTCAGAGCCTGTGGATCCAGTGGACAGCTACAGACCATGTGAGAGCACTATCAACCAGTCCCTTGGTGGGAAATGGTTGTTGATCTGTGGTCAGAACCAGACCTACCAGCTGTATGGCCTGAGTAAGTACCTGCTATGGGCATACTGAAAGCAATCAAGACCCAACTACAAGAGGAGGAAGTACTCAGCCCACATGGAGGGCACAACTGGGAGTACTCAGCTTGCGGGACAAGGGTACTCTGTCACTAGATGGTACAGGAAATCTGCTACATTAGGCCATGCTACTAAGACACAGAAGAGGTAAAGCAACTCTACCTATTAGAAACAGAATAAGGCTGCGAAAACGAGGACCAAAGAAATATGGCCCAAATAAAAGTAGAGAACAAAATAACAGAAAACTTAAAGCTAAACAGAATAAGGAAGACCAATCTTAAGCATCAGGCCCTCTTCTTGAAAGCAGTTCAGACCTACCAAATCAGGGTACACCCACAGAGCAAGGACCGCCTTCTCACTATACATCTGAGGCTGAATTCAGCCCGACGGCTCTCCTGGGGCCTCTCAGAGCCCCACCGCAGGGCAGGGATGGGGGGTGGGCTTACCTTCGCTCTGGGAGAGCTGGGATTTCCCCAGATCCCACTGTAGGTCGTCACCTTGATTCCAGGCCCGTCTTGGGAAACCACCCTGAGCCGCAAAGGCGCCAGCAGAGTGCACCAGGAAAAGCCCTCGCTCCCAGGCGGAAGTGGGTGGGTCCTAACTAGCGTGGGCTGTCCCGGGTGCCTGAGAACGCAGAGCCCCGCGGTTGGGGGGTGGGGAATCCGGGGGACCCCACTGCTTAGGGGTAGGTGGGCCCTAAGTCCTCACTGAGTGTCCGTGTTTTTGTGTGGTCAGAGTCTCGGCTTGTCCCTCTAGTGACATGGGTGGTCCCGGCTGCACACCAAGTGCTCACTTTCCTGAGTTCCATGTGGCAGTTCGGTGGACAGCTTCTGATGTGTGCCCTGGGCCTTATAGGCCAGACCCAGGGTGGGCACTCGGCCAGGCTCTGGGGTTGCCAGGGTGATCCTCTCTTTTAGCACTGAGTGACCTCACTTCCGCTCAGTGCAAGATTCCTGTCTTTGCAGCTCTGGGATTCGATCCTATTAGGCAAGACACTTCCCTCCCTGAGACCACCCACATGGAAAGTGTGGACTCTCAGTGGTAGCACTTCTGGATTCCCCAAGGCCATGGAAAGTCCTGGTTTCTATGTGACCCCCACTGTTTTTTGGCGCAGCCCCTCATAATACTCAGGAAACTCATATAGATGGATTCTTCTTAGAGACCCAGTCATTCCTTCTTCCAGACGAAAACTGTCTGCATTACACCGAGGTGCTGGCCTCTCTGAGACTGTCCAGACTCAAATCAGCCTGACATCTCTGCTAAGGGCTTCCCAGGAATGACAGAACAGGACACTTTGTGAGACCTCCTTTTCATGCTAGGGGTGCTACCCTTAGTCCACTTTGGGGACCTTACTCTGACAAATGAACAGTCCTGTAACTTCAGTCTTTGCTTTCACCCATGAGAGGCAATGACATGTGGACATTTCCCTTCCTCTCTCCATCCTTTCCCTTCTCTTTGAAAATAAATAAATGCAAACTTTGAATTATTTTTTCAGAATTTTGTATTTATTTTGCAAGCTCTGGATAATTTGTATGAAGAAATGAGGACATTTTCAGCAGTAAGAGTATGATGTAGCCAGTGCTCTAGGTACTCATTTCCCAGCTTCAGCAATATCAGCACACAGCTAATCTTGTCTCATCCATGTTACCCTCAGCCCTCAAACTATTGTGAGGCAAACAAAATAACAATATTTATCCTTTTCTGTACCTTTAAAGGTTGAAGCTCTTAATTACAAACAACCAAAATACCTCAAGGACACAGTCCGAATTCTAAGAAGACCTCCTGGATTCCTGACTGCTGGTGTACAAACATCTTCTTCCAGTTAATTCATCCAACACTAATCTAGGTGCTGCTATGAGGGATTTGGCAGATGGAATGGAGGTCTGAAATCTGATATTCTTAAAATAGGGAGATTATCCTCTTTGAGCCAGACCTAAGGAGGTGAATCCTTGAATCAGATGCAGCTTTCCTTGGGAAGAGAAATCCAAAGGATGAGAGGGAGGTTCTCCTGGCCAGCTTTGAAGATGGAAGGAGCTGCACAGCATAGCAAAGACCTAAGAGAGACCTGAGAATGATCTCTAGCCCATAGCATGCTCACAAATGGGAACCTTAGTGCTTCAATTGCTGGTAACTGAATTCTGCTCCCACCAAAATGTGTGGATTGGAAGGAGCTCCTGAGCTCTACATGAAAACAAAGCCACCAGGAACAATGATTGCAGAGTTGTAAGACTTCTGAACTAAGGATCCCAGTGACTCTACACCCAACTTCTGTCCTATGTAACTGTGAGATGCTAAATGTCTGTAGGTGGAATGTATTAAAAAGTGGAATTTGTGAAAAGTAAGGTATTGTAATATATATGCTGAAAAATTTTACCTACAGATTCTTTTTTAAAAGATATTATATATTTATACAGAGGGGAAGGGAGGGAGAGAGGGAAACATAAATGCATGGTTACCTATAAAACAGCCCCACTTTGGGGTCCTGGCCTGCTAGCCAGGCATGGGCCCTGACTGGAAATGAAACTGGCGACCCTTTTTTTGTGTGGTCTAATGCTCATTCCCCTGAGCCACACCAGCCACAGCTTTTTATTTCCTTTCATATAATTAGATCATTTAGATAATACTCTCTTGGCCATATTCACATATCCAATAAAGTATTGTTAACTATTAGTTTTCATACTGTACGTTGCATCCCAAAGAGCTATTTATTATAAAATGGAAAGTTTGTACTTTAAGGCCACCTTCACCAAATTTGTCCACCTTCCAATCCCCACCCCTGTTGGCATGCCCCCATCTATTCAATCTGTGAGTTAATTTATCAGTGTATTTTAAAGAGTACACATATAAGTGATACTACACAGTATTTGTCTCTGTCTTTTGAAAAGTTTTAATAAAAGAACACCACTTGAAAATGAACCCTTCTTTCACCTAGCATGTGCTGTCACCAGTACCAGGAAATCTTCCTTTTTTACCAATGCATGTTTTTCTTTCCCTCAGTGGGTATGAGTGTGTGTGAGTATTACATTGCCTTTCCACATTCATTCATTATGGTTGTTGACATTGTTTCCATGTTGTGGCTACTGTGAATACTGTTTCAATGAACATGGGGATACTTCTATCCCTTCATGTTACGGATTTCCTTTACCTAACTACCCAATAGTGAATGGCTGCAGAACATGGTAGTTCAATTTTTTACTTTTTGATGTATCTCTATATTATCATCCATAGTAGGTGCATCCATTTCCCCTATATTCCCCTAAACTCATTCACTTTTGAATAATCTAAAGATATCCAGGTATTTAACTTTTAAAGTTAAGAACAGAAAGACTGAATGGATTAGGCAAATCCATAACTGACCAACTTTTACATTTCTTCTACCACTCTATGTTCTCATCAGATCTATTTGTTTGAGTTTTTTTTTAACGTTAACAAACATACCCCCAATGGAATGCCATGCTGTCTTCTTCAGAACCACAAAAGTGATTTAAGGACTTTCTATGTGTATTTCAAAACACACAACTCTCACTCCTCAATCTGATATAGAGAATAATAAGTGTGCTATCCCTGTCCTTCATACACTTATCTTCTGAACCGAAATAGGCGTTATGCTGATAGAACACTACTTGGAAATTAACTCAAAATAGAAGTCGGCACAATGTCCATGCACATCAGGGATACTGGCCAACAGGCATTTCCAACCAGCGTGAAGACTCCACCTCAGGCCTCACTCAGGGTGACAGAAACAAGTGCAGGTACTCCTGATTCACCCATTGACCTGCCAATGGCATGAAATTCTGCTTAGTGACGAAATCTAAGTAATCTGCCATATCCCTCCCCCTTTTTACTTGCCTTTTTTCTTGTTCCTTGTGGAGTTGTGAGATTCTCACCCTCTTTGGTAATGATAGCTTCTCCTACAATCTATAATTGCACAGGCACGGGCAGGGTCATCTTTGCATAAACATCCCCAGTGCAACCCTGGATGGTGTGCCTCAGTGGATGGAGTGCCAGCCAGAGAACCAAAGGGTCACCGGTTTGATTCCCAGTCGGGGCACATGCCAGGTTTGTGGGCCAGATCCCCGGTTGGAAGCAATGTTAGAGGCAACCGTACATTGATGTTTCTCTCCCTCTCTTTCTCCTTCCCCTCTCCTCTCTCTAAAGATAAATAAAATCTTTAAAAGAAAACATCTCTGGTGCAAGCATGAAGACTTCCAAAGAGCTGATGTTCCATTAGTGACTACGTCAAATAAAAACCGTGAACCAAGAGGTCTGATTCATCATCATTTATATTATCAAACATTCTTGAAAAACATAAGCAAATCTAGGTGCATATCTTTACAGTTTATACAACAAATGACTAAATCCAGTGAGGAGAACAAGAAATGATCAATTTTATACATGTACCACATCTTCTTTATTCATTCGTCTGCAGATGTACATGTAGCCTGTGTCCATGTTTGGCTGTAACAGATCATGCTGGGCACAGCATAGGTAAAATAGTAAATAACATTGTAATAAGTACATATGGTTCATATGGGTAGTAAACTTATTGCAATGAGCACTTTGTAAGTCACATAAATGTCTAATTAATATGTTCCACACCTGGCACTAGTATAATATTGTATGACAACTGTAATTAAAATTTCTTTAATGTGGCCAACTTTTACTTCATCTGTCTATTCACCTATATATTCACCTATCTACTGCTCCCAACTATGTTAGTGCAAACTTCCTGCTGACCTGGAAAGAGATTCTTATGCTAAAGTCAAGTTATCCTGTTCTGTATCACAAAAGCGATAAAAGGATTGCCAATCTGTATTTCCAAAAAAGAAAAAGAAACAAAAAATAAACATCACACTACTAATCTGATAAAGAGCAGTTACTGTGAGTTCCATGGCCTTCATAAGCCTGTGTTCTGAATCTACAAGAACATTCTGTCCGAAGGAACACTACTGAAACATTCAACATAAACACCAAGATAAGTCAACAAGTTATTCTGCATATCAGGCAACTGCCTAACAGGCCTTCTCAACTAAAGAGTGAAGACCCCACCTCGAATTCACTCAGGGTGAGGGTCGTGGCTGGATGTGGCTGTAGGGTGCCCACCGGCCTTTGAAGGACTGCCAGCCCTGGGTTCAGCTTGGGCCCTGGCTTGGGCTCTCTCTTCCTCGTCTCTCAAAGCCTCTTGATAAACACATGGGAAGGCTGTGGGCTCACTATCATTGAGCTTGGCCAAAAACTCAAGGACTTTCATCTTGCTTGTCTCAGCGTGGGCTCTTGGACCCCACAGGAACTCATAGCGTGGAGGATCGCTGTTGGGCACCTGCTGGTACACCAGGTATTCTTTCTGCACCAAATCTTGAGTGATAAGCTTCCTGGGTTCCCCAAAAATGAAGTGAATTTCTCCAGCATAGACACCCATCATATTCAGGAATTTCCAGACCTCCTCCTCAGGGGCGCGGTAGCCATTCAAGAAGATCATACTCAGGAGAGGCATCAGAATCCCCTTAATGGGAAATCTCCAAACTGTGCTCAGACTCCCATCATCGGTGTCATCTTGATTGTGGACAAGAGTGTAGAAGTTACCATTGGGCTTGACCTCTTTCACTTCTAGACCATACACCAGATCCATTAGGTCAGTTGCCTTCCTGAGAACTTCAGAAAAGTCCTTCCTGTACCATTTGTGGACTATCTTCAGCATGTCTGCCTTTCTAATGGGCTCCTTCTTTTTGTACTGATTCAGTAGATACTGAACCAACTTATTTGCTTTCTGAGATAAAATATTCAGGCCAGGTTTCTTTGTAAAAGTTGAGGCCCCAGAGGAATTTTTACTTTTCCGAGCACGGCCTTTGGCTTTTCCAGCAGATCTTTCGTATGACATACCTGCAGTGGTACTGCTGGTTGCTGGGGCACCCGGAGATGCCTGGAGGGGGCCAGCACCAGTGGAGGTCGAGGGACCATCCCACAGAACAGGAGAGGAGGAGCAAGCAGCCTCTTCTTCCTCTCCTGCAATGGCCTGAGCACTCTTAAGACTTTGGGCCTCAGCTTTGTTTTGGTGACGCCTCTCACGAGCACGGAGCTTACTCTTGTGACCACGAGGCATGATGAATGTGGGTCAGGACAGCAGACAGGAGTGTGGGCCAAGAAAGGTGACTTGGGCACCTGGTGGATGGAGAAAGAGAGGATGTGAGCACCTTCAACAGGTAGATTCCACCTTGGCTTTATTGAAGGCTGCCTCTGCAGGCCCCCTTGAGGGTGCTACTCTAAAAAGTGACAAGATTCCTGTTTTCCTGGTCAGTCTATCCACTGAGAATCCCATACAGGGACTGTAGAACCTTTAGAGAGAGGTTCATGCTGCATCCTACCAGCCCTGCCTGACTTTGCCCAAGTAACAGCAGGTGATGTCAGTGTAGCCCTCTTTGTTCCGGCATGTGGGATCCTCTCAGTTCATCTTCCATATTATCACGTCAACCATGGCCAGAGGCCGGGCACCTTCCCCTTTGCTACTCCTAGGCTGACCCCTCAACACTCACTGACACCCAGGAGAAGGAGCTGGAGGAGCTGGAGCAGAGCCTCAGTCCACCTGTGTACCACATGACACCCAGTGCCGAGAGTTTGCAGGGCTCATTTGTTTCCTGAGTTCATGTGGACCCTCAGTTGTCAGTCAAGCTCTTCACCTTGGCTCTTTGTGAGGCCTAGCACCTCCCTTCTCTTTAACTGGTGGCTGGACCTACAGACTAAGGGTCTCACCTCCCTCAGACCTGATATAAAGAAATGCAGGGGAAGGTCAACCTGATAACCCATCTCTAAGATATCCTGGGCTGATACATAAAGGTTGGGATGGACGTTTTGATGTCCCCTTTATTCAGGGATGGCTGGTTGCTTGAGACTTCTCTCATATTCTTCAACTGGGCCCATGGTAGACAACTCCTCACAGTAAGAGCCAGCTGCCCTGAGACCCAAAAAGAGGGCATGAAGTTGACCTTATGTGAGCAAAATAGGTCGCCCAAGAGTGGGGACTGCTACACGCAGGGTGAGGTCCTGTGGGAGATAGATCCAAACAGAATCCCAATTCAAGGTCTAAATTTGACGTCTGCTCGGATCATGATTTCTCTCTCTCAACCTGGGACCACTTCTCTCATTTCCCTCTTTCCCTTGAATGCTGACTCATGCGCACTCCCACACAACACTTATCCTTAAGGTCTGCTGGCAAAGAAAATGGGGAGGATTCTCCGTGGTCTCACTGGTATAGTGCAGCATATACCCAGTCATCAATGGTCTCTCGAAAAATGGCATAGCATGAAACCCTGCCACCAATGAGGGGAGGATGCCACTTTGACCTGATTGGTCCTCTCGCTGAGATGGCCTGGGAAGAAGTGAGTGCAACTCATCACCATCACGGCAACGTGCCCAATATCCCAGGGCTGAAAACAGTGCCCGGACTTCCGGTGGACCCTGTACTTTGTGAGAATGGTACCCCATCCCCCACACTGTCGCAACCCTGAATCCCCTTAGAGACTGGCTCTCCCTTTCTGAATTGGCCTTCCTCCTCTAAACTGAGCCCTCACCTCCCCGAGACCACCCCAGAGGAAATGAGGGCCCAGTTCAAACTGCCAACTCAGTTCAGGCCTCCTTTCTTGAGTTTGTGAGGTGGCGGGCGCAGCCCTCACCTCCCTCAGTTACCGCTAGAAGGGATGATACTTTGCTTTTTCATCTGCCTACTCTGCCTGGCGCCTCCTATGGCTGATGGCTGGGATGCTGTTCTGTGTGGCAGCTGTTTTGTGTACTAAGCTCGGCTCTTCAGCACTGAGGCCCTCATCTTGAAAGCAGTGTGGATCTACAGGTCGTCCGTTTGCGGACTCAGGGTACACCCAGAGAGCAGAGACGGCCCTCTCACTAACACATTCGAGGCCAAATTCAGCCCGATGGCTTCCTTGGGGCCTCTCAGAGCCTGGCAGCAAGGCAGGGCTGGAGGGTGGGCTCACCTTTGCTCTGGGAGTGCTGTGATTTGTGCAGGTTCCCCCCACTGTCCTCCCCTTCACTCGAGGCTAGTCCTGGGAATCCGCCCTCAGCCGGAAAGCTGATGGCTGAGTGGGCCTGAAAAGGTCCTCGCCATCAACCGGAAGTGGGTGGGTCCTAACTGGTAGGGCTGTCCCGGGTGCCGGAGAATTGTGGGACGCGTTGTTCTTTGCCAGACCCCATTGCTTAGGACTCTGTCGGCCCTAGCCCCTCACTCATGGTCCACACTTATGTGTTTCTGAACCTCGCCTTGTCCTTCTAGTGAGCTAGGTGGTCTTGGCCACAAATCAAATGCTTAACTTTCTGAGTTCTAGTGTGGCAATTGGGGCAGACAGCTTCTTATGTGCACTCTGGGCCTTACAGTTCTGACCTTAGGGGTTGCAGCCAGCAAGGATCCCCCTTCATCGGGGTGTCTATTCATTTAGGACTGAATGTCCTCTCTTTGCCTCGCCTATGTGCAAGACTCTAGTCTTTGCAGCACTGGGGTCCGATCCTATTAGGCAAGGCCTTTGCATGCCTTAGACCTCCCGCCCACATAGAAGGAGTGGGCTTCTCAGTTGTGTAGCGCTTCTGAGTTCCCTAGTGCCATAGAAAATCCTGAACTTTTTGTGGCTCATGTGTTTTTGGGCGCCACTCCGCATATCACTCAGGCTATTGGCATACATGGATTCCTGTTAGAGACCTAGTCACTCCCTTTGCCAGATGAAAACTGCCTATATTTCACTGAGGTGCTCATGTCCCTGACAATTCCCAGGCTTCAATCAGCCTGAAATCTCTGCCCAGGACTTCCCAGGAATGACAGCAAAGGAGATTTTTCTGAAACTACTTTTTCATGCTGTGGGTGCTACCCTTACTCCACTTCAAGGTCCTTACTTTGACAGATGAACAGTCCTGTAACTTTGGCCTTTGCTTTCTTGATTCTGCTCATGTTGCATTAATATCCCACTTTTCTGGGAATTTCATGTTGGAAATCAAGGTCATGCTCACACCAAGACCTCTAAGGAGAGAAAACGAGGGTGCAAGTCTAGGACTTAGTGTTCTGTCTGATTGCCTCTACTCTTCCCAGGTAGGATCCTCACTATATCTGTCAGAGCCTTGGACTCCCATGAAACTGAGATACTCTCCTTACAATTTTCTTTACTACACTTAAATTGGTGTGATTGCTTTCTCATTCCTCAGTCATGGGAGTCCTCATCTTAGCACCTGTCTTCTGATTAATGGCTTCCTGGGTGGTGACACCTCCCTCCCAGTACTTGTATATTCTACTTCCTGCAAAGGTGCAGAAAATGGGTCCCCTCCATGAGTGATGTAGCATTAGGAAACTGCAGCACATATCAGAGCCTATGTGCTGTGCTGTCCGAGAAAAGAAAGCTGATACATTCTTTCTTTTCATGAGCCTGGCTTAGGGAGCATAGAAGGATAGAGCCTGATGTGTGTGATCCCTGACTGATGTTTTGACACTATCTGATGTTGCATATGTAGCGGATCATACTGGCACTAAGTACCATGTCTCCTTTATTCATATCTCTTGTTTATGTGGGTATTCTAACTGCTCTTGTTATGTAGTCCATCCAGTGTTTTGGTCACAAGGTCCTCTGTTTTATCACTTGAGCTGTGCTTTGGGGTAGTAGACATAAGTGAATTAACTGACTTGTGGTCAGCTGGAAAGAGTGCTCTCCTGGAAGCTCTGGACAAATGCAGTCTAGGGGTTCTAGTCCCAGTGCTGTCCCTTATTTGCTGTGTATGAGTCTCAGGTTCTGCATTTGTCATGAGGTGTTTTAAAGCCCTCTCTGGTAGGTTCATGGATTGTGT
Organism: Phyllostomus discolor; assembly: GCF_004126475.2. Classification (NCBI taxonomy): domain Eukaryota; kingdom Metazoa; phylum Chordata; class Mammalia; order Chiroptera; family Phyllostomidae; genus Phyllostomus; species Phyllostomus discolor. The sequence goes on along the minus strand of NC_050198.1, from coordinate 15,650,599 downwards.
TCAGTGTGTGTGAAAATGTGCACAGTGCCTGGAATTCATTGAGATTTTGCACAATATTTGTTATGTCTGTGATTATGACTATTTCCACCTCAGAAAATATCACTCATCTTAAAAGAATAAAAAGTATTCAGTAGATATCAGCAAATATGTGGCACTCTAGTACAACACACTGCAAAGGGTGCCAACCTGATGGCTCCTGAGTTTCCATCACACACCATCTCCCTTACTTCACAGATCCTCCCTGGTGTTGAAGTGCATACTGGTCTGTGCACTGTGGTCACCTGCAGAGGGATAGGAGCACAGGATGCATCCTGTCCCTGTCCCATGTGGAGGTTCTCTCTGGTCTACTCATAATTCCAAGACAAACGAGCAAGCAACATAGAACCAGGGACGTGGGCATTAGGAACAATCTGTCAGTGAGCAGAGGGGAGGGAGGGAGGGAGATCAGGCAAGAGAAAGGGGAGCCTCTAGCCAAGGTACATGTAGAAAGGATCCACGGTAATGGACAACAGGCTGGGAATTGGCTGAGGGGGTAGGGGAGTGGGCGGGACAGAGGAGAGCAACAGTAGGGATATGGGGACAACTGTAATTCTACAACAATGAGAAAAAGCTTTAAATTTAAAAAAAGAAAATATATTGGCTAGTAAGGAAATTCCAAAAGAACTGGTAAGCGTAGCTTGTCATTCCAGGTGTAAGCCTTTCAATTCTGAGACCCTTTATCTGAGGGCCTGGCCCCTTCCCACCATGATCACAGCCTCATCTAGCCCACCCTGCTGTGACCTTCACATTACCACCCACTGCATGAATTTCACTTTCTTAATGTTTAACTGCAGTGCTGAATGGCTGCTCTACTAGACCAGAAATCAGGAACCTCAGGCCCCATTTCTGACCCTTTAATTTTACTGGTCTTTAAGACGTCATGGAGAATTTGACCACCTACTTTACATGAAAACTGTTCTTAGACTTTAAAATCCTATGGGCAGCGAAGGCAGGGTCAATTTCTCATAGTATCCCCAATAGTATGGTGCCTTCCAAAGAGCAGATGCGGAATTAATGTTTAGGTTTGTGAAGAGCAAGTGTACAAGAAGTCAATTGTACTATGACATAATTTCTCTAGTATCTTTCAGTTAGCTGAGCTAATCCACTTGCGTGTACCTCAAAGTTACAAAGAACCTAAAAGGAAGAAAACAAAGGAAGAATTGAAAACGTTTTACATTTTTTTCCCATTCTCCTGATAACGCAGGCTTACAGTGTGGTAACAACCCCTCATCGTCTTTTTTTTTTTTTAATTCCTTTTTTCAATATTGTAGTATCTGGGTTTAAATCACAGAAAATGATGCAATGATTTTCAATTTTTACACAATACCAGAATTCCTATTTTTTCAACTGGCTAGTCTCCAATAAGTGTGTGAGCAGGTTACTCATAATCTTTGGTACTGGAGCTAAATAGCCACTAATTTAAAGGAAGAACATTTACTATAGAAAAAAACAAAAGATCAATCTCCAATGTCCCCATACTGTAGAAGGGCAGAGTATGCCCTGTGTTTGCAGGAGCCCAGTGTTGGCTTCTCAGTAGTTAGAAGACTGGCTGCTTTCTTCAACCACAAAGTGAAGACTCTGTCTCAGACCTCACTAGGGATGGGAGGAGTTGCAGGACATGCCTTGGACAGCAAACTGGCCATAGCTGCAGTAGGGGAACCCCGGCTGAAGCTCTGACTCAGTGTGGATATACCACATGTTTTTCAATCAATCCATACATGAACATGTATATGTTTTTATCTGCTTGAGTGTAAGCCTTAAGGGTAAGTTTTCGAAAGTGGAGTAGTGTGTCACCAGCAAATCAACGTTTACTTTTGTTGCATATTTTCAAGTATAAGTTAACATTTTGAGAATATTTGCAACAATGATCTTAAGTAATGTGGGAAATAAGTAATATTCTTACATAATATAATAATAAATTAAGTAATTCTGAGCTACTTTCAATTAGCTTATATTATGATGTTATACTTGTTTTATTTAAAATTTTGGATGTTTTGGCTCTGGTTGGTGTGGCTCCATGGATTGAGTGCTGGCCTGTGAACCAAAGGGTCCCAGGTTTGATTCCCAATCAGGGCACATGCCTGGGTTGCAGGCCAGTCCCCAGTGAGGTGTGCATGAGAGCCAACCACACATAGATGTCTCCTTACTCTCTCCCTCCCTTCCATTCCCTCAAAATTAAATAAATAAAATATTTAAAAAATGTTTTGTAGTTTTGATTTACTTCACATGTTCTGGATAATTTGTATGAAGAAATGAGGACATTTCCAGTAGTAGTAACAGTATAATGTAACCAGTGCTCTAGGTACTCATTTCCCAGCCTCAGCAATATCAACACACGGCCAGTCTGGTCTCATCCATGTCACCCTCAGCCCTAAAACTATTGTGAGGCAAACAAAACAACAATATTTATCCTTTTCTGTACCTTTAAAGGTTGAAGCTCTTAATTACAAACATAACCAAAATACCTCAAGGACACAGGCAGTCTGAATTCCAAGATGACCTCCTGGATTCCTGACTGCTGGTGTACAAACATCTTCTTCCAGTTAATTCATCCAACACTTATCTAGGTGCTGCTATGAGAGATTTGGCAGATGGAATGGAGGTCTGAAATCTGATATTCTTAAAATAGGCAGATTATCCTCTGGAGCCAGACCGAGTGAGGTGAATCCTTAAATTGGATGGGGCTTTTTTGAGGGAGAGAAATCCAAAGGATGAGAGGGAGGTTCTTCTGGCCAGGTTTGAAGATGGAAGTAGCTGCACAGCATAGCAAAGACCTAAGAGAGACCTGAGAATGACCTCTAGCCCATAGCATGCTCACAAATGGGAACCTTAGTGCTTGAATTCCTGGTAGCTGGATTGTTCCCACCAAAACGTGTGGCATTGGAAGGAGCTCCTGAGCTCCACATGAGAACAAAGCCACCAGCAAGAATGATTGCAGAGTTGTAAGACTTCTGAAGCAGGGATCCCAGTGACTCCACACCCAGCCTCTGTCCTATGGAACTGTGAGGTACTAAATGTCTGTAGGGAGAATGTGTTAAATACTGGCAATTTGTCAAAAGTAAAGTATTATAATATGTACACTGAAAAAATAATGTATAGATTCTTTGTTCTTCTTTTTAAAAAATATTTTATATATTTATACAGACAGAAAGGGGCAGAGAAAGAGAGGGAGAGAAACATCCATGTGTGGTTGCCTCTTCAGCACCCCAACCGGGGCCCTGGCCTGTGACCCAGGCATGTGCCCTGACTGGGAATAAAAACTACGGCCCTTTGTTTCATGGTCTGAAGCTCATTCCCCTGAGCCACACCAGCCACAGCTTCTTATTTCCTTTCATGTAATTAGATCATTTAGATATACCCTCTTGTCTATGTTCTCACATCTAATACAGTATTGTTAACTGTTAGTTTTCGTCCTGTACATTGCATATCCAGGAGCTATTTATTGTATAACAGAAAGTTTGTATCTTTGGCCACCTTCAGGAATTTCACCCACCACCCACCCCCCTGGGCAAACATCAATCTCTTCAATCTGGGAGTTAACTTATCAGTGTGTGTTTTAAAGATTCTACCTATAAGCGATACTACACAGTATTTGTCTGTCTTTCCAAAGTTTTAATGAAAGAGCACCATCTGAAAAGCTCACCCTCTTTCACCAAGCACGTGCAGTCACCAATACCAGGAATTCATCCCCTTTTATGACTGATTGATATATCTTCTTCCCTGAGTGGGTGAGTGTGTGTATCACACTGCCTTTACACATTCATTCATTAATGCTTACTGAGGTTGTTTCCATGTCGTGGCAACTGTGAGTACTGTTTCAATGAACATGGGGATACTTCTATCCCTTCACATTAAGGATTCCATTTACCTAAGTACCCAATAATCAAATGGCTGCAGAACACGGAGGTTCAATTTTTAACTTTTGGAGGCATCTTTTACTGTCTTCCATAGTGGCTGAATCAGTTTACTTTCCCCTAAACTCATTCATTTTTAATAATCTGAGGATATCCAGGTATGTAACTTCTAAAGTTAAAAGGAATACTGAGTGGAGTGAGGTAAACCGATAACTGACCAACTTTTACATTTTCTACCACTCTATATTCTCATGAGATCTATTTTTTAGTTTTTCCCACATTACCAAACATAGCCCAAATGGAATTCCATGCTGTCATCTTCAAGATCACAAAAGTGATTTAAGGACTCTCAAGGTGAATTTGAAAAACCAAAACTCTCACTCTGACACACAACAGGTCTGAGATCCTTGTCACTCATAGGCTTCCTTTCTGACCCTAGACTTTCTGTTGCTAGAACACCACGTGAAAATTACCTCAAAATAGGAGTCATGGAGGTGTCTGTGCACATCAGGGACACTGGGCAACAGGCATTTCTGACCACAATGTGAAGACTCCACCTCAGACCTCACTCAGGGTGACAGAAGCGACTGGGTATGGCCCTGGGTCACCCCTTATCCTCCCAATGGCACTAAATTCTGCTTAGCGACAAAGGCTAGGTAGTACACTACCTGGAGCTCCACTTTACTTTTCACTTGTTCCTTAAGAAGTAGAGAGAATCTCATCCTCTTCAGTAATGACAGCTTCTACAATCAAACCACAGGGGCAGAGGCAGGGTCTCCTTTGCCTAAACACTCCCAGTGCCGGCACGAAGACTTCCAAAGAGCTGATGCTCCATTAATGCGTGTGTCAAATAAAAGCCATGAACCAAGAGGTCTGATTCACTATCATTTATATTATCAAACATATTTGAAAACAGAAGCAAATCCAGGTACACAGCTTTACACTTACACAACAAAAGAGTAAATATAGTAAAGAAAATGAGCAGTGACCAGTTTTATATATGTACCACATCTTCTTTACCCATTCATGTACAGATGGGACATGCAGTTTATGTCCCTGCCTTGGCTGTAACAGACCAGCTGGGTACAGCACAGCTAATACAGTAAATAATATTGTAATTAGTACATATGGTTCAGATGGGCTGTAGACCCATGGGTGTGAATGCCTTGTAAGTTATATAAATGTGTAATCACTATGTTGTACACTTGAATCTAAAAGAATATTCTGTATCTACTGTATTCGAATACAAGGTTATAGCAAGCAGCCAACTTTTAGTTTATCTACCCTTCTATATATCCATCTACTGTTGCCTCTTATGTTAGTGTAAACTCCCTTCACATTGCTAAAGATATCCCTACCCTAAAGCCATGTTACCTTCTTCTGGATCACAAAAATGATTAAAGGATTCACAATTTGTATTTGAAAAACAAAAACGCGTACTGCTAACCTGCTACATGACAATAAATGAGTGATCCCTGTCATTCTTAAACTTACATTCTGAATCTAAAGAAATGTTCTGCTTAAAAACACACCATTTGAAAATGCGCAATACCACCCCCCGCCCCCCAGAGGTGGCTAACAAGATATTCTGCACATTAGGAAGCTGCTTAACAGGCCTTTCCAACCAAAGAGGGAACACTGCATCTCCATGTCACTCAGGCTGCGGGTAGTGGCTGGATGCAGGTCTGGGGTCACTGCCGGCCTTGGAAGGACTGCTAGCCTTGAGTGCAGCTCGGGCTCGCTCTTCCTCATCTTTCAAAGCTTCTGCATAATAGGCTGGGAAGGAAGTGGGGACTCTATCATTCATCTTGGCCACGAACTCCAGGATTTTCATCTTGCTGGTCTCAGCATGCGCTCTCGGACCCCACAGGAACTCATAGCATGGAGGATCGCTGTTGGGCACCTGCTGGTACACCAGGTATTCTTCCTGCACCAAATCTTGGGTGATAAGCTTCCTGGTGTCTCCAAAAATGAAGTGAGACTTTCCATCATAGATGCCCATCATATTCAGGAATTCCCAGATCTCCTTCTCAGAGGTGCGGTTGCCATTCAAGAAGATCACACTCAGGACAGGCATCAGAATCCCTTTGATAGGAAAAGTCCAGGCTCTGCTCACACTCTCATCACTGGTGGCATCTTCATTTTGCACGAGGGTGTACAAGTTACCATTGGGCTTGACTTCTTTCAGTTCTAGACCATACACCAGATCCATGTGGTCTGAGGCCATCTTCAGAATCTCAGAAAAGTCCTTCCTGTACCATTTGTGGACTATCTTCAGCATGTCTGTCTTTCTAATGGGCTCCTTCATTTGATACTGATTCAGAAGATAGTCTACCAAGTGACTGGCCTTCTGGGTCAGGATATCTAGGGCAAAGCTTTCCGGGGAAGGTGAGGCCTGGGAGGAACTTTTACTCTTGCAAACACGGCCTTTGGCTTTTCCAGCAGATCTTTTGCATGAAACACCTGCAGTGGCACTGGTGGTGGCTGGGGCACTCGAAGGTGTCTGGAGAGGACCAGCACCAGTGGCATTTGAGGGAGCACCTGCCAGAACTGAAGAGGAGGAGCAAGCAGCCTCTGCATCTTCTCCTGTAGCGGCCTCGGCACTCTTAAGACTTTGTGCCTCAGCTCTGTTTTGGCGACGTTTCTCCCGAGCGCGGAGCTTACTCTTGTGACCACGAGGCATGAGGGGTGATTTTCAGGAAAGCCAACAAGAGTGTGGGCCAACAAAAAGGTGATCTGGGCACCTGGTGGATGGAGAAAGAGAGGATGGGAGCACCTTCGGCAGGCTCATTCCCCTCTGCTACTCTGACATTGACACCTCAACACTCCCTGGGACCCACAAACGGAGCCTCAGTCTACCTGCCTGTCAGAGGACACCCGGTGCCCAGAGTTTGGTTGGCTCCTTTGTCTCCTGAATTCGTGAGTATCATCAGTTGTCAGTCAAGCTGCTCAGTTTGCCTCCTTGTGAGGACTGGCACCTCTGCCTTCTCTTTCAATGGTGGCTAGACTTACTAAGGATCTTAACTCCCTTAGGTCTGATACGAAGAAATGCAGGGAAACTCAACCTGACTGCCCATCTCTGAGCTATCCTGGGCTGATAGCTAAAGATAGGGATGGAGGCTTTGATGTCCTCTATTTGGGGGGTTGGTTGCTTGGTTGCTTGAGCCCTCTGCATATTCCTCAAGTGGACTCCTGGAGGAGAACTGCTCATAGGAAACTGCAACCTCCCTGAGACGCAACAAGAGGATATGAAGTGGACCTTATGTAACCAAAGCACATCGCCCAGGAGTGGGTGGGGGCTGTTGTGTGCTAGCGAATTTCCCATGGTAGCTGTTCCAAACAGAATCACAATTCAAATTCTAAATTTGTCTCCTCCTTAGGTTGCAATTTCCCTTTGATAATATGGGACCACCCCTCTCACTACCCCTTTTCCCTTTAGTGAAGACAGATGGGCACTCCAGACTGAAATCTATGCTAGAGAGCCGCCAGCACGGAAAATGCAAAGGACACTGTGTGGGCCCCATTGATACGGTGCAGCACATCGCCAAAGTCCACAATGGTCTTTCTGAGATACCCGGCATAATGTGAAGTCCTGCCACTCATGCCGGGAGATCGCTATTTTGACCTAATCTGTCTCCTCCCAGCGATGCTCTGGGAAGAAGGGAGTGCAACTCAACATGGCGATATGCCCCATCTTCAAGGTCTGAGAACAGCCCCGGAGACTTCAGGTGGACCCCTACTTCCTGGGCGGGCTCCCCGCTCCTCATCAGTTCCACAACCCTAAATCCCACCTGGGACTCGCCCCCCTTTTCTCATTTGGACTTTGTCCAATAAACCAAGGCCCTCACCCCCCTGAGACCACCGCCAGAGGAAATGAGGGCCCAGCTCAGCCTGCGAGCTCTCCCCGGGCTTCCTTTCTTGAGTTTGGTTGCTGGTGGGTGCAGCCCTGGTCTCCCTTAGCTACCCTAGAGAGAAAGTTACTTTGCTTATTGTCTGTTTCCTACGTCTGGAGGCTGCTGGAGGTGAGGGCCAGGTTGCGGCTCTGTGTGGCCCACTTTTCTGGGCAGAGGTGGACTCTTAAGCACTCAGGCCCTCATCTTGAAAGCAGTTCACTGCTGCATGTCGCCCTTCTGCAGAATCAGACTATACCCTCAGGGCAGGGACGGCCTTCTCACTAACACATTCGAGGCCGAATTCAGCCCCACGGCTGTCCTCGGGCCTCTCGGAGCTTGACCCCAGGGCAGGGATGGGGGGTGAGCTCACCTTCGCTCTGGGAGAGCTGGGATTTCCGAAGGTCCCACTGTAGGTGGTCACCAGGACGGGAGGCAAAGTCTGCGAATCTGGCCTGAGCCGGAAAGGCGCCAGCAGAGTGCACCAGGAAAGGCCCTTGCCCCAGGCGGAAGTGGGTGGGTCCTAACTGGCGCGGGCTGTCCCGGGTGCCTGATAACTGAGAGTCCCAGGTAAATATGGTGGACCCCACTGCTTAGGAGTGGGTGGGCCCTAAGTCCTCACTCAGTGTCTGTGTTTTTGTGTGGTCAGAGTCTCGGCTTGTCCCTCTAGTGACATGGGTGGTCCCGGCTGCACACCAAGTGCTCACTTTTCTGAGTTCCATGTGGCAGTTTGGTGGACAGCTTCTGATGTGGGCCCTGGGCCTTGCGGGCCAGACCAAGGGTGGGCACACAGCCAGGCTCTGGGGTTGCCAGGGTGATCCTCCCTTTTAGCACAGAGTGTACTTGCCTCGCCTCTGTTCAAGATTCTTGTCTCTGGAACACTGGGCTTGGATCCTGTTAAGCAAGGCTCTTCCCTCCCTGAGACCACCTCCGTGGAAAGCGTGGACACTCAGTGGTAGCCCTTCTGGGTTCCCCAAGGCTATGGAAAGTCCTTGTTTTTATGTGACTCCCCTGTGTTTTTTTTTTTATTTTTTGGTGCAGCCCCTCATCATACTCAGGATACTCATATAGACGGATTCCTGTTAGAGACCCAGTCATTCCTTCTTCCAGATGAAAATTGTCTGCATTACACCAAGGTGCAGACCTCCTTGAGGCTGTCCGGCCTGATATCTCTGCCAGGGGCTTCCCAGGAATGATAGCACAAGAGACTTTGTGAGACCTCCTTTTCATGCTCTGGGTTCTACCCTTAGTTCACTTTGGGGTCCTCACTTTGACACATGAACAGTCCTGTAACTTTGGCCTTTGCTTTATTGACTCTGCTCATGTTACATTAATATCCCACTTTTCTGGGAATTCCATGTTGGAAATCAAGGTCATCCTCATACGATCATTGTCGTCGGAGGCCTCCAAGGTGAGACAATGAGGGTTCGACTCTAGGACTTAGTATTCTGGCTGATTGCCTCTACTCTTCCCAGGCAGGATCCTCACTATATCTGTCAGAGCCTTGGACTCCTACGAAACCGAGATACCCTCCTTATAATTTTGTTTAATACACTTAATTTGGTGTGATTGCTTTCTCATTCCTCAGTCATGGGAGTCCTCATCTTGGCACCTGTCTTCTGATTAATGGCTTCCTGGGTGGTGACACCTCCCTCCCAGTACTTGTATATTCTACTTCCTGCAAAGGTGCAGAAAATGGGTTCCCTCCATGAGTGATGTAACATTAGGAAACTGCAGCTCGTATCAGAGCCCATGTGCTGTGCTGTCCGAGAAAAGAAAGCTGATACATTCTTCCTTTTCATGAGCCTGGCTTAGGGAGCATAGAAGGATGGAGCCTGATGTGTGATCCCTGACTGATGTTTTGACACTATCTGATATTGCATATGTAGCTGATCATACTGGCACTAAGTACCATGTCTGCTTTATTCATATCTCTTGTTTATGTGGATATTCTAACTGCTCTTGTTATGTAGTCCATCCAGTGTTTTGGTCACAAGGTCTTCTGTTTTATCACTTGAGCTGTGCTTTGGGGTAGTAGACATAAGTGAATTAACTGACTTGTGGTCAGCTGGAAAGAGTGCTCTCCTGGAAGCTCTGGACAAATGCAGTCTAGGGGTTCTAGTCCCAGTGCTGTCACTTAGCTGCTGTGTATGGGCCTCAGATTCTGCATTTGTCATGGTATTTTTTAAAAAGATTTTATTTATTTGTTTTTAGAGAGGGAAGGGTGGGAGATAGACAGAGAGAGAGAAAGAGAAACTCAATGTGTGGTTGGTGCGGGTCATGACCTGCAACCCAGGCATGTACCGTGACTGGGATTCGAACCTGCGACACTTTAGTTCATAGCCTGCGCTCAATCCACTGAGCTACGCCAGCCAGGGCGTCATAGTCTTTTTTTAAAAGCCCTCTCTGGTTGGGTTCATGGATTGTGTTCATTGTGTGTGAAAATGTGCATAGTGCCTGGAATTCATTGAGATTTTGCACAATATTTGTTATGTCTATGATTATGATTATTTCCACCCCAGAAAATACCGCTCACCTTAAAGGAATAAAAAGTATTCAGTAGATATCAGCAAATATGTGGCACTCTAGTACAACACACTGCAAAGGGTGCCAACCTGATGGCTCCTGAGTTTCCATCACACACCATCTCCCTTACTTCACAGATCCTCCCTGGTGTTGAAGTGCATACTTGTCTGTGCACTGTGGTCACATACAGAGGAATAGGAGCACAGGATGCATCCTTTCCCTGTCCCATGTGGAGATTCTCTCTGGTCTACTCATGATTCTGAAACAAACAAACAAACAAACAAGCAAAATAGAAGCAGAGACCTGGAGATAAGGAATAAACTGTCAGTGAGCAGAGGGGAGGGAGGGAGGGAGACCAGGCGAGAGAAAGGGGAGCCTCTAGCCAAGGTACATGTAGAAAGGATCCACGGTAATGGTCAACAGGCTGGGGACTGGCTGAGGGGGTAGGGGAGTGGGCGGGACAGAGGAGAGCAACAGTAGGGATATGGGGACAACTGTAATTCTACAGCAATAAGAAAAAGTTTTTTGTTTTTTTTTAAGATTTTTATTTATTTTTTTTTAGGGAGGGAAGGGAGGGAGATAGAGAGAGAGAGAAACATCAATGTGTGGTTGCTGGGGGTTATGGCCTGCAACCCAGGAATGTACCCTGGCTGGGAATTTAACCTGGGACACTTTGGTTCCCAGCCCGGGCTCAATCCACTGAGCTACACCAGCCAGGGACAGAAAAAGTTTTAAAAATTAAAAAAAGAAAATAGAAGATATTGGCTAGTAAGAAAATTCCAAAATAATTGGTAAGGGTAACTTGTCATTCCAGGTCTAAGCTGTTCAACTCTGAGACCCACTATCTGTGGGTCTGGCCCCTTCCCACCATCATCACAGCCTTATCTAGCCCACCCTGCTGTGACCTTCACATTACCACCCACTGCATCAATTTCACTTTCCTACTATTTATCTGCAGTCCTGAATGTCTTCTCTACAAGACGTGCAATCAGGAACCTCAGGTCCCATTTCTTCCCCTTAATTTTACTGGTTCTCTAGACGTCATGGAGAACTTTTCCATCTAATATGAAAACTGCTCTTAAACTTTAAAATCCTATGGGCAGTGAAGGCAGGGTCCATTTCTCCTAGCATCCCCTATATTATGGTGCCTTCCAAAGAGCATTTGCTGAATTAATATTTGGATTTGTAAAGAGCAAGTGTACAAGAAGTCAATTGTACTATGATTTAATTTCTCTAATATCTTTCAGTTAGCTGAGCTAATCCATATCCATATTCTTCAATTTATAAAGAACTTAAAGGAAGGAGAGTAAGGAAGAATGGAAAACGTTTTACATTTTTTTTTTCCACACGAATGGTGACACAGTCTTTACTGTGTGGTAACAACCCCTCTCCATTTGAAAAAAAATCCATATTCCAATATTATAGTATCTTGGTCCAAATCACAGGAATGATCCAAAGATTTTCAATTTTTACACAATCCCAGAATTATATTTCAACTTACAAGTCTGTAATAAATGTGTGATCCACATCACTCATAATCTTCGGTACTGGAGGTAAATAGCCACTAATTTAAAGGAAGAACATTTACTATAGAAAAAACAAAAGATCAATCTCCAATGTCCCCATACTGTAGAAGGACAGAGTATGTCCTGTGTTTGCAGGAGCCCAGTGTTGGCTCCTCAGTAGTTAGAAGACTGGCTGCTTTCTTCAACCACAAAGTGAAGACTCTGTCTCAGACCTCACTAGGGATGGGAGGAGTTGCGGGACATGCCTTGGACAGCAAACTGGCCATGGCTGCAGTAGGGGAACCCGGGCTGAAGCTCTGACTCAGTGTGGATATACCACATGTTTTTCAATCAATCCATACATGAACATGTATATGTTTTTATCTGCTTGAGTGTAATCCTTAAGGGGAAGCTTTCCCCTTACCCAGGGTCAGTGGAATAGTGTGTCACCAATAAATGAATATTTACTTTTGTTGCATATTATCAGGTTTAAGTTAACATTTTGAGAATGTTTGCAACAATGTTCTTAAGTAATGTGGGAAATAAGTAATATTCTTCAGTAATACAATAATAAATTAAGTGATTTGGAGCTGCTTTTAACATGTCTATGTTATGTTATACTTGTTTTATTAGAAATTTTGGACGTGTTGGCCCTGGCTCGTGTTGCTCAGTGGATGGAGTGACAGCCTGTGAACTGAAGGGTTGCAGGTTTTATTCCCAGTCTAGGGCACATACTTGGGTTTCAAGGCCAGTCCCCAGTGGAGGCTGCATGAGAGGCGACCAATCCTCAGGAGGGAGATTCTCTCCCTCCATTCACTTCTCTCTAAAAATAAATAAAGTCTTTAAAAATTTTTTGGAAGTTTTGTTTTACTTCACATGTATGCTCTGGATAATTTGTATGAAGAAATGAGGACATTTGCAGCAGTGAGCGTATAATGTAATCGGTGCTCCAGGTACTCACTTCCCAGCTTCAGCAATATCAACACACAGCTAATCTTGTCACATCTATGTCACCCTCAGCCCTCAAACTATTGTGAGGCAGACAAAATAACAATATTTATCCTTTTCTGTACCTTTAAAGATTGAAGCTCTTAATTACAAACATAACCAAAATACGCAAGGACACAGGCAGTCTGAATTCCAAGATGACCTCCTGGATTCCTGATTCCTGGTGTACAAACACCTTCTTCCAGTTAATCCATCCAACACTAATCTAGGTGCTGCTATGAGGGATTTAGGTGACATAATGGAGTTTCCAAATCTGCTATTCTTAAAGTAGGGAGATTATCCTCCATGAGCCACACCTAATGAATGAGGTGAATCCTTGAATCAGATGGAGCTTTTCTTGGGGAGAGAAATCCAAAGGATGAGAGGGAGGTTCTCCTGGCCAGCTTTGAAGATGGAAGGAGCTGCACAGCATAGCAAAGACCTAAGAGAGACCTGAGAATGATCTCTAGCCCATAGCATGCTCACAAATGGGAACCTTAGTGCTTCAATTGCTGGTAACTGAATTCTGCTCCCACCAAAATGTGTGGATTGGAAGGAGCTCCTGAGCTCCACATGAGAACAAAGCCACCAGGAACAATGATTGCAGAGTTGTAAGATTTTTGAACTAGGGATCCCAGTGACTCCACACCCAACTTCTGTCCTATGGAACTGTGAGGTACTAAATGTTTGTAGGTAGAATGTACAAAACACTGGCATTTTGTCAAAAGTAAAGTATTTTAACATATGTACTGAAGAAATTCCACCTGCAGATTCTTTCTTCTTCTTTTTAAAAAATGATTTTATTTATTTATACACACAGAAGGAACATAGAAAGAGAGGGAGAGAGACATCACCATGTGGTTGTTTCCCTTGTACCCCAAACTTCCTGGCATGCAAACCAGGCATGTGTCATTTCTGGGCATGAAACCAGTGACCCTATTTTTCCTGGTCTGATGCTCATTCCACTTCAGCCACACTAGCCAGAGCTTTTTATTTTCTATCACATAATTAGAACATTTAAGGTATAATGTCTTGGTTATATTTTCATATCTAATATAGTATTAACTGTTAGTTTTCATCCTGTGTGTTGCATCTGCAGGGGCTACTTATTATATAATGGAAAATTTGTATCATTTGACCACCCACCAATTTCACCTACCTTCCACTCCCCACCTTGGCAAGCACCAATCTCTTCAATTTGTGAGTTAATTTATCAGTATATGTGTTTTAAAGATTTCACATGTAAGTGACACTACATAGTATTTGTCTGTCTTTTGAAAAGTTTCTAATGAAAGACCACCATTTGAACATTACCCCTTCTTTGACCAAGCACGTGCTCTTACCAATACCAAGAATTCTTCCTTTTTTATGGATGAGTGATGTATCTTTTTCCCTGAGTGGGTGAGTGTTTGTGTATCACACTGCCTTTACACATTCATTCATTAATGGTTGCTGAGGTTGCTTCCATGTTGTGGCTACTGTGAATACTGTTTCAATGAACATGGGTGTACTTCTATTCCTTCATGTTAGGGATTCCCTTTACCTAAGTACCCAATGGTGGAATGGCTGCAGAACATGGTAGTTCAATTTTTTACTTTTGGGGGCATCTCTGTATTCTCTTCCCTATTGGCTTTATCAATTCACATTCCCCTAAACTCATTCACTTTTGAATAATCTAAAGATATCCAGGTATTTAACTTTTAAAGTTAAGAACAGAAAGACTGAATGGATTAGGCAAATCCATAACTGACCAACTTTTACATTTCTTCTACCACTCTATGTTCTCATCAGATCTATTTGTTTGAGTTTTTTTTTAACATTAACAAACATACCCCCAATGGAATGCCATGCTGTCTTCTTCAGAACCACAAAAGTGATTTAAGGACTTTCTATGTGTATTTCAAAACACACAACTCTCACTCCTCAATCTGATATAGAGAATAATAAGTGTGCTATCCCTGTCCTTCATACACTTATCTTCTGAACCGAAATAGGCGTTATGCTGATAGAACACTACTTGGAAATTAACTCAAAATAGAAGTCGGCACAATGTCCATGCACATCAGGGATACTGGCCAACAGGCATTTCCAACCAGCGTGAAGACTCCACCTCAGGCCTCACTCAGGGTGACAGAAACAAGTGCAGGTACTCCTGATTCACCCATTGACCTGCCAATGGCATGAAATTCTGCTTAGTGACGAAATCTAAGTAATCTGCCATATCCCTCCCCCTTTTTACTTGCCTTTTTTCTTGTTCCTTGTGGAGTTGTGAGATTCTCACCCTCTTTGGTAATGATAGCTTCTCCTACAATCTATAATTGCACAGGCACGGGCAGGGTCATCTTTGCATAAACATCCCCAGTGCAACCCTGGATGGTGTGCCTCAGTGGATGGAGTGCCAGCCAGAGAACCAAAGGGTCACCGGTTTGATTCCCAGTCGGGGCACATGCCAGGTTTGTGGGCCAGATCCCCGGTTGGAAGCAATGTTAGAGGCAACCGTACATTGATGTTTCTCTCCCTCTCTTTCTTCTTCCCCTCTCCTCTCTCTAAAGATAAATAAAATCTTTAAAAGAAAACATCTCTGGTGCAAGCATGAAGACTTCCAAAGAGCTGATGTTCCATTAGTGACTACGTCAAATAAAAACCGTGAACCAAGAGGTCTGATTCATCATCATTTATATTATCAAACATTCTTGAAAAACATAAGCAAATCTAGGTGCATATCTTTACAGTTTATACAACAAATGACTAAATCCAGTGAGGAGAACAAGAAATGATCAATTTTATACATGTACCACATCTTCTTTATTCATTCGTCTGCAGATGTACATGTAGCCTGTGTCCATGTTTGGCTGTAACAGATCATGCTGGGCACAGCATAGGTAAAATAGTAAATAACATTGTAATAAGTACATATGGTTCATATGGGTAGTAAACTTATTGCAATGAGCACTTTGTAAGTCACATAAATGTCTAATTAATATGTTCCACACCTGGCACTAGTATAATATTGTATGACAACTGTAATTAAAATTTCTTTAATGTGGCCAACTTTTACTTCATCTGTCTATTCACCTATATATTCACCTATCTACTGCTCCCAACTATGTTAGTGCAAACTTCCTGCTGACCTGGAAAGAGATTCTTATGCTAAAGTCAAGTTATCCTGTTCTGTATCACAAAAGCGATAAAAGGATTGCCAATCTGTATTTCCAAAAAAGAAAAAGAAACAAAAAATAAACATCACACTACTAATCTGATAAAGAGCAGTTACTGTGAGTTCCATGGCCTTCATAAGCCTGTGTTCTGAATCTACAAGAACATTCTGTCCGAAGGAACACTACTGAAACATTCAACATAAACACCAAGATAAGTCAACAAGTTATTCTGCATATCAGGCAACTGCCTAACAGGCCTTCTCAACTAAAGAGTGAAGACCCCACCTCGAATTCACTCAGGGTGAGGGTCGTGGCTGGATGTGGCTGTAGGGTGCCCACCGGCCTTTGAAGGACTGCCAGCCCTGGGTTCAGCTTGGGCCCTGGCTTGGGCTCTCTCTTCCTCGTCTCTCAAAGCCTCTTGATAAACACATGGGAAGGCTGTGGGCTCACTATCATTGAGCTTGGCCAAAAACTCAAGGACTTTCATCTTGCTTGTCTCAGCGTGGGCTCTTGGACCCCACAGGAACTCATAGCGTGGAGGATCGCTGTTGGGCACCTGCTGGTACACCAGGTATTCTTTCTGCACCAAATCTTGAGTGATAAGCTTCCTGGGTTCCCCAAAAATGAAGTGAATTTCTCCAGCATAGACACCCATCATATTCAGGAATTTCCAGACCTCCTCCTCAGGGGCGCGGTAGCCATTCAAGAAGATCATACTCAGGAGAGGCATCAGAATCCCCTTAATGGGAAATCTCCAAACTGTGCTCAGACTCCCATCATCGGTGTCATCTTGATTGTGGACAAGAGTGTAGAAGTTACCATTGGGCTTGACCTCTTTCACTTCTAGACCATACACCAGATCCATTAGGTCAGTTGCCTTCCTGAGAACTTCAGAAAAGTCCTTCCTGTACCATTTGTGGACTATCTTCAGCATGTCTGCCTTTCTAATGGGCTCCTTCTTTTTGTACTGATTCAGTAGATACTGAACCAACTTATTTGCTTTCTGAGATAAAATATTCAGGCCAGGTTTCTTTGTAAAAGTTGAGGCCCCAGAGGAATTTTTACTTTTCCGAGCACGGCCTTTGGCTTTTCCAGCAGATCTTTCGTATGACACACCTGCAGTGGTACTGCTGGTGGCTGGGGCACCCGGAGATGCCTGGAGGGGGCCAGCACCAGTGGAGGTCGAGGGACCATCCCACAGAACAGGAGAGGAGGAGCAAGCAGCCTCTTCTTCCTCTCCTGCAGTGGCCTGAGCACTCTTAAGACTTTGGGCCTCAGCTTTGTTTTGGTGACGCCTCTCACGAGCACGGAGCTTACTCTTGTGACCACGAGGCATGATGAATGTGGGTCAGGACAGCAGACAGGAGTGTGGGCCAAGAAAGGTGACTTGGGCACCTGGTGGATGGAGAAAGAGAGGATGTGAGCACCTTCAACAGGTAGATTCCACCTTGGCTTTATTGAAGGCTGCCTCTGCAGGCCCCCTTGAGGGTGCTACTCTAAAAAGTGACAAGATTCCTGTTTTCCTGGTCAGTCTATCCACTGAGAATCCCATACAGGGACTGTAGAACCTTTAGAGAGAGGTTCATGCTGCATCCTACCAGCCCTGCCTGACTTTGCCCAAGTAACAGCAGGTGATGTCAGTGTAGCCCTCTTTGTTCCGGCATGTGGGATCCTCTCAGTTCATCTTCCATATTATCACGTCAACCATGGCCAGAGGCCGGGCACCTTCCCCTTTGCTACTCCTAGGCTGACCCCTCAACACTCACTGACACCCAGGAGAAGGAGCTGGAGGAGCTGGAGCAGAGCCTCAGTCCACCTGTGTACCACATGACACCCAGTGCCGAGAGTTTGCAGGGCTCATTTGTTTCCTGAGTTCATGTGGACCCTTAGTTGTCAGTCAAGCTCTTCACCTTGGCTCTTTGTGAGGCCTAGCACCTCCCTTCTCTTTAACTGGTGGCTGGACCTACAGACTAAGGGTCTCACCTCCCTCAGACCTGATATAAAGAAATGCAGGGGAAGGTCAACCTGATAACCCATCTCTAAGATATCCTGGGCTGATACATAAAGGTTGGGATGGACGTTTTGATGTCCCCTTTATTCAGGGATGGCTGGTTGCTTGAGACTTCTCTCATATTCTTCAACTGGGCCCATGGTAGACAACTCCTCACAGTAAGAGCCAGCTGCCCTGAGACCCAAAAAGAGGGCATGAAGTTGACCTTATGTGAGCAAAATAGGTCGCCCAAGAGTGGGGACTGCTACACGCAGGGTGAGGTCCTGTGGGAGATAGATCCAAACAGAATCCCAATTCAAGGTCTAAATTTGACGTCTGCTCGGATCATGATTTCTCTCTCTCAACCTGGGACCACTTCTCTCATTTCCCTCTTTCCCTTGAATGCTGACTCATGCGCACTCCCACACAACACTTATCCTTAAGGTCTGCTGGCAAAGAAAATGGGGAGGATTCTCCGTGGTCTCACTGGTATAGTGCAGCATATACCCAGTCATCAATGGTCTCTCGAAAAATGGCATAGCATGAAACCCTGCCACCAATGAGGGGAGGATGCCACTTTGACCTGATTGGTCCTCTCGCTGAGGTGGCCTGGGAAGAAGTGAGTGCAACTCATCACCATCACGGCAACGTGCCCAATATCCCAGGGCTGAAAACAGTGCCCGGACTTCCGGTGGACCCTGTACTTTGTGAGAAGGGTACCCCATCCCCCACACTGTCGCAACCCTGAATCCCCTTAGAGACTGGCTCTCCCTTTCTGAATTGGCCTTCCTCCTCTAAACTGAGCCCTCACCTCCCCGAGACCACCCCAGAGGAAATGAGGCCCCAGTTCAAACTGCCAACTCAGTTCAGGCCTCCTTTCTTGAGTTTGTGAGGTGGCGGGCGCAGCCCTCACCTCCCTCAGTTACCGCTAGAAGGGATGATACTTTGCTTTTTCATCTGCCTACTCTGCCTGGCGCCTCCTATGGCTGATGGCTGGGATGCTGTTCTGTGTGGCAGCTGTTTTGTGTACTAAGCTCGGCTCTTCAGCACTGAGGCCCTCATCTTGAAAGCAGTGTGGATCTACAGGTCGTCCGTTTGCGGACTCAGGGTACACCCAGAGAGCAGAGACGGCCCTCTCACTAACACATTCGAGGCCAAATTCAGCCCGATGGCTTCCTTGGGGCCTCTCAGAGCCTGGCAGCAAGGCAGGGCTGGAGGGTGGGCTCACCTTTGCTCTGGGAGTGCTGTGGTTTGTGCAGGTTCCCCCCACTGTCCTCCCCTTCACTCTAGGCTAGTCCTGGGAATCCGCCCTCAGCCCGAAAGCTGATGGCTGAGTGGGCCTGAAAAGGTCCTCGCCATCAACCGGAAGTGGGTGGGTCCTAACTGGTAGGGCTGTCCAGGGTGCCTGAGAACTGAGAGCCACGAAGTGATCCAGGGGACCTGGTTGCTTAGGGGTGCGTGGCCTTAAGTCTTCACTCAGGGTCCACACTTTTGTGTTTCTGAGCCTCGGTTCATCCCTCTAGTGAGCCGGGTGGTCCCGGCCTGAACCCAAATGCTTACTTTCCTATGTTCCAGTGTGGCAATTGGGGCAGACAGCTTCTGATGTGCACCCTGGACCTTACCGTTCTGAAGAGAAGCGGGAAATCCAGTGAGGTTTAGGTTTTGTGGGATGGTCCACTCCATTAGGACCGAGTGTCCTTTCTTTGCCTCGGTTTTGTGCAAGACTACTGTCTTTGCAGCTTTGGGCTTCTATCTTATTGGGCAAGGCCCTTCCCTCCCTGAGACCACCCACGTGGAAGGAGTGTACACCTCAGTGTTAGCGCTTCTGTGTTCCTCAATGCCTTGGGAAGTCTTGCTCTTTGTGTGGAACCCTGTGTTTCTTGGCACAGCTCCTCTTAATACTGAGGATACTCCTCATATAGATGGATTCCTATTAGAGACCCCATCATTCCTTCTGCCAGACAAAAACTGCCTCCGTTACACCAAGGCTCTCACTTACCTGGGACTTCCCATGCTCAAATGAAGCTGACATCTCTGTCAGGGGCTTCCAAGGGATGAGAGCACATGAGATTTCCTGATACCTTCTTTCATGCTGTGGGTGTTACTCCAGTCCACTTCAGGGTTCTTACTCGGGCAGATGACAAATCTCGTAACTTTGGCCTTTGCTTTCCTAACTCTTCTCATCTAACGTTAATATTCCGCTTTCCTGGAAATTCCATGTTTTAAATCAGGGCATCCTCATATGGTCATGGTCTTTGATGCCTCCAAGCACAGGCCACTGGGATGCTACTGCGGGACTTTACTGTTGTAAGTGGTTCCTTATAGTCTTCCTTACTTAACAATCTTCACCATGTTTCTCAGAGCCTTGAACTCTTTCTACTGAATGAAGATATCCTCTTTAGATTTTTTTTTTATGCTTATATTTTGTGGTCATTTTTCCTCATCTCTCAGTGATTGGAGTCCTCAAATTGGCTCCTGCCTCTGGATTAAATGCATCACAGGAAATGACACCTCCCTGCAAACACATGAGCATTTTCTCTCTTGCAAATCTGCCAGGAATGGACCACAATACCAGGAGTCATATAAACCGAG
The DNA here is from genome assembly GCF_004126475.2 of Phyllostomus discolor. Classification (NCBI taxonomy): domain Eukaryota; kingdom Metazoa; phylum Chordata; class Mammalia; order Chiroptera; family Phyllostomidae; genus Phyllostomus; species Phyllostomus discolor. Next base: position 15,630,058 of record NC_050198.1, on the reverse strand, counting down.
GAAACAGCAGCAAAAATCAGAGCCTAGGACTTGTGCTGTTCTGTCAGAGAAAAGACAGCTGATATGTGATTTCTCCTCACCAGCCATACTTAGGGAGCATAGAAAGATAGAGCCAGATGTGTGTGCATCCTGATTGACATTTTTCTTGTAGATTTCATTCATTTATTTTTATACAAAGTGGAAAGGATACAGAGAAACATCAATGTGTGAGAGAAGCATATATCGGTTGCCTGTTGGATGCTCCCAACCAGGAACCTGGCCTGTAACCTAAGCATACGCCCTGACCAAGAGTCCAACTGGTGACCTTTTCGTTTGTTAGACAATGTACAACCCATTGAGCCGCACCAGTTAGGTGCTGATTGATCTTTCAAATATATCTTATGCTACATATATGGGTGTCCATATTGTACTAAGACTGATTTTTCTCTGTCTTTTATTTAGATGTTTTATTTATTTATTTTTTGATATTCTTATTGCTCCAGTTTTGGAATCCAATCCAGTGTTTGGTCACAAGGTTCTCCTCTTTATCTCTTAAGATATACACTTTGGAGTAGACATATGTGAATTAACTGACTCATGGTCAGCTGGAAGGAGTGTTCTAGTGGAATCTCTGGACAAGTCCAGTCCAAGGGTTGTATTCCCAGCCTTGTCACTTATTAGCTGTGTGCCCACAGGTACTTTAGGAACTCTGTGAGCCCCCAGATTCTGCATTTGTGAAGGTAGTTTTTCTTAAACTCTGTCTCTTAGAGCTCCAGGATTGTGGCTAATGTATGTAAAGCACATTAAAGCACATAACACAGTGCTTAGAGTGCATTGCAATTTTGCACAATGTCTGTTATGTCCATGATTAGGATTATTTTGACCCCAGAAAATACCACTCACTTTTAAGAATTCAGATGCCCAGTAGATATCAGAGAATGTGTGGCACATTAGTACATGGAACTCCAAATCTGTCTAAATGTTGTTTACAAAGAAACTCAGAGTAAATTTCATCCCATTAAATCAGATTTTGAGTGCGAGGGTGTTTTTCCATCTGAATACAACTCAAATCTGCTAGAAATTGGTTCAGCGCCTAAGTCTTTCTTCCCACCTAGATGCCTTTTCATACAAACCTCCCCTACCTTCATTAATTTCACCGTCAGGTAAAATGTACTCCTGTCTTAGAGTTTTCCAAATGATAGCAACAATAGCAACATAACGAAAGCATTTTGAATGCAACTCTAATAGGAAGGGCACTGACTCCCCATCTCACAGCAAATATTGCCAGCCTAATGGCTGCTGATGTTCCAAACACAAATAATCACCCTTATTTCACAGAAACTTTCTGGAGATGAAGTGCATACAGCACTTAGTTTGTGCACTGTGGACATATGCACTGGGACAGGAGCATAGGATGTGTTATATCCCTGTCCCAAGTGGCAATTTTCTGTGATTTACTCATGATTTCAAAGTAACTGATAGGAGAAGGTTTCCATTCTGGGAGTAAGTGTCAAACCTCTGATACCCACTATCTGAGGGTATGACTCCTTCTCACCATTAGCTCAGCCTCATCTAGCTCAACATGTTGTAAATTACATCTCACCACATGACTTTCAGTTTCCCATTCTCTAACATGCTTGCCTTATAGCTTATACACTAGACCCTTCATTGGAAACTCCCTTCCTGCTTGTGACCCCTTGATTTTGCTGGTCCTTTCAATGCAATGGAGTAACTCACCATGTTTTTCACATGAAAGCTGCTCTTAGACTCTAAAATCCTATTGGCAGTGCAGGTAGGCTCTATTTTTCTTTGCGTTCCTGATACTAGCAAGGAGTCTTTCAAAAAGCAGATGCAAAATCAATATTTGGACATGTAGAGAGTGAGTGTACAAGAAGTCAAACTTATTATTTAAATTCCCCTGCATTCTTGAATAAGCTGTGCCAAGCCAGGTCCATATATTGCAATTTTACAAAGAAACTGAATGGAATAAAGCAAACCAAGATTTGAGTAACTTTTACATTTCTTTTCACATCTCATGGTCACACAGACTTTACTTTGAGGTAATTTACTTTCTCACAAAAATCCATATTTTAATATAATGCTGTCTTGTTCTGAATACTAGGAAATTATCCAAGGATTCTCAATTTGTTATGTAAGAGTAGACCTTCTATTTTTTCAACCTGATAACCTCCAATAAAGTTGTGATCCATGTCACTCATAAACTTAGGTTTTGGAGCTAAGTAATTCTGTAATTCAAAAGAACATTATGTCATATAGAAAAAAAGAAAATACAAAAGTCCAGTTTCCCCACATTGTACTGGAACACATATTTTAGGCACTGTGTTCCCAGAAGCCCTACCTTAGCTCCTCACTTTAGAAGACTGCTTTTTAAAAAAGATTTATTTATTTATATTTTAGAGAGGGAAGGGAGGGAGAAAGAGAGAGAGAAACATCAGTGTGCAGTTGCTGGGGGTCATGGCCTGCAACCCAGGCATGTACCCTGACTGGGAATCAAACCTGCGACACTTTGGTTCACAGCCCGCACTCAATCTGCTGAGCTATGCCAGCCAGGGAACAGAAGACTGCTTCTTTTTTAAACCACAAAGTGAAGAACATACCTTGGACTTCACTATGGATAGGAGGAGTTTCAGGAAATGCCCTGGACAGCAAACTGGCCATGGCTGCAGTAGGGGAGTCCTGGCTGCAGCTCTGACTCAGGCTGTCTTTCTGATCACTCAAAACCTCCTCATAATGAAATGGGAAAGCACTGGGCATGGTGTCATTAGTGTTAACCAACAACTCACACATTATGTGTGTACATAAGAAAACACTGCATATCAATCTACAAAAGTCATACTCATTCTTTTTTATACCTACACAATACAGTGTGGATATATGATGATTTTTTAAATAAATATATTAGTGAGCATTTAAGTATTTTCCTATTGTTATGGTGTGTGTTTAGGGTTAGTCTTAAAAAACAGAATTACTAGACACAGGTAAATGCACATTTTAAAAAATATATGTTCAAATTCTGCAACTTTTCATTTTGAAAATTTTTGCATCAATGTTCTTAAGATAACTGTTGGGCAGCTGGCAGTTATTCAGCTACTTGAGCTTCATGAAATCTTGGGTAATGAGCTTGTTTGGCTCCAGGAATAGAAAGTGCTTCTTTCCAGCAAATATTCTCATCTTGTTCAGGAATTCCCAGATCTTCTGCTCAGTGGCACAGTTGCCTGTCATGAAGATCATGCCCAAGATATTCATCAGGAGACCATACTTGGGAAATCCTGTACTGCCACCTCTCACTTTCCCATTTTGGGTGACATCTATTTTTTGCTGAGCAATGTATAAGAATCCAGGGTAGCATAAACTTCCTCAAGTCAAACACCAAATACCCCCTCTTTACTGGAAGATGCTCTTCTGAGGATGTCATAGAAGAGCTTTTTGTACTTTTTACTGACAATTTTCAGTGTATCTGCTTTCCTAATAGACTGTTTTATTTTGTACATCTGCATCAGGAACTGTACCACCATACAGGTCATCTCAGTCCGACGGTCTTTCTGAGACTGCGCCATGGAAGGTGGCGCCTTGGAGGAACTTCGCTTGCTCTTCATTTTGCAGTTGGCTCCTTCAGATAATCCTACATTTGAAACACCTGCAGACTTAGTGATGGTGGACAGGGCTCTCTGAAGCCACTTGACAGGGCTATGTGACCTAGCACCAGGCTGCTTCTGTGTGACAGCTTCAGATGGAGGAGGGGACGAGGAGGCCAGTGCTTCCTCCTTGGCATTCCCCAGATGTTGGGTTGCACCTTGGGCCTGGTGGTGTTCTGCAGGGATGTGGAGCTTCCTTTTATGACCCTGAGGCATGATGACTGTCAAGGACAGTAGTCAGGAGAGCATGTGGGTCAGCAGGCAACCTGGGCATGAGAGGAATGAACATGAATGGGTTGAGCAACTTCATCAGGGACATACTACCTTGACTTTTAAGAAGGCAACTTCTGTAGCTTTCCTGGAGGGAAGTGCTCTAGGCACCTACAGAGCCCCTGCTATCGCCAACCTGTCCCCTGAGAACCCTGTGGAAACCATTAAAGTGAGCCTCAGCTGCAGCTGAGCAGCCCTGCCCACTTCTTAGTAGGTTTGTCAACAGAAGCAGGCAGGTCTAGTCTTTATGGAGCCCCATCTGCTATGGATTGTGGGGGTCTCCCCAGTTCCCATTTGAGACTACCATACTAATTTTTGGTACAGCCTGGGTCCCCTCCTCTTGGCTGATCCACATTTACACCTAAAACTCAAGCCCTCATCTTCTTGGCATATTAAGAGAATCCAAAGGGGCACCCTAAGTCCTCATTCAGGGTTCTCACCTTCACTCTAGGTAAGGCCTTGGACACCTGCCTCTGTGGATCTGATATCCCTATGCTTAGAAAGGCTCTTATGAACACAATATCATCAAAATGAAAGAGGGTTCACATGTACCTGACTCCCAGGCCTGGTCTCTGTACTGCAAGCAAGGAGTCATCCCTCTGTTCTCCTCTACTTTTGGTAGGAGGGTGAGTGCTACCAGCAGCCTTTATTCAGGATCCTCCCCCCGGGCCTCATCTCTCCATAACTGAGGCTACCCAATGAGTCTAACACAGTTACCTGTCTGGGACTCTTCAGATAGAAATGACAGGGGTGGCTCACACTAACAGGTTCTGGTGGTCTCTAAGTCCTCACTTAGGTCCTCATCTGATATCTACCCAAGCCAGAGGCTCCTTCCTCCGATGAGTTCACCAGCCTCCCAACACAGCCCTCACCTCTGTGAGCTTCTAGGGGAAATCAGGTCCTGTCAAATGATACCCTTTCCTGGAGACTCCCAGAACTGAGAGTAGGGGTGCTGTTTTGTGTTTTCTTCTTTAATGGGAAGAGATTGCCTCATTGCCTCCCAGGGCCCTCCCCTTGGCTCTAGTTAGGGCTGAGGTTTCCTTGATCTGAAGGATCAGAGCAAGAGTCTTAGACCAAGGCCTTCTTCCCTGAGACTGCCCAGGCAGAATGTAGCCAGAGTGCTCTTAGAGACTTCCCACTGTTGATCTCAGACGGACCTTTAGGGCCACTTTTCTTCTGGCAGTGGGTGTGGACTCAGCAGTCCACACTCAGAGTCCCACCTTGGACTTTAGACCAGTGTTGAGACTTTACTTTTAAGGAAAAAAAAATGGAGCGCCAGAAAAAAATGATGCTGATCTACCCTTCTTTTCAATGGTCAGAGTTAGCCTTCTGACACCTATTTTAATTGATTTAGGTGCTAAGAAGGAGGTGTCCAGGATGGCTGTGTCCTCCCTCATTTTGAAGCTTATGTGACACTGCTAATGGAGAGGATCATATTGTCACCAAATATACCTGCTTCTCTCTTTTCTTTGATTTTCTCGTGGTGTACCTAGGTGCTTTGCCTCTGTATTCCCATCCAATTCTTAGGGCACAGAGTCCTTGTTTTTATTCCCTAAAATACATTTTGGAATATTAAGGAACACAAGGACTACTTCAGACATGGAGGAGTGGAATGAACAGAGTGGGCTCTAGAGGAATTCAGACCAGTAGACTTGTACCAGCCCCATCACTTATTAGTCCAGGTAACTTGAGAATATTCCCAAACTCTAAGACACAGAAATTGCAATCAACCAAATGCTGCTTAACAAGGACAATTATGTAATGTGTACTCATCAGAGGATATAATATATCATGCGTAGAGAGTCTGTCACCCTTAGATACAACTGTAAGTTCTTGGAAGTTTGTCCAAGACATATCTTCCCACTCGCGCCTCCAACAATCCCCTCCTCTCACAATCACCACACTGTGGTCCACACCCATGAGTCCTTTTTCTTTTTTGCTCAGTCTGTCTACTTCCCAACCCACCACCCAGAGCTTTCATTCTGTTCTATATCTATGAGTCTGTCTGTATTTTGCTTGTTAGTTTTGTTTGTTTCTGATTTCACTCATATGTGGAATTTAATGAACTGATAGCCTTACTTTTTCCAAGGAAGTGGCTAAGTCAGATAAAATTTTTGAGTCACTGACCTTTACAGTTATCCAAAATCACATATGCAGATGATGATCTTATTGTCAGCTTAATTTATCTGTTTTTCTTCTTTAGTCCTGCCACACATTTGTTTTGGTATTATTCTTGCATTAATGGCAGAAACATGAATTAAGAGACACAAGGTCGGCCTCAGACATGGAGGAGTGAATGAGTGTGTGCTTCCATCCCTATCACCCAGCAGACATGTGAACTTTGGTACATTATTAAAACATACTGGGGAGCCTCATCTGTGAAGTGAATTTGATAAGCCCTGTTCTGTGGGACGGTTGAATGTGTGTAGTAAATGGAAAGCCCATGTTGGCATGTATTATATCTCTCCTTCAGAGGCTTGGTGGCCACTCTTCTAAGTGAAATGTTTTACCTCCCTTACACCTGATAGAAGAAGACTGAAGGAGTCCTGACTAATGCGGCTCAGAGGTTTGAGTGCTGGCCTATGAACCAAAGGTTGCCAATTTGATTCCCAGTCTAGGGCACATGCTTGAGTTGTGTGCCAGGTCCCCAGGAAGGGGCATGCGAAAGGCACCCACACCTTGATGTCTTTCCCTCTCTTTCTTCCTTCCTTCCCCTCTCTGAAAATAAGTAAGTAAAATCTTTTTTTTTTTTAAGATTGGGCCTTGGATGGTGTGGCTCAGTGGATTGAGTGCTGGCCTGCAAACCAAGGGGTTGCTGGTTTGATTCCCAATCAGGGCACATGCCTGGGTTGCGGGCCAGGTCTTCAGTGTGGGGCACTCAAGAGGCAGTCACACACTGATGTTTCTCTCCCTCTCCTCCTCCCTTCCCCTTGTAAAAATAAATAAGTAAAAAATCTTTTAAAAAAGAAGATTGGGGAAGCCTTACCTGAGAACCCTGCCCTGCGCTTTCTTGAGCTGACATCAAAGGGTTAGAGATGACTCTTTGTTATCCCTTCCATTCAAATGTATATGGACACTCAGTTCTCACTCAGGGTCTGAAATTTGAGTCCTGCCAGGGCCTGGAGCTACCCTCCTTCTTATTTTTAAAAAATATTTAATTTATTTTTAGAGAGAGGGGAAGGGAGGTAGAAAGAGAGGGAGAAGAACATTGATGTGTGGTTGCCTTCCACGCATCCCCCACTGGGACCTGGTCCACAACCTGGGGACATGTTCCAACCAGGAACCCAACCAGTGACCCTTTGCTTTGCAGTCTAGCACTCAATCCACTGAGACACGTCAGCCAGGGCTACCCTCCTTCTTGACCTGAGGCTTATCTCCTCATAGCAAGGTCTATACCTCCCTGTGACCCAATGGGAACAAGGAAGGTTGACCCTATCTGGCCACACCAGAACATGGCCTCACAAGAATGAAAGATGTGTTGGGCAGATTCAGGCCCTTTGAAGGATGGTCACACTCAGGGACCCAACTCAAGTCTTAAATTTGACCTTTTCGTCATGCCTAATATTCTTCCCTGTTGACACGTGACCATGACACAGAGACCAAAACATTCACTTTCTTGTTACTCCTTAATGGGAACTGTTGGGTTCCCCTGCCCCCAGCTGACATCTCTGCGTGGAACTTCCTAGAGCTGACAGAGGGAAAAATATTGTGTGGTCACGGATGGTATAAGGTGTGTGTCCCCACATTCTTTTCTGTCCTCGAACTGACTCCTGACACAACCTGGCAATATTCCCTGTCTTGACTAGAGGCTTCTACATTTTTTACTTAGGCCCCCTGTTCCCTGAGATCCCCTAGGAAAAAAGTGAATTTTGCCTCATATGGTCACAATGGCAGAGGAAGGATTCATCATAACGCCAATTGTGGGGTTAATTTATCATCATGCAAGTTCTTTATTTTGACTCCGCACCCTCCCTGGGATTGCACTCTATGCTGATCTGAGCCTATAACCCGCAAACAAAATCCTCACTTTCCAGGGACCTGAGTTTAAAGTCAGTGTTAGCCACAAGCAACCAGGACTCTTCTGAACCTCATGGGCTGACAACTGGAATGGAACTTTATGGGATCTTACTGTTCTGGCTGGGTACTGCCATCAACCTCATTAAGGTTTTTCACTGTCATTTCTATGAGAACCTGATACTCCTTCTGTTACTGACCTGAGAACTCTGCCTTCTGACCAGGCTCTCATGCCCCTGAGATGCCAGAATAAGAAGGGAGGGTATGTTAAGCCTGACAGTTGTTTTTCAGACTCTGATTTTGAGGCAGAAGGGACTGGTGTTCCTGTGACCCTCTATACTCTGGGGTGTTGCTGTGTCCCTACATGGGGCCCTCTTTTTGGTTCCTATCTCTTGAAATAAACATTTCCTGGAAAATTCCACATCTCTGCAAACTCTTAAGCAGTCACCACTCTGAACACTTGCAGGGAATGGCTCCCTGTCCAGGAGAAAATTATAGAACTAGGTAGGAGTCCCTGGACAGGTGGTGAGCTTCTGGGGAAACATATATTGGTCTGTTCCTCTCTTCATCAACCACATGGGGATTCTCAAGTAACTTCTGTTCTGACAGACTTACTTTTCATGGGGACAAGGCTTTCCAGGATAATTTTGAGAGCCCCTCATCTTTTGATGTTATCTAATGTTGAAAATGTAGATGTTTATGCTATCATAGAACACTGTCTTTCATTTATATATTTATATCTCTCAATTATAATGGTATTCTTATTGTTCTGGCTATATATTCCAACCCAGTAGTTAGGGAACAGGGCCATTCCCTTTATTACTTCTGACATATTTTGGAGTACTGAGAGGAAAATGGAAATAAGAGGTACAGGTTGTGTCTCAGGTGGGAGGAGTAGAACAGTGTGGGCTTACTGTAATTTTACTGAGTCTAGTTCCAGCCTTGCCATTTACAAGCCCCAGGAATTTTGGCACATTACCAAGATCTACCTCAATGAGCCTCAGACTCTCCACTGTACAGTGACACTGATGAGTCATGTCTTGTAGGACTGGTAGAATATATATAATATTTGGAAAGCATCTGTCACTGTGCCTGTCTTGGGTTAAGACATTAGAAAATGGTAAAGATTACTATGATTATCTCTGACCTTAGATGTTATCATCCATTCAGCTGGATTTTTTACATCTAAGAGATGTCAGAAAATAAACAGTGTTATAATAAAAAAAAACCTCCTTTTGGGGCACAATTGTGTATAGCAATGCAAACTAAGTAATATCCTATATATCACCCCTATTCACTCTCATTTACACTTGTTCTATATGAAGTAGAGAGTATCTCATCCTCTTTGGTAATGAAGCTTACCCTACAGTCTATAATTGCATTGGCAGGGTCTTTGCCTAAACATCCCCAGTGCAAGCATGAAGACTTCCAAAAAGCTGATGTTCCATCAATGACTGTGTCAAATAAAAGCTATGAACCAAGAGGTCTTATTCTTATGATTTATTTTCTAAAATATTTTTTAAAAAGATTTTATTTATTTATTTTTAGAGAGAGGGAAAGGGAGGGAGAAAGAGAGGGAGAGAAACATCAATGTGTAGTTGCCTCTCACATTCCCCCTACTGGGGACCTGGCTTGCAACCCAGGCATGTGCACTAGACTAGGAATTGAAATGGCCACCCTTTGATTTGTAGGCCAAGCCTATGAATCAAATGCATAATGCAACCCCAGGTTACGCATTTGTGAGAGGGTTACTTAAGCCCTGTCTCTTACACCTTGTGGATGGGGTTAATGCATGTAAAGCACATGGCACAGTGTCTGGAATTCGTTGATATTTTGTACAATGTCTGTTATGCCCATAATTAGGATTATTTCAATCCCAGAAAATATCACTGACTTTAAAGAATTTTAAAAAATTCACTAGATGTCAGAGATTATGTGGCACTTTAGTACATGGACCACCAAATCAATCCAAAATGTTGGTTACAAAGAAATTCAGAGTAAATTTCATCCCATTAAATATTGAGTATGAGGGTGCTTTTGTATCTGAATACAACTCAAATCTGCTACAAATTGGTTCAATGTCCAAGTGTTTTTTTTCCACCTAGCTGTCTTTTCATACACACCTCTCCTACCTTCATTAAGTTCACCATCGTGTAAAATCTACACCTCTCTTAAAGTTTGACATATGTAGCACGAACAATAACACAACAAGATTTGATTTCCATTCTATAGAATGGGTCTGACTCCCCAACCACCACCAAAGAGTGCCAGCTCAATGGGTGCTGAGCTTCCAAATGCAAGATATCACCATATTTTGCAGAAACTCTCTGATGATGATATGTATAAAACCCCTATTCTGCACACCAAGGTAAACTGTAGTAGGATAGGAGCACAGGATGCATTCCATCCATTTCCCAAGTGGAGATTATCTTTTGTTGACTCATCATTACAAAGTAACGGGCAAGGGTAGTTTTCCATTCTAAGAGTAAGTGTCTCACCTTTGATACCCACTATCTGAGGGTCTGGCTCTGCTCACCATTCTGACAGCCTCATCTAGCCCACCATGTGGTGACCTTCACATTATCTTCAACCACACAATGTCCACTTTTCCAGTCTGTACCTGCTTTGCTTGATGGCGTCTACACTAGACCCCTCATTGTAATCTTTTGCTATGCTTCTGACCCCTTTATTTAACTGTTTCTTTAATTCCTATGGGGTATCTCACCATGTTTTATATATGAAAGCTGCTTTTAGACTAAAATTCCAGGGGCAGTGCAAGTAGGCTCTACTTTTCTTAGCATTCTTAGATACTAAGAGCCTTTTAAACAGCAGATGTTAAATTAATATTCAGACATGTAAAGAGTGGGTGTACAAGACATCATACTTATTTTTATCTAATTTCTTCCACATTTTCAATACACTCAGCAAATCCAGATCCATACACAGCAATTTTACAAAGAAACTGGAAGGAATAAAACAAGCCAAGAATTGATTACATTATATATACATTTTTTTTGCATCTCTTGATCACACAGACTTTACTGAGGTAATTTCTTTTTTCACAAAAATCCATATTCCAATGTTATGCTATCTTGTTCTGAATGATAGGAAATTATCCAAAGATTTTCTATTTGTTACAGAATACCAGAATTAGTATTTTTCAACCTAATAATATCCAATTAACATGTGATCCATGACACTTATAAACTTAGATTTTGGAGCTAAGTAATCCTCTATGGAAAGTAACAATATTTAAAATAGATAAATTTCCAATTAACCCATTTACTACATGAACACAAAGATGTTATGCACTGTGTTCCCAAGAGCCTCACGTTGGCTCCTCCCTAGTTAGAATAGTGGCTGCTTCCTTTAACCACAAAGTGAAGACTCTGCTTCAGACCACACTAGGGGTGAGAGGAGTTGTGGGACATGCCCTGGGCAGCAGTAGGGGAACCCTGGCTGCAGCTCTGATTCAAGCTCTCTCTTTTTTATCTCTCAAAACCTTTTGATAATGAAATGGGAGGGCACTGGGCACAGTGCCATGGACATTAGCCCAAAATTCACACATTATGTGTATATATAAGAAAGCACCCCACTTCCATGTACAAAGATAATAGTCATCCTTTTTACAGCTACAGAAGACAGTGTAAAATAGGAGGGAGGTGGGGAGGGCTGGGTGGGTGGGCTGGGATGGGAGTAAAAGATAGAAAATTGTACTTGAACAATAATTAAAATAAAGTTATTTGAAAGGAGACACTGTAAATACATTATTTTTAAATCAATATATTGATAATCATTTATGCACTTTTCTATTGTTATGGGCATTATTCAGGGTAACTCATAAAAATGTGAAATGACTGGGTCATTGAAGGTAGGTGTAAAGTTTTTTATGTTGTCAAATTGTGTAAGTTTGCATTTTGAGAATTTTTGTATCGATGTTCTTAAGTAATTTTGTAATTAAGTGATATTTTTACATAATATAATAATAAATTAAGTAATTTTGAGCTATCTTTACCTGGCCTAAATCATATTGTTGAATTTGTTTCATAAAATATTTGACATTTTGTGCCCATTTTCATGTTCTGGAATAATTTGTGTAAAGAACTTATATGTTTGCCAGTAATAAGGGAGTAACATAATCAGTGCTCCATATGCTCATTTCCCACCTTCAGCAAAATCACCACATAGTTAGCCTTGTCTCATCTATATCCTTCCTTGGACCTCTGGTTAGTGTGAGGCAAACATCAATAACAGTATTTATTCTATTATGTATCATTTTAAGGGTAAAGCTCTTTAAAAACATAACCACAATACCTCAAGGACACAGGCAGAATTCCAAGATGACCTCCTGGATTCCTGACTCCTGGTGTACATACATCTTCTTCCAGTTAATTCATCAAACAGGAATGTGCTGCTGCTATGAAGGATTTAACAGTTCTAATTGAGGTCCCAAATCTGATATTCTTAAACTAGGGATATCCTCCATGGGTCAGACCTCATGAGGTGAATCCTTATATGAGATGGGAGAAATATTTTCCTTCTGAGAGAAATACAAAGGAGAGGGAGATTCCCCTTGCTGACTTTCAAGATGGAAGGCACTGCATAGCATAGCAAAGACATAAGAGTGCCTTGAGAATGATCCGTAGCTGACTGCTAGCAAGCAAATGGGCTTCTCAGTCCTTTGATTTCTTGTAAGTGAATTCTGTCTGAAATGTGCATGGTATTGGATAGAGCTTCTGAGTCCCATATGAGAACACAGCTACCTGACACATTCATTGCAGCACTGGGAGATTTTGATCCACAGATCCCTGCCTCTCTGTGCCCATAATTCTGACCTATAGAACTGTGAGATACTAAATGTGTGTGGTCTGAAGATATTCAATTTGCTGTAATTTGTTATGAAGTTAACTAGTATACACATAAAAATGTTATGTAGATTTTTTCCTTCTTGTAATGAGAACTTTTAAGATGTCTTTTGGACTCTTTCACACATGCAATAGAGTGTTAACTATTACTGTTCATCCTGTATATGACATGCCATGTCATATCAATTTTATAGCTAGAAGGGTGTAGCTTTTGACCACCTTTACCCACGTGCCCACCTTCCACACCACACCCTCTGCCTCTGGCAACCACCAATCTGTTCTCTGTATCTGAGTTCACTTGCATGTACTTCTGTACGCATTTTGAATATTCCACATATGCATGATACCACATAGTATTTTTCTCTCCCTGCCTGTTGAAAAGTTTCTGTTGAAAGGACACCCCTTGAAAAGTACCACTTATTTCACTTAGCATGTCCTCAAGTTCTTCACATGTTGTCACAAATGGGAGTATTTATTCATTGTTTATGGCTGAATGACGCATCTTTCTGTGTATGTGTACATCACATTTCCTTTAGTCATTTATTCCTCAGTGGTCACTTAAGTTGCTTCCATGTCTTGGTAACTTGTAAATAATGTTGCAATGAACATGGGAGCACAGACATCCCATCACATTAATAATTTCATTATCTTTACATAAACATTCAATATTGGAAATGCTTGATAATTGGGTAGTTTAATTTTAAACTTTTTGAGGAATCTCTATACTGTCTTTCACAGTGGATGCACCAATTTATATTCCCCTCACCTCATTCACTCTTAAATAATCTAAGGACATCCAGGTATACAAATTTATAACTAGAAAAAGACTGGAGCAAGGCAAACCTGCAATTGATCGTTTACTCCCCCACCATGTTCTGATTGCATCTATTTTAGTGTAACATTTTTTTTCACATTACCAAGGACATCGCCAATTTTGCCATGCTGTCTTCTTCAGGATCACAAAAGTGATTTAAGGGCTCTCAATGTGTATTTCAAAACACAAAACTCTCACTCCTAAACCTGATACAGAACAGTAGGTCTGTGATCCCTGTCACTCATAGGCTTCCATTCTGACACTAAATAGACTTTCTGTTGCTAGAACACCACGTGAAAATTACCTCAAAATAGGAGTCAGGGAGGTGTCTGTGCACATCAGGGATACTGGGCAACAGGCATTTCTGACCACAATGTGAAGACTCCACCTCAGACCTCACTCAGGGTGACAGAAGCGACTGGGTATGGCCCTGGGTCACCCCTTGTCCTCCCAATGGCACTAAATTCTGCTTAGCGATGAAGGCTAGGTAGTCCACTACCTCGAGCCCCACTTTATTTTTCACTTGTTCCTTAGGAAGTAGAGAGAATCTCACCCTCTTCGGTAATGACAGCTTCTACAATCAAACCGCATGGGCAGAGGCAGGGTCTCCTTTGCCTAAACACTCCCAGTGCCGGCACGAAGACTTCCAAAGAGCTGATGCTCCATTAATGCGTGTGTCAAATAAAAGCCATGAACCAAGAGGTCTGATTCACTATCATTTATATTATCAAACATGTTTGAAAACAGAAGCAAACCCAGGTACATATCTTTATGACTTATATAACAAGTGACTAAATATAGTGAGACAAACAGGAAATGACCAATATTATATATGTACCACATCTTTATCCATTTGTCTACAGATGGCACATGTAGTCTGTTTCCCTGTCTTGGCTGTAACAGCCCAACTGGGTACAGCACAGCTAATATAGTAAATAATATTGTAATAGCTACATGGTTCAGGTGGGTTGTAGACTCATATGAATGAACACCTTGTAAGTTATATAAATGTCTAATCACTATGCTGTACACCTGAATCTAAAATAATCTCTATTTATCATAACTGAATACAAAGTTATAGCAAGCAGCCAACTTTTACTTTATCTATCCACTCTTCTATATATCTATCTACTATTGCCTATTATATTAGTGTAAACTCCCTTCACATTGCTAAAGATATCCCTACCCTAAAGCCATGTTACCTTCTTCTGGATCACAAAAATGATTAAAGGATTCACAATTTGTATTTGAAAAACAAAAATGCGTACTGCTAACCTGGTACATGACAATAAATGAGTGATCCCTATCATTCTTAAACTTACATTCTGAATCTAAAGAAACGTTCTGCTTAAAAACATACCATTTGAAAATGCGCAATACCACCCCCCCCAGAGGTGGCTAACAAGATATTCTGCACATTAGGAAGCTGCTTAACAGGCCTTTCCAACCAAAGAGGGAACACTGCATCTCCACGTCACTCAGGCTGCGGGTAGTGGCTGGATGCGGGTCTGGGGTCACCGCTGGCCTTGGAAGGACTGCTAGCCTTGAGTGCAGCTCGGGCTCTCTCTTCCTCATCTTTCAAAGCCTCTTCATAATAGCCTGGGAAGGCATCGGGGCCTTTATCATTCATCTTGGCCACGAACTCCAGGATTTTCATCTTGCTGGTCTCAGCGTGGGCTCTCGGACCCCACAGGAACTCATAGCATGGAGGATCACTGTTGGGCACCTGCTGGTATACTAGGTATTCTTCCTGCACCAAATCTTGGGCAATAAGCTTCCTGGGTTCCCCAAATATGAAGTGACACATTCCATCATAGACACCCATTGCATTCAGGAATTCCCAGAGTTCCTCCTCAGAGGCACGGTTGCCATTCAAGAAGATCATGCCCAGGAGAGGCATGAGAAGCCCTCTTATTGGAAATCTCCAGGCTCTGCTCAGATTCCCATCGCTGGTGTCACCTTGATTGTCAACAAGGGTGTAGAAGTTACCAGTGGGCTTGCCTTCTTTCAGTTCTAGACCATAGACCAGATCCAGGTGAACACAAGCTTTCTTGAGAATCTCAGGAAAGTCCTTCCTGTACCATTTGTGGACTATCTTCAGCATGTCTGCCTTCCTCATGACCTCCTTCATTTGATACTGATTCAGAAGATAGTCTACCAAGTGACTGGCCTTCTGGGTCAGGATATCTAGGGCAAAGCTCTCAGGGGAAGGTGAGGCCTGAGAGGAACTTTTGCTTTTCCAAACATGGCCTTTGGCTTTTCCAGCAGATCTTTTGCATGAAACACCTGCAGCGGCACTAGTGGTGGCTGGGGCACTCGAAGGTGTCTGGAGAGGACCAGCACCAGTGGCACTTGAGGGAGCACCTGCCAGAACTGAAGAGGAGGAGCAAGTGGCCTCTGCATCTTCTCCTGTAGCGGCCTCGGTACTCTTAAGACTTTGTGCCTCAGCTCTGTTTTGGCGACGTTTCTCCTGAGCGCGCAGCTTACTCTTGTGACCACGAGGCATGATGACTGTGGTTCAGGACAGAAGACAGGAGTGTAGACCAACAGAGAGGTGATTTAGGATCCTGCTGGATGGAGAAAGAGAGGATGTGAACACCTTCAATAGGTAATTGCACCTTGGCTTTATTGAAGGCTGCCTCTGCTGGCTTCATTGAGATCACCACACTAGAATCCCACAAGGTTCCAGTTCACCATGTCAGTCTGTCTGCTAAGAATCCCAAGGTAGAACCACTGAACCTTTAGATTCTCATGCTGCATCCTACCAGCCTTGCCTTGATTTTACTCAAGTGATACCAGGTGATGTCAGTGTAGCCCCCTTTGTTCTGACATGTAGGGTGCTCTCAGTTCATAGTTGGTATTATCATGTAAACTCTGGCCAGAGCCTGGGTACCTTCCCCTCTACTACTCTGACATTTCATGTCAACACTCCCTGGGACTCAGGAGAAGGAACTGGAGAGGAGCCTCAATCAACCTGCAAATCAGGGGACACCCACGGGAGATTTCGTTGGTTCTTTTGTTTCCCGAGTTCCTTTATATCATCAGTTGTCAGTCAAGCTCCTCACCTTGGCTCTCTGTGAAGGCTAACATTTCTCCTTTCTTTAAACTGGTGGCTGGACCAACAGACCAAGGATCTCAGCTCCCTTAGACCTGATATAAAGAAATGCAGGGAAGCTCAACTTGACAACCCATCTCTGAGGTATCCTGGGCTGATAGGTAAGTTTTGGGATGGATGCTCTGATATCCTCTTTATTCAGGGTTCATTGGTTGCTGAGCCCTCTCTCATATTCCTGAATTGGGCTCTGTCAGTGAACTGTTCACAGTGAGATCCAACTTCCCCAAGACCCACTAAAGGGATCAAAGATGCCCTTATCCCAGTAAAGAAATACAAAGAGCTTATCACCCAAGATGGGGGCTCCTGAATGCAAGTCCTGAATCAGTCCTATGGTAATTGGTTCCAAACAGAATTGCAATTCAAGGTCTAAATGTGACTCCTGCTGTGGTCATAATTTCTCTCTCTGCTAATCTGGGACGACTCCTCTCACTTTTCTGTTTTCCTTGAGCAGCAACTGATTGGCACTACGGCCTGAAATCTACCCTTGAGGTATGCCAGCACAGATTATGGGGAGGATACCATATTTTGCCATGTATAATGTACTCAAGTGTATAATCCACACCCATGTTTTTCACCCAAACTTTCAAAAAAAGTTTTGTTTTACTTTTTAATTTTTTACTTCTTTACATTTTTATTTTAATTGTTGTTCAAGTACAATTTTCTGCCTTTTACTCCCATCCCAGCCCACCCCCCATCCCTCCCCACCTCCCTCTCATTTCCACCCCCTTAGTTTTTGGCCATGTGTCCTTTATACTTGTTCCTGCAAACCCTTCCTCTTTTCCTCTGAAATTCCCTACCCTCTCCCCTCTGGTCACTGTCAGCCTGTTCTCTATTTCAGTGTCTTTGGTTGTATTTTGCTTGTTTGTTTTGTTGATTATTTATTTCTTTATATAGAAACAAAACATATTATCATATCCCAGGGTATTATTTCTATACAGATATCCTTATTGCTTTCTAGAGTTACACTTTTAACGCATCAGTATAAATTAAAAACATCTACATAGGTATGGATTGATACTACTCATGTATAATATGCATCCTTACTTTTCCCACGAAAACGTGAGCATTGTACATGGCAAAATACTTTGTGTCCCCACTGGCACTGGACAGCAAACCACCAGGTCTGCAGTGGTATCTATGAGACATCTGGCATAACATGAAATCCTGCCACCCATGATGGGAGGTTTCCCCATTTGACCTGATCTGTCTCCTCCTTGAGATGCACTGGGAAGAAGTGCAACTCATCATAGTGACATGCCCAATCAATCTCCCAGGGCTGAGATTTTCATTGGCCTCCTACTTTCTACGCAGGGTACCCCAGCCTCCTCAGTGTCACAACCCTCAATCCCCTTTAGCACTGGCTCCCCTTTTATGAACTGGGCTTCCTACTCTAAAGCTAGACCACCGCCTCCCTGAGACCACTTGGAAGGAAATAAGGGCCTAACTGAAACTAGCAGCTCAGCCCGGGTCTCCTTTGCTGAGTTTGGTAGTTGGTAGGTGCAGCCCTTGCCTACCGCATTTACCACTAGAGGGATGATACTTCCCTTATCTGTCTTCTCTGCCCAGAGTCTCCAAGAGGTGGGCGCTGGGTTGCTGTTGTTTTCCAGCCCATTTTTCAGGATAGAGTTCAGCTGTTAAGCATTCAGGTCCTGATCTTGAAAGCAGTTCAGACCTACAGATCGTCTATCTGTGGAATTGGGCTACTCCCAGAGAGCAAGGACGGCCCTCTCACTAACACATTCGAGGCCAAATTCAGCCTGAGGGCTCTCCTGGAACCTCTCAGAGCCCGACGGAAGGGCAGGGATGGGGGATGGGCTCACCTTCACTCTGGGAGAATTTGGTTTCTTCACCTCCCACTCAGTGTCCTCACCTTGACTCGAGGGTAGTCCCGCAAATCTGCCCTCCGCCAGAAAGCTGCCGGCCATGTGGACCAGAAAAGGCCCTCATTCCCAAGCATAGTGGGTGGGTCCTAACTGGCGGGGCTGTCTGGGGTGCCTGAGAACTGAGAGCCGCGCTGGGATCTGGGGAACCCTGTTGCTTAGGAGTGGCTGGGCCCTAGACCCTCGCTCATGGTCCGCATTTTTGTGTTTCTGAGCCTCGCCTTGTTCCTCTAGTGAGCCAGGTGGTCCTGGCCACAAATCAAATGCTTACTTTCAGGAGTTCCATATGGCAGTTGCGTTGGACAGCTTCTGATGTGTGCTCTGGGCCTTACAGTTCTGACGATGGGGGCGGAACTCAGTGAGGCTCTGGCTTTGTGGGGCAGATCCTCTCCTATAGCAATCAGTGTCCTGGCCTTGCCTCGGTTACATGCAAAACTCCTGTCTTTACAGCTCTGGGGTCTATCCTACTAGGCAAGGCTGTTCCTCCCAAGAGACCACCTAGTGGAAGGCGTGGAGACTCTGGTAGCGTTTCTGTGTTCCCCAGGGCCCTGAAAAGTCCTGGTCCATGTGTAGACTCTATGGTTTCAGGGGTGGCGTCTGGTTTTGGGGGTGCCCTCAAACACTCAGTTATTCCTCATGGATAGATTCCTGTTAGAGACCCCATTATGCCCTTTGCCATACGAAACCCGCCTACTTTACACTGAGGCCCTCAGATTCCTGAGACTTCCCAGACTTGAATCAGCCTGACATCTCTGCCCAGGACTTCCCCGAGATCACAGCACCAATTTTGTGAGACCTCCTTTCATGCTCTACGTGGTACTGTTAGTCCACTTCAGGGTCCTTACTTTCACAGATGAACAGTCCTGCAACTTTGGCCTTTGCTTTCCTGACTCTGCTCATGTTACATTAATATCCCACTTTTCTGGGAATTCCATGTTGGAAATCAAGGTCATCCTCATACGATCATGGTCCTTCAAGGCCTCTAAGGAGAGGCAAATGAAGGTGCAACTCCAGGACTTAGTGTCCTGGCTGATTCCCTCTACTCTTCCCAGGCAGGATCCTCATTATATTTGTCAGAGCCTTGGACTCCTATGAAACTGAGATACCCTCCTTACAATTTTCTTTAATACACTTAATTTGGTGTGATTGCTTTCTCACTCCTCAGTCATGGGAGCCCTCATCTTGGCACCTGTCTTTTGATTAATGGCTTCCTGTGTGGTGACACCTCCCTCCCAGTACTTGTATATTCTACTTCCTGCAAAGGTGCAGAAAATGGGTCCCCTCCATGAGTGATGTAGCATTAGGAAACTGCAGCACATATCAGAGCCCATGTGCTGTGCTGTCCGAGAAAAGAAAGCTGATACATTCTTTCTTTTCATGAGCCTGGCTTAGGGAGCATAGAAGGATGGAGCCTGATGTGTGTGATCCCTGACTGATGTTTTGACACTATCTGATGTTGCATATGTAGCGGATCATACTGGCACTAAGTGCCATGTCTCCTTTATTCATATCTCTTGTTTATGTGGATATTCTAACTGCTCTTGTTATGTAGTCCATCCAGTGTTTTGGTCACAAGGTCCTCTGTTTTATCACTTGAGCTGTGCTTTGGGGTAGTAGACATAAGTGAATTAACTGACTTGTGGTCAGCTGGAAAGAGTGCTCTCCTGGAAGCTCTGGACAAATGCAGTCTAGGGGTCCCAGTCTCAGTGCTGTCCCTTATTTGCTGTGTATGGGTCTCAGGTTCTGCATTTGTCATGAGGTGTTTTAAAGCCCTCTCTGGTAGGTTCACGGATTGTGTTCAGTGTGTGTGAAAATGTGCACAGTGCCTGGAATTCATTGAGATTTTGCACAATATTTGTTATGTCTGTGATTATGACTATTTCCACCTCAGAAAATATCACTCATCTTAAAGGAATAAAAAATATTCAGTAGATATCAGCAAATATGTGGCACTCTAGTACAACACACTGCAAAGGGTGCCAACCTGATGGCTCCTGAGTTTCCATCACACACCATCTCCCTTACTTCACAGATCCTCCCTGGTGTTGAAGTGCATACTGGTCTGTGCACTGTGGTCACGTGCAGAGGGATAGGAGCACAGGATGTATCCTGTCCCTGTCCCATGTGGAGGTTCTCTCTGGTCTACTCATGATTCCGAAACAAATGAGCAAGCAAAATAGAACCAGGGATGTGGGCATTGGGAACAATCTGTCAGTGAGCAGAGGGGAGTGAGGGAGGGAGACCAGGCGAGAGAAAGGGGAGCCTCTAGCCAAGGTACATGTAGAAAGGATCCACGGTAATGGACAACAGGCTGGGAATTGGCTGAGGGGTTAGGGGAGTGGGTGGGACAGAGGAGAGCAACAGTAGGGATATGGGGACAACTGTAATTCTACAACAATAAGAAAAAGCTTTAAAATTAAAAAAAGAAAGTATATTGGCTAGTAAGGAAATTCCAAAAGAACTGGTAAGCGTAGCTTGTCATTCCAGGTGTAAGCCTTTCAATTCTGAGACCCTTTATCTGGGGGCCTGGCCCCTTCCTACCATGATCACAGCCTCATCTAGCCCACCCTGCTGTGACCTTCACATTACCACCCACTGCATGAATTTCACTTTCTTAATGTTTAACTGCAGTGCTGAATGGCTGCTCTACTAGACCAGAAATCAGGAACCTCAGGCCCCATTTCTGACCCCTTAATTTTACTGGTCTTCAAGACGTCATGGAGAATTTGACCACCTACTTTACATGAAAACTGTTCTTAGACTTTAAAATCCTATGGGCAGAGAAGGCAGGGTCAATTTCTCATAGTATCCCCAATAGTATGGTGCCTTCCAAAGAGCAGATGCAGAATTAGTGTTTAGGTTTGTAAACAGCAAGTGTACAAGAAGTCAATTGTACTATGATATAATTTCTCTAATATCTTTCAGTTAGCTGAGCTAATCCACTTGCGTGTACCTCAAAGTTACAAAGAACCTAAAAGGAAGAAAACAAAGGAAGAATTGAAAACGTTTTACATTTTTTTCCCATTCTCCTGATAATGCAGGCTTACAGTGTGGTAACAACCCCTCATCCTCTTTGTTTTTTTTAATTCCTTTTTTCAATATTGTAGTATCTGGGTTTAAATCACAGAAAATGATGCAATGGCTTTCAATTTTTACACAATACCAGAATTCCTATTTTTTCAACTGGCTAGTCTCCAATAAGTGTGTGAGCAGGTTACTCATAATCTTCGGTACTGGAGCTAAATAGCCACTAATTTAAAGGAAGAACATTTACTATAGAAAAAAACCAAAAGATCAATCTCCAATGTCCCCATACTGTAGAAGGACAGAGTATGCCCTGTGTTTGCAGGAGCCCAGTGTTGGCTCCTCAGTAGTTAGAAGACTGGCTGCTTTCTTCAACCACAAAGCGAAGACTCTGTCTCAGGCCTCACTAGGGATGGGAGGAGTTGCGGGACATGCCTTGGACAGCAAACTGGCCATAGCTGCAGTAGGGGAACCCGGGCTGAAGCTCTGATTCAGTGTGGATATACCACATGTTTTTCAATCAATCCATACATGAACATGTATATGTTTTTATCTGCTTGAGTGTAAGCCTTAAGGGTAAGTTTTCGAAAGTGGAGTAGTGTGTCACCGGCAAATCAACGTTTACTTTTGTTGCATATTTTCAAGTATAAGTTAACATTTTGAGAATATTTGCAACAATGATCTTAAGTAATGTGGGAAATAAGTAATATTCTTACATAATATAATAATAATTAAGTAATTCTGAGCTACTTTCAATTAGCTTATATTATGATGTTATACTTGTTTTATTTAAAATTTTGGATGTTTTGGCTCTGGTTGGTGTGGCTCCATGGATTGAGTGCTGGCCAGTAAACCAAAGGGTCCCAGGTTTGATTCCCAATCAGGGCACATGCCTGGGTTGCTGGCCAGTCCCCAGTGAGGTGCGCATGAGAGCCAACCACACATAGATGTCTCCCTACTCTCTCCCTCCCTTCCATTCTCTCAAAATTAAATAAATAAAACATTTAAAAAATGTTTTGTAGTTTTGATTTACTTCACATGTTCTGGATAATTTGTATGAAGAAATGAGGACATTTCCAGTAGTAGTAACAGTATAATGTAACCAGTGCTCTAGGTACTCATTTCCCAGCCTCAGCAATATCAACACACGGCCAGTCTGGTCTCATCCATGTCACCCTCAGCCCTAAAACTATTGTGAGGCAAACAAAACAACAATATTTATCCTTTTCTGTACCTTTAAAGGTTGAAGCTCTTAATTACAAACATAACCAAAATACCTCAAGGACACAGGCAGTCTGAATTCCAAGATGACCTCCTGGATTCCTGACTGCTGGTGTACAAACATCTTCTTCCAGTTAATTCATCCAACACTATCTAGGTGCTGCTATGAGAGATTTGGCAGATGGAATGGAGGTCTGAAATCTGATATTCTTAAAATAGGCAGATTATCCTCTGGAGCCAGACCGAGTGAGGTGAATCCTTAAATTGGATGGGGCTTTTTTGAGGGAGAGAAATCCAAAGGATGAGAGGGAGGTTCTTCTGGCCAGGTTTGAAGATGGAAGTAGCTGCACAGCATAGCAAAGACCTAAGAGAGACCTGAGAATGACCTCTAGCCCATAGCATGCTCACAAATGGGAACCTTAGTGCTTGAATTCCTGGTAGCTGGATTGTTCCCACCAAACGTGTGGCATTGGAAGGAGCTCCTGAGCTCCACATGAGAACAAAGCCACCAGCAAGAATGATTGCAGAGTTGTAAGACTTCTGAAGCAGGGATCCCAGTGACTCCACACCCAGCCTCTGTCCTATGGAACTGTGAGGTACTAAATGTCTGTAGGGAGAATGTGTTAAATACTGGCAATTTGTCAAAAGTAAAGTATTATAATATGTACACTGAAAAAATAATGTATAGATTCTTTGTTCTTCTTTTTAAAAAATATTTTATATATTTATACAGACAGAAAGGGGCAGAGAAAGAGAGGGAGAGAAACATCCATGTGTGGTTGCCTCTTCAGCACCCCAACCGGGGCCCTGGCCTGTGACCCAGGCATGTGCCCTGACTGGGAATAAAAACTACGGCCCTTTGTTTCATGGTCTGAAGCTCATTCCCCTGAGCCACACCAGCCACAGCTTCTTATTTCCTTTCATGTAATTAGATCATTTAGATATACCCTCTTGTCTATGTTCTCACATCTAATACAGTATTGTTAACTGTTAGTTTTCGTCCTGTACATTGCATATCCAGGAGCTATTTATTGTATAACAGAAAGTTTGTATCTTTGGCCACCTTCAGGAATTTCACCCACCACCCACCCCCCTGGGCAAACATCAATCTCTTCAATCTGGGAGTTAACTTATCAGTGTGTGTTTTAAAGATTCTACCTATAAGCGATACTACACAGTATTTGTCTGTCTTTCCAAAGTTTTAATGAAAGAGCACCATCTGAAAAGCTCACCCTCTTTCACCAAGCACGTGCAGTCACCAATACCAGGAATTCATCCCCTTTTATGACTGATTGATATATCTTCTTCCCTGAGTGGGTGAGTGTGTGTATCACACTGCCTTTACACATTCATTCATTAATGCTTACTGAGGTTGTTTCCATGTCGTGGCAACTGTGAGTACTGTTTCAATGAACATGGGGATACTTCTATCCCTTCACATTAAGGATTCCATTTACCTAAGTACCCAATAATCAAATGGCTGCAGAACACGGAGGTTCAATTTTTAACTTTTGGAGGCATCTTTTACTGTCTTCCATAGTGGCTGAATCAGTTTACTTTCCCCTAAACTCATTCATTTTTAATAATCTGAGGATATCCAGGTATGTAACTTCTAAAGTTAAAAGGAATACTGAGTGGAGTGAGGTAAACCGATAACTGACCAACTTTTACATTTTCTACCACTCTATATTCTCATGAGATCTATTTTTTAGTTTTTCCCACATTACCAAACATAGCCCAAATGGAATTCCATGCTGTCATCTTCAAGATCACAAAAGTGATTTAAGGACTCTCAAGGTGAATTTGAAAAACCAAAACTCACTCTGACACACAACAGGTCTGAGATCCTTGTCACTCATAGGCTTCCTTTCTGACCCTAGACTTTCTGTTGCTAGAACACCACATGAAAATTACCTCAAAATAGGAGTCATGGAGGTGTCTGTGCACATCAGGGATACTGGGCAACAGGCATTTCTGACCACAATGTGAAGACTCCACCTAAGACCTCACTCAGGGTGACAGAAGCGACTGGGTTTGGCCCTGGGTCACCCCTTGTCCTCCCAATGGCACTAAATTCTGCTTAGCGATGAAGGCTAGGTAGTCCACTACCTCGAG
The DNA here is from genome assembly GCF_004126475.2 of Phyllostomus discolor. Taxonomy (NCBI): domain Eukaryota; kingdom Metazoa; phylum Chordata; class Mammalia; order Chiroptera; family Phyllostomidae; genus Phyllostomus; species Phyllostomus discolor. The sequence continues at coordinate 15,605,105 of NC_050198.1, read as the reverse complement.
CCCCACTTTACTTTTCACTTGTTCCTTAGGAAGTAGAGAGAATCTCACCCTCTTCGGTAATGACAACTTCTACAATCAAACCACATGGGCAGAGGCAGGGTCTCCTTTGCCTAAACACTCCCAGGGCCGGCACGAAGACTTCCAAAGAGCTGATGCTCCATTAATGCGTGTGTCAAATAAAAGCCATGAACCAAGAGGTCTGATTCACTATCATTTATATTATCAAACATGTTTGAAAACAGAAGCAAATCCAGGTACACAGCTTTACACTTACACAACAAAAGACTAAATATAGTAAGGAAAATGAGAAGTGACCAGTTTTATATATGTACCACATCTTCTTTACCCATTCATGTACAGATGGGACATGCAGTTTATGTCCCTGCCTTGGCTGTAACAGACCAGCTGGGTACAGCACAGCTAATACAGTAAATAATATTGTAATTAGTACATATGGTTCAGATGGGCTGTAGACTCATGGGTGTGAATGCCTTGTAAGTTATATAAATGTGTAATCACTATGTTGTACACTTGAATCTAAAAGAATATTCTGTATCTACTGTATTCGAATACAAGGTTATAGCAAGCAGCCAACTTTTAGTTTATCTACCCTTCTATATATCCATCTACTGTTGCCTCTTATGTTAGTGTAAACTCCCTTCACATTGCTAAAGATATCCCTACCCTAAAGCCATGTTACCTTCTTCTGGATCACAAAAATGATTAAAGGATTCACAATTTGTATTTGAAAAACAAAAACGCGTACTGCTAACCTGCTACATGACAATAAATGAGTGATCCCTATCATTCTTAAACTTACATTCTGAATCTAAAGAAATGTTCTGCTTAAAAACACACCATTTGAAAATGCGCAATACCACCCCCCCGCCCCCCAGAGGTGGCTAACAAGATATTCTGCACATTAGGAAGCTGCTTAACAGGCCTTTCCAACCAAAGAGGGAACACTGCATCTCCATGTCACTCAGGCTGCGGGTAGTGGCTGGATGCAGGTCTGGGGTCACCGCCGGCCTTGGAAGGACTGCTAGCCTTGAGTGCAGCTCGGGCTCGCTCTTCCTCATCTTTCAAAGCTTCTGCATAATAGGCTGGGAAGGAAGTGGGGACTCTATCATTCATCTTGGCCACGAACTCCAGGATTTTCATCTTGCTGGTCTCAGCATGCGCTCTCGGACCCCACAGGAACTCATAGCATGGAGGATCGCTGTTGGGCACCTGCTGGTACACCAGGTATTCTTCCTGCACCAAATCTTGGGTGATAAGCTTCCTGGTGTCTCCAAAAATGAAGTGAGACTTTCCATCATAGATGCCCATCATATTCAGGAATTCCCAGATCTCCTTCTCAGAGGTGCGGTTGCCATTCAAGAAGATCACACTCAGGACAGGCATCAGAATCCCTTTGATAGGAAAAGTCCAGGCTCTGCTCACACTCTCATCACTGGTGGCATCTTCATTTTGCACGAGGGTGTACAAGTTACCATTGGGCTTGACTTCTTTCAGTTCTAGACCATACACCAGATCCATGTGGTCTGAGGCCATCTTCAGAATCTCAGAAAAGTCCTTCCTGTACCATTTGTGGACTATCTTCAGCATGTCTGTCTTTCTAATGGGCTCCTTCATTTGATACTGATTCAGAAGATAGTCTACCAAGTGACTGGCCTTCTGGGTCAGGATATCTAGGGCAAAGCTTTCCGGGGAAGGTGAGGCCTGGGAGGAACTTTTACTCTTGCAAACACGGCCTTTGGCTTTTCCAGCAGATCTTTTGCACGAAACACCTGCAGTGGCACTGGTGGTGGCTGGGGCACTCGAAGGTGTCTGGAGAGGACCAGCACCAGTGGCACTTGAGGGTGCACCTGCCAGAACTGAAGAGGAGGAGCAAGCAGCCTCTGCATCTTCTCCTGTAGCAGCCTCGGCACTCTTAAGACTTTGTGCCTCAGCTCTGTTTTGACGACGTTTCTCCCGAGCGCGGAGCTTACTCTTGTGACCACGAGGCATGAGGGGTGATTTTCAGGAAAGCCAACAAGAGTGTGGGCCAACAAAAAGGTGATCTGGGCACCTGGTGGATGGAGAAAGAGAGGATGGGAGCACCTTCGGCAGGCTCATTCCCCTCAGCTACTCTGACATTGACACCTCAACACTCCCTGGGACCCACAAATGGAGCCTCAGTCTACCTGCCTGTCAGAGGACACCCGGTGCCCAGAGTTTGGTTGGCTCCTTTGTCTCCTGAGTTCGTGAGTATCATCAGTTGTCAGTCAAGCTGCTCAGTTTGCCTCCTTGTGAGGACTGGCACCTCTGCCTTTTCTTTCAATGGTGGCTAGACTTACAGACCAAGGATCTTAGCTCCCTTAGGTCTGATATGAAGAAATGCAGGGAAGCTCAACCTGACTGCCCATCTCTGAGCTATCCTGGGCTGATAGCTAAAGATAGGGATGGAGGCTTTGATGTCCTCTGTTTGGGGGGTTGGTTGCTTGGTTGCTTGAGCCCTCTGCATATTCCTCAAGTGGACTCCTGGAGGAGAACTGCTCATAGGAAACTGCAACCTCCCTGAGACGCAACAAGAGGATATGAAGTGGACCTTATGTAACCAAAGCACATCGCCCAGGAGTGGGTGGGGGCTGTTGTGTGCTAGCGAATTTCCCATGGTAGCTGTTCCAAACAGAATCACAATTCAAATTCTAAATTTGTCTCCTCCTTAGGTTGCAATTTCCCTTTGATAATATGGGACCACCCCTCTCACTACCCCTTTTCCCTTTAGTGAAGACAGATGGGCACTCCAGACTGAAATCTATGCTAGAGAGCCGCCAGCACGGAAAATGCAAAGGACACTGTGTGGGCCCCACTGATACGGTGCAGCACATCGCCAAAGTCCACAATGGTCTTTCTGAGATACCCGGCATAATGTGAAGTCCTGCCACTCATGCCGGGAGATCGCTATTTTGACCTAATCTGTCTCCTCCCAGCGATGCTCTGGGAAGAAGGGAGTGCAACTCAACATGGCGATATGCCCCATCTTCAAGGTCTGAGAACAGCCCCGGAGACTTCAGGTGGACCCCTACTTCCTGGGCGGGCTCCCCGCTCCTCATCAGTTCCACAACCCTAAATCCCACCTGGGACTCGCCCCCCTTTTCTCATTTGGACTTTGTCCAATAAACCAAGGCCCTCACTTCCCTGAGACCACCGTCAGAGGAAATGAGGGCCCAGCTCAGCCTGCGAGCTCTCTCCGGGCTTCCTTTGTTGAGTTTGGTTGCTGGTGGGTGCAGTCCTGGTCTCCCTTAGCTACCCTAGAGAGAAAGTTACTTTGTTTATTGTCTGTTTCCTACATCTGGAGCCTGCTAGAGGTGAGGGCCGGGTTGCGGCTCTGTGTGGCCCACTTTTCTGGGCAGAGGTGGACTCTTAAGCACTCAGGCCCTCATCTTGAAAGCAGTTCACTGCTGCATGTCGCCCTTCTGCAGAATCAGACTATACCCTCAGGGCAGGGACGGCCTTCTCACTAACACATTCGAGGCTGAATTCAGCCCCATGGCTGTCCTCGGGCCTCTCGGAGCTTGACCACAGAGAAGGGATGGGGGGTGGGCTCACCTTTGCTCTGGGAGAGCTGGGATTTCCGAAGGTCCCACTGTAGGTGGTCACCAGGACGGGAGGCAAAGTCTGCGAATCCGGCCTGAGCCGGAAAGGCGCCAGCAGAGTGCACCAGGAAAGGCCCTTGCCCCAGGCGGAAGTGGGTGGGTCCTAACTGACGCGGGCTGTCCGGGGTTGCCTGATAACTGAAAGTCCCGGGTAAATATGGTGGACCCCACTGCTTAGGAGTGGGTGGGCCCTAAGTCCTCACTCAGTGTCTGTGTTTTTGTGTGGTCAGAGTCTCGGCTTGTCCCTCTAGTGACATGGGTGGTCCCGGCTGCACACCAAGTGCTCACTTTTCTGAGTTCCATGTGGCAGTTTGGTGGACAGCTTCTGATGTGGGCCCTGGGCCTTGCGGGCCAGACCAAGGGTGGGCACACAGCCAGGCTCTGGGGTTGCCGGGGTGATCCTCCCTTTTAGCACAGAGTGTACTTGCCTCGCCTCTGTTCGAGATTCTTGTCTCTGGAACACTGGGCTTGGATCCTGTTAAGCAAGGCTCTTCCCTCCCTGAGACCACCTCCGTGGAAAGCGTGGACACTCAGTGGTAGCCCTTCTGGGTTCCCCAAGGCCATGGAAAGTCCTTGTTTTTATGTGACCCCCCTGTGTTTTTTTTTTTTTTTTGGTGCAGCCCCTCATCATACTCAGGATACTCATATAGACGGATTCCTGTTAGAGACCCAGTCATTTCTTCTTCCAGAAGAAAATTGTCTGCATTACACCAAGGTGCAGACCTCCTTGAGGCTGTCCGGCCTGATATCTCTGCCAGGGGCTTCCCAGGAATGATAGCACAGGAGACTTTGTGAGACCTCCTTTTCATGCTCTGGGTTCTACCCTTAGTTCACTTTGGGGTCCTCACTTTGACACATGAACAGTCCTGTAACTTTGGCCTTTGCTTTCTTGACTCTGCTCATGTTACATTAATATCCCACTTTTCTGGGAATTCCATGTTGGAAATCAAGGTCATCCTCATACGATCATTGTCGTCGGAGGCCTCCAAGGTGAGACAATGAGGGTTCGACTCTAGGACTTAGTATTCTGGCTGATTGTCTCTACTCTTCCCAGGCAGGATCCTCAGAATATCTGTCAGAGCCTTGGACTCCTATGAAACTGAGATACCCTCCTTACAATTTTCTTTAATACACTTAATTTGGTGTGATTGTTTTCTCATTCCTCAGTCATGGGAGTCCTCATCTTGGCACCTGTCTTTTGATTAATGGCTTCCTGGGTGGTGACACCTCCCTCCCAGTACTTGTATATTCTACTTCCTGCAAAGGTGCAGAAAATGGGTTCCCTCCATGAGTGATGTAACATTAGGAAACTGCAGCTCGTATCAGAGCCCATGTGCTGTGCTGTCCGAGAAAAGAAAGCTGATACATTCTTTCTTTTCATGAGCCTGGCTTAGGGAGCATAGAAGGATGGAGCCTGATGTGTGTGATCCCTGACTGATGTTTTGACACTATCTGATGTTGCATATGTAGCTGATCATACTAGCACTAAGTGCCATGTCTCCTTTATTCATATCTCTTGTTTATGTGGATATTCTAACTGCTCTTGTTATGTAGTCCATCCAGTGTTTTGGTCACAAGGTCCTCTGTTTTATCACTTGAGCTGTGCTTTGGGGTAGTAGACATAAGTGAATTAACTGACTTGTGGTCAGCTGGAAAGAGTGCTCTCCTGGAAGCTCTGGACAAATGCAGTCTAGGGGTCCCAGTCTCAGTGCTGTCCCTTATTTGCTGTGTATGAGTCTCAGGTTCTGCATTTGTCATGAGGTGTTTTAAAGCCCTCTCTGGTAGGTTCATGGATTGTGTTCAGTGTGTGTGAAAATGTGCACAGTGCCTGGAATTCATTGAGATTTTGCACGATATTTGTTATGTCTGTGATTATGACTATTTCCACCTCAGAAAATATCACTCATCTTAAAAGAATAAAAAGTATTCAGTAGGTATCAGCAAATATGTGGCACTCTAGTACAATACACTGCAAAGGGTGCCAACCTGATGGCTCCTGAGTTTCCATCACACACCATCTCCCTTACTTCACAGATCCTCCCTGGTGTTGAAGTGCATACTTGCCTGTGCACTGTGGTCACGTGCAGAGGGATAGGAGCACAGGATGTATCCTGTCCCTGTCCCATGTGGAGGTTCTCTCTGGTCTACTCATGATTCCAAAACAAATGAACAAGCAAAATAGAACCAGGGATGTGGGAATAAGGAACAATCTGTCAGTGAGCAGAGGGGAGTGAGGGAGGGAGACCAGGCGAGAGAAAGGGGAGCCTCTAGCCAAGGTACATGTAGAAAAGATCCACGGTAATGGAGAACAGGCTGGGGACTGACTGAGGGGGTAGGAGTGTGGGTGGGACAGAGGAGAGTAACAGAGGGAATATTAAGACAACTGTAATTCTACAAGAAAAAAAGATTTAAAAGATAAAAAAGAAAAAATAATGCCCAGTATGAAAATTCCAACAGAACTGGTAAGGGTAGCTTGTCATTCCAGGTGTAAGTCTTTCAACTGTGAGACCCATTATCTGAGGGTCTGGCTCCTTCCCACCATGATCTCAGCCTCATGTAGCCCACTCTGCTGTGTCCTTCACATCACTTCCCATGTCACAACTTCACTATTTTAGTATTTAACTATGGTGCTGAACAGCATGTGTCCTAGACCGGAAATGAGGAACCTCAGGCCCCGTGTCTGACCCCTTAATTTTATTGGTTTTCTAGACATCATGGAGAAGTTGACCACCTACTTTACATGAAAACTGTTCTTAGACTTTAAAATCCTATGGGCAGTGAAGGCAGGGTCCATTTTTCATAGTATCCCCAATAGTATGGTGCCTTCCAAAGAGCAGATGCGGAATTAATGTTTGGATTTGTAAAGAGCAAGTGTACAAAAAGTCAATTGTATTATGATTTAATTTCTCCAATATCTTTCAGTTAGCTGAGCTAATCCACATCCATACTCTTCAATTTTACAAAGAACCTAAAAGGAAGAAAACAAAGGGATAATTGAAAATGTTTTACATTTTTTTCCATTCTCTTGATAACACAGACTTACAGTGTGGTAACAACCCCTCCGCATTTTTTAAAAACCATTATTCCTACGTTATGGTATCTTGTTCTAAATCACAGGAAATTATCATATAATTTTCCATCTTTACTGAATACCAGAATTCCTATTTTCAAATCTACAAAACATATGTGATCCGTATTACTCATTTCTGGAGTTAAATAGGTCCCGGGGTTAGATAACCACCAATTGAAAGGGACAACACATACAATAGAAAAAACAAAAGATCAATCTCCAATGTCCCCATACTGTAGAAGGACAGAGTATGCCTTGTGTTTGCAGGAGCCCAGTGTTGGCTCCTCAGTAGTTAGAAGACTGGCTGCTTTCTTTATCCACAAAGTGAAGACTCTGCCTCAGACCTCACTAGGGATGGGAGGAGTTGCGGGACATGCCTTGGACAGCAAACTGGCCATAGCTGCAGGAGGGGAACTCGGGCTGAAGCTCTGACTCAGTGTGGATATACCACATGTTTTTCAATCAATCCATACATGAACATGTATATGTTTTTATCTGCTTGAGTGTAAGCCTTAAGGGTAAGTTTTCGAAAGTGGAGTAGTGTGTCACCGGCAAATCAATGCTTACTTTTGTTGCACACTTTCAAGTATAAGTTAACATTTTGAGAATATTTGCAACAATGATCTTAAGTAATGTAAGAAGTAATATTCTTAAATAATACAATAATAAACTAAGTGATTTTGAGCTTTTAACGTTTCTATATTATGTTATACTTGTTTTATTAAAATTTTTGAAAGTTTTTATTTAATTTACTTGCTCTGTGATACTTGAGTGATGAACTTTATACATTTGCAGTAGTAAGAGAATAATGTAACCAATGCTCTAGGTATTCATTTCCCAGCTGCAGCAATATCAACATATGGCAAATCTTTTCTCATCTATATACACTTTCAGCCCCCAAGTTATTTTGAGGCATACATCAGTAACAATATTTATCTTATTATGTATCTTTAAAGGTTAAAGCTCTTAATTACAAACATAACCAAAATACCTCAAGGACACAGGCAGTCCGAATTCCAAGATGACCTCTTGCATTCCTGACTCCTGACGTACAAACAGGTTACGTTAATTTGTCAATTACTAATCTAGTTGCTGCTGTGAGGGAGTTAGCAGATGTAATGGAGGTCCCAAGTCTGATATTTTTAAAGTAGGGAGACTATCCATGAGCCACACACACCTAATGAGGTAAGTCCTTAAATTGGATGAGGCTTTTCCTGGTGAGAGAATTCTAAAGGGTGAGAGGGAGGTTCTCCTGGCCAGCTTTGAAGATGGAAGGAGCTGCATAGCGTAACAAAGACCTAAGAGAGACCTGAGAATGTTCCCTGGCCAATGGCCTGCAAGCAAATGGGAACCTTAGTCCTTTAATGTCTAGTAACTGAATTCTGCCCCTCAAAATGCATGGTATTGGAAGGAGCTCCTGAGCACCACATGAGAACAAATCTACCTGTTGCACTGATTGCAGAGTTTTGACATTTTCAAGCCAAAGAACCCAGCTACTCCATGCCCAACTTCTGACCTACACAACTGTGAGATACTAAATGTGTGTAGGTTGAAGCTATTCAATTTGTAATAACTTTTCATGAAGTATTGTAACATATACACTGGAAAAAATTGATCAACAGGTTTTTTCTTTCTTATACCATGAAAGATAGAGTCTGTTTGCTATGTTTACACATCTAATACAGTATTGTTAAGTATTACTGTTTCTCTACATTATATCCCCAGGGGCTATTTTATAACTGAGTCTGTACCTTTTGGCCACCTTCGACCCCCCTCAACTCCGCAAACACCAATCTCTTCGATCCGTGATTTATCATTGTATGTGTTTTAAAATTTCAAAATATAAGTGATACTACACAGTATTTGTCTATGCCTTTTGAAAAGCTTTAATGAAAGAGTGCCATTTGAAAATTACACCTTCTTTCACCTAGCATGTGTTGTCACCAATACCAGGAATTCATTCTCTTTTATGGCTGATTGATATATCTTTTTTCCCTGAGTGGGTGAGTGTGTGTGTATATCACCTTGCCTTTCCATTAATGAACATTCATTCATTAACAGTTACTGAGGTCATTTCCATGTTGCGACTACTGTGAATACTGTGTCAATGATTATGGGGGTACATACATCCCTTCGTGTTAGTGATTTCATTTACCCAAGTACCCAACAGTTGAATGGATGCAGAATACAGTAGTTTTACTTTTAACTTTTTGAGGCATCTCTATAATGTCTTACATAGTGGTTGCATCAATTCACATTCCCCTAAACTCATTCATTTTTCAATAATCTAAGGATATCTAGGTATGTAACTTTTAAAATTAAGAAAAGAAAGACTGAATGGTTAAGGCAAACCTGTAATTGACCAACTTTACATTCTTCTACCTCTCTATGTTCTCATCAGATGGTTTTGTTTGACTTTTTTTTTTCACATTACCAAATATAGGCCTAATGGAATGCCATGCTGTCTTTTTCAGGATCACAAAAGTGATTTAAGGATTTTCAATGTGTATTTCAGAACACAATGATCACTCCTAAACTTGATATAGACAATAAGTGTGTGATCCCTGTCATTCATATGCTTACATTCTGAACTTTAATAGACTCTGTTGATAGAACACCACTTGAAAATTACCTCAAAATAGGAGATAGTGAGATGTCTGTGCACATCAGGAATACTGGTCAACAGGCATTTCCAACCACAATGTGAAGACTCCACCTCAGACGTCACTCAGGGTGAGACCACTGACTGGGTGTGGCCTTAGATTACACATTGTCCTGCCAATGGGACTAAATTCTACTTAGCAATGGAAGCTAGGTGACATGCTATCTCCACACCCTTTAGTTTCTTCACTTGTTCTGTATGAAGAAGAGTTTATCTTGCTCTCTTCTGTAATAACATCTACATTTTATATTTGCATGGGCAAGGACAGGGTATTCTTTGCCTAAACATCCCTAATGCAAATGTGAAGAATTTCAAAGAGCTGATTCTCCATTAATGACTCTGTGAAATAAAAACCATGAACCAAGAGGCCTGATTCACTGATTTATATTTTCAAACAGTCTTGAAAAACAAAAGCAAATCCAGGTACATAGCTTCACAATTTATACAATGAAAGAACACATGTAGTGAAGCAAAAAAGTAGTGGCCAATTTTATATATGTAAATCTTCTTCATCCATTTGTTGACAGGTGGACACATAGCATCCATGTCTTGGCTGTTATAGATTATGCTTGGTAAAACATAAGTAATACAGTAAATAACATTGTAATAAGTACATATGATTCATATGGGTACTAAACTTATGACGGTGAACACTTTGTAAGTTATGTAAATGTCTAATCAATATGTTCCCCACATGAAACTAATATAATATATGTCAACTGTAATCAAAATTTTAAGTGGCCAATTTTATTTATCCACCTATTCATCTATATATTTATCTATTTACTGTTCCCAACAATTTTAGTGTAAACTTATTTCACATCGCAAAAAACATTCCTATCCTAAAGCCATGTTAACTTGTTCTGGATCACAAAAGTAATTAAGGATTGTTAATTTTTATTTCAAAAACAAAGCACTTATACCTAATTCATAAATGCCTCTAAAGTGTGATCCCTGTCTTCATAAACTTATATTCTGAATCAAAGTAAATAGTCTACCTAAAAGAACACCATTTAAAAATGCAAAAACACCCCTGAAAGATAAGCCAACAAAATATTTTACGTACTAAGAAACTGCTTAACAGGGCTTTCCAACCAAAAATTGAACACTCCACCTTGGCGTCACTCAGGGGGAGAGTAGAGGCTGGATGTGACTGTGGGGTTCCCACTGGTCTTGGAAGGACTGCTAGCCCTGGGTGCAGCTTGGCTTTTCTCCTCCTCATCTCTCAAAGCCTCCTCATAAAAATCTGGGAAAGCTGTGGGTTCATTATCATTGAGCTTGGCCAAAAACTGTAAAACTTTCATCTTGCTGGTTTCAGCGTGGGCTCTTGGACCCCAAAGGAACTCATAGCATGGAGGATCACTATTGACCACCTGCTGGTACACAAGATATTTTTCCTGCACCAAATCTTGGGTGATAAGCTTCCTAGGCTCTCCAAAAATGAAGTGACTCTTTCCATCATAGATGCCCAAATTATTCAGGAATTCCCAGATCTCCTTCTCAGAGGCACGGTTGCCATTGAGGAATATCATACTCAGAAGAGGCATCAGAATCCCTTTAATAGGAAATCTCCAGCCTCTGCTCAGACTCCCATAGCTGGTGTCACCTTGACTGTCTACAAGTATGTAATAGTTACCATTGGGCTTGACTTCTTTCAATTCTAGGCCAAAGAACAGATTTATGCGATCAGAGGCCTTCCTGAGAATCTCAGGGAAGTCCTTTTTGCACCATTTGTGGACTATCTTCAGCATGTCTGTCTTTCTAATGGGCTCCTTTATTTTATACTGATGCATCAGGTACTCTACTAACTGCGTAGCCTTCTTACTTAGAAGATCTTTGCCAGGGGTCCCAGTGGAAGCTGAAGCCCCAGACAAATTTTTACTTTTACTACCATGGCCCTTGGCTTTTCCAGGGGATCTTTCGCATGAAACACCTGCAGCAGTACTGTTGATGGCTGAAGCACTCAGAAATGCCTGGAGAGGACCAGCACCAGTGGAGCTCGAGGGAGCATCCCCCAGAACAGAAGAGGAGGAGCAAGCAGCCTCTTCTTCCTCTCCTGCAGTGGCCTGAGCACTTTTAAGACTTTGGGCCTCAGCTTTGTTTTGGTGACGCCTCTCACGAGCACGGAGCTTACTCTTGTGACCACGAGGCATGATGACTGTGGGTCAGGACAGCAAACAGGAGTGTGGACCAACAAAAAGGTGATTTGGGCACCTGGTGGATGGAGAAAGACAGGATGTGAGCACCTTCAATGGGTAGATTCAACCTTGGCTTTATTACAGGCTGCTGCGCAGGCTTTTTATGGAGCACTACTCTAGAAACCCACGAAGCTCCTGTTCTCCAGCTCAACCTGTCCCCTAAAAATCCCATAGAGAAACCACAGAATTTTTAGAGAGAGTCTCAGGCTGCATCTTATCAGCCTTGCCCTGACTTTGTTCAGGTGACAGCAGGTGATGTCAGTGTAGCCCCCTTTGTTGAGGCATGTGGGGTACTCTCAGTTCATCTTCCATATTACCACATCAACCATGCCCAGAGCCTGGGCACATTCCCCTCTGCTACTCTGATGCTGACACTGTAATGCTCTCAGGGTCCCAGGAAAAATAACTGGACAGGAGCCTCAGTCCATCTACGTATCAGGGAATGCCCAGTGCTGAGAAATTAGAGGGGCCCTCTGTTTCCTGGTTTTATTTGGATCCTCAGTTGTCAGTCAAGCTCCTCACCTTGCCTTCTTGTAAGGCCTGGGACTACTCCCTTTGGGATGACTGGTAATTGGATCTTCCAACTACAGATCTGACCTCTCTTAGACCTTATATAAGGAAGTAGGGGTGTTGTTCCACTTGACAGACCATCCCTGAGATTTCTGGGGATGACAGTAAAGAGTTGAGATGGACACTTTCATGTCCTGGTAGAGTGCTTCTTACAGTTAAGAGCCAGTCTCCCTGAAACTCAATAGAAGGAAATGAAGTTGACCTTTTCTGACCAAATGTGTTCTTCCAAGGGTGGGGGCTATTGCAAGCAAGTTGAGGTCCTATGGCAGGGGGTTCCACACAGGATCCCAATTCAAGGTCTAAATTTGACTCCTGCTGGGGTCATGATTTTTCATTCTGTTAACCTGGGACCACTCTCCTCAATTTCCTGTTTCTCTTGAGTGACTATGGAAGTGCCCTCCTGCATGACATCTATCCTTGAGATGTGCTAGCATGGAAAATAGGGAGGATTCTTTGTGACCCCACTGGTATGGTGCGGCACATTCCCATAGTCCCCAGTCGTCTCTTGGAGAAACTTGGCATAACATGAAACTCTGCCACCCATGACAAGAGGTTGCCCCTTTGACCTAATCTATCCCCTCTATAAGATGGCCTGGGAAGAAGTGAGTCCAACTCATCATGCTGACATGCCCAATCTCCCAGGGCTGAAAAGAGGGCTGAGATTTTAGTTGGCCTCCTACTCTCTGAGCTGGTCCCCCATTCACCTCAGTGTCACAATCCTGAATCCCCTTAGGCACTGGCTCCCCTTCTTTGAATTGGGCTTCCACACTTAAACCAAGGTCTTCATCAACCTGAGACCACCACCAGAGGAAATGAGGGCCCAGTTCAGCCTGCCAGCTCTTCCCAGGCCACCTTTGTTGAGTTTGGGAGTTGGTGGTTGCAGCCCTCATCTCCCTTACTTACCGCTAGAGGGGATATTACTTCGCTTTTTATCTGTTTCCTCTGCCTGGTGCCTCCTAGGGCTGAGGGCAGGATTGTTGCTCTTTGCAGCCTGCTTTTCAGGATAGACGTCGACTCTTAAGCACTCAGGCCCTCGTTTTGAAAGAAGTTCTGATCTTTAACCAGAGACATCAAGAAAAAAAGAGAGAGGAACAAAAAAAAATTAAATCAGAAATGAAAGAGGAGAAATTACAACTGATACCACAGAAATGCAAAGGATCATAAGAAAATACTATGAACAACTATATGCCAAGAAATTTGAAACCTGGGTGAAATGAACAAATTTCTAGAAGCATATAATTTTCCAAAACTGAATCAAGCATCAGGAAGCATAAACAGACTGTTAATAGCTAGTGAAATTGAATCAGTAATCAAAAAACTCCCAGTACACAAAAGCTCTGGACCAGACGGTTTTACAGGAGAATTTTACAAAACATTTAAGGAAGAGTGCATCCCCATCCTTCTCAAACTATTTCAAAAAATCCAAGAAGAGGGAAGACCCCAAATTCTTTTTATGAGTCCAGCATCATCCTAATCCCAAAACCAGACAAAGACACAAAAAAGAAAGAAAACTACAGGCCAATATTTGTGATGAACACAGATGCTAAAATCCTCAACAAAATATTGGCACACCACATCCAGCAACACATGAAAAAGATCATACACCATGATCAAGTACAACTCATCCCAGGGATGCATGGATAGTCCAATATTTGAAAATCAATAAACATAATACATCACATAAAAGGAAAGATAAAAATCACATGATCATATCAATAGATAGGGAAAAAGCATTTGATAAGGTGCAGGACCCATTTCTGATAAAAACACTCAGTGAAGTGGGAGTAGAGGGAGCATTCCTCAACATAATAAAGGCCATATATGAGAGACTTACAGCCAACATTTTACTCAACAGGCAAAAACCAAAAGCTTTGCCATTAAGATCAGGAACAAGACAAGGGTGTCCACTTTCACCTCTTTTATTCAACATAGTATTGGCAGTTCGAGCCACAGAAAACAAACAAGAAAAAGAAATAAAAGACATCCAAATTGGAATGGTGGAAGTAAAACTCTCATTGTTTGCAGATGACATGATAGTGAACATAGAAAACCTTACAGACTCCACAAAAAAGCTACTTGACCTATTAAGTGAATTTGGCAAAACATTGGGATACAAACTCAATATTCAGAAATTGAAGGCACTTTTGTACTCCAATAATGAAATATCATAAACAAAAGTCAGAAAAAAATCCTATTTGCTATACCAAGAAGAAAAATAAAGTATCTAGGAATAATCTTAACCAAGGAGGTAAAAGACCAAAGAGGTAAAAGGCCTTTACTCAGAAAACTACACAACACTGAAGAAAGAAATTAAGGAAGACACATACAAATGGAAACATATACCATGTTCATGGATTGGAAGAATTAACACCATCAAAATGTCCATACTACCCAAAACAATTTATGGACTCAACACAATCCCTATAAAAATACTGATGACATATTTCACAGACATAGGACAAACATTTAAAAATTTTATATGGAACCATAAATGACCCTTAATAGCCTCAGCAATTTTAAGAAAGAAGAACAAAGTAGGAGGAATCACAATACCTAATATCAAACTATATTACAAGTCCATGGTAATCAAAACTGACTGGTACTGACATAAGAACAGACACATAGATCAATGGAACAGATTAGAGAGCCCAGAAATAAATATTATTTGTTTGTATGGTCAATTAATATTCAATAAATGTGGCACAAGCATAAAATGGAGTAAAAATAGCCTCCTCAACAAATGGTGTTGGGAGACCTGGACAGCTACATGAAAAAAATGAAACTCGACCACTAATTTATACCATATACAAAAACAAACTCAAGATGGATAAAAGACTTAAATGTAAGTCATGACACCTAAAGTCCTAGAGGAGAAAATAAGCAGGAAAATTTCATATATTCTACACAGTAATATTTTCACCAATATGTCCCCTAGAGCAAGGAACATAAAGTAAAGAATAAACAAATGGGACTTCATCAAAATGAAAAGTTTCTGCAAATCTAAAGAAAACATCAGCAAAACAAAAGGAGAACCAACTGTATAGGAACATATATTTGCAAATGATACCTCAGACAAGGGTTTGATCTCCAAAATATATAAAGAAGTCACACAACTCCACTCTAAGAAGACAAGCAATCCAACTGAAAAATGGGCAGAGGACTTGAACAGACACTTCTCCAAGGAGGGCATACAGAGGATCCAGAGACACGTGAAAAGATGTTCAGCATCACTAGCCATCAGAGAGATGGAAATTAAAACCACAATTGAGATGAACATCTCACATCTGTCAGAATGGCCATCATACACAAAACAACAAAAAGTGTTGACAAGGTTGTGGAGAAAAGGGAACCCTAGAGCACTGTTGGTGGGAATGTAGACTGGTGCAGCCACTGTGAACACAGTATGGAGTTTCCTCAGAAAACTAAAAATGCAACTGCTTTTTGGCCTGGCAATTCCACTGCTGGGATTATATCCTAAGAATCCTGAAACACCAATCCAAAAGAGCCTATGCACCCCAATGTTCATAGCAGCACAACTTACAATAGCCAAGAGATGAAAGCAACCTAAGTGCCCATCAGTAAATGAGTGGATCAAAAAACTATGGTACATTTAAACAATGGAATACTACATAGCAGAGAAAAAGATGCACCTATCCTTTGAGGCAGCATGGATGGAGCTGGAGAGCATTACGCTAAGTGAAATAAGCCGGGTGGTGAAAGACAAATACCATATGATCTCACCTATAAGTGGAACCTAATCAATTAGACAAACAAGTGAGCAAAATAGAGACATTGAAATAAAGAACAAACTGACAGTGACCAGAGAGGAGGGGGGAGGGGCATAATGGGGAAAGTAGGGGAAGGGTCATCAAGGAACATGGATGAAGTACCCATGGACAAA
Organism: Phyllostomus discolor; assembly: GCF_004126475.2. NCBI lineage: Eukaryota > Metazoa > Chordata > Mammalia > Chiroptera > Phyllostomidae > Phyllostomus > Phyllostomus discolor. The sequence goes on along the minus strand of NC_050198.1, from coordinate 15,589,063 downwards.
GACAACAGGGTGTGCAGGTAGAATTGAATGTGGGAGGTGGGGGTGGGTAGGGTGGGGGAGAGTAATGGGAGAAAATGGGGACAACTGCAGGTGAATAACAATAAACATAAATAAATACAAATAAAACTAAGAAGAAAAAGAAAGCAGTTCAGACCTACATGCTGTCTGCCTGCCGAATCATACTCCTCCCGTAAAGCAAGGATGGCCTTCTAACACATTCGAAGCCAAATTCAGCTGAAGAGCTGGGACCTCTCAGAGCCCGAAGGAAGGACAGGGATTGGGGAGGCTTACCTTCGCTCTGGGAGAGCTGTGGTTTCGGCAGCTACCACTGTAAGTCCTCACCTTGACTGGAAGTCCGTCCAGGGAATCCACCCACCACCGGAAAGCCTTCGTCTACGTGTGCCAACAAAGGCCCTCGCCCCCAGGCGGAAGTGGGTGGGTCCTAACTTGCAGGGCTGTCCAGGGTGCCTGAGAACTGAGAGCTGTGCGGAGCTCTGGGGGACTGGGTTGCTTAGGAGTGGGTGGGCTCTAGGTCCTCACTCAGGGTCCACACTTTTGTGTCTTCAGATCCTTGGCTCATCCCTCTAGTGAGCCAGGTGGCCTCAGTCACAAAGCAAATGCTCACTTTCCTGAGTTCCAGTGTGGCATTTGGGGCAGACAGCTTCTGATGTGTGCCCTGGGCCTTACAGGCCTTACAGGAGGGGCAGTACTCTTTTGGACCACTTGGTTAGGTGTTCATGGACCCTAAGTCCTCGCTTAGTGTCTTCATTTTGTTTCTCTCGCAAACTGGGTGTTCTCCATTTAAGTATCTGAGTCCACCATCCTCTGAACAAACCCCTCATGTTTCTTAGTTTCTGGAGGGGGTGTTTGGTTAAGTTACACACATCTCATCCTTCCTCTGCGTCATAAGCCCGACAGCAGGGCAAGTTCCCTGTGAGATCCTCTATTTAGGAAGTAGTTTTATCTTCAGCACTCAGGTGCCTCTTCATAACTTCAGTTAACATCAAAACAACTCCTTCCGCAGAAGTGGGGCTGCCTCCTTCAAAGTGAGGGCCTTCCTTTCTGAGGGTCCACAGTTGTAATTAGTTACAGCTCTTCTAGTTTCCCAGGGCTAAGAATCAAATTGAGCTCTGTTTCACTCCCTCCGTTAGTGGGGATCCCTTCACAACACTTAGGGTCTTTGCCATGACTCTTGTTAAGGCTTGGGTTTTTTCCCTCTGCACATCTGGGACTATCTTCATTAGTCCAAGGTCACTCCAGAGAGATTAAAGGGGTTCTGCCACATCACAACTCTGTGCTGAGCCTCCCAGGACCAACAACATTGGGGGAATTTATACGGTTACTCTTTTTTTTTGGCACAGGGGCTCTCTAATTCTTATTCGGAGCCCATGTGACCATTCTTGGAACTCGACCCTCTGCTAACCTGAGGTTGCTGTCATCAAATTAAGGTACTCCCCTTTTGGCGACCTCCAAATTGGAAGTCAGGATAAGTCACATCAAGCCAGGACTGTTTGAGACCTCCAAGTGTTTATAGTCCGAGCCAGACTTTATGGAACCCTACTGTTTTGTCTGGGTCCCTCCATCATTCCTCAGTCAGGTTTATCACCTTTATATCTATCCATCTGCTGACCTGAGGTTTCCTTTTTTAGGCCAAGGCTCTTAAGTACCGGGAAGTCCTGACAAATAATTGTGGACATGCTCAGCCTGACTTCTCTGAGGTCAGAGACTTCTCTGTCTGGGATCCTTTAATTTTGAGGGCAGGTGGAAGCATGTTTGTGTGTGACCCCTAATAATCTGAGGTGTTTGATTACCCAGTCCCCTAATCTTGGCTCCTGCCTTTTGAGTTAAAAGGCTTCCTGGGAAATGCCGCATATCTGCAAACCTTGAATAATTTCCCATCTGCAAACCTTGCTCCCTGTTCTAGGAGTGATGTGATATGGGGTAGCTGAAGCACAAGTCAGGAGTCCCAGGACAAATAAAGGACTGTCAAACAACATATGCTGATATTTTCCTTCTCTTCATCAGTCACACTTAGATTCTCATGTAAAGTCTGCACTGATAGATTTATATTCTACAGAAAAGGGGATGTCTGGGATAATTTTATAAGACTCTGATCTTTTGAGATTATCTGACATTACATATGTAGATGATCATACTGCCAACAAGTATTAGCTTTCTTATCAGACCTCTCATTTGTTTGGTATTCATATTGCACTGGGAATGTAGTCCAACCCTGTAGTATGACCATAGGTTTTTTTATTTTTATTACCTGAGATACATTTTTAAGAAGGAAAAGGAAAATTGAATTAAGAGGCACAAGGTGGACCTCAGCTGGGAGAATTGGAGCTCCCTATGCATATCTGGGATGATTTTCATTAGTCCAAGGGCACTCCAGAAAGATTAAAGGGGTTTGGTGTGAGCTCTAAACTTACCCAGATTGGGAGTTCTAGTTTCAGCCTTGTCCCTTAATAGCTGTGTGACTTTGGACACATTTCTAAACTTCATGAGCATTAGGCTCTGTATCAGTAAAGTGGGTTTGATAAGCTCTATCTTATTGGACTGGTGGAATGTAGTTACTATGTATTAAGTGCTTGAATAGCACCTGGCCTCTACTGAAGCTTCAACATGGCATTTATTACTATTATTAACTTGAACTCTAATAATGCCACCCACCCTGCTGAGATTGTTTGTTTAATCCAGAATAAATCAGCAAGTATGTAGCATTCTAGAAAAAAGAAATTTAGTCAGCTAAAATGATGATTAGCCAGGAAAAATCAGTAGTATTTCCCTATTACATGGTAAGTCATTCAGTATGGGTATGAGGTATATTTCCCCAGGTAGATACAACACAAAACTAGTAGAATTTGTGTCAGGGATTGACACAAACTTTCCTCCCTCCTAGAAGCCCTTTCATATAAACCACTCTTGTTTTCATTAATTTAACTGACACCAAACCTTAGGACTTGTTCATGTACATGATAACTTAATTTGAATGTCATTTTGATGGAGCAGGATGGGACACTCCATGATCAGTGCAAAGAGTGCCCAGTGGCTTCTTACCTTCTCACCTCAGAGGAAACTCACCCTTACTTCTGAGAAACTCCCTGAGATAATGTGACTAAAACATCCAATTTTCACATTGTATTCATTTGCACTGGGACAAAAGCATAGGACCCATTCTATCCCTGACCTAGGTGGAATTCTCTCTGGCTTACTCAGAAACCCAAAGTAACTGTTAAGGGCAGTTTTGCATTTCAGGATTAATTCTCAATCATGAGTTTCTCCATCTGAGAGTCTGGCCCCTGCTCACCAGTATCACAAATTCATCTCGCCCATCATGCAGCTAACTTAGGATTCCCTGTCACTGAGGGACTTGCAGTTTTGCAAGGCTCAATGCTGCCTTGCTTTAGGGCATTTACACTTGATGCTGTAATTAGGAACCTCTCTTTTTCCTCATCCTCCTTTTTTGCCTAGCTTTTATGTCAGAGAGAGAACCTTACCTTCTTTTTACATGATAGCTGCCCCTAACCACTAAAATTCTATGGGCAGTGGCTCAGTCTTTTTTTAAAAACTTCCATCCCCAATATTATCATGGGAGCAGATGTTTCATCAATATTTGAGAGATTTAAAGAACCATGAATAAGTAGTCTAAATTATTACAATTAATTTATTGTATATTTTACTTTTATATTATTCTATTTTTTACTATTTATTTACTTAAAGATTTTATTTATTTATTTTTAGAGAGGGAAGGGAGGGAGAAAGAGAGAGAGAGACAAACATCAATGTGTGGTTGCTGGGGGCCGTGGCCTGCAACCCAGGCATGTGCCCTGACTGGGAATCGAACCTGCGATACTTTGGTTCGCAGCCCGCACTCAATCCACTGAGCTACACCAGCCAGGTATTTATTTTTTATTTTTAAAATATATTTAATTGATTATGCTATTACAGTTGTCCCATTCCCCCCCTTCACTCCCTTCCACCCTGCACACCCCCTCCCACCCACATTCCCCCACTTTAGTTCATGTCCATGAGTCATAAGTTCTTGGCTTCTACATTTCCCATACTATTCTTACTCTCCTCTTGTCTATTTTCTACCTACCATCTATGCTACTTATTCTCTGTACCTTTTCCCCCTTTCTCCCCCTCCTACTCCCCTGTTGATAACTCTCCATGTGTTCTCCATTTTTGTGGTTCCATTCCTGTTCTAGTTGTTTGCTTAGTTTACTTTTGTTTTTGTTTTAGGTGTGGTTGTTAATTATTGTGAGTTTGCTGTCATTTTACTGTACATGTTTTTTTATCTCCTTTTTCTTAGATAAGTCCCTTTAACATTTCAAATAATAAGGGCTTCTTGATGCTGAACTTCTTGAACTTGACCTTATCTGAGAAGCACTCAATCTGCCCTTCCATTCTAAATGAAAGCTTTGCTGGATAGAGCAATCTTGGATGTAGGTCCTTGCCTTTCATGACTTGGAATACTTCTTTCTAGCCCCTTCTTGCCTGCAAGGTTTCTTTTGAGAAACCAGCTGACAGTCTGATGGGAACTCCCTTAAGGAGGGAGTTCCCAAGGAGGTAGTAACTGCCTCCTTGTCTCTTGCTGCTTCTAGGATTCTCTCCTTCATTTTAATCTTGGGTAATGTAATTGTGATGTGTCTTGGTGTGTTCCTCCTTGGATCCAACTTCTTTGGGACTCTCTGAGCTTCGTGTACTTCCTGGAAGTCTATTTCCTTAGCCAGATTGGAGAAGTTCTCCATTATTTGTTCAAATAAGTTTTCAATTTTTTGCTTTTCCTCTTCTCCTTCTGGTACCCCTATAATTCAGATGTTGGAACGTTTCAAGATGTCCTGGAGGTTCCTAAGCCTCTCCTCATTTTTTTTTCTTGAATTCTTGTTTCTTCATTCTTTTCTGGTTGAATGTTTCATTCTTCCTTCTGGCCCACACCGTTGATTGGAGTCCCAGTTTCCTTCCCATTGCTATTGGCTCCCTATGCATTTTCCTGTATTTCACTTAGCATAGCCTTCATTTTTTTTGTGACCATATTCAACCAATTCTGTAAGCAAACTGATTACCAGTGTTTTGAACTGTGCATCTGATAGGTTGGCTATCTCTTCATCACTTAGTTGTATTTTTTCTGGAGCTTTGATCTGTTCTCTGGTTTGGGCCATTTTTTTTTGTCTTGTCTCACCTGTTATGTAGTGAGGGGCAGAGCCTTAGGTATTCATCAGGGCGGGACAACCCAGTCACTGGGTTGTGATGCTGTATATGGGGCAGGGTTCCAAGAGGAAACAACAGTGCTTGCTCCACTCTCTGCCAGATTTCAGTCACTACCCCCACTTCCCACAAGCAAATTAGGCCCTTCTGGTGCTGATTCCTGGGTGGGTGGGTTTGTGTATGTTTTGGGACCCTGTGGGTCTCTCCAGCAAATTCTCCCATGGGGCTGGGAGTCTCTCCCAGTACCTCAACCCCCACAGGTGTTTTCAATCAGTGTTTTGAGGCTTTATTTCCCTGCACTGGGACCCTGGGTTGCATGGTCTTTCTCTCTCCCCAGTTTCCCCTGGTTTATATGCACACGTGGGACCAGACACACTGTGCCACTCTAAAATCTGCCACCTTGCTGGGTCCACCAGCTGCTGCTTTGTGTGCCCGGGGTCCACCAGCCACCTTGCTGCGAGCCCTCTCTGTTGTGGCTCCCTGACTCTGCCCCTCCTACCGGTCTAGATGAATGTGTCTACTTTAGCTCCTTGGTTGTCGGACTTCCATACAGTTCAATTTTCTGTTAGTTCTGGTTGTTTTTTTGTTTGTTTGTTTTTAAATTGTTGTTGTCCTTATTTTGGTTGTGGGAGGAGGCACAGTGTGTCTACCTATGCCTCCATCCTGCTGGAAGTCCTATTTTATAGTCTTGAATCAGCCAAGCAAATCCAGGTACATATCTTTTAATTTTACAAAAATAAAGACTAAAAAAAGATATAAAGTAAACCAAGAACTGACCACCTCTTAATCCTTTTCTTTTTTGTATGATCCTGTTTTAATGCAGACTTCTTTCACATTTCCAAGAAAATGCGTATTCCAATGCTATGTTATTTTATGTGGATCATTGAAAAAAATAATTCAATGATTTTCTACTTGTTTTACTATACCAAAACTCATATTCTTAAACCTGACAAATAAAAGACCCATGTCATTCAAAACTTAGTCTTAAAATAAATAAATCTTCCATTAAAATGAAGAACATTTGATAAATACCAATAAATAAATAAATAAATCTACATTTTACCCATATAGATTCGGAAGACAAAAGAGACATACTCTCTCTGCTCTTTATTCCTGCCCTGACCCTCTACTACTTGGAACACTGATTACCCACTTCGAACACAAAAGGAAGAAGTTGCCTCAGGCCTCACTAGGGGTGGTTGGAACTACTGGACATAAACTTGGCTGCACAATGGCCTTGGAAGTAGTGGTAGCCCTGGCTGCATCTCTGGCTCGGCCTCTGTTTCATCTCTCAAAGCCTCTTTGTAATGGCATAGGAAGACATTGGTGATGTACCATTGACCTTGTGCAAAAACTCCAAGGATTTAATCTTGATGGTTTCAATGTTGGCTCTGGGAACCTACAGGAACTTGTAGCATGGAAGATCACTGTTAGTACTTCTGGTTTTTTAGCTGCACCAAATTGCTGACAATGAGCTCCATTGGATCCACAAGGATGAAGTACTTCTTCCCAGAATTGATACCGATTATATTCAGCTCTTCCCAGACTATTTCCTCAGTGACACAGTTGCCCTTGGTGAATATCAGGTCCAGGACTTTCATCAAGAGAGTAGTCTTTTGCATGCCTTTTTCATAACTCAGTCTCTTAAGTGAGGTCCAATTTTCTGACAAGGGTATAGAAATGGTCCACTTCCTTCATGTCAACTCAAAGACCAGCTCCATGTCCCCAGAGGCTCTCCTGAGCATCTCAGGAAGTGTTTCTTATCCTCTTTTATGAAATTCTCCATCAGGTATGACTGTGTGATGTACTCTTTCATTTGATAACTGAGCACAAGAGAATTCACCTACACAGCTACTTTCTAGTCCAGAGGGTGTTTCTTCCATTCTTGACCAGTGGAGTCATCATTTGATATGTTTGATGAGGTGTCTGTGGACATTCCAGGCTTTGGGCCTCCCTGTGGGCCTGAAAGTGTTTCTTATGTGTGCAGCACTCATGCTTCTGACACTGATGCATGATGACTCTTGTTGATATCAATAGGCAGGAGTGTGGATAGGAGGCATGGTGATAGGGCACCACAGGCTAAAGAACAAGAGGATCTGAGTTGCCTGATCTGTTAAGCTCTACTTTTTGTCTCTGACAAAGGCTAACTCCAAGAGACTTTTCCTAAGACCAGTGGTCCCGGTCCTCACAGATCTCTTGTCTTGCTGGTCCCATAAATACTTGAAGGAGTAACTGAGGAGACATTTTACAGTAAAGCCAGCCAACCCAGTTGGAGACTTTCCAGGTCTCATAGTAGGGCAGACAGAATTGGGCTTTGTAGGGTCCCCTGTGTACTAAGGTGGGTGGTCCCCTCAGTTCTCACTCAAAGTCTTCACCTTGACTCCTGGCAACTACTAAGGCACTCACTTTGCTGATCTGAGGCTATATCCTTTTAGACCAAGGCCTTCACCTCTCTGTGACTGCTATGAGCAAGTAAAGGGGCATCTCATATGGTCACCTCTGTGTGACAGAAGGACCTCAGGTCTTGGGGGCACCATCTTTTCTGGGGTGGGGGGTCTCCTCACCCCTCATTATGATTCCCTACATTGACTCCGGCAGAGTATGAAGTTCATTTCTCTGCTGAAATGGGGTTACCATCTTCAGACCAAGGACCTCACTTCTTTGAGTCCTCTGAATAGAAAATTGCACAGGACAAAGAAATACAGGATGTACTGTTATATATGCAGGAGGCCTGGAAAACCTGCCTGAGGAGGAAGTGAGAGACATCAGCTTGAAATTTTGCCTGGGCATCCTAGGTCCCACCACAGGGTGGAACAGGGCTCTGAGGCTGTGTCTTCTGGATTTATAATATTCTTAGTTCATACAGGAGGTATGAAACATGGTGCTCAGAGAAAAGGAAGTTTGAGCATCTGTAAGAGTTGGGGAGGGAGTTACAGCAAAGAATGGTGAAATAGCAGACTATGCTTGTATATCTTGCTGAGACATTTTATTACAGGGAATTGGAGGTACCTCCCAATCAGTACTGTAATGGTGTTTACATCAGCATTTCCAAAAATAGGGCCTGTGAGATAATACTAGGTGCTACTAAAAATTTTAATTATTTTAGAATTGGCTTAAAGTTAAATGTATTTTAGTTTCTGGTTTTGTTCTCTCTGCAAGATCCACAGAGCCACTATGCCAGAAACTCCAAGAGGAATGATATAGTATGCTGAGTTTTCTTAACATATTTGACCATGGAAAGTATGCCCTCATGTCATTTTTTTTTTTCACTTTGAATCTCAAAACTTCATCACAGAACATTTTGCACTTTGGGGATGGTGTTTATGAGGTTCCTGGAAGATGCTCAACTTATGTTTTTTGGAATGTTTTTGGTGAAAATGCAGTGGTCCTGTTATAGAACAATAAGGGGGGCTCTGGAACGATATACTATTACTTGAAAGGAACCCCCCAGGTTCATTATGTCCGCCGCCAGAGAAAAGACGTCTCTCAATGCCAGAGATTCATGAAAAGGAAAGGAAACATTTATTTAATGCTATACAGACTTAAAGTAGTGACCTAATGTCTTCATCAAAATCCCAAAGTCCCTTAAAACACCCACAAACACACAGTCCATCCTTCCCCCCTTTGCCCAGTCTAGGGTGCTGTATCTCAGGGAAAGAAATAGAAGTCCACGGCTCAGGCAGCCCCTGGTTCTTCCCAGTACTCCGTCTTGGCTGGTAGGCCTCCCCCGGTTCCCGGCACCCTCAGCTGTGTCGCTGGGATCTCTGATAAAGCCGGGTGGTGGTTCCCCCTTCGAAAGCTGTGGGGGTCCCCGCTCTGCTAAAGCTGAGTGGTTCTCTCTCCACTACCCCAGCTGCATGGTCCTCCCTGCACAATGGCCATGGGAGTCTCCACTCTGCCAAAGCCGCATGGTTCTCCCTCCACCAGAAGCTGCGTGGCTCTCTTCTCAATGGCTGCCATGTCTGGGTTTAAATCCCTGCACCATTCTTCCTTTACAGCCCCATTTCCGACTCCTCCTACAATCAGTTACACCTGCCAGTACTCTCAAAGCCTTCCAGCTTTACTGGGCTGCCATCATGAGCCTGGGCAGGTGTGGCCCCATGTCATGGAGTCAATCTTCTCCAAGCTCCCACAGAGGTGATATAACTTGGGGGACCTGTCTCCCAGTTACGCCTTGGTAGGGAAGTTACTTCCATCCCCATGGCTCAGAGCATGGCCACAGCTATTTAACATATCTATGCAACCAGATAAAAGTTATAGATATGTTAAATGACCACACCAGAAGTTAGCTGCAAAGCTGTTGCTGTACAAAACAGCTTTGAGTTTGTACAAAACAGCTCTCTATAGCCCTGCTCCATTTGTCCCTTCCCCCAACCCACATCTGTGGGGGGGGGGTGAGGACATCCTACTATTTCCTGGACACCCTGAGTTCTGGGCCCCATTCCAAATCCCTATTTGGGGCCCCCCTCTTCATTGCACCCTGTTACAGTCCTTGCACAGGACAAGAATACAAACTATGGACATTTTCAAAACAAAATGTCTGCGTTAGTGCCTGTAAAGTGCAAGGACATCTGTTTAAGGAGTGACATGAAATATCAGCTCTTCAGGTTCTTTTCTAAAATTTCAGTTTAGAGTGAAAAGGTGTTGGGAACTGCCCTGTCTGGTTTCAGGAGCTGTAACCCCCCCATGGCTAAGGCTGAGTGAGTGACCTTTGGACCATAAGCCACTAAGGAGACAAAGCTTATCTCTCTGGCAGGAGCGCCGCAGGGGAATGATCCAAGACAGGCATGATCACGTTGGAGGCTCCCAAGAAAGGACTTGGGGGGCTACAGCAAAAAGGGGTGATGGACCCTTGCCCCTCGGCTTTGACAAAGCCTGAGTCCTCATTCTGTCTGCGAGAAGTCTCCTAATCTCTTGGCTGCCTTACTTCCCATGCCTGACTTGAGCCTGAAACAATGACAAAGGGCAGTGCAGCCCTGAACTAGAAATGGTGGGCTCCCCTGGGTGATCAGGGCTGAGAAAGGATATGTAAAATCCTGTGAAACCTGCTTTGCTGAGAATGCTCTTCAAAGGCCCGGGCAGGAAATGAGTTTAGCCTCTTAAGTTTTGTAGCCTTTTAGGTGATAGCCCCTGACTCATAACGAGCTCTAATAGTTCTTTGTATGCTATATATCATTTGATCCTTACTGCCTGACAATGATTAATGAGCTTTACCTGTATTCCTATGCAAATTGATCCCAATAAAACCCTGTGAAGGGAAGGATCGGGGTGCTCTCCTCTTGAGAGAGTGGCCAGGCCACTCCAAGGTACCCTCCCCTTGAGAGGGTAGCTTTGCCGTCCCTTTTCCTCCACAGGACTCAGTAGTCCATGTGAATTTCTCTTATGTCTCATCCATCCACAGAGCCGCAGATACAGCTGGCCGGTATCTGCATCAAACAGGACTCAGCCACATCCAAAACTTGCTTGAGATGCATGATCATTGAGAGACACAGTATAAGGTTCATGTTAAATGTAGGTCACCCAAAATTTCCCCCCAAAATGATATTTTACTAGGGCTGCTGAAAGGAAAGTAGATGCATAATTTCTCAGCCTCCCAACCCCCAAGGGGAAGAATAGGCTAGAGCCACTCAGCTAATCAGAAAAGTGTGAGTACAGGGCAGGAGTTCTTTCTCAGTAGAGAATGAGAATGTTTGGAAATCACAGGGGAGAAATTCTGTCTTACTAACTGACTTTACATAGTGAAAGTGGAGAGGGAATGTGGTAATATGGAAGCTACACAAGTGACTGCAATTCCTCCAACTAGTACAGGATACCACAGTTTTTAAAGGACTTAATTCTGGGCTCCTTTGGATATTGGGACTGAGGATGATATTCTTTCTGCTATTCTTAGTAATGATTCATTCAGGAACGGGAGCAAGCCATGTTCCTGCATAGGACATATATACAAAGTAGATCTACCTGGGAAAAATGAAGGAAGGGAATGGAGATAGGGGCTCAGAAAAAAAATGACCCTCAGATGCCTCTAGAAGTCCAGAGTGGTACAGCTGAAAATGCATCCATTTTCCTCTTTATAATTCAAATAAATTTTAAAACTAAAACGACTTGCTAGGCAAAGCTGTAATAGAAACCCAGCATATCTATATCTTGTGATTTGGACATAAGGTATACAGACAATTAGAAATGTGTTGATTTCATCAAGTTACTTTCTTAAATGTTATATTTCAAAGCATTTTCAAATAAAAGAGAAACTGGTGGTGGCACAAGATAGCTGACATTAAAAAAACAGCACATGAGTAATACATTTAGAGCTATATTTATTGCATCTCCTTACAATTTTAATATCAATGTCTTTATCTCCCAGTAGGACCAAACTCATGAATGTCAATAATATACTGTTTTAGTCATGTGACGGCTAGATAATTAACAAATATATTAAATATAATCAATTCTGAAATCTGTGACACTGCCTCGTATTTTAGCAATGCCTCTTCAATGGGATTTTAGTGTTGTGATATTTCCCTCTATGATAATTGGATATGAATATGGTTTTAGATTTTATTTATTTACTTTTATAGAGAGGGAAAGGGAGTAAGAAAGAAAGAGAGGGAGTGAAATATGCGAGATGTACATCAATAGGTTGCCTCTCTCACGTCCCTGGCTCTTTAAATTATCCCTCCCTACTTTTCTTCATCTAATGACTATATACTGCTTTGATTACTGAAGGGCTTTGCTTAGGATGTGGACCATAATCCTCTCTTAAAACAGAACCCTAGGGAGAAAGTGGATTTAAAATTGCATAGGATATTAGGAGAGCAAGAATAAAAGGAAACAAAAATCCATCATCAGGATTTGAACTTCAGGCTTTGTCAGTGATTGCCAGAGAACACGTAATATAGAATATAATTTTTTTCCAGACATTAACATCCACTAAATACAGAATGACAAAGTGGCCTACATTTGTTAGATATTTATTTAATTACTTGGATTTGATGTGACATTTATGACTGAAAGCTGGAGGTCCAGATCAAGTGTCTGTTATCTAGAGAGACGGGGTCTTGAGTTCTAGATTATATGAAATGTCTATACAAGTCCAAATTGGTAGAACTAGGATGTCCCTGGCTTTTAGTTTTGGATCAAAGATGAAGACATAGGCAGGGTATTTGGAGAGCAAAATGGAGTCAACACTAAGAGTAATGAAAACAATCTGTAATGACAAAAAACAGCAAGTATTCAAAATCCAGAACAGCATCAATCAACAAATGGTACAAGAGATATTAAAACATAACTTAATAAGTAGGTATTGTTGAAATCAAAGGACTTCTGTTTTAATTAAAGCTCTGTTTAAATTAAAGGAGATCTTTGTTAAATTCAGAGTCCATTCACATGCCTGGAGTACACAGTCATGCTGCAGAGAGTCCCACAAATGATGTAGGGGAAAAGTGGAGTTCTGTGTGTTGGAGGGAACGGGATGGAAAATGGGAACATTGAAAATGGACAAGATGACAGGGCATTGGGGGAGTGGTAGCTTCTTTCTAGTGTCTGAGCATTAGCTGGGGGAAAGCAATGGATAACAGAACTTGTGAGTTCTTAAAAAGCAGTAGGTTCCAGATGAAATAGAAGCAGATTCATAGGTACAGAGAACAACAGACTTACGGTTGCCACTGGAGAGGAGAGTTTGCAGGGACTGGGTGAAAAAAGTGAAGGGATTGAGAAGTACATATTTGTAGTCACAAAATAGTCATAGGGATGTAAAGTACAGAACAGGGAATATGGTCAATAATATTGTAATAACTATATGGTGTCAGGAGGGTACTGGAAATATCGGGGAACACTTTGTAATGTATATGTTATGTAACCACTATGCTGTACATGTGAAACTAATACAAAATAATATTGAATGTAAACTGTAATTGGAAAATAAAATTTTAAAGAGCAATGAGTTCCCTTCCCCCTTGGTAATCAAAATCACTTGGGGAGTATATTGGGACCACTGATTTCCAAGCCTGCTTCAACTCCGAATCAAGAGAGTCTTGGAATCTAGATTTTAAAAAAAGAGGTCTCAAGCTATTCTAAGAAGTAAAATTTGAAGCCACTCTGTTATCATACTTTCTTGTTAGCATTTTATTAAGAAGTATTAAACAACTGGAAATTAAGAAGGTAAAAAAGTGTTTTCCATTTAAATTCAAACATAGTAATTGGAAGTCTGTAGATATTCTGGAACTTATTAGAAAAATTTTGGTGATCATTTTCAACTGCAGAGTTTTCCTTCAGTAATGAACACTTTTTAGGTAGCTGTGGACATTTATTAAAATGTAGGCCTCAAACTGTCCAACTTCTGTCAGGATGAATAAAATAAAAATGGCTCAAAACATTACTTGAAACCTTGCTAAGGCACTATTAATATTTAAAGTTTTTTTGTAGATAAGGATACAAACAAGTTTTGGGTCACACATAATATTCTTTTTCCATTCCCTTTTTAGACTTCTCCATATATTTATTAACATATTTTCACTCCTATACTTATATCTAAGTTTCTTTATAGCCTTATACTTTCAGTTGAAAGTACCCTTCCTTACAGTTGAAAGTGGTATCTATAGGTTTTGTATATAGGTTACACTGCAGTTGTTACTTAATTGCTCAGTACTCAATTTTCTTTCCCCTCAAATGAATTTCCAAGAGGAGGAGTGAAGATTTTACTTCTTTGTTACCCAGAATATTCAAAGTTAGTATTTTAAATATAGTAGATTTTTAATAATGACTTACTCCATAGATTTTCTAAAACATTGAAATTTGTCAAGTGAGAAAATTATATATACCTATGCCATTCAATACAGTAATCATTAGTCACATGTGGCTATTTAAATTTAAATGAATTAAAATTAAATAAAAATTAAAATCTAATGCTTTAGCTGTACTAGTCACATTTCAAGTGTTCAATAGTCATATGTGGCTCCCATATTGGACAGCACAGATAGAGAATAACATTTCCATCTATGTAGAAAATTCTACTGGACAATGATGAGCTACACAAATCCTTTTTCTTCTCTCCCTCCTTCTCTCTGTATATAGACAGCCATGTCACCTTGCAAAGACAGTTTTATTCCCTTCTTTCCCAATCTGGGTGCATTTATTTCCTTTTCTTGTTTTGTTTTATTGTATTAGGTAGGAATTCTGGTAGATTATGATAAGTAGTAATGAGAGGGGACCTCCTTGCCCTGTTCCTCATCTTAGGGAGAAAGCATCTAGTTTCTCACCATTAAGAATAATGTTAGTACTCACTATGCTGAACACTTGACACTAATATGATATTGTATGTCAACTGCAATTAAAAATGAATTTTAAAAAGGATAATTATAGTTGTAGTTTTTCCTGTAGATGTTCTTTATCAAGTTGAAGAAAGTTCCCCTCTATCAGCATATTAACATGAATGAATGTTACATCTTGTCAAATGCTTTTTCTGCATATATCCATATGATGATATAATTTTTGGCTTATTGATATAATGGATTACATTAATTGATTTTCAAATTTTCAAAAGATTTTATTTATTTATTTTTAGAGAGGGAAGGGAGGGAGAAAGAGAAAGAGAGAAAAACATCAATGTACGGTTGCTGGGGGTCATGGCCTGCAACCCAGGCATGTACCCTGACTGGGAATCGAACCTGTGACACTTTGGTTCACAGCCTGCACTCAATCCACTGAGCTACACCAGCCAGAGCTGATTTTCAAATATTGAACTACCCTTGCATACCTGGAATAAATCACATTTGGTTTTGATACATAATGCTTTAGACCATTCTTGTTCTAATATATGCATTCAGTGCTATACAATTTTTCTCTAAGCACTGCTTTTGCTATATTCCTCTAATTTTGATAAGGTTTATTTGCATTTTCATTTAGTTAAAATATTTTTCAATTTCTCTTGAGATTTATTCTTTGATCTATCTGTTATTTAGAATTGTGTTGTTTAGTCTCCAAATATATTGAGATATTCCAGCTATCTTTCTATTATTGGTTTCTATTTTAATTCTACTCTGGTCTGAGAGCACAATTTTTGATGGCTATTCTCTTAAAATTGTTAAGGTTTATTTTGTGGCCCACAATGTGGTCTGTCTTGGTGAATGTTCCATGTAAGCTTGAGAAGAATGTGTATTGTACTGTTGTTGGATCAAGTGAATTAGATCCAAATGATCAATAGTGCTTTTCAGTTCAACTGTGTCCTTACTGATTTTTTTATTGCTAGATATGCTAATAACTAATAGAAGGGTATTGAAGTCTCCAGTTATAGTGGATTTTTCTATTTCTCCTTGCATTCTATCAGTTTTTGCCTGCTGTATTTTGATGCTCTGCTGTTAGGTACAATACACATGAAGGATTATGTTTTATTGGAAAATCAACCCCTTTTATCATTATGTAATTCCCTTCTTTATTAGTGATAATTTCCCTTCCTATCAAGGCTGCTTAATCCAAAATTAATATAGCTCTCCAGCTTTCTTTCGATGAATGTCTACTTATTATATCTATATCTGTCCCTTTATATTAAATTCATCTATCTTTACATTTAAAGTGGGTTTTTTGGAGGCAGCATCTAGTTTGATCTTGTTTTTTAAAGAATATTTTAGCCTTTTATTTTTTTATTTAATTGTTGTTCAAGTGCAGTTGTCTGCCTTCTCCCCCACTCCCCCCCACCCCAGCCATCCCCTCCTCCATTCCCTGATTCCACAGCCACCTTGGTTTTGTCCATTTGTCCTTTATAGCTGTTCCTGAAAATCTTTCCCCCTTTTCCTCCCATTATCCCCTTCCCCCCTCCCCTGTGGTTACTGTCAGTTTGTTCTTTATTTTAATGTCTCTGGTTATATTTTGCTTGCTTGTTTGTTTTGTTGATTAGGTTCCACTTAAAGGTGAGATCACATGGTATTTGTCTTTCACTACTGGCTTACTTCACTTAGCATAGTGCTTTCACACTGGAGAGCATTATTGTCTTGTTTTTGTTTTTAACATCCTCTTACAGTTTGTCTTTCAATTAGTGTGTTTCTTTCTTTTTTGTATACCATTCTTTTCCTGCCTTCTAGTGTTTTAATTGAGCATTTTACATAGTTACATTTTCTCTCCTGTCTTAGCATATCAATTATACTTTTAAAATATTCATCCTTGGCTGATATGGCTCTGTGGATTGAGTGCCGGCCTGTGAACCAAAAGATTGCTACTTCAGTTCCCAGTCAGGGCACATGCCTGGGTTATAGGCCAGGTCCCAAGTAGGGGGTGTGCAAGAGGCAATCACACATTGATGTTTTTCTCTCTCTCTTTCTCCCACCCTTCCCCTATGTCTAAAACTAAATAAATAAAATCTTTTAAAAATTTAGGGGTTGATGTAAGATTAGGAATATACATTTACAACTAATCCAAGTCTACTTTCAAATAATGCTGTACTGTTTCACAGGTAGTACATGTACCTTATAACAGAGTATTCCCAATTTCTCCTTTTATCTGTTATTACATAGCTGTCTTTCATTTCACATATACATAAGCTGCAGTCACTGAATACATTGTTATTATTAGTATTTGGAACAATTTTTTACCTGTTAGATAAATTAAGAATAGGGAAAACAACAGATAATATTGTACTTTAGTTTATTCATTCTTTGACACTCCTTTTTACTTTATGTAGATCTAAGTTTCTGACCTGCATAGTTTTTCTTCTCTGTGAAGAACTTCTTTTAATAGTTCTTTCAAGGCAGGGCAGCCAGTGGCAAATTTCCTCAACTTTTGTTTATATGGAAAAGTCTTTATTTTTCCTTCAATTTTGCAGGATTTTTGCTAGCTATAGAATTCTGTGTTAGTTGTTTGTTCTCCCAGAACTTCAAATATTTCACTTTATTCTCCTGTTGCTTGTAAGGTTTCTGAAAAGAAGTCTGATTTAATTCTTATCCTTGTTCCTCTGTAGATAAGGCAACTTTTCTCTGATTCCTTCCAAGTTTTTCTCTTGGTCTTTGATTTTCTATAGTTTGAATATGATATGCCTAGATATCAAGCTTTTTTTTTTTTAAATCCAGATTATTGTGCTCTGAGATTCCTGAACCTGTGGTTTGGTGTCTGTCTTTAATTTTGGGAAATTCCCTGTTATTAAAAACTCCCATGTTTCCTCTTTTCCTTTCCTTCTGGTGTTGATATCATATGTATGTTACACCGTTTGTAACTCTCCTACAGTAGTTGGACATTCTGTTAAGTCTTTTTCATTCTTTTCTTTCTTTGTATTTCAGTTCTGGAAGTTTCTATTAATATATCCTCGAACCCACTGTTTCTTTTCTTGGCTGCATATAGCCTACAGATAAATCCATCAAAGACAGTTTTCAATTCCATTATAGTGGTTTTGATTTCTAGCATTTTGTTTTGATTCTTTCCTAGAGTTTCCATCTGTCTGCTTATATTACTTATCTTTTCTTCCATATTGTCCTCTTTTTTGCTATTAGATCCTTTAACATGTTAATTACAGTTATTTAAAATTCTCAGAAAATTCCAAAATCTCTGCCATATCTGAGTCACATTATCATGCTTACTTTGTCCATTCAGACTATGTTTTTGTCTTTTAGTATACCTTGCAATGTTTGTGTTGAAAACCAAACATGATGTATGGGGTATGGGTTCAGTGTGTGGTTTAAGTTTATCTGGCTAGAAGTTAGGCTGTGTTTACTGTTTGCTGTCCTTGCACTGTCGGGGGCAAAAATTTCCTCTAGTGTCCTTGTTTTTTCTCCCCTACTGCCTTTGGGTTTTCAGGGTCTGAAGCATCCAGTTCCTTTATCTGTAACCCACTGTTGTTATATATGAGCCCTATCGATGTGGTGGGAAGGTGGGGGGGGGTCTATAGTTCTATGATTAATTCTCAATATTTAACTAAGCCTGAGTTGGGTATTTTCTTCTGCTACATGGAAGGCTAGAAAGAGCTGGGTTGGAACTGTCCCATTCCCCATGTTGTTTAGGCTTTGGTAAAACCCCATTTGGCTAAGCTCTAGTAAAATAATTTCCCTTGAATGCAGGCCCTCTTAAGAACAGAGAACCTTAGTGATATTTAAAAAAATGTTACTTTTCCCCTTCTTGTCCCTAAAGAGTAGGGGGATTTTTCTCTAATCTTTATAGTTAGAACCTGGTATGGTTCCTGAAGGTAAAAATCAGGGAAGTGGGGGTGCTAAGAATGGGCTGCCTTGGAGTTTTTAACTCTCCAGGTAGTCTACACTTGAGCCTTCAAGAATTCATCAGTTACAATGTAAAGTTTCCATACCATTCTGTCTCCAGCTGTGGGCTTCTCTGCTCCTGAGCTTCTGCTCCTAGGAAGCTGTGATTCTTTGTCTGTCTCTTCAGTTTTGAGGGCAGGAGTTTGCCCTGTGACTTCAGTTCTCTGATGAATCTAGAAGAATTCTTGATTTTTAGTTTGAGAATAGCTCTTTTCTTTTGAGGACCAAAGTGAGTACCTCTAAGCTCTTTACATGTCAGACCTGAACCTGGAAGTCAGAGCTATTTCTTTTAAAAGATCAGACTATTGTAGCTTAACAAATAGTTTTCAGGGGCAAACATTTTTCTACTTAGTCTTAACTTTCCAATATCAATTCTACTATCTGGATTCTCCAAAGCACTGTTGATTAACTTGAGGCTTTCTACTGTTGAGTCCTAGAGTGCCAGTTTGTGGCATATCTCATCTTTTTTTCCCAGCAAAGAAAGTAAGTTTATTTTTAGGAAGTGGCCCACATATGGAGAAACAGGGGAGCTAACACTCAAAGATATGGCTCCCCAATGGCTTCCAGGAGATGGGTTATATAGGCAGAAATCATTAATCATGGTGACTATGGGAGTTAGGCTTGTGGTCAGGGTCGTGGTCTCTACTGATTGGTCAGCACTAGGGTAGGGGCTTCATTGGTCTGTGCATCTGGTCCTGACATCAGCCTTGGAGTCACTTCATCTGGTTTCGCTGCTTTTCTGGAGCTGAAAGACAACTGAGGCCTAGATATTATCTTTAGTTTGACTAAAAGTGTCTCTGTGGTTAACAGGCCTGAGGCTTTTTTCCTAAGATTATTTGACAGCAACCAGAACCTCAATGTCCTGAAGGCTTAATGCTTAAAGGAGTAGTAGTGCAAGACAGAAGGAGGCAGGTGAGTCAGGGTGCTAGATGAGGCCAGTTTGAATCAAAAGGAAGGAAAGGAGAAAAGGTCATACTAAAGAAATGAAGTTTTTACACTGTTATACATCTAAGGTGGAGTTTGTCTTCCTCATGACAATTGCAGTTATAGCGTTTATACCTGTAACCTGTTAGACTATCTAGCGGCTGCTTTTTGAGACCTTCCAGGTTTACAAACAGGTTACTGCTCAAATTCCAGAACACTAAGACCATGCTCCATTGTTCCCAGATCTCACATTCAGTGTTTTATTGTTTCCCATTGTGCTTTAACTTCCTACAGAATATTAACTGCAGTAGCCAGTTGAATGTTTTCAAAACCTTTTATATTTGTGGAGCTGAATATACCACGGGGGCTAATGAAAATTTCATTGTTTCAGGAGTGCTGGTTCTTTCAACAGGTACTTTGGTGTGCCTGTCTGCCTTGTGTAAAAAAGGCACATTTACCTCTAATTACCTTTTACAAGTTGTTGAGATGTAATTTTAAAATAACTGGGTAAAATGTTTGTCGGGGAAGAAAAGTTTTTCCTTCAAGTTTCTTCTGTCTGGCCTAATAATCAAACTGACATAAGGCAGATTAGGAGGAGAAAACCAAATTAAAGTTTAATGATATGTATACCTCATATACAGGGGAGAGATCCAGGAACACTAAGTCCCTCAAATAGCAGAAGCCATATCCTTACATACCACCTTCAGCTAAAGACAAAAGAATATGCTGGGATGGAGAGTCAGTTATGGGAGATGGCCAGGAAAAGCACAGTAAACAAGGGTAAAGTTGTTATGCATACTTAAATCCATGCCTTCTCCAGTGCTAATGAAGGCAGGTCCCAGTGAGGGAGACACCCTTATAGGTAGAGATACAGCTCAGCTTTTGAAGAATATATTTTGAGTTTTATGCCATATTGAATTATTTTGAAAATCCACCCTTCTCCTGGCCTCCAAGGAATTGAAAGCAAATCATTTTCTAGCCTGATTTCCTCTATCCTATTGTGTCTCTAAACAGTTTTCCACATGGTAAGAGGTTCTTGCTATACGCTGAAATGCATCCTCCTAAAATTGATATTTTGAAGCCCTAAGTCTCCATGTGACTGTATTGGAGATCATGCCTGTAAGGAGCTAATTAAAGTTAAATGAGGGTATAAGGGTGGAGTTCTGATATGATAAAATGGATGTCCTTATAAAAGAGGTAGAAACACCAGATCTCCCCCCCCCCCCCCCCGCAATGTGGGGACTCAGTGAGAATGAAATTTGAAAAGACACCGGCGTTTGGGCTGCCTTTCAGTACCAAACCCAATAAACAATGATAGCAATTGAATCTTTGTAGGCACTTTATTGAGATGGCCGGTGATCTGAGAAGATGGCGGGTTCACACCCAAGCAGACCATCTTGTCTTTTCTTTCCAGGCCAAGGGTTTTATAACAGGGAATAAACACGGTGTGGTGAGGGGTTTTGATGTTCAGGGAGGATTAGGTGAAAGGGACTGCAGCATCCTTGTCTTGGACAGTTAGCTGTTCCCAGGGACAGATAGTCATCTGTCTCTCCCTGAAATACAAAGGCCCGGATGTCTCCAACTTGTCCCCAGGTGGTAATGTTTAGCAGTGCCCCAGGAGGTTTTCCCAGGAGTCAGGATGGGTGTTATTTGTAGTTTCTGAAAGAAAAGCTTTAATATATGCATTACTCACTAAGCTTATAACTATTTACCTTAAACTAAAATTGTCCAACTTTTGAGTCCCCTATGAAGAAGGCAGCCATCTGCAAGCAAGGAAGAGAGTTTTCACCAAAAAACTGAACCCTACCAGAACCTCTAAAACTAAAAAAATACATTTCTGTTGTTTAAGCCACTCTGTCTATGGTATTTTGTTGTGGCCATTCTAAGAGACTGAGACAGTTCTTTGTTGACTAATGTACCTGGGTTTATTGAGAAGTTTTGAGTTCTGTGGAATCTAAAGATAAAGGGGCTATAGTGTTTCCAATTATTGTCTTCTCTCTCTTGCCTTCTGGATCTCCCTTTCTAGTATAGCAATGTGATGTTGTGAAGATTCCATTACTTTGTGGCCACTTGTGGTTATTAAACTTTATAACCCACCCCGCCATTCTTTTAGCATTGTTTCTGTAAATGATGACTTGTAAATTCACATGTAGCTACTGATAAATAGTCTGTTTGCTTAAAGAATTGTAGGAGGCAGACTCCAGCTTTCAGACATTCTGGCTCCAGGAGATTTGCTTACCTTCCAGGAAACCCAGACCATCACTACCAGCTCCGAGATGGTTATCAGAGCAGATTGTGCTGACTCACACATGGCAATATCAACAAGAGGTCACAACTCCTCAGGTTTCCTTTGTTCTGCCTTCCTCCCCCCCCCCCCCACCCCTTAAAAAACCCCTGTCTGCATTGAGATGTTAAGATGGTCTTTGTGATGAGAGTCCCCCATCTTCTCAAGCTCTTGGCTCTTGAATAATCCTGCTTTCCTACTATTAGACCCTGACTCTTCAATATTGGCTTTTGAGTGTCAGGCAGCTGAATATGAGTTCAGTACCAACTTTATTTCAAATCAAAGCATTAATTCCAAAGTCGTTTTAAATCTCACTTCCTTTCCTTATCCTCAGGTCAACCGTGAGTGGCAGTCTTGACTATTTGGTTTGATCTGGGAGGTGTGGCCAGAGTCTGGCTTTCAGACACCTCTTGTCCACTATCTCTTTAAAGCTTACCCTCTTTGTGGCAATTCCTGCTTCTCTGGCTAATATTGACAGGCTGAAGATACCCTCTGTGGCAGTGCCCAAATACTGACCTTACTGGACACACATGTAAGTTCTTCATTGGTCTATAAGAAACTTGTCTGCCAAGCCCTTATTTTATGAAATGCTAAAGGGACTTATCTAAGAAAAGAAGATAAAAAAAAACATGTATAGTAAAAGGACAGCAAACTCACAATTATTAACAACCACACCTAAAGCAAAACCAAAAGAAACTAAGCAAACAACTAGAACAGGAACAGAACCACAGAAATGGAGGTCACATGGAGGGTTAGCAACAGGGGGGTGGGAGGAGGAGAGAGGGGGAAAAGGTACGGAGAATAAGTAGCATAGAATGTAGGTTGAAAATAGTTAGGGGGAGGGCAAGAATAGTACGGGAAATGTAGAAGCTAAAGAACTTATAAGTATGACACATGGACATGAACTAAAGGGGGGAATGAGGGTGGGAGAGGGGGTACAGGGTAGAGGGGAGTGAAGGGGGGAAATGGGACAACTGTAATAGCATAATCAATAAAATATATTAAAAAATTAAAAAAACAAAATTAACATTGCAAAAAAAAATAAATAAATTTACTAAAAAAAAAAGAAACTTGTCTGTTATGCTGCACCCTGACAGGAGAGGTCTCCATGTAGCAGAACGTCCTATAACCTCTTGCTGCGGAAGTGCGTCACCTGGTATCCAGCCTCTTTTATTTGACTATTAGCAAAATTGCTCTAGTCAGGGAATCTTGGCAGTGACCACTGGAAGCTCATACATTTTTTCCCCTATGACAAAAGGAGGGAATTTAGACTGCTCTACTGCCTCCTTCTCTCTGCAGCCATCCATGTGTATTTAATCCTATTCTTCCTTCTCAGTTAAACACACAAGTGAAACCCTAAATGGTATTTAAGATTTTGATTTGTGCCAAAAAGATTCTAAGGAATAAAGAAGACTTCTTAAAACAAGAACTAACTAATGGCCTTGTGAACTCATTTTTGTAAATATTACCTTATCATCTAATTCTTGATTTGTTATTCAATCTCTTACTTCATTAATTCAGCAAATACTTATTGAGCACCCAGTGTGCAATGCATGTAAATAAAAATATTCAGGATTGTCCCTGTTCTCAAGCATCTAAAGACAGCTAAAATAGATACATAAATATTTTAATATCAAGGTAAAAGGTGATAGGTGACCTAAGAGAGTGTTATGGGAATTTGAAGAAGAAGAAATAACTTTGTTTTACCTTACCCAAGAAAGACTTCATAGACAACAGGACATTTGAGCTGGGTAGGGTTTGTATGCTCAGAGAAAGAATGGGTATTCTAGATTATGAAGCCAAAACATAAACAAAAGCATAGAAATGAAAAAACACTAGAAATACTTGTGAGAAAAATATATTTTTAGGGTAATACCTTATTTATATTTTTCCTAATTGATCAACTATTCACTATGTATGTCTAGCTACTGTAAGAAATACAAAGAATTATAACATATAATCCATCTACGGAGGGCTTAAATTGTATCTTTTCTTTGCCCTGATATGTTTTGTTTCTAAGCAGATAGCAAAATAATTGACATCAATGAGCCTAATTTGATTGTGTTTTATTATTCAACCCCACTCACTGTTACTGCTCTCCCCATTCTTGTCATTAAATAAATACACAAATAACTTCTGACATGTTATCTTGAGTTATTACTGGAACATACCTT
Source organism: Phyllostomus discolor (assembly GCF_004126475.2). NCBI lineage: Eukaryota > Metazoa > Chordata > Mammalia > Chiroptera > Phyllostomidae > Phyllostomus > Phyllostomus discolor. The sequence continues at coordinate 15,565,241 of NC_050198.1, read as the reverse complement.
TTAAAAAGTTTTATTTTGGCTCCTTTTATCATTGAGAACTCAAAATGACTTTTTGAATTTCTAATTGGCATATCCTTTCTCTGTGATTTCCATCAATTTTCAGTGACTGCTTTTATCAAGTATGTATGTATACCCTACATAGATTTTCAAAACAAACTGCCAATCAAACTGCTATTGCCATTTCAAACATGAAAATAAACTAGGTTTAAGAAATGAGGTAAATCAAAGCCCTATTTATTGTATGGATTTTTAATATTAACAAGATCACTTACACCAGCCATTCCAGTTTAAATGGTTTAACTTTTCCTGTTTGTTACTGTGTGGGCAAGGCATATTAAAACGAAGGTAAATCAGAGAGGCTTGTTAGAACAATCTATTCTTCAGCAGAGGGTAACCACGTCTTATTTAACATGCAACCTGTAGATGTCACTATACACTTATAATTCTCACTGACTTCCTCCCCATCCTTTCCCATTAGAGGTAAAGGAATGAATATTTGAAGGGATGTTGAATTTCTGTTTTCTAAACAGAGAATTGAAGGATGAGATTTCCTAGAATATAAAATTGCAAATCAGGCAGTAAAACACACACACACACACACACACACACACACACACACACAGGAGTGGTTTCAAAGGCATATTTGCCACTTTTGTTTCACTATTTCATGATAACAGTTCAGGTTAGAAACAAGATGCAACTAAGAATGGGGGTTACCTCTTTTTTCTTCTTTATTTTTAAATGATTTGTAAAATCTTAGCCTAAAAAGAAACTAAGTCATGTTTCAGCAACTGTTTTTCTCATAAGATCTTAGGGGAATTGGATAAAATAGATATATTGTTTTTTTTTTAAAGAATGTAGATATGATGCTTTCATGGATTAATTAATGGCAGAGAAATATAAACAACTATAACTGGTTTTAAGGATAGGTTTTTGCTTTGGCAACCTTTTGCCTGAGACCTGGAACTAACAAGAGCTCAAAAACTAAGCATGATGATTTGTTGTCTTCTCTTCACTCAATTGGGTGACATTAACAGTTAACTCATGATGAAATGCTATATAAAACATTCATTAGAGTGGTATATGGATTTTAGGAGAGCCGAGAGCTCAATTGCAATACCTGAGGTAGAATGTGGATGTTGAAAGAGCAGGAAATCAATGGGCAGGGTGCCAAGGTTTTGACAGTTTTCCTCCTTTCAGTAGGCTAACAAACACTGGGCCCAGTAGTTTTTGTTTTTGCTTTTGTTTTGTTTTTGGGGTAGTCATTCATTTCCCTTTCATTAATTTGGACCTAGGAATCACTTTATCACAGCTTGCATTATACCAAAGTATTCCAGATGGGAAGAGAGAATACTCAGAAGTGACCTAAGTGTCCTACAGGCTGAAAAGTTCATCCTCAGCCAAACTGCAAAAGACAGATCTACTGCAGGAAGAGAAACACATCCAGAGCTGAAGAGGTAAATGATCTCAGCTTTAGAAAGGCAAGGAGAGAGGGAGCTCCAGTTAATTAAAATCAGCTTTTTAGGTAAGAATGTTCATGTCCTAGTTATCCTCTGGTTAATGCTCATTGCTAAAGGGCAGGGCTCAAAAAAACTCCACTGGATCAACAGGAGGATTACAGAATCATATCCTTCTACACATAGGCCCAGAAGAAAAAAAAATCAAACAAGTCATACAGCTGAAAGGACCATACATGAAAAAGTACGAGAATAAGTAGGAAAATAAAGTAAGGTGAACAGAATGGAAAAGTCTGAAATAAACCCTATAGATGTATATAAATTTGGGCAAATGTCAATCACATCAAGGCTGAGGCACATTTGAAGCCATGGATAGCCACTGACAGTGCTATTAGGACCTTGCATTGTAAGTGTTTGTAAATACACTTCATACTCTTTAGCAGTTCCTTAGAGGGCTAAAACAGTCTCATTTACCTTGGTTCCTTCTATACCACGTAAAAATCATCTGGCACCTAGTGGATTCTCAAAAAGCATTTGTTTATTAAATAAACTAATGAAAGCAAAAAACATACAATGGGAAAACAGGTGTGCATAGTTCCTAGATTTTGTCAATGAAAAAGTAGTTTGAATATCTTAATTTGGAGATTATCAAAAAGTTGGTGCTATTGTGAGACACTTGGAATGTAGAAGGGAGATTCAATTTGTAAACAAGAAATTAATTTCCTATAAGGCTATATGGACATGGTCCTTATTTTGATGGAGGAATATATAATAAACTGGGCTTATATCTGAGTGGTTGGAAATACATTAGAAAAATGGTTGGAGACACAGATTTGGCATTCCTTGGTGGAGAGAACACATTTAAAATTTTAGAATGAATGAAGCCCTTGAGGGAATATATGTAACATATTACATATATAAAGAAGATCAAGAACTAGAAATTTTGGGATTTCTAGAGTCAACAGATGGGACAGGAAAAGAGGAACCAGAACCAATTAAAAAGAAGAGTGTTGTATTAGCTGAGAAAAGGCAATTATCAAAAAGATAGCTATGCTACAAGAATTAACAACATATAATAAAGAAATTTAGATGAATAAATTAAAAAGAGCAAACAATACATCTCTTTACTGATATTTTCCAAGTGGTCTTTAGCTGTCCAAGAGAGGGGTCTTACTATGATACAGCACTCTCATGAGTTAGGTTTCTTGACAGTTCGCCCAAGAAGGAGTTTCATGAGGTGAGTGGGATAAGTGGTGAGGAAATGGAAACCACATATATACCCAGAGTGTGTAAAACAAAGATTTCTTAGCAGATTCATTATGTATGGTCATGGTATATGGAATAATTTTTTACTCCATGGTCCTTGGATGACTGAACTGGAACTGAAGTTAGACTAAATATGTAGACAGCTGAGAGAATCGAGGAAAATATAGCATTGAAACACTTATATATGATTTTTATATTAAGATAAAACAAACATATTTAGCATAAAAGTTTTGTGCTTTGTTTTTGTTAGGGGGAGTATGGGTTATTCTTAGTCTGTTGAAGGCTCTGTTCCCTCCAGGGGAAAATGTTCAAAACGCTAGAATTTATCTGAATTTATATAAGACCCACAAATGTCTCCCAAAGATCCCAGTGTAAGAAACCATAATTTACAAAGAGCCTGACAATTCATTGACCTGACTCTTCCAGTGAGAAGAGCATGGTAGGGATCAGTAATCCTGAGTCCTAGTTCCACTTCTCCCAGTTAGGCTGTGTTATTGCAAAAAGACAGTATGATCTTTTTGGAGAACAATTTCCTTTTACACAAACTGAGGCCATGAGTCCCAATTATCTCTTAGGTCCCTTTTAGTAAAACATGTTATATTCTATGTTTCTACTTAAAAATCCAATGAAGACTATTGTCACCAAATGAATACTTTTCTATTTGTATGATTATTATTCTCACAAAAAGTATAAGGCCATTTCATAGATTATGAGGTACGCATTTCAATATATGCTTACTAGACATTTAGAAGACAGGTGCTAACTGCATTTTAAATCCCTGCGTGAACAGCAGCTCCTCCTAAATAACTCAGTCTTGGAACAACTTCTGTATTTTTCCTTATTTTCCCCACTAACTTTTAACTGTCTTTTATAAGACATACCCTAGCAACTTGGAATACCCTCACAGCAGGTCACTTTCACCAGGGACATGACCAAATTTAACTTCTTAGGAAAGTTGGACCATTATTTCTTTTGAATACTTTGAAGTTCTTCTGCAAAACAAGAATTGAAAGAAGTCAAGCACCCTTGTTCACAGAAAGCAAGATCCTAGTAACAGGAAGAGTGGCAGGGTCAAATGAAGGAGCTCAAGATTACAGAGAAAGAGAGAAGGGGATAAAGGACTCAGAAGTGAGAGGGGAATGAGGAGAGGACAAGCTAGCTGAATTTCTGCTCCACTTGATATTGTACCACATGAGTATAACACGAGTGGCTACTTAAGAATGAACACAAGGCAGGTTTGTTTCCACTTGAGAGTCTGAACTTTCAGACTTTGGCAACTCACTTCCTGATTATTTTGGAGGAAAAGAAAAGTGTCACCTGCTTGTTCTCAACTTAAATTCCCTGTTTAGAATCACTAAGCAAAAATTTCCGGTAGGCATCTGTCTTCCAAACTCTTTTCTAGAACCTTGCAAAGAGGCATTTGAGGCAAATATACCTTATGGAACTTAGCAGGAGAGGGTAATTATCTGTATAGCTAGTTTCTAAATATGAGTACCTAAGTTATTAGACTCAATTCTCACATGCATCCAGAAACTTTAGACTGTTTTTCAAAAAAAGGAAAAAATCTGAATACCTGTAAGTCAGCAGCAGAGCACCTCTATTACTAAATACTCTTAGAAAGCCCATCAAGAATCACTTAACAATGGATGAAAAAATATTAAGGCATGAAATCGAACTGCTCTGGGGAACCAGGAAAATTACACCCCTACACTGCTATTTGATTTTAAAACTTGCCATAATTGCTTACAAAAGGCTGAGGCAGCAGTCATCTAATAATACTGCAGGGACAGCAAATAACACCTCATAGATAATATTTTTAAAATGAAACATTACCAGAATTGGGTTCAACAAGTGTTTAAAAGCTCATGTTCTTGACATAGGAAATATTCATTTTTTCCAGTAAATCTCATGTGTTGCTCTGGTCAGTGCAGTTAGCTCTTTTCTGTTGTAAAGAGCTTTAGGATGGTGAATGCAGAAATGTATGTTAACTTTGCAAAGTCTGGAGCTTAGGACCAGACAACAAAATTGGGGTCTGTCCATGACATTAGACGATCCTGTTAACCTTACTTTGAGTGTTAGAATTTTAACTGGACAATATGTGACCTATAGTAGTTTCAATATAACTTTATATATAAAGACTTCAAAGAAATTCTTTCCTCTCTTTCCTTTGTTCATTCGTTTGTTCATTTATTAGTTCAGTTAATGAACATTCATTGAGGAGCATCCGTGTACCAAAAACTGTAATCCATGCTTTGAATATAAAGACAATAAGACAAAATCTTGTATTTAAGAAGCTCAGAGTATAGCTAGGGAGATAGACAAGTAAAGAAATATAGGATTAAGTGATTAATTTTAAGGCAATCACAAGGAGGAAGAATATAACTCAGCCTGTGTGGGCTGAGCTGAGTCAGGATCATTTGTTCACTAATTGAACAAAGCATGAGGCAAATTCAAGATAAAGTTTTTGCAAACGTTTGGTGCTTTTACTTCTTTCCTTTGCTTGTTTTTTGTGAAACCTTTAACAATGCACTATAATTATTTCTTTTCATGTCTGTCTTCCCCTATTAGATTGTGATGCCTTAAGGGAAGTTCTGATTTCTGTTTTTGTTTTTGAGTTGGTGTGACTACGTTTTTCCCCATTTGTTTATTTAAAGTATTTTATTGTATTTTTCCCATTACCATTTATCCCCCTTATACACCCCCCCACAATCACCACCCCGTTGTCCATGCCCATGAGTCCCTTTTCCTTTTTGTTCAATCCCTCCCCATCTACCTTCCTTCCCCCCACCCTTGGATGTCCTGATTTCTTTATCTTGTTTTATTCCAAGGGCCTACCCTAGTAGTAGGGACTCAATAAATATTATAAAATACATGACCAACAAATTATAACCTATGCTGTGTATTATCTATCTATCTATCTATCTATCTATCTATCTATCTATCTATCATCTATCCATTTATATATGGAAACCTGTTTTGGACTGGAGATTCTTGACTGAAACAAAACTATAAGACTTTTACTTTTAGCACTTAAAAATTGTACTATATATTTCCACTGTGGAACAGCTCTCTTCTTTCTTGTATACTATCAGAGAAAGTTTCTAATTTTATAATGGAGAATGATTCATGGTGAGAAAATATCACTGAATGCTGCATAGTATACACAGATTAAAAATATAGATATGTTATATATGAAAGCAATAATGATGTAATTTGAACATACATTTTCTCATCATGAAATATTTTCTAACAATAAGGATATTCTATTTATAAAACAAATTTCAACTGTGAAACAGGAGACATGGGTGACAGATTTTGGTACCCTGAGATATTGATAATGCAACTCCATGTAGAATGGCAGGAACATCTTTTGAAGAGGAGCTTTAAAAACTTCATTTGGAAGGGATAAAGGTAATTTCTCTTCCTGAGTGGAACGGAAAGAATGGAATGGATATTATGATTTGGGCAGAAGTATTGGGTAGCAAGCCTTCAAACAAAAGATGATACAAGTGGCCACCTAGGAGTCTGTTGTTATTAGGGTCAGAAGGAAGCTAAATTTACAATCCTATGTAAGCTACTATACATCAGAAGAGGTAGTGGTATCCATAATATTAGCTATAGAGGTTGGAAATAACTCCAGGCCGTAGCAGTAGTCTGGTTATTGCCATAAGTTGGAATGCTATTTATAGAAAGGGACTTCCAAGGCCAACCCATCTTGGCACTGAGCCAGAAACCTGAAACAATGTGGCAGTGTAGGGGAGCTGGGAATTAAGTTATTAAAAGAGTAGGACTTTATTAAGAAAGGATTATGTGTGAGACACTCTTGGTGCTATACCCAGATTCCTTCCTTCCTTGACTTGGTGTCCCTATGGCCCATCTTTTGTGCATTTTGTTTTTTAATGGTTCTCACCTGAGACCTTCTTCAAAGCACTGCCTGCAGAGCTGAAAGTACCTGCAGGTTTATGCCCCATCCCATGCCTGTAACCAACCACTAACTAATAATGTAGTATGAGACCCCAGATTTCTTACCTTAAAGAATGGCAGATTTACTTACACAATTCCCTCCAGGTCCATTCATGTTGTTGCAATAAGCAAGATTTCATCAGTTTTATGACTGAGTAATATTCCAAAGTATGTATGTATCATATCTTTATCCATTTATTGATTGATGGACACCTAGATTGCTTCCATATCTTGGCTATACATAATGCTGCATTGAACATAGGAGTGCATATGTCTTTTCAAATTAGTGATTTTTATTTCACTTATATGTGGAATCTAAAAAACAAAATAAATGAACAAACAAAACAGAAACAGACTCATAGATAGAGAGAATATTTTAATGGTTGCCAGATGAAAGAAGGGTTGGGAGACTGGATGAAGGGATTGAGAAGTACAAATTGATACTTACAAAATAGTCATGGGGATGTAAAATGCAGTATAGAGAATATAGTCAATATTATTCTAGTAACTATGTAAGGTGTCAGATGGGTACTATTAGACTGATTGGGGTGATCACTTTGCAAATTATATAAACGTCTAATAACTATTGTATGTCGTACATCTGAAACTAATATAATATTGCATGTCAACTGGCAATTACAAAATAAAAATGACAAATTCAGAGTTATAATGAATGTTCCAGAGCTCCCTGTGGGATCAGACTGAGAGTGAGACTTCATCTGAAATTACACCTTTGTTTGGCTTTGTCTTTTTTGGTCTCCACTTTCCCCTTTCCTGTTTCTCTGAGGAGTACTTCCTAAATAAATGAGTTGCACCCAGATCTTTTTGTTAGGATTTGCATTTAGGAAAATTCACTTTAGACTGTTGATATAGTAGCCACTGGAAAGAGAGCTGTCTGTGCCCATTTAGAACTCTCACAAAGATTTAGACACAAAGTGCTGTGTGGACACAAGAAAAGGGCACCTAAGTCTTCCCAGGAAATCACAGAAAGGTGATGTTAAAGATGAGTTTTGGAATATACAAAATAGTTTTCCAGATAAATGGGGAAGACAACTTTTGTCCTTAAACCTATGTATTCATTAATGAATAGTGAAAATAAAATTGAGTAAAACTAGCTCTAGTGTGTTAGTGCCTGGTGCTGCACTAGGAATAGTATGTTTTTATTATACTTATTCTTTCTAATAAATATATGGGGCAAGTGCAATCACGATGCCCTTCCCAAAAGGTCTAATTTGCTCAAATTATTCAGTCACTCATGAACAGATCTTGGATTTGAACACATGTAATCTGACTTTAGAACTCACTTGAGTTTTGATCAATTGTCTACATTGCCTTTTTGATCAACATTAAAATAAGAATTGTTTTCAATCTCATTTTTTTCTACAATGTCAAGGTTACATTTTTTCTTTTTCTTGCTGATCCTTTTAAAGTCATTCATGATGGAAATAATTTTTGGCTCTGATGGTATGGTTCTATTGATTGGGTACCTTCCTGCAAACTTAAAGGTTGCAGGTTCGATTCCCTGTCAGGGCACACACCTGGATTGTGGGTTTGGTCCCTGGTTGGGGCATGTACGAGGGGCAACTGATTGATGTTTCTCTCTCACATCAATGTCTCTCTTCCTTTCTCTCTCTAAAAATAAATTAATAAAATATTTTTGAAAAGATAATAATTTTTAAGTATGGTTCTGTGTTAGTATTTAGAATGTTATATAAACAAAAGATAAAATGTGGAGCTTGAAGCCTGCAGAGAAGTCAGCCAAAAGGGGAGATATTAGGAAAGTAAAGGCAAAGGGGAATCTGCAAGTGAGGACTCACTAGAACCTAGGTTAATTTTTCATTACCTCAGACTTTCAACTTTGACAATGGAGGTATCCTGCAGGAGAAGCTGGTGCTCATGATCATGAAGCTAAATGTTCATTTTGTCTGAGTGCCAGAGAAATTGAAGTAGAAGCTGAAAGAGCCCTGGCCCTAGCTGGCACTCCATACCACCTCTGGGAGCTCACAGAAAAGCTCATGAGTTGCAAGAGAGTCTTATGCCTTACATGGACCTTTAAAGCATAAAATGAAAATAGAAGCTGCTTTAATTCTGCCTTCTAAATTTCACACAATACGTCTCTTCTGGGCCACACCAAATTGGACCTATGCAGAGAAGGAAATTCTGGGAAACATAGTTTTAGCTTGGCTAAGCTGACACAACAAAAATACACCATAGCCTATAAGACCATTTGCCTCACTGTAGCCAGTTATTTTGATGTCTGTCCCTGCTCCTAGAATGTGTGCTCCTGGAGACAGGGATCACATCTTATAATATTTCCCCAGTGCTTCTTATAAAACCTGGCACATAATAGGAACTCACAGACTCGTGTTGAATGATGAATAAACCAACAAATGAGCAAATGTATGAATGAAAAAAGATGATTAACAACATTAGATAGTAACTTGTTAAGAACTAAATATTTGGTCATATAACAAGGTAAAAAGCAGAGAGAATCTCTTGTTATTTCCAAAAGCAAATACTTAACACACCTTATATAACCTAACTCCTTTAGGATGGGGTTAATATATTTAAGCCTATCAAAAATTTATCATGTTTATAAAATTTTCAAATTTACAAATTGTGTTTATAGAAGGCATTTTACTACATGACTTATTTAGTTAAATATGACCGAGTCACCACTTTTCTGAATATGTATGACAACAAAATATTCTTTAAAAGTTGCTTCAATTAAACTATAAAAATAAAAATAAATGTTGACTTACTAGTTAATTTTTATTCAGTTTACTTTCATTTATATACATCATATTTCAGAATCCACTGGCACAAAACTAACTGAAGCAAAATGTTGCTACCCTAACTCTGTCTGCATTTCTATTTATCATTATTTCTCTGAGCATTAATTCAACCCCAGATCCTCTTTCTTGGATGCATTTTGTTTTTATGTTTTAAACTCCAAAGCTTCATTAACATGATCATTCCATAATTTTCAGTCTCCAAAATCTACTGTCATCTATAGCTTATACCCACCTGTAATTGCATCATTAATAGCCTACAGCAAGACAGACCCTAATTCTATGTTGAACTGCATCTTTCATAGAGAAGCTTTAGGAATATGCACCCTAACTAAACTTATGATTCTTATGGATGGAAAATCAACATCTTGCTTTGCTGTTATTAATTGTAAGACATGTATCTCATGTCTCACTAATAGTCCCCAGAATGAAAGTAACCTTAGCTTTCCGTATATGCTATTTACTTCTTATAAAATAATAAAAATTAACAACATCAAAACTTTAGATCCTTCACTTTTGTTGATATGTTAATGTATGTGAAAACTTTGGCAGACAATCATATGAGAAAAATGTTATTTTACTATGAACAGACTAACTGTAACCTTGGCAAACATGGAATCATTTTCTTTAATTTTTCTAAAAGTCTGTTGTATTTTTAATTTTATGATCAATCCTGCTCTTCTCTGGACACTTTAAAAAAAACCTTTGCAGGTAAACTTTTTTTCTTAGAAGTTTTGTTTTTGTGTCTTCAAACTGCAAGAGGAAACTGAAATTTAGAGTGGCAACTATGTGATTAATATAGGTTATGAGATAGGCATTCTTATTCCCATTTACAAATGATAGCACTTGGGATCAAAAGTATTAAATACTTTCTTTAGACTAAGTAGCTAATACATTTAGAAGTCAAGATTTCTAACTCAGGTTTTTAACCTCTTAAAAATAGCAAAGCTTTAATGTCATAAGGCTTCCCAATCTACCATTACTATAAAATGGTATCAGGATTTTGGGTAAATTTTAGAGTGGCATAGTAGTTTCATTCCAGGTCATTTGCATTAACTTAGACACAGTCATTATTCATTCTTTTTAAATTAAAGTATAGTTGACATACAATATTAAATTAATTTCAGGTGTATAACATAGTTATTCAACATTTGTATACCTAATGAAGTGATCACCGTGACAACTGCTTCTCACAGATTGTTTAACCTGTTCCCTCAACAATTATGGGAAATCAAATCCCTTTATGAAATTTCATGTATATCTATCTATCTATCTATCTATCTATCTATCTATCCATCCATCCATCCTGTTTCTATTCCATCTCACAGTGGTTCTTCACTTATGGAACACTGATAGAAACACAGGACATGTACTGAGTACTATAAGAAAAAACATGCCCTGGCTGGTGTAGCTCAGTGGACTGAGCATGGCCTGTGAACCAAAGGGTTGCAGGTTCAATTCCTAGTCAGGGCACATGCTTGGGTTTCAGGTCAGGTCCCCAGTAGGGGGCACTCAAGTGGCAACCACACATTGATCTTTCTCTTCCTTTTTTTCTCCCTCCCTTCCCCTCTCTCTAAAAATAAATAAAATCTTTTTTAAAAAAGAAAAAGCATGAGTGAATGAGTAATTTTTTCCTGAAAGGGGAAGAGTAGCTAAGTTAAGGGTAAGGAAATATTTCACTAAGAAAAATATTTGAGCTGGACTACAAGGATGAATGGAAGTTTGTTAAGTGAAGAATGGGGAGAAATACATCCCTCCAGACAGGAAATACCATGCATAGAGACATGAACTTGGGAATCATAAAGAGCTTATTATCATAAAGATGATTATACTTGAATGTGGGGAGCTGGGAGGCAGAGGGAGAGATGTGGTGTCAGAAAGAGATAAGATATCAGAAGAAGAAAGGGGACCTATATTGTGAAGGATTATGTAGTAGAAGTACAGGGGAGATATTAACAAGGTGCACAGAGAAAGTGGCATAATCAGATCACATATATAAACTATTTAGCCCAGTACACTAAACTTCTGGAGAAACATATAAATCTGTTTGCCTCCCTCTACACTTTTTACATTCCCTAAAATTTCAAAAAGTATTTTATGATGAGTTATAATGTAACTCCTTACACTTATTCAAATAACATCATCCAGCCTCCTCAATAGAAACATTTTGAAAGGTAGAAAGTGGTATTTAGATCCAAACAGCAATCTGTCTGTAATGGATATCTATTTGAATTAACTTCAAATACATAAGGAATGGTATGGAGGTATTGTTTGCAAACTGTGCCAAGATATCCTAGGGCGACACAGTAAACTTATGGAGGCACCACAGGATAGTTTAAATTTTCGAGGTAAACTCAGAGACCTCTGTAGAATACAGTGTGAATTACGTTCAGATTGATGACGTCCTGTCTTCACAACACTGGCACTCTGGTAGTTGTGACAAAAAAAAAAAAAGCAGGTACTATGTAAAAATCAATGTGGAACAAGAAATAAGGATGGCAGTGTCCAATTTGATTCCAAGGTTGGAGAAGCTGTTAGGATGTAAATACTTATTAAGTTGTTTGGACCTATCTATTTAATAAGCACAAGTATTTCTTTTGGCCTAGGGATCCATGAAAAAATTACTGAGAAACTAAGGATGCCATGAACCAAAGAAATTTGGTAACCTCTGTTAGGGAGGCTACAAAATTACAAAATACGTGTGGTATGAAACAAAGTTGGGGCAAAGATTTCAAATTGATCTTTGTTGGAGTCAACATTTGGCCTAAAATTGTGACTGTATTCCATAATTGCAGCATCCTATAAGAACATGAATATTTCTCTACTTGCCTAGCTTTTGGTAGTAACTCTAGCTGTGAGCCCCTTATGCCACATTTTCCTTGAAGCAGAAGCCATGTGGAGAAAGAATATAAAGGGTTTCAACAATTCGGTGCACCAAACTTCTATGTTGGAAAAGCAAAGTACATTACTGAAACACTTCAAGTATCTAGAGCAGCTGCTCAACTTTCCACCTGATGCAAGTGGAAATATTTAAGGTAGTTTTTACTCTTGCATGGCCATTTCCTACATTGACAATTATTACATTTATAGTCCTTTGCCTTCTTATAAGTTTGAACCCTTTTTTAATCATGATTGGAATTCAGATATCTGTTCTTTTCAATAAGGTTAGATGTGAAAGTATAGTTTTAAATGTGTGTATTATAAAAGAAGATAATTAATGAACTAGACATATACTCCAAGATGTTAGAAATGCAAGAGCAAAATAAATTTTCAAAAGCATAATAAAGAAAAAGGGAACAATATCATAAACAGAAAACACACATGTAACATGTTATCAATGAAATCAAAGGTTGTTTCTTAAATTGACAAACCTCTGGAAAGCTTAACCAGGGAAACAAGAGATAAGACAAAAATAACCAATGTCTACCTAAATCACACTTTATCTCTTTAAGATAAAAAGCAAAATATTAATAGTAAGTGTGAAAGTAGTTTCTTTTTGAGGAAAAAACATGTTATGAACAGACCACTTTGATAATGAATATTTGGAAAAGTTTCCTTTGATATGGGCTTTTTAAAATTTATTTTTATTGTATTTTTCCATTACCATTTATACCCTTATACCCTCCTCCTCTCCCACAATCACCACACTCTTGTCCATATCCATGACTCCTTATTTTTTGCTTGATCCCTCCATCTGCCAACTCCTTCCCACAGACTTGGCAGCCTGCTCTCTATGATCTGTCTCTACTTTGCTTGTTAGATCAGTTTGTTCCTCAGATTCCACATATGAGTCATATGTGGTTCCAATCAAGAAATCATAACTTTTGTAAAAAATTTAAAACTATATCACCTATAGAACTCTCATATCTTCATGCTTAAAATATTTTTTTTAGATTTTATTTATTTATTTTTATTTTTTAAAGATTATTTATTTATTTATTTTTAGAGAGGGAAGGGAGAGAGAAAGGGAGAGAGAGAGAAACATCAATGTGTGGTTGCCTCTCATGTACTCCCTACTGGGGACCTGGCCCACAACCCAGGCATGTGCTCTGACTGGGAATAGAATCATCAACCCCTTTCTTCTCAGGCTGGCACTCAATCCACTGAGCCACACCAGCCAGGGCTAAAATATTTTTACAGAAACTTTGAATAAGTGGTAGATAGAATTAAAATAGTATTATAGCTAATAGGTAAAAATTTATATCTCAATTTCATAAGCACAACCTGTGATCTCATTTACATTTCAACAATTTTATTAAATATGTTTTTCTACTTTCTAAATTACAATAATATCTCTTCCTTCTTCTTCATTATAATAACAAAAAATGTCTCTAGATATTGCCAGATGTTGACAAAATCACCCTAAGAATCATTGAGCTATAGTAATGTTGGTTTCAAAACTGTTTCTAACAACTAAAAAATGTAAATAATATAAACATCCCCAATAGGAGTGAATTAAAAAGTTATTAAAATTCACAAAGTGGAATACTATTCAATCTTTAAAAAAGTAGGTTATAGAAGAATATACAGTGATGAGGAGGACCTTTCTTATGTACATTAAAGGAAATTGTTACAATTAAAAACATTATTTTTTATAATGTGTACTGAATGTACTAAAAACCTACTTAATGGCAAATGTAAACAGTGTTTCTCTTTTTAGGTGATGATGTCAAAAGTATTGTTTAGCTTTATTTATCTACACGTAAAACATTCTGTAATAACAGTGCATTATTTTCATAAGACAAACAACATGTTTTGTTTTTGTCTTTTAATTAGATAACTTGAAAGGGAATGTTCCAAAAATATAAACAGAAAAAGAGCTACTTTGAGGCAGGATATTAATTTGTAGTTCCAATCAAGTCATGTTGCCAAGATAGATGCCCATACTGTCTAATCATAAGTTGACTTTAAGTGGAGATGATAATCTGGAAGTTATGGGATGAATTTATACATGAATCACATCAGGTTGGCAAGTTATCTGCCTTCTTGCTTTCCTGCACTCCTTTCTTTATTTCTTCCTTTTATTTAAGAGCAAATTGTCTAATATCTTCTTGGTTCTTTTCATTTCTTCTTATTGCTTCTAAAACAACAGCAATCTTGAGAAAGAAGAACAAAGTTGGAGGAATCATGCTACCTGATATCAAAGTATACTATAAGGGTATAGTAATCAAAATAGTGTGGTACTGGCATAAAAACAGACATAAAGATCAATGGAATAGAACAAAGAGCTCAGAAATAAACCCACATCTTCATAGTCAATTAATATTTAAAAAAGAAGACAAGAGCATAAATGAGGTAAAGATAGTCTATTTAATAAATGACATTGGGAAAATTGAACAGATACATGCAAAAAAAAAAAAAAAGGAAACTAGACCACGTTCTTACACCACACATAAGAATAAACTCAAAATGGATTAAAGACTTAAATGTCAGACTCAAAACTGTAAAAGTCCTGGAAGAAAACACATAACAGTAAAATCTCAGTTATTTCTCATAGCAATATTTTTTCTTATATATCTCCTCAGACAAGAGAAAGAAAAAAAATAAACAAATGTTTATTTGTTTACCACCTCACACCTGTCAGGATGGCTATCATCAATAAATCAACAAACAAGTGCTGGTGAGGATGAGGAGAAAAGGGAACCTTAGTCCACAGTTGGTGGGAATGCAGACTGGTGCAGCCACTGTGGAAAGCAGAATGCAGTTACCTCAGAAAACTGAAAATGGATCTGCCTTATGACCCAGCAATCCCACTTCTGGGAATATATCAAAGGAACCCAAAATACTAATTAGAAAGAACATAAGCATCCCTATGTTTATTGTAGCATTATTTACAATTGCCAAGATCTGGAAACAGTCCAAGTGTCCATCAGTAGATGAGTGGATAAAACAACTGTGGGTCATTTACACAATGGAATACTACTCAGCTGTAAAAACAAAGGAAATCTTACCTTTTGCAACAGCATGGATGAAACTAGAGAGCATTATGCTAAGTGAAATAAGCCAATCAGAGAAAGACAAGTACCATATAATTTTACTCATATGTGAAATCTAATGAACATAAATAAATTAAGAAGCACAATAGAAACAGACTCATAGATAGAGAGAAGGTTGACAGCCATGGTGGGGGAGGGGCTAGCTGGGAGAGTGGAGGTATTTAGCAAAAAGAAAAATATAAAAAATTCGTGGATGTGAACAAAAATGTGGGGATTGCTAGGGGGAGATCTGTGGGGGAAGGTGCAGAAGGATATAGGGGGATAAATGGTGAAGAACAGAGACTTGACTTGGGGTGGTGAACACACAATACAGGGTATAGATGATGTGTTGTGGAATTGTACACCTAAAACCCACATAATTTTGTTAATCAGTGTCACCCCCAATAAATTCCATACAAAGGAAAAAATAAAGTATGTAAAGCACAAGAGAGTCTTATTTGATTCGGATTTTTCTCTCCCAGCAACTAGAAGTGAAAAGGTTAGCAAATTGAGCACTTTAAAAGAATTATCAATAGTTCTATTTTGTCTTGAACCTGAACACCCGTGAAGAGTATAAACTTATACTTAGAAGACCACAATCTAAGGTGGATGCAAATTGCATAATACTCAAGCTCATGTCATTCACATCAAACTTGTCAGAAATTCTAGTCTTCCCTGCCTTTCAGACCTTTTACAAAGATTCATTCGCACCTTTCCTTTTTCTAAGTTTTGCACCAGATCATAAGAGCAGAATCCATTACTAAGGTTTGATTTTATTTAGCAGTGACTGGATCTGTGTTTCTTTCAAATGCTCACAATCACTGCTAACTGCATTCTGAGAGCCCTGGTGGGTCTGAGTATTTAATCATCTTGATTTCTCAAGCGATCATCTTTTAAGCCTTTATTTGTCATAACTTCCTCAAGGTTTTCTTGAATAGCACCAGTTCTAGCAGCCCCTCAAGATGACTATGGGCTATTTAATTACAAATTGAAAAATTGAGCCTGTTAGCATAAAGGAAAGACCAACAATTCCCTCACCTGTACCTCCAAGGGACACACAAATCTTTAAATGCTGTGTGGGACGCCTCCTCATAAATGCAATATACACTGCTTTTAAAATCATAGCTATTCCCAGAGACATTTAAATCAAACTTCATTCTGTTCTGGTTTTCCATAAGTCAAAATCTTAGATGCTGTGTTTAAAGGGCCCATTTGCCATTTAAAAGGAGAATTTTAATGAGGGAAATGGGATAATTTTTAAAAGCAGGGCTTTCTCGAGAAGCACACTCCTGATAACCTCCCCATACATTTATTCTCATGGCATATCTCTTTAGCCCAAGAGATGCTACCCTATTTTGGGTAACTAGTAAATCTCTTTCCTTTAGAGCACTGACAAGATGGCTCTCCTTATATTTAGCAGAAGGCTATAGATCTTGGATTGAAGCAAGGTAGACTTACTTTACCTTCATCAGCAATGTGCAAACCTAATTCATTGTTGAAATATCATGTGTTCTCAGTTACAAACTTCCTCAGTCTTTAAATTTGTCATTTAACAAAGTACAATTTTTAATGGATACATGGAACAGACTGACAGCTGTCAGAGGGGAGGTAGGCAGGGGGACTGGATGAAACAAGGTGAAGGGATCAGCCAAAGAACATATATGCATAACCCATAGACACAGACAACAGTGTGGTGATGGCCAGATGGAAGGGGGCAAAGGGTGGGGAGAAATGGGAATATCTGTAAGTGTCAACAGTAAAAATAAAGAAAAACAGAACAAGAAAAAAACTTTTTAAGATTTTCTTTCTTTATTTTTAGAGAGGGTAAAGGAGAGAGAAAGAGAGGGAAAGAAATATCAATGTGTGATTCCCTCTCACACACCCCTAACTGGAGACCCGGCTCACAAGTCAGGCCTGTGCTCTGACTGGGAGTCAAAATGATGACCATTTGGTTCGCAGGTGGGCACTCAATCCACTGAGTCACACCAGCCAGGGCACAAGAAAAAACTTTTTAAAATGAAACAACAAAAGCTTTGCCCATAATAGAGTCAGGGTATGCTGCTTGATTATCATTGAAATTTATTTAAATAGACTCAATTTTATTCTTTGCTTACATTTTTGAAAATGACATACCTCTAAGTGCCTATTAAAAAGTTATAAACTTAGTGCTTAAATATTTTTCTACATTTCACATTCACTTCTGAGAATATACCAGAAGAATCTGTAGAACTGTAGCTACCTTTGTCGTTAATGAGCAGTAACTTGGACACTCTCCTTGGCATACCACACTTTGATAGTGCCTTTGATGGTGGTGGAAAGTTAAAGAACAGATGGGTAGGGTGGATAAGAAGGGCTCCACTTAGTGTTATTCTAGGAAGAGATATCTAATGAGTGATAATACAAAGGCACACAGTAGCTCTGGAGGTAATTCTTGCTCAGTGTAAAACCACTTCACAAACACATTTGAAGTTTGTTCAATATCTTGCTCTATTTTTCTATTCTTTAGTTCATTTCATTTTCATAGTAAAACAGAGTTGGAGGACTGAGGATAGAGGAAAATGAACAGGAAGAAATTTCATCATAGGTTACAGTATGTACACAGCTCTCTTTGAACTAACGCCTTATGACCTCATGGCTTGTTAGTGATTTCCAGATTAATTGTGCACACATCATCCAAAGATCTTGTTAATATTAATATTCTTATTCTCTCAATCTGGCTGCTACTGCTTCTGCTGTTGGCCTGGGGACCACCCTTCAAATAGCAAAGCTATAAAAGGCCTTAATACACTAGAATCTGAATCTTATCTTATATCAGACCATTCAATGGAGTCATCTCCCCATCTATCAAAAGTGAAAGGACAAAATCATAGGCCAAATAAATCGTAAATCAAGGCACATTTAATAAGTATGTTATTTGTTTTCACTCACAGCTCATTTATTCTTAATACAAATTGCCAGCACTCGGGAATATTACTCCCATTCCATTGGTGAGGGAATTGTACAATAGATGTGTTAAGGAGCTTGCCCAAAGTCACATGCCTGGAAAGTGATGGAGCAACATTTTGCACTGTGGTTTTGTGTCTTCTTGTCTAGCTACTTTGCATAGCATTGTTATATGAGTAAAAAGGCTTTCATATGCATGAACATGTTTGATCCTCATGACATATGCCCTCTGAGAAAAGTATTATAGACCTTATTACCCTTAATTTGTAGATGGGAAAAGTAAGGCAGGAAAGAAGAAACAGCATGGGCAAGGTCCCACAGCTAACTAGCAATAAAGCCAGAACTGTCACTGAGTCTTACTGATCCCCAGCCTTCTTCTTTTTTAATCATTATTATGTTACTTAACAGTTACCAATTTATAAACTAGAATGAAACAACAGTAACAGTCATATGCTTAAGAAATTTCCAACATGGAAAATCAGCATTACTTACAAAATAAACCTATTAAAATAACTTTGAAATTGGAGATACTAGTATTCAGCTTTCGTTTCATTTTCAAAAGTCTCAAACTGCAATTTTTAAAAAAAAAAATTTAGAGAGGGAAGGGAGGGAGTAAGAGAGAGAGAAACATCAATGTGTGGTTGCTGGGGGCCATGGCCTGCAACCCAGGCATGTGCCCTGACTGGGAATCGAACCAGCGACTTGTTGGTTCACAGGCCAGCACTCAATCCACTGAGCCACACCAGCCAGGGAATATTCTGTTAATCTTAATGGTTTTTACAATTACCCTAGTTTCATTCTCATACTTTATACTAAAATGTGAGGAACTTCTTGATTTTAAAGTTCTATCTTGGGTGGCTGAAAGTAAAACCCGTTTCAGGGGAATGTTCTTCCTTTCTCTTAACAAAAATAATCTGTCTGTTATGCTGCAGATGTTTTAATTCCTGTACCTTCATTCTTTCTCTCAACTGGCTCTTTTCCATTAGCATTTAAACATAAGCATCTTTTGTAGTAAAATAAAAGACTCTCCTTTTAACTCACACACCTGCTATGCTATTTCTCTCCTTTTCTCAGGTGACAAACATATTTATAGACCTGTCTATAGACACTATCTCCCTGCTTTCATCACTCCATGGAAACCACACTATCTCTAAAGTCATTAACTACCCACATATTGGCTAACTCCATGGGCCCACTTGACTTCCCAGCAACATTTGATGTGGTTACTTCTTTCCTTTGTGAAATGTTTTTCTCCCACTGGTTTCTGAAGCTAAAGGCTCTACCGAGTCTCTTCCAACTTCCATGTTGTTTTTTTTTTCTCAGTTCCCATTGTAGATTCCTCTTCCTACATTTAGTCCTCATTAATTCAACAGATATTTATTGAGGCAGAATCTCTTCCTTATATTATGCTAGGTTCTAAGGCTGAACTTGTGATTAAAAATACATTGTTTCTGCCCTTCTGCAAGTTATATTCTAACAGCGAGCAAGTCGTAGGAGTCAAGAGGTCAGGAAAGGCTTCTCCAAGAGAATAATGGTGTAATTGAAGTTTAAGGACCGATAGAAAATGATGAGGTGAAAAGAGAAAGAAAGAACATTCTATGCATAAGACACACAAAGCAAAAAGGCCTTGGGTCATAAGGAGCAAGGGTGACAGGATTAGGCTGGAGAGGTTGCTAGTTACATGCAAAAAAATTTGCTGTCTCCTATAGGAAGCACTGAAATTTTTTAAGTGGTGGAGGAATGTGAGCAGACCTGCATTTCTGAAGGACCTGTAAGGTTACTCTGGCTATAATATAGTGAAAAACTGGAGAATAAAATAATGAGCTACAGCAGATAACTTAGGGGAAATATCTGTGGTCCAATCTGTAGATGATGGTTGTTTCATGGAGGCTGAGAGCAGCAGTTTGAGAAAACAAAGTGTTGGATTAGATATGGGGAATATGATGAGGATTTCAAAGATGGTACATGGGATAAATTATTCTTGAATTATTCGTGTGGAACTGGTTTAAAGGGTTTTAGTTTAGGACACAAATATTAGTACAGGAAAGTGGAGGCTGTTTTTATTATAATGGGAAAAAAGAAACAATAGGTGAGGATGCAGGTAAATTTTAAAATATTTTATTTATTTACTTATTCATTTTTAGAGAGAGGGGAAGGGAGGGAGAAAGAGAGGGAGAGAAACATCAATGTGTGTAAGACATACATTGATCAGTTGCCTCTCAGAGATGCCTCACCTTGAGACAAAACCCCCAACCCAGGCATGTGTCCTGATAGGGAATCAAAGCAGTGCCCTTTCACTTTGCGGGCTGATGCCCAACCCACTGAGCCACACCAGTCAGCGCATGGATGCACGTAAATTTTAAATTGGAGGCAAGAAAGTTAATGGGCCCCCATCTGGTGATTGTTTTCCTTTATCACAAAGAGAGGTACATTTAACTCCTGACGTTGAAGAGGAGCACAGTGAGGTGTTAGGTTTAGCAAAATAGAAAAAAATTGAAGTAACATTTGAAAATAAGGCTAGATAAGCAGAAAAATTGCTGGCCAATGGGCTTCTGATTCCACAGATGAAAGTAAATTCTTCACCAATCGAAAGCCATCTTGCACCATGCAGAAAACCATCATCCTCTCCATTCTTTTGAAAAATTAACTGGATTTGGGGAGAAATACTGGGGTAAAGGGAAATACGAAGACTTTTTTCCTCCTGCTATACTGAGTCTGCCACCAAAGGAATGTTTTCTCACAGTGAATTTTTCTGGAGGGTAGTTGAGTGCTGACAAAAGTAAGTATATGAGATCTGACAGAAATTCAGGAACACCTCCTTAATGATAAAAGGATAAGGTGTGGAAGTGAGTGAGGGTGAACCCTGGAAATGATTTTTGCTCCTGTGTTCAACAGCAATCAAAATGTTCATTTGCAAGTTGTGAAAGTCACCCAGTGAAAGAAGTATCAGGGAAGGACTAGGGGTGACAACATCAGTTATTTGGCACAGGGCAGGGATATTTACTATAGAAATTTGGGGGCTCTCATAAAATCATCACACACAGAGAAGAGTCTATACAGGGACAACATTCCTCACAACTCTCACTTTCTTCTTACTTCTCTCTGGCTGCCAAATCATTGAAATATCTATCACTTGCGCTCCCTCCTAATGTGCTACCTGGGTCAAAGAGGTGATCCAGGAGAAATCCTCTCACCAGGCCAGGGAGAAATTGCCAACTGAAATTGCATGAAGAATGATCAGTAAAATTCCAACATCAAGTTAATGGAATGAGAGAACATATGAGAAGATGCATTGGAAGAGCATAATTTTGGAGCCTTTAATTACAAAAAAAAGAAGTAAAAATTAGAAACCATATGATATTTGTTCACAATAATGTTTAAGAAAATATGACTATAATAACAAAGATATAGGCTATAAGACATGGTAAGAAAGGAAGTAAAGTGGAAATTAAAGATTATAAACATTAAAAAATTATTAAAAACCTGTATTCAAAACAGTAATGAGGAAAATTAACATGCAAAATCATAAAAGAGGAGGGAAACTAGAGATGCATGTTTTATTAGGTAAAGAGGAAATATCAAGAGATAAAATTATGAGAAATTATAACTTTGAAGTCCAGAAAACAGACGTGTAGCAGCAAAGATAATCAAATATCTGAAGATCAGATCAAGAGAAATGAAACAAATAGCAACAGAAGATGTAATAAGGGAAAACTTTTCCTAGGATAACAGAGTTGCACTTCTAAATAAAAATGAGAACAAATGTAATTGAAAAATTTGCTAAAATATATTATTTTCACAAATTAGAAAAGAGATCAAAATAATATTTACTGAATTTCATTTTAAGTATAATGTGTTGATCTGGAGTGTATTGATATGTATGAAGTGGAATCAAAGAAAACTTTTATTGGTTGGTACCACCTTGTGATGAAAATGTTGTCATCTCTCAGTATGAACTTTGATTCCCTATGTAAATTAAGCCAATAGAGCCAGTGACAATTATGATTCTTTCTTTAAAAAAGATTTTATTTATTTATTTTTAGAAAGAGGGGAAGGGAAGGAGAAAGAGAGGGAAACATCCATGTGTGGTTGCCTCTCATGCAACCTCTACTGGAGATCTTGCCTGCAATCCCAGCACATGCCCTGACTGGGAATGGAACAGGCAACCCTTTGGTTTGCAGGCTGGTACTCAATCCATTGAACCACTGCATCCAGGGCAGATTCTTTTTTATCTTGGCATGATTTATGAATTAATAAGGTAATAAGACAAGAAAAACCTCCTGCATTTAATTTTAAAAACTGTGGTACTACTGTAGTTCAGCCCATATATTTTTGCTGGATATTTTAATTCAGAAATTGACACCTATGTCATTGTTGTTATTTAACAAGGAACTGAGAAAATTTGTGATGCAAAACTAACATAATACACATCCCTTGTATTCTATAGCTATATAAGGAGGGGAAACCAGATGTTGAAAGTATTTGGCTTAGTGACAAGATTATGAGAAATTAGCCATTTGTCCCTTTCTTCCTTGCCACCCACTCTTTTTAAAATATATTTTATTGATTATGCTATTATAGCTGTCCAATTTCCCCCCTTCCCTCCCTTCCACCCTGCACACCCCATCCCACCCACATTCCTCCCCTTTAGTTCATGTCCATGGGTTATACGTATAAGTTCTTTGGATTCTACATTTCCCATATTATTCTTACCCTCCCCCTGTCTATTTTCTACCTACATTCTATGCTACTTATTCTCTGTACTTTTTCCCCCTCTCTCCCCCTCCCCTGTTGTAAACCCTCCATGTGATCTCCATTTCTGTGGTTCTGTTCCTGTTCTAATTGTTTGTTTAGTTTGCTTTTTCTTTTTGTTTTAGGTGTGGTTGTTAATAACTGTGAGTTTACTCTCATTTTACTGTTCATATTTTTTATCTTCTTTTTCTTAGATAAGTCCCTTTAACATTTCAAATAATAAGGGCTTCTTGATGATGAACTCCTTTAACCTGACCTTACCTGAGAAGCACTTTATCTGCTCTTCCATTCTAAATGAAAGCTTTGCTGGATAGAGCAATCTTGGATGTAGGTCCTTGCCTTTCATGACTTGGAATACTTCTTTCCAGCCCCTTCTTGCCTGTTAGATCTCTTTTGAGAAATCAGCTGACAGTCTTATAGGCACTCCTTTGTCGGTAACTCTCTCATTTTGTCTTTTAAGATTCTCTCCTTATCTTTAATCTTGGGTAATGTAACTATGATGTGCCTTGGTGTGTTCCTTCTTGGGTCCAACTTCTTTGGGACTCTCTGGGCTTCCTGGACTTCCTGGAGGTCTATTTCCTTTGCCAGATTGGGGAAGTTCTTCTTTATTATTTGTTCAAATAACTCTTCCACTTGTTGCTCTTCTTCTTCTCCTTCTGGTACCCCTATAATTTGGATGTTGGAAAGTTTAAAGATGTCCTGGAGGTTCCTGAGCCTCTCCTCATTTTTTTGAATTCTTGTTTCTTCATTCTTTTCTGGTTGAATGTGTCTTTCTTCCCTCTCATCCACACCGTTGATTTGAGTCCCAGTTTCCTTCCCATCATCATTGCTTCCCTGTGCATTTTCCTTCATTTCACTTAGCATAGCCCTCATTTTTTCATCTAATTTGCGACCATATTCAACCAATTCTGTAAGCAAACTGATTACCAGTGTTTCAAACTGTGCATCTGATAGGTTGGCTATCTCTTCATCACTTAGTTGTATTTTTCCTGGAGCTTTGATTTGTTCTTTCATTTGGACCATTTTTTTTTGTCTTGTCACACCTGTTACATAGTGAGGGGCAGAGCCTTAGGTGTTCACCAGGGCAGGGCAACCCACGCCTTAGCATTGTGATGCTATATGTGGGGGAGGGGTCCGAGAAGGAACAATGGCACTTGCTCTGTTCTGTGCTGTATTTCAGTCACTTCCCCCACTACCCACAAGCAAATTGGGCCCTTCTGTTGCTGATTCCTGTGTTGGTGGGCTTGTGTACATTCTAGGACCCTGTGGGTCTCTCCAATGAACTCTCCTGTGAGGCTGGGACTTTCTCCTACTGCTGCCTCAACCCCCACAAGTATTTTCAATCAGGAGTTTGAGGCTTTATTTCCCTGTACAGGAGCCCTGGGTTGCGCAGTCTGTTTCACTGCCCAGTTGTTTCTCCCAGTTTATCTGTGCTCGAATGTGGGACCTCCCAGTCTGCAATCTGCTGCTTGGCCAGTTCCTCCAGCTGCTGCCTTGCTGGCCAGCTGCAGTCTTACATGCCCTGCTCCACAATCTGCAGCCTTGCTATGTCTGCCAGCCACCTCCTTGCCTGCCCCAGTCCTCCAGCTACTGCCTTGCCTTGAGTCCTCTCTGCCTGGCTGCCCATCTCCCGCCCCTCCTGCCAGTCTGGATGAGTATGTCTTCTTTAACTCCTTGCTTGCCAGACTTCCATACAGTTCAGTTTTCTGTCAGTTCTGATTGTTTTTTGCTTTTAAATTGTGTTTGTCCTTCTTTTGGTTGTTTGAAGAGGCACAGTGTGTCTACCTATGCCTCTGTCTCGGCTGGAAGTCCTCCCACTCTTAACAAATAGGCTTTGGATCATTGTTTACATGCTTCTGCTCAGCTAGGCTGGCTTTAGGACATTAATAAACAATTCAATGAAAAATACATGTAGATAATAATCATATATTTTAAAACCTAATGATAAACCAAAGGAACATAAACTTTAACAATACCTAATTTGTGTTTTGAGTGGATTTTTTTTAAAGTGGTAACTTTATAATTTAGGATTTATGGGGTTAAAATGGATTTAGTTTTCTGGGAGGTTAGGGTTTGTGTGCATTAAAAGCTTAAAGTGTGGCCTAATGATTCAAATTCTCAGAATCTGAAAGAATCAAAGATTCAAACCAAGATTTATGTGCAAATGTTTTTGTTCATTTTGATGTTAATTATATAGCAAAATGCCAGAAATAACCTTGATGAATAATATAGGAAATTACTACATTAATTGAATAAATTATTTATATGGTAACACTACTATAAAAATCACATTTTAGAAGAGTATTGAGTAAAAAACACCCACTCTATGTTATGAAGTATAATATTTGTATTATGAAACAATGTCTACAATATGAATCCAATTTCTGTAAAAAAATGTTTGTGTGTACCTAAGAAAAATCTGTAAAAGCAACTGAATACCAAAAATGTTAATGATTATTTCTGGATGATGAAGCTACAGGGTGGTTTTTCTCTTTCAGTCAATTAAACTTATTCAAGTTTTTTAAAAAATAGTATATTTACATTCATAATATAAACTACTTTTTATATTTCTTCACTTCAGGGAATTTCACTGTGCTCACTTTTTCAAGACATATTCTTATTTATAACACCTGACTTAATATCAACCCACCTTCTCTTCTTCATACTCCACTTTACTTGGCTATTTCTTACAGGTTGTGTTATGATGTGTTCGAGCCTATCTTCTTTTCAGTTCTAAGCTGCTTAAATTTAAAGGCTATGTAAAGTCTGTGGCTTATATTCCATCATTTCATATATAAACTGTATATACTCTGGAAATATAGGCTAAAATATGAAGATTACAAAGTGTAGGAATTGCATGAACTTTCAGGCACTGAGTAAACCCAAGAAACAGATTCATTCTTTTTTTTTTAGAGTTTTTAAAAATTGTTGTTCAATTAAAGTTGTCCCCATTTCACCCTCTCCATTACTCTCCCCCATCCTATTCACCCCAATCTTCCACATTCAATCTTCCCTCCCCCACAGTTGTCCTTATTCATAGGTACTTATACCTATTCCTTAACTAGACCCTTCCTCGTCTTTCCCCCATTATCCTCCTTCCCACTTCCCTCTGGTCACTGTTAGTTTGTTCTTTATTTCCATGTCTCTACTTCTATTTTGCTCATTTGTTTGTTTTCTTCATTAGGTTCCACTCATAGGTGAGATCATATGGTATTTGTCTTTCACAGACTGGCTTATTTCACTTAGCATAATGCTCTCCAGTTCCATCCATGCTGTAACAAAGGGTAGGACCTTTTTCTTTATATACTCATCTGTTGATAGACATTTAGGTTGCTTCCATGCCTTGGCTGTTGTGAATAATGCTGCAATGAACATGGGATTATAGATAGGTACCTCTCTGAGAACCTGATTTCAATTTCTTTTAATATATACCTAGCAGTGGAATTGCTGGGTCATGTGGTTACTCTATGCTTATATTTTTGGGGAACCTCCATACTGTTTTTCATAGTGGCTATATCAGTGTACATTCCCACCAGCAGTACACAAGTTTCCCTTTGCTCGACATTCTCACCAACACACACACACACACACACACTTTTTATAATAATCATCCTAACATGTGAGGTGATGTCTCATTGCAATAAGCAATTTTTAAAGTAATGAGTGCATTTAACTGCAGAAACAAGAATATGGAAAAAGTGAGTAATGTTACAGTGAAGTAGAAAGGATCATCCTGGGGCTGTAAGATTTGAGTTTGGCCTATTTTGGGAATTAGTAATAGGACCTTTTACAAGTCACTTCTCATCTATGTTAAAGGAGGCATTTGGATTAGATTATTTTCAAAGCTTCTTTCAACTTTGACAATCTGGAATCCTGAGGATGAATTTAACAATATCTGACAACATTGAGACAAATCCAGAGCTTGGGGTTATATTTTTCAATTTATTTTGTAAGTTTTTCTTGCCTATAGTAGAAATTTTCCTAGTCTTGGGACCCAAACATTTTATCTATGCAACCAGTAGCAAATGAAATTGACATGGAAATAGCAAAATGGTCTTATATATAGTTCTCAAATATTTAATAAGTGAGGATGAAGGGGAAGAAAGTGTAGATACATGTGGTGGAGATAGTCTGTGAAGTTATACCAGCTCTTGAGGGAAACAATACTGATGCGGATACCGGCCAGCAATATCCATCTCTGCTGTGGATGTTCGTTGAAACACGAGAAAGACATACACAGAGACAACCAGGTCCTGTGGGGAAATAGGAACATAAGGGCCACTCTCTCTAGTGGAGAGCACGCCATTTCCATTCCCAAGCAGATTTTTATTGAGAATACACACTTAGTTTGTGAATTCACAGTCTGGCAGAAAAGATCAAAAGAAGTAGGTGACTTACAAAGGTGCAGACAGAACCCCTGCTGTGATTCTGGGCAGAGATTGGTGTTTTAACATATTGCTTAAAGGGCTAGTTTTGGTTTCCTGTCTATGCCTTTAAATTCCAAGTTAATAACATCCTCCAGCAAACAGATCTCACAGGATCTTGCATATTCTATGTCCCAGGCCTGATTACCCCGGGGATCCACTGTTTCTGGTCTGGGCTGCACCACCCCTGCTATCTTCGCAGGCCTGAGTTAACAGAGAAGACAAAGGCAGCCAGGAGACTTGGATTTCTCACAAGGACTCCAGGCTTTGACAAAGCGGAGGGGCAGTGGTTGATGCCATCACCCCTTCTTATCCACAGCCCCAAGTCTCTTCCCTTAGGGCATTCCCACGTGATTGCATCTGTCTTAGATTCATTCTCTTTCCTAGAGAATTGTTACCCGTCATTGACTGCTGATCACGCAAAGGGAGCCAGGCATTAGAACAGGCAGCGTTCATGCCAGAGAAATAAGTTTTGTCTCCTTAGTGGCTTCTGGTCCGGAGGTCTTTCACTCAGCCTAAGTCACGGGGGGTTACAGCTTCCTGAGACCAGGCAGGGCAGTCCCCAACACACTACAGAAAAGGAGTACACTCCATAGTTACAGAGAAGCCTTTTTCCCAATAATAGGCTAACTTAAAATATAATTTTTGTTGTCAAATATAACTTTCTGGACTACTTGCATATAACAAAGAATCAACACTGTCTCAAGTTGGAATGCAATGTATAATGAACTCTCATATTAGTAACTATCATTTCCTCCCTACTGAAATGTCAAGGTTACATTTGCTGAAGTTTACCACAATACAGAGGTCTTTGAAAACCTTGTCTGTAGCTGATTACAGACAGCCAAATAATGTGAAGAAAACAATGACTGAAATTCATAATGTTATTGAAAGTGATCCCAGTTTCAATAAGATTTTACTAAATCAAGACATTTGTTTTTCCAGTAATTTTATCTCTGATTCAAGAGAGGAAATAGGACCATTCTAGATGTTTAGGTTATAGGTAAGGATGGCCCTTAGGCTTAATTCAGCCTTCTGTTTAATTATTAGATCATGTGCCCAAGATAATTTTTATTAGGACCACATTTTGTGCTTTAAAAATGGCACTTCAAGTTTTTTTATTGCTTGTTCCTTTTTATTGTCGTCCAAGTACAGTTGTCCCCATTTCCCCCCTCATTATTCTCCTCTGCCCTACTCACCCTGGTCTTCCACAATCAATCTTCCCCACCTTGCTGTCCATGCCCATGGGTCCTTTATACATGTGCCTTGACAACCCTTCCCCTTCTTTCCCTTGTTACCCCCTCCCCCTCCCTTCTGGTTACTGTCAATTTGTTCTTTATTTCCATGTCTTTGGTTATATTTTGCTTGCTTGCTTATTTTATTGATTAGGTTCCACTTACAGATGAGATCATACGGTATTTGTCTTTCACCACCTGGCTTATTTTGCTTAGCATAACACTCTCCAGTTTCATCCATGCTCTCACGAAGGGTAGTAGTTTCTTCTTTCTCTTGCATAGTATTCCATTGTATAAGTGTACCACAGTTTTTTTTATCCACTCATTTATTGATGGGCACTTAAGTTGCTTTTAGCATTTAGCTATTGTAAATTGTGCTTCTGTGAACATTGGGGTGCATAGGTTATTTTGAATTAGTGTTTCAGGGTTCTTAGCGTATATTCCCAGAAGAATTTCAAGTTTTTAAAAAAGATTTTATTCATTTATTTTTAGAGAGGGAAGGGAGGGGGAGAGAGAGAGAGAAAGAGAAACATCAATGTGCACTTGCTGGGGGCCATGGCCTGCAACCCAGGCATGTGCCTTGACTGGGAATCGAACCTGTAATGCTTTGGTTCACAGCCCGCACTCAAGCCACTGAGCTACGCCAGCCAGGGCTGAATTTCAAGTTTTTGATGGCAAAAGACTTATAGGTGATAAGAAATAAATAGTATTTGAAAATAACTTCTGATCTAGAAAATAAAATACAACATCCCCCTTTTTCAGAATAAAAATTTTATTTTTAAAAATGTTAAAATGAGACAAATAGGGAATTTCAAAAGATTTAGTTTATAGATGTTAGAAATTGGATTAATATTTAAAATAATTTTATATAGAAAAATATATACCATATTTTTGGAGTATAAGACGTACTTCCTCCCACCCCAAAATTTGGGAGGAATAATGGTTGTTAATGCTGCTGTTGAGCTCTGTTTACATTTACATTGGTGAAATATTATGTTATTTATGTTATTAAATACTTTACCACATTTTTTGCTTCAAAAATTTTTTTCCTATTTTTCTCCTCTGAAACCTAGGTGTGTCTTATGGTCCGAAAAATACGTAAGTACAACATATGATCAGTATGTTGACTTTTGTTTATTTCCATTATACTTCTATTATTATTCTTTGTGTACATGTCCTATGTGTGCATACCCATGCTTGCAAACATTCCATGAATATATAATTCTATGATACTCTGTTTCTTCCCTGTCTTTAAAAAATATATTTCTGCCCTGGCTGGTATGGCTCAATGGATTGAGTGTCAGCCTGCAAAGCAAAGGGTTACCAGTTTGATTCCCAGTCAGGGCACATGCCTGGGTTTTGGGCCAGGTCCCCAGTAGGGGTTGCATAAGAGGCAAACACATATTGATGTTTCTCTCCCTTTCTTTCTCCCTCGCTTCCCCACTTCCCCTGTCTAAAAAGAAATAAATAAAATCTTAAAAAAATAAATAAAATAAAAATATTTCTCCCTTTCATCAGGTGTATTTGTCTCTTTTTCTGAGTTTTTTTTCTTCTCCTCCCCTAATCTTCTATGCCTATCCTTTCCCTTATTTGGTCATAATATAAATCAGGGAATCTATGGCTGATGGGCCAAATCCAGCCACCTGCCTGCTTTTGTAAATAGATTTCACTGGAACACTGCCATTCCCAATATCTTAACATATTGTCTCAGTCTGCTTTCTCACTACAAAGACAGAGTTCAGTATTTGTGACACACACTGTATGATATGACCCATAAAAACTGAAATAGCTACTATCAGGCTCTGTATGGAAAAAGTTTACTGACTCCTGAATTAGGTGATAAGTGTATTTTTCAAGGGGTTTTGTTGTTAAACACGCAATGAAGGGACAGGAGCCTCAGGGAAGGTTGCCTGCCAGCATTTCCTGAAAGGAAGATCTGTTTTAACGTATGGTAAGCAGTTGCCTTAAGCAATTCCCTGTAAATTCCTGGTAAAATATATCTGAGAGTTTTTCTCATTCTTGTAAGAAAATTTTCCATCAATTAAATTGCAAACTCCATGGGGGTTGAAAAATTTGTTACTGCTGTTATTTTTCTTTCATTTTTCAATGTAAATAGCCGTCAAACAGTAACACCATTCTTAGAATGGGATAAGAAGAGATCCTGACTTGTTTCCTGTACTTTTGAGAGTATGTTTTGGTCTTTTACCAACTATGTCCCTACCTAGGGGTCCACTTGAAACTCAGGCCTCAACTCGTCCTACACCACACCTCTGCTTCCAAGGTATATGCTGGTTCTTTTCTTGGTTCTGTGCATTTGAGGGTGGACACTGCTTGTGTATTCACTTCTAGGCCTGAGCATTGACTAAGGAGTGGTTTCTGCAGAGGAATTTAGGTAGATGGAGAATGGAGGATAGAGGTTAATGGTGTGGGCTGTGTGTCCACATGTCTATGTATGTGACCACTTTTGAAAGATAGTGAAGGTGAGAGGAAAAAAAGGTGGTCAGGGGGAGACTAGCCCTTTCTTTATTGCTCAAAGTAGGAGGACATAATATATATTACTTCTCTGTTAGCTTGATTTATAGCTTTCTATGTGACCCACAAATTTTAGATGCTGCTTAGTCTAACAGATTGCCTTATTTAATACAGGGAACTAAAACAAATCTGTGAATCCATTTATAATTTGAAAACTATGGAATGTTCTAAACTTATTATAATTATGATATTTTTATATATTTTTTCATATAACCAGGGAGTTTTTAGCTGCTGCAAAATTTTATATATTTATTACATAATTAATTTTTTACATAAATGTTAATATATAATCGATATGTGGTATGTTATAAATCTAAATAACTGAGTGCAATGATTATCAGACTTTAGTTTTCATTGAAATTAATGAAGCTGCTTATTAAAAATGCTATCAGAAATACTTCAAGAGTCATGGCACCTATCTCAGATGCCTAAATAATTACAAAGAGATTATTTTTCTCTGTTGTTTGGCACCTGGCATGAACTCCAGTGTTCTCCTGTTTGTATGCTATGTGTATTAGTATTGGAAGCTCATCATTACACCTATATTCAGTTGCTTCTCTGACTCATCAATGACTGTAGTTGGGTATTTTCTTCCTGGGGAGAGATAAAAGGTGTTTGGAGGCTTTTCCTGGGAAAATATGAATTTAACATATATTAAGGTAGAAGCCCAATCCTCAAAGACCAACCAATATTTTCCAAGTATGCACAACTCTTTCTGGGGTTCTGCCAGAGAAAAGTCTGAGGGCTTTCCCATATGTCTATTATGGCTGAGGGGCAGTCAAGATCAATTTAAGCTGTGAGTTTGTCTGAAACTTTTGCATGTGACCACTTGTGATCATAGGTGGTTTATCTTTATACTACTTTGGACAACATTTCACTTTTGGTAAGTAACTCTTCTAGAGTGCATGGGCCTCTTCACCTAAAGTTTGACATATGACCATGTGGCTTGTTTCAGGCATAGGTTGTCTAATTCTGCTTCAAAGTGGAACTTGAGCACATCAGCAAGCTTGTAGAATGAGAGAATACTTATAGAGAAAGAAATATCCTTTACACTAATTTTCTGTGTGGTGATGTTACCCAGGTGGCTCAGAAGAGTTAGTGCACTTCCCTAAGTGTCCAGCTTACTGCTAGTGAGTAACAGAGGAAATGGGGAGTAAAGAGCCCAGTATCAGGTAGGTCAGCAAATCTGCAGCAAATCATACACCCTTGTTTATGTAAGTCCTGCAATGCCAATGAACCTTTCTGTTTAGAGAATATATAGCTTAGAGGAAGAACAGATTGATGTACAACTTTTATATTTGGTTTGTAAGCTTCATATGTAATAGATCCAAATTGCTTAATCCTGACAAAATAACAGTATTAGGTAAAATGGGCATTTCCTAACTTTCAGACCCGGAATGATTTGTAAATTGGGCCTTTTGCCCCACAGTTGTACAGAACAGCTATCATTTTGATTGCTGTTAACATTGCATGGACAGTGCAAAAAAATTACAAAAAAGGAAAAAGAAAAGAATGGGACTCACTTCTTTGGTTGATTAAAGTGGGATCACTGTATTGACTTTCTGCTATTTTCCATGGAAAATTTGTTTCATATTTAAATAACAGCACCCTCATAAAGAAGCCCTGGAGGCAGAGCAAAGTAATAAAATAAACAGAATAAACTCATAAAAAACTAGTTCCTCCTGGGGAGAGGAGGAGTGGAATGTGGTTGAACCTGGGACAAAAGGTAGGAAGGATATATTTTTCTATATCTTTTAAAATATTTTCATTTTTTAATTTCTAACTATACTATATATTGAAAAACTAAATTAAAAACATTATATAAGGAAAGGGAATTGGTCAAATAGAAAATTGGGCAATGGAATTGAACAATATTCCACAAAAAATCCAAATGGCTGATAAAGATGTAAAAAGATGCTCAACTCATCAGGGAAATGCAATTAAAACCACAATAAGTTACCATATGTCAACTAAAAGAGTTAAAATAAAAAAAGAGAAAATACTATGTAGTTGAGGATGCACAGCAACTGGAATTTCTATCCATTGTAGGTAGGTGGGAGTGTGAAATGGTTCAATCATTTTAGAAGAACATTTGGCAGGATCTTCTACAGTGAGTATACGCATACCTGATGATCCAGAAATGCTTCACACATGCACCAAAGACATGTACTAGAATGTTCACAGAAGCACTGTTCAGAATCTATTCCAAAGTTTAGAAATCACACACATATTAATCTAGTTTCCTGTATAAATAAATTGTGGAGCATCCATACAATGGACTAATCTTACATTAAGAAGAATAAGCGATCTACAACTACATATAGCACAATGGGTTGAATGACTCTTACAAAATAACCCAGGTATGTGATTAATTACATTTAAGTAAAGTAAAAAACCAACAAAAAATAAGAAAACCTGACCTATACTGTTAAAAGTAAGGATGGTGTTTTCTTCCCAACTTAGTAAGCATGATTTGCATGCTGGTTCTATGGCTGTGTTGAGCTTGGGAAAATGCATTGTGTTGGTATGTGCATTTTCCTACCTATAAATTATTCTTAAAACTCAGTGGCACCTTATAACTGTGTGATCCAGAATTTAAAGAGTTACTTTAGCCCTAGCAGAGTGAATCTGTCAAAGCAATCCACAGTTTTCCAAAACCATAGAATATACAGTTATGGGATGTGACAAATATTACTTTCTGTTTGAAGCATCAACTATAATTCAAGATCCAGTCAGAGCTCAATGAACTGTGGGCAAGATTTCACAGGATTGTGGCAAAGTTGTTTCTAGAAACCCATAAGCATAAATTCACAGGTTTATTGCTCAGTAAGTGCCCATTTCATCACACACTGAAATGATCCCTGTTAGGCTGGTTTTGAAAAGCAAACTTTGTAAAAGAGAAGGTAGGTGGAAATTGCTTGCCAAAATTGAGTCATCAACTGCTAAAAGGTCAGAGTTTTTGAGCTGACAGTGCTAGCACACTAAAATAGCCTGCTGAGAAAGAAAACTTAAGCCCCCACTTTGATGAGACTTCTACTAGTGTCCAAGACCACCTGAAGATGTCTGAATTCTTGGCAGAGACACTGAAGCTCATGGAAAATATGCCTATGAGCTTTACTTATGCCTTAGCATGCCCAGGGATAAATAATGGCTTGTCTTCTCCATATGTATGATGCTCAGCCAACCACACCAAAGCAAAAGGGAAGCTGACAGTTTTACTGGGAAGACAAGAGCATATGCTATTCTCAGTTTCACTGTTCCCAGCATTGTGTTTCTCAGTGAATAAGCAGTTGGGGCAGAAATGTTGACAAAAACATGATTAAGTGGTCAGGGGTTTGCCAGGATTGGCAAAACAGCACCATAAAATGTCCAATATGGTAGTCACTAGCCACATGTGCTTATTTAAGTGTAAATAAAATAAAATTCATATTCTCAGTAGCACTAGCCACATGTTGGCTACTAAA
Source organism: Phyllostomus discolor (assembly GCF_004126475.2). Lineage (NCBI taxonomy): Eukaryota > Metazoa > Chordata > Mammalia > Chiroptera > Phyllostomidae > Phyllostomus > Phyllostomus discolor. The sequence continues at coordinate 15,530,438 of NC_050198.1, read as the reverse complement.
CTGGATATCTCAAATTATAGAATATTTTTGTACTAGAGAAAGTTCTATTTGACAATATTGCCTTACACCAGAGGTCAGAAAACTAAGTTCCTAGGTTTAAATATAGCTATAAACCTGTTTTTGTAAATAAAGTTTCATTGGAACACTTATTTCCATATTATTTGTGGCTGCTTTTGTGCTGGAATGGCAGATTTGGGTGGTTGTGATGGAGGCTTTCTGGTCATAAAGCCTAAAAATGTTTTAGTATTTGGCCCACTTCAGAAAATGTTTGCTTGCTTTAGGCTGTTTTTGATCATGTTAGTTTAGAGACTTTGCACAAAAATGCCTGAAGACTTTATGAAAATACCAGGGGGCTTTAATTATTTCACTGCGGAGACCACACACACCATTTCTTCAGGCTCTAAATAATAGCCAGAAATGTGAATTAACAGACCTACTTGGCTCCTAAAAACCTGCTTAGTTACAAGTAGGCACTGACTCGCTGGGGGAAAAAATCAGTTCAATCACTGAATACCTACTTGGTGCTTAGCAATATGCTTGGTGCTGATAGAAGGAGTTACACAACCTGTCCTCAATGTACTTACTGTTAATTAGGGGGACAAAGCAAATTACTTGCTTGCTGTTTTCAGCCATATATTAATCAGAGTGCTTACAGATAAGCACACACATTTATCAACCAGGACCCAGAGATGGGGCTTTCCTGCATACCTGTGCTGGGGAGGACATCGTAGTGGTCGTGGTGTCCCTTCCCCTTGTGTTGAAGCATACCTGAAGGTGATGGGAATCTTAGTTTAGGTTCCACAGGAAACAGATAGCAAAATGAGAATTTCAGTGCAAGCAGCTTATTTGCGAGGTAATCTTGGGAATCACTGGAACAGGAGTGGGACAATGAGACAGTGAAGGAAAAGAAGTGAAAATAGATTGTGTTAATGAGCATATTATTGCTGTGGGCAACTGTGGCTGAATCCCACTGGGCATGTCTGGGAGACAGTGCAGAGAACATCTCAGAGTTTTCCCACCCAAGGGGCAAGCAAGCAGGGGAGTTTATGCAACTCCTGTTTCCAGTGGTTAAAAGCTGCTCCCAAAGACATCAATTCTATGCCACACCTTCTCTCTCTCTCTCTCCCCTCATCCCTCCCTCTCTTTCTGTCTCTGTCTCTGTCTGTCTCTCTCTTATACATACACACATACCACTCAGGCCTGCCCTGCACATGAACTGAGCATGTTCATGTAACTAGAGAAAGCTTTCCGGCAGAGAGTCACAGATGCTGGCAGCAAGAGGAGCCTCTGAGGCGCTCAATCTGGACTGAACTGAATCTAAGTCTCCCAGGAAGTGGCAGGAAGCCACACTGACCCTTTCAGTCTTTGAAGGCCTTGTCAGCTTCCTGTGAGTCCACCTGCCTGGCCTTGAGACTGTTGGCAGCAGCAAAATAAAAAGTGGCTGCATACTCCCTGCTGACCATATCTACCTTGTTCATCACCATACACCTAGCAGATGCCAGGGATATAGCACAATAGATATTGATATACATTTGTGAAATCAATGAGTGATTGGACCTTTGTTATTGATTTTTCAAAAATCATTGGATTTATTTGGTCAGAAAGTTTATTAAAGCAATGTAAACAGTATATTGGATTTTATTCAACAATTAGGCTATGCAAGATATACCACATTACTTTACTTTTTATAGTTTTAATTATATTTGATTCTGAACTTCCATCTTGTTGCTGATTTCTTCATGGTCCAAGACTGCATTTCTCTTGAAGAGGTCCTATGGGCCCAGGAATTTTGCTGGCATCAGCATCCCAACTTTTCTGTTCTAGGCTCTCTGAGTTATAGAACTCTACTAGTTTTCCCTGAAGTCTTGCTGGGGTGTGTGAATACATGGTGAGTGGTTTTTGATGATTATGGAACACAGACCCCAAACCACTGATGCCTTCCTCGTCCAGAGTAGTCCCATTTCCTCAGGGTTGGCCATTTCCCTTGCAGCCTATCTCTCCATCTAGACCCATGAAGCCCAAGCATATTTCCATTAGAGATTTTGATCAGAAAGGGAGTTTATAATCAAAGAGCACAAATGGTCCCAGGGCAAGGCATAGCTATGTTCTTGGAACAGAGAAAAGAAACACACAAAAAGAACAACACACACTAGTATCTCAGTAAACTGTCCTTGTCACTGGTTGTGGTCTCCAGAAGCACACCCTGAAATGGAAGTTAGGGTATAAGATATTTATAAGGACGAACTCATAAAGAAAAATAAGAGGAAGCATGATTGGGCAGAAGGAGAAGCTGATCTGACATGAGGTCCCACAAAGACTTGGCTAGTCTGGTGAGGAGCTCTGCAGTGAGTATTGCTTATGAGAGTTCAGGCTGAAATGATTGAACCTGTGTAATACCTCTGTCTTGCTCAGTCACTATGATGTCTTCCCCAGATCAGGTGACCCTCAGTGGCTGAAGCCGATGGTAAAAAAGCTGACCAGCTGGATGCTGCCTGCTGAGCACACTTCCCGCAGCTGGGCAGCAAATTTTTCCTTGAAGGGAGCTCTATGTGGCACATTTTCATGTCTACCACAATCTTCTCACAGAAAGATGATCGGTTCTGCCCCTTAAATATATAACAGGCTAATAATATCTTTTGAGTACACAGCACCTAAAATTTTAAAAAGGTTTTTCACGTAACAATATCCCACGTAGATCCTTACACATAAAGCATGTAGTATTATCACCATTTTACAGATGAGAATACCAAAACCAGAGATGGTTATCAGCTTGTGATCAAATGGCAGGGATGGCTCTCAAAGCTAACACTGGTCCTGTGGGTTAAATTCTGTCTACCACCTGTTTTTATAAATAAAATTTTATTGAAACTCAAGTCTTATGTATTGTCTCTGGCTACCTTCTTGCTATAAAGCTAGAGTTGAATAGTTGTGACAGAGACTGTCTGGCCCACAGAGCTGAAAACGTTTAATATCTGCCCTTTACAGGCCACCATTCCTTCACTCCTGCTGGTTCATTCTTCTTCTTCTTCTATGCAGTTCCTTATTTAACTCTGAAACATGAATCACAAGAGAACATGGTTTCAAATATCCTTAGGGAACAGCAGGTGAGGGTTATGAGTCCAGTGTAAATGGACAAGTCTACCTTGCGTGAGGAGGTGGGGCTGTGGTCTGCTGGAGAGAACATGTTTGCCTAAGAGGGATAGTGGCTGTTCAGCTTCTTGCATGCAGGTCTACAAGCCTAGTCATGCTAAGTTTTTCTCTTTTGCAAAATATGGTGAATGTTTTAGACAAGGTGTGTTTTACTGTGAAGTATAAAATATTTAAGAGTCAACTAGAAACCAAAAAGAACAACCTATGAAGGCTAATGTTGATGTCATTGTGGGAAATTTTTCTCACTTCTGTACTATGGAGATTCTGAAAAGATGGACATAACCTGTTGCATAGTAAATAAGTGAAAAATAGTCCTGAGAGTTAAGATGTCCTAGCTGAACATGAACAACATACAAGGTATATAGACAGAATGTGTACACACGGAGTATATAATAAATAATCAGACACAGCCACAGAGCAAGGACACTCTGCTGTAGTAAAGTGGCTGAATGATTCCCTCTTCTCTTTAATATGTGCTTCCTCACCTATGACAACTGTAGCATTGCTTTAATTCTCCTGTCTCTTATATATAAGTTATCAAGGTATCCATTCAGCAAGTGGTTCTTGCTTCCTGAGAGCACCCAATCCAGGAATGGCCCCTGCCTCCTTAAGCCCTCCTTAGAATCCAAATTCTCATGGTTCTTCTGATATGTATTCTTCCAAGCTACAGCAAGTTAAATACACCTTGATTACACTTGTATTACAGGCAGTCTGTGGCTGGTGAGTTTCAACAAAAAATACAGAAAGGCTTCCAAAAGTTAGCATGTGAGGTTGCTTTTGAAAAATGGATTATTTATCTAGTAAGGATGTAAGGAAGAGGTGGGTATAGAGCAGGGCATAAGCACAGGCAATGAGGCAGCAGAGGATAGGATTCATCAGGGGACAATGAACCCCCTAGCTTGTCAAGAATTCAGGCTACAAGTAGATGGCACAATAAAAAAACCTAGTCATATTGCAAAGGTTTTCTCTACCAGGTCAAGGATGTTGACAAACCAGGAGGAGCCCCTAAAAGTTTTTGGAGTGAGCAGAGGAATGCTCAGAGCTATGCATTAGGCCATTAGGATTTCTTTGACTATCACTGTGGGCAAATCCATAGTGAAGTACTTTGTGGAGACTGAAAAATCATTTGGTCTTTTGGGAAGCACCAGCAAGAGGGGGAACTTGGCTTAACTAAAAAGACTTTCACGAAAATCCAGCTGCTACAAGTACTTGAATATTTCCTCTTTTGATTTGTATTGTTTTGGTGAGTCCAAGAATAGTAGTTTAAAGTGTTTAATTGGTTTTCCTTTGTTTAATTTTATTAAGCTGTCCTGGGCTTTTGAGTTGGCAAACTTAGCACTTTTTAAAAGCTGAGCTTGATTTCTCTAGAAGCTTTTCCTCCAGTTTATTCAGCTTAACTTCTCACAGTTGATACTGAACCCTCACCCGCTGCTGGGCATACAGGAAAAAAGAAAACAAAGTCTCAGTAATGGTATCTGGAGTTTTCTATTTTGCCTCCGAATATGTGTAGCTCAAAGTGTGAACAAGTATCTCTCTGCTGTTGGACAATATGCCCAATAATTAAGTTGTTGTGAATGCCTGAGGGTATCACTCTCTCCCACAGCATGTAATGATGGAAACAAACACCAGGAAGGGGCTCAGGAGAACCAGTTAATAGCATCACTCTGTTACTGAGCAGCTGTGTGATCATATATGTAATGATTTTGATGATTGACACCCCAACATCCAGTCCTTCTCAATGATTACTCCAAATCAAATGATTACTCCCAACACTGGCTGCTTACCAGAATCACCTCTGTCACTTGTTAACACTTTACATACATTTAATGGTGGATATAGAGCAAGGCACAAGCACGGATAATGAGGCACAGAGATAGGATTCATGAGGGGACAATGAGACTGATAGTTTGTCAAGACTTCAGGTTACAATAGATAGATTAACAGAGAAAACCAGAAAGGTATAGAAGGAGTGTGTCATATTGCAAAAGGCTTTGTCCACCAGGTTGGGGAGCCTGTGCTCTAAACTAACAACTGTTGTTATTATTTAGATAATTATGCCATTGTTGGTGATTGGGCAATGACCATAACAAAGGATACCTAATTTTTATTAAGTGCTTATTGTATCCATTAGCCTTTGCAATATTGACAAACGACCCAAAAACTTTGTGAATTTAGTCTACAACTTAGTTTATGATTCTGTGGGTTAGCTGTGAGGTTCTTTAGGTCTGGGTTGCCCTGGCACACCTTCACTGGGCTTGCATGTGTGTCTGTGGTCTGCTGGAGCATTGAATGGTGACTGGTTAATCTAGGATACCCTCATTCATATGTGTAGCCATTGGCCAGGGCAACAGAAGCAATGTATTTTTCCTTTCCTGTAGGCTACTTTGAGCTGCTTCATATGATAGCAGTGATCAAGGGCAACAAGAAAAGGTAAGTCTTGATACGTGTAAGTGCTTTTCAAGTCTCTGCTTGTGTCATGGCCAGTATTATTTCACTGACCAAGTTAAGTCACATGGCTGAGGCCAGAGTCAGTGTGGAGGGGGACTATCCCAAAAATGTGGATATAGGGAGGTTTGACCAAATCACTAACTATAGTATTCACTGTGTGCCAGAGAATGGTCTAAGCTTTCTTTACACAAGAACCCATTTAATCCTTCAAAAACTCAGCGAGGTAGGCAAAATGTACTCATGCCATTTTCCAGGTGGGGAAAATGATACACAAAGCTGTAAAATAACTTGCTGAAGGAAGGTTGCCCAGCTACTAAGAGGCTGCATTGTTGTTTGAAATCAGTCAGTCTGGTTCTAATTTTCAGGCTTGGAGTCACAGCATACATATAGCTGAGGGGTATAAGGGAAATTATTCTTCCCTGTTTAGAAGGAGCTACAGAAGGAGACACTCCTATTCTTCCTCTGGACATTCTCATGTGTGGATGTGAGGCCTAGGACTGGGCGAGTCATCCCAGAGACAAGGGAATTGGCAAAAACTACAGTTCCGATACCCTGTGGTGAACACCACCTTGTTTCCTGTTACATGACATAATAAAACTCATTGTCTAAATCAGAGCGAACCCAACTTTTCTGATGCTTGCAATTTGAAGTATTTTAATCTCTCAATGGCTAAGTCACACACTTTGCCAGGCCTTAATTTCTTCATGTATAAACTATAAATCTTGAATTAGATGATTGCTGAAGTTGTTTCTATTATTAACACTTATGATTTTAATGACACTGTTGATAAGGGCAGCAATTTGATTGCTGATTATGGTAGAGGGTCTGTACACTAGCAAAAAGCTTAAACATTGACAAATATTTAGCTTTGTTTTCATATTAGTTGTCTATTGCTGCTATAATAAATTAATGCAAACTTAGTGGTTTAAAACAGTACCAATTTATTATGTTCCTGTTCTGTAGCTTGGAAGTTCAACACAGATCTCACTGGGCTAAGATCAAGGTGTAGTCAGAGACTGCCCTTGTCTTTGGAGGCTCTAGGAGAGAGTCCGATTCCTTGTCTTCCAACTTTAGAGACTGTCAGCATTTTTCTCTTCTGGTCCCCTTCTTCCAACATCACAGTCAACAAAGGCAGGTTGAGTTCTCACATCACGTCTCTCTGACCCTTCTGTCATCATATTTCTCTCTGACCACAACCCGTGAAAGTTCTCAGCTTTAAAGGACTCATTTGATTAGATTGGGTCTACTGGAGAATCTGGGAAAATTCATCTCAAGGTTGTTAACAAACCCTTAATCACATCTTCAAAGTCCCTTTTGCCATGTAAGGCAATATATTCAGTTTCTGGGAATTGTGGCAGGGGGCAATATTCTGCCTACCACAGTTTGCTTGGCAAATGTGTTTCCTAAGCATTGTAGTACACACACACACATACACACACAGCCTTTTTTATCTTAAAATATCATTTTAAAATTTCTAATTATGAAGCTAAGAGAAAATGTTAAAGACACTGGAAAGCACAAAGAAACTCAACTTGTAAAATTGTCTATAATCTATTACCCAGAGTTAAACATGACAGCATTTTAGCACGTATCCTTTTCAGCATCAATAAATATAATACTTTTAACAAAAATAGATTTATACTGCATGTATCTTCACTACCTTCTCTTTTCACTTACCAGTAAATTATGAACTTGAAAAAAATAAAATCTCAATTTTAAGGCCTACATAGTATTCCACCATGTGGGTAGAACTGATATGATCTTTTAATCTTGGACATTCACACTACTGCTAAACTTTCCCTCTTATCAATAGTAATCATTCTTGCATGTACATTTGTATATAAATAGTTGGGCACACTATTTTTTTAAAAAGGTCTAATTTATTTATTTTTAGAGGTGGGAAGGCGGGAGAAAGAGAAGGAGAGAAATATCAATGTGTGGTTGCCTCTTGTGCCACACCCCAAACAGTGGGGATCTGGCCAGCAACCCAGGTATGTGTCCTGTTGGGGAATCGAACCCACGACCCTTTGGTTTGCAAGCTGGCACTTAATCTACTGAGCCACACTAGCCAGGGCTGGGCACATTCTTTAAGGTCAGAATAAAATAGTGGTTCAAATCTTAGGTTTTAGAGTCAGATTTTCTTAGAAATGGATTTTTGTCCCTTTGGAAGGCTCTTGCTCTCAGGACTCTCAGTGTGGAGTAGGATCACCTGGAGTGCTAGTGCAAATGCCAGCTCCTGGGCATAACCTATATATACATAGTCAAACCTTGTGTGATGAAGATTGAGGTTCTGTATTTCCAAACAAGCTTCCATAACTGAGATGCACTCAGTGATCTCTGATGCCATTTCCAACTTTTCCTGTTGGTACTTAAATGCAATGACACCTACTTAAATATCATATCCCCTAAAACAACCTTCTGGTGGGAGTGAAAGGATGAGCAAGGTGGTAAAGATGTGTATGAAAGACACTTTTTCTGCCTTACTTCCCAGAATTGTCTAGTTTTTTTGCTTAGAAACTAAGCTTTCACAGCCTGTCACCTGGCACTCTAAATCTGAGTGGGTATTTCCTCCACAATATTTAACAGTAAAATACATGTATCAAAATGAGGTGTGTGTTGTCCATTCTGAAGAATGATTAGAAAGAAGTTAAACTTTATTGTGCATTTATATGCACTAAGCCAGGGGTGTCAAACTCATTTTCACGGGGCGGCGGGGGGGTGCCACATCAGCCTCATGGTTGCCTTCAAAGGGCAGAATGTAACTTTAGGACTGTGTAAACATAACTACTCCTTAACTAGGGGCCAGGAGCTCGGTGCTGCTGCCAGGTAGAAACAAGGTGCCTGGACAGATAACATGAGGTGGAGGGCTGGATTCGGCCCTCGAACCTTGTATCTGCTACCTGTGCAA